>NC_139929.1:4270153-4870153 GCF_963514095.1 Eutrigla gurnardus | reverse complement strand
TCACGGTGGTTCTGCAGAGGAGGGGGCTAAACTTATTTATTCTCAACTAGAGAAAGTCATCAAACAGGTAAAGTCTGTCGGCAACATCTGTCTTTTTTATCGCTTGAATTGTGAAAAGTGTCGTGTGTGTATAGTGATTTATGTCCACACCTCCTGTCGGTAACAGCTTTTTAACTTCCACATCTACCCCCACCATGCAGGAGTTGCTGGGTCTTGAAGCAGCAGATGTCGACTCTAAGGACTCTGGGATAGAGGAGGGACGCGAGGAAGACTCAGGAGACGTGCTGTGGGACCTGCATGACGAGCAGGAACAGATTGAGTCCTACCATCAGGCCTGTAGCAGCACCACCTCCCAGTTAGGCTTCCAGAAAGTAAGGCATATGTTACCCTCTTTTTTTTTTAGCTTTCTTAATGTTGTCTTCCAGGCTGATACTTTTAATACTTACTTATCTCTCTAGGTCTGTATTGTAAGTCTCTGTTGTCGATGTCCCCCTCCAGTATATAGATCGTTTGAATGATATGATAGCTGCCCCTCCTCCCACCCCTCCTCTGTTGGTGTCTGGTGGTCCAGGCTCAGGAAAGTCTCTCCTGCTCTCCAAATGGTGAGAATGTAGTCATTCAGTTAAGTCTGTATGTCCCCTTACTTCTAGACTCTTCTTCACTCAAACTAGTAGGTGACCATTGCAATTTAATAAAGGACAGAGAGGACAAAACTATTCTAACATCATGTTTATCTTTCAGTATCTCCTTAACAACTTCATAAGAAAAAAATCTTGTTTTTAAATTATGCTGCCAGTCTTACTCTTAGTGGAGGTTTCGGTTCCTGTGATTTTGTGTGTCATCATGCATACAAGACATTGTGTACATTATTTAATCCTCTCCAGGATCGAGCAGCAGCAGAAGCAGTCCCCCAACACCTTGTTCCTTTATCATTTTGTTGGCCGCCCACTTTCCACAAGCTCGGAGCCGGTTCTCATTATCAAACGCCTCACAGTCAAAGTAAGGGTCTCTCTCTCAGTGGTTCTGTTAAAAGCTCACTTCCTATGAAGAGTCTTACTGAATAACAGGGAACGTGTTTTTCTGTCTGTGGTCACGTAGCTGCTGCAGCACTTCTGGTCCATTTCTGGCTTGTCCATGGAGCCCAGTAAGATCTTAGAGGAGTTTCCCCGCTGGCTTGAAAGACTGTCAGCACGCCATCAAGGAAACATCATCATCATCATCGACTCCATTGACCAAATACAGGTAAAATTAGACGTATGTTTTGTCTCAGTCGCCTTAAAAATATAATTTGTTCCAGAAAGCTCCTCTAAAACTACAAGTTTCTCCCTTTTTCAGCAGGCAGAACGACACATGAAGTGGCTTATTGACCCTCTCCCTGTGAATGTCAGAGTGGTGGTGTCTGTCAATGTAGAGACGTGTCCTCAAGCTTGGAGGTGAGACACACATTCCAAATGTTTCCAGTTCAATTCACTGTTTGTGTTCTGTTGTTATGTATTGATTTCCAATGCAGTGGTATAAATGTCTTAATGTGCTCATGTAGTATTGCCATATATAATTCAGTGACCATGCCTGTTTAGGTTGTGGCCCACGCTCCATTTAGACCCACTTAGTCCCAGAGAGGTCAGGAGCGTTGTTAATGCAGAGTGCCAGAGCATGGATCTCAAACTGACCAAGGACCAGGTCAGTTACTTTCCACCATCCACCTTTTTAAAAACTGAAAAGATTTGAAAGTGTGGAAAGACATTTGGAATTGTTAGCAGGAGAATGCCACAACGTTTTTATTCTTTGTTCTAGGAGAAGAAGCTGGAAAGGCACTGTCGCTCTGCATCGACCTGCAACGCACTGTATGTCACACTACTGGCAAGAATGATGATCAGGTTAGTCACTTCTGGTTTTGCTTTTCAAAGAAAAATGTGAAACAACAGCAGTTCTAACACGACTTTGTGGTTTTGTGTATTTTCATCACTTTTAAAAAGAAAAGATCCAGAACACACTCTTTTCATTGCAATTAACCTTTTTTTTTATAATGGAAGAGTTTTCTGTGACATGCTTCAGAGAACCTTGGTAGAGTAAATTGATTCCATAATGGGCCTTCAACATGAATTATCTGGTTAATAATAGTCTGACATTGATGTTTGTGTGGCTACGTATGTTTTAAATTGAGTACATTTGCTTATATGCCATGTTTTTGTTTCTGCCCAGCAGTATATTAGGTTGGTCACTGGAGAAGAGCCTGGAGCAGTGTCTCCAGTGTCAGGACACCATGTCGCTCTACCGCCTAGCACTCAAGATGACGCTGCACTCCCTCCACACAGACAGAGAGCGACACATTATGAGAGAGGTGATCTTATGTCCGGACAAAAAAAACGATAACTTCTCTTCACTTAAACCCAGAGTTCTGTCGGCGTTATTGGTTTTAATGGCAGGTGTGTGCTTTCATCCTCGTCTCTCCGTAGATACTGTGCCTTATATGTGCCAGCCATAATGGAGTGAGTGAATCAGAGGTGCTAGACCTTTTCCCAGAAATGGAACTGCCTGTCCTTTCCTCTCTGCTTTACCGTCTGAACAGACTCTGCATTGTAACCCTCCGTTGTGGGCTCATCAGGTTTCAACACCTGCAGGTAACCACGCTCTGGGCAGTAAAGTAATTAAAACTTCCAATATTCTGATATTAAATTTGAAGTTTTTGTCTGTAAATGCGTTTGTCTTTCAGGCTTGGGAAGCGGTGCGGTTTGAGTTCCTGGGTGGAGGAAGTAGCTCGGCTGCTTACAGAGAGAAACTCATACAGTACTTCAGTCAGCAACTCAGGTGGAGTAGTCATCTTCTCCTCAACTCACAACACACATTCTTTTGTCAGGTCATCTCATGTCACTGTGTGTGTGTGTAGCCAGGACCGTGTGACGTGGCGTGTTGCAGACGAGCTGCCCTGGCTGCTCCAACAGCAGGATGACAGGACTAAACTACAGCTCAGCCTCCTGAACCTGTTTGTGTCTCAAAACCTCTACAAGAGGTACAAGGCATGCATACAATCAAGCTGATATAGCAAAATCTCGGTATAGTCTTACAGGTGTACGTTTCTTTTTTTTTTAGGGGTCATTTCTCTGAGCTGCTAGCCTATTGGCAATATGTGGGTAAAGACAAAAGCTCCATGGCCACGGAGTATTTTGACTCCCTGAAACACTATGAGAAGAGCTGTGAGAACGAAGACGGCATGATCAAGCTGGCAAACCTGTATGAGACCTTGGGACGTTTCCTCAAAGACCTGGGCCTCCCTAGTCAGGTAGCATTCAAGATTGCAATAAGCGTTAGCTTTTAAATGTATGTATTCTTCAACACATATTAGGAAAGTGCACATATTGATTCTTTGTTTTCCTAGGCTGTAGCACCATTACAAAGGTCCCTTGAAATTCGAGAGACAGCCTTGGACCCGGACCATCCCAGCGTAGCTCGCTCCCTGCACCAGCTGGCCGGGGTTTATGTTCAGTGGAAGAAGTATGGCAACGCTGAGCAGCTGTACAAGCAGGCCCTGGAGATAAGTGAGAACGCCTACGGAGCGGAGCATGCCAGCGTAGCACGCGAGCTGGAGTCGCTCGCCATGCTCTATCAGAAACAAAACAAGTCAGTCTTCCTCCCTCTGGTGTTGACACGCATGATGTTTTTTTTTTATAATTGTTGTTTGTGTAGTATAGTTTAAGTGGTTGCTCCTGGCAGGCAATGTGTTGACAAAGAGGCATCCCTTCTGTGTTGATGATCTTTATATTACTCTCTCATTTAATTGCATTTTTTACAATCAGGTATGAACAAGCAGAGAAACTCAGGAAGAGGTCAGTGAAGATCCGTCAGAAAACCGCTCGCCAGAAAGGTCATATGGTAAGCATGTTTCACAGATACCCACATGCTTAGCCATACGCACTCAATCAGTCATGATGGTCATGCCTTTTATCGACTCCTCCTTCCAGTACGGCTTCACTTTGTTGAGGCGTAGAGCTCTACAGCTGGAAGAGCTGACCCTGGGAAAAGAGTCTGCAGACTCTGCTAAGACCCTTAATGAACTGGGCGTCCTGTACTACCTCCAAAACAACCTGGAGTAAGTATTCAGTATGTAAGTCTTAATTTGGGTCCACTAACATGTCTAATATCGCCTCCTTTGCCCCCACCCCCACCAGTGCAGCCAAGATATTCCTGTCCCGCTCTCTGGAGATGCGTCAGCGTGTCCTCGGTGCAGATCACCCGGACTGTGCTCAGTCTCTCAACAACCTGGCTGCACTGCACACAGAGAGGAGGGAGTATGAAACGGCCGAGGACATGTATGAGAGGGCGCTGGACATCCGCAAAAGGGCCTTGTCCCCGGACCACCCCTCGCTGGCATACACCCTCAAACACCTGGCCATGCTCTATAAACGCAGGGTGAGACACAGCATCTTTCATCTAGTTTGTCTGTTGAACAGCTCTGTGTTTGTGTGCGAGTACCGGATCTGAGCGTATGTGTTGAGCAGGGGAAGCTGGAGAAGGCTGTGCCGCTGTATGAGCTGTCTCTGGAAATCAGGGAGAAAAGCTTTGGGCCCAAACACCCGAGTGTGGCAACGGCACTGGTCAACCTGGCTGTGATCTACTGCCAACTGGTGAGACATCGTACTTTATTCAGTCTGCACCACATTCCCGACCTGCATATCTTAAGCACTATTTGCACATATTTTTGTTTCAATGACTGTTGTGTTTATAATTCATATAAATATGTAGCTTCCTTTTAAGTTGTATAGACTGTAGATTTCTTTGTCTTTGGCAGAAGAAACACAGTGATGCCTTGCCTCTTTATGAACGAGCCCTGAAAGTGTATGAGGATAGTTTGGGGCGCTCACACCCACGGGTTGGAGAGACCCTAAAAAACTTGGCCGTGCTGAGGTAAAAAATGCGTTCAACATTCGTCTAAACAGCAGAAGTGTAACGTTGTATTATACTTAATTGTTTTTCTTTCTCATTTTTTTTATATCTTTTTGTAAATAGCTACGAAGAGGGTGACTTCGAGAAGGCAGCAGAGCTTTATAAACGTGCAATGGAGATAAAGGAGGCGGAGCCATCGTTGGTGTGTGGGAACGCTCCGTCCCGTCACTCCTCCAGCGGCGACACGTACAGTCTGAGAGGACCTGCTCCCCTCCCACATGCCCCGAGGTGACTCTGTTCAGCCACTCACTCATGCAATACAGGCTGTTGACAGTTTCGAACTACCATAGAATATCAAAAACATCAGACCCCGTGGTTTTATTGTTACCATTTTGGTCATCACACTGCGATTGCTGTCTAGATGGAGGTTTTAGGGTTTAGTTAAATAGAGTGTACCTGCTGGTATGATTATGAAGCCTGACGTATTAATCTGTGAAACCTGTGTATTTACCGCAAGTATTTATTAATATTTCTAACATAATCATGTGTTAAATCAGTCCTTTTTATGGAACTCAGGTTTACATTAATGGTGAATTCAGACACTTTGTTCCTATTCAAATGCCTCACAGTGTATTTCAGCAAAGTACCAGCAGACTGTTTTGCTGACAGGTTGATGTTTTGACTGAAGGATTTTAGAGAGCTGTCTCTAAAAAAATGAATGGTATATTCACATGCCTTAAGTACCATTTATGTTTACATTACGTAATGTTTACCTACTAGTATTAAGTATGTAATGGAAAAGGAGAAAATGTAGAACCAAAGATAAAGGTACAAACAGGCCTCGACCATATCTGAGAAAACGTCACCCTTTGGTACTGATTTCATGCTGTTTGTGCAAAATTAAATATCTGTATTTATTCATTAACAAAAAGCATTTTAAGGGATTTGACCAAAACCATGATCGTGCCACACAAGGGTCCAGGTTAACGTACAATAATGTAAGGATTTGTTGTATGAATGCACTTCATACAAATGCATCCAAAAACGGGACGGTACCAAAACCTATTGTCAATGTCTTAATGTAGTAAATAGAGTGCATCTTAAGTGTTTTTATATATTTTTGTGTTAATGTAATTAATGTAATTTGTACAAAAAAAAAAGAAAATCACATCCAATATATTCAGAAAACTGTATCCCATCTAATAAATACTTTATTGAGACAACTGAAATGTTCAAATGTTGCACCGGGTGTTTTCTTTAAAGCGGAGTGAATGACACATACATTAAAAAGGCAGGGACATTCATTCACTCATCAAAACCGTAGAAAATACTCATTGTGATACATGTTAATGCACTAACAGTGATATTATCTTAGGTTTACAGACATTTCACCTTCTCTTCCTCACGTCAGCAAATTACACATTTAACTGCTTTTGCATTTCTTTCCGTGTTGAGTGAAATGTCATCAGAATGTCATGCATTTGTTCTTTGTCGTTAGAAGAATTAATTCTGTAATTTGTTTATTAATAAGCTGTTTCATGAGGATGCTTGTTATCAAAGAAAGCAATGGAATAGACACATGAGAAAAGCTATGTCGTATCTGAATGGCATCTTCAGATTGTTGCCTACAACTTTCTCATCTGAGCCATCAAGTCTTCGAGGCTCTGCTCGGTCTCCCCCACTGTCTCTCCACTCTCCCGGTTCTAACAAGAGAAAACAATATTGTCAAAATCAAGAATTCAGAAAAAAAAGTCAGCTTGCGTATTATAAGCTAATGAGCTCAAGTTGTGTTACAGAATACTAACCTCAACTGGAATGGTGTAAGCCACAGTAATTCCTTCTGGGAGGTCAGGCACGGTGCCCGATGCGGCCTGTAACTCTGCATCAGTTACCTCCGATACTAGTTCAATACCTGCACAGCACAAGTGTGTGTGTTAATACACTGCGTTGCACAAAAACAAATCGCTGTAATAGCTGCTTGTTGCACGCTCACCCCAGTCGTTGTCCTCATGTACGACCGCCTCCTCCTCTTCTTCTACAACTTCAACCTTTGGCCGCTCTGCTTCTTTTTTCTGCAGAGAAATGTCCACAAAGATAGGCTCCGTTAGTTTGTATTGCAAGGAACAGGGCTTTTTGTTTTGTCGTAATACTCGTAAACAAACAGAAAGCACACACACCTTGTATTCTTCCTGTTGTCTCCTGCAGTAGCGGTCGTTACACTGGGGGTTGGCTTTCATGGCCATGGTGGGGAAGAAGTCCTGCATGGCGTTGTAGCCTAGATAATAACTGACGGTGCCAAACTTCAACAGATACCTGAAAGACAATCATATTTCACTTAAGACGGTACACCTTTTTTTAGATTCCCCACTGACCGTGAATAATGATATCTTACTTGAGGACATTTTGCACCAGGAGACCGGCCACCACACCCATCGTTGTTGGTAAACTGGCGGCACACACACCCTCCCTTTTGAGGGTCTTCTCATCGATGTTAGCGGCCACCACAAGAGGAGGAGCACACTAACAAAGCATATGAGACTGTATTACAATGTAACTACGTCTTCTTCACAGGCCATTGTTGCTCAAGCATGGCAGGAATGTGTGTGTTTATGTGTGGACATACAGCGAAGCACGCCGTCTCCCCGGGAATGATGAGCTGGATGTGTCCTGATACGGCGTTCTCACTGACTCCAGACTCCATCCAGGTCTGACCTAGTTCATTACAGGCCTAGGACAAACATGACAACATGAATATAATAAAGAGTACTTGCAGCTCTGGGTTTTTTTTGTGTGTGTGTGACAGTGCTGAACGTACTGTATTGATGGCCATTCTGGCTTCAAAGTTGTCCACACAGCTCAGGATCAAATCCACTGGCTTCCCTTCTTCCAGCCCTCCGTAACTGAGGAGACGGAATAATTTGTTGTGAAGGCTTGCAGCGCTGAGGAGTGAGAATACAAAGCTAGAAAGAAGAATGTTTACCTGATGCGCTCCATAAAATGTGTGAAATTGTCCATTGTGGTGATGTTGTAGTTGTGGGTCTCGAATGACACGTCTGGGTTGATGTTCCTGTTGGGTAAATCGAGTAACATGTAAGCAAAAAGAAACCGGATGTCTCTATTTTTTAGGGGGGATTATTTGGAACAATAGGATACCTGAGTGTGTGTTGTGCAGCTTCCACTTTACTGAGGCCTGCCTGGTGTGGCTGGAAGAACAGTCTGTTCATATTGGCCAGCTCCACTTTATCGTAGTCGAAGAGGAGCAACTGTGATGCCGTGAGAATAGACAAGACTAGGGTTAAGTGGGCAGTTTATCTACAAAATAAGGAACAGCTATAAGGCAACGTAGGAGAAAAAAGAAAGATGTTTGTATTACCTTACCAATGCCACATCTAGTGAGCATTTCAGCAGTCACACTGCCGACTCCCCCGACACCGACCACGGCGACTGTGAAGGTCCGGATTTTCTGTCAACATATTTCAAGGTAATCACTTGTCCTTCTCAAAACTAGAATCATCCTTTCATTAGCGGAGCACTGATAATCCTCTTATATCAGATATAAAAATCATTAACATTGGTGAAAAATCTATGTTTCAGTGCTGACATTTTGCCATCTGTGGAATTAAGTAATTAAATAATAAGGGCAGTTCATATTTTGAAATTAATAGCACAAAAGGCATCTTTGTTTTTATTGAAATTACTATTAGGTGGGAAAATATTAGGAATTGGTATAGGTAGATATATGGGAATGGTGTATTGATTATTTCTGTGATGCAGAGAGCCAGATTTGATGAGAGCAGCAAAAACAAACTAGCGCAAAAATAACATATCATACCTCATAATCATCCACGATGCCCATTCTCTTTAAAGCCATTAGACGACTGCAATAAAAATAAACAACACAAGTGGGATTAGCTTGTGGTCTATGAAGTACCACCATATGGGATGAGTGAGTCATAAGGCGTAGCCTCTCGTCGCTATACACAGTCCTAATAGATTCTGTAAAAAAATACACAATTATCAAATAAAAAGTCACCTGTAAGGATTGGAATCCACCACTTCGGCGCTCATTTTGTCGATCTTCGGTCTGTGTTGTCCCTGGCAGTGAGCAGCATCCTCCGCGGCGCACTGCTTCTGCTTACACTTTATCAATTCGTTCTCCAGCTCTCGCACGCGCAGCTTCAGTTCCTCGACCGTCGCCATTGTTGAAAAACAAATATCGCCGGACAAAGTGAACGAAACGGAGGCGATATTTAGAAATAATAACGACGAGAAAACGAGCCGTCTAGACGGATAATTCGGTGAGGAAAAGTACACGTCTTCACAACTCGAATCAGCTGTCAGAATGTGTGCTCCCGCAAATATCACCGTGTAGAAAACACGTACGTACACCTCAAAGGTTCCTATGTTAGTAGATATTAAAAAATGTTTTAGAGGATGTGTTGACTGCTGAATTATGTATGTCGTTTAGAGCTTGAAAACTGCATAATTTATGTAAAATATTAGTATAAATAAAGCATAAAGTTTTTTTTGAGGACGTTACGTCGGTGGGTGCGCAGACGTAAACGGTCCCGACCATCGCTGCGAAAGTTAGCTCAACAACACAGCTGGAGATGATTAATCCAGACGTTAACTGAAACATGGAGGAGTTGACAACTCCCGTTCGACAGCAACATGAATTCAGCGTCGGCCGACTTCAACGTTACCTGTCCGTCAAGTCGCGGACCGTGTCAAATGACGACACGCTCACCGTCGGACAGTACAGGTAAGATGGGAACTTTTTCCTCACCGACCGTAAACGACATAATTAAAAAAAAGCTAATGGCGTACAAATCACGTTAAGCTAACTGATAACGCCGATAACGACTTCCTGTTTGTCTCAGCGCCGGTCAATCCAACCCAACGTTCCTGATCCAGACGCCCTCAAACAGCTATGTTCTCAGGAAGAAACCTCCAGGGGGGCTGCTGCCAGGAGCTCACAGGGTAAGGTCGACAACTTAATATTTATCTATTTATTTACCTTTTATTTAACCAGGAAGTCCCATTGAGCCATACAAAATAAACTTTATATACAAAGAAAAACAATGACATTCCTCCCTCACTGCATTTCTTTATATAAGAACTTTTGGAGACGGTATACTTTACAGTTTTAGTCCCAGTGGTGTGATTGTATGTTATATTGTTGACAGGAGTTACCTGCAAAGTGTGTGGAAACTAAAATAAATAAAAATGGGTAATGTTTTGGTATATAATGGTGGACTTTCCTCACTTTATCTATAGGTGGACAGGGAGTATCGGGTGCAGAAGGCCCTGTTCTCTGCTGGCTTCCCTGTACCTGAGCCCGTCTTGCACTGCGCTGATGCTGAAATCATCGGAACAGAGTTCTATTTAATGGAGCACGTGAAGGTAAGTTTGTGCTACCAAGGACAGATTTCACAGTGTTCATGTATCTAATATATTTATTGCTGTTTTGCTTAACCTTTGCTCTTTATTGTAATGATAAAAGATGACCTCACACGCTGACTTGACACGCACAGGCTTCTAAATACATTCTTTACCATCATATAGTAATTACATGTCATAAGATGATAATACACTCTTGCTTATCCATCCCGATTGACCAGGGGCGTATATTCAGGGATCTCCGCCTCCCTGGGGTTCGAGCAGCGGAGAGGACGGCTTTGTATGTCGCTGCAGTGGAAGCGTTGGCAAAGCTACACTCGCTGGACCTGGCTTCCCTGAACCTGGAAGGATATGGAAGAGGATCGGGTTACTGCAAGAGACAGGTGAGCCCGTCGCATTGTGCTCAATAAATCCAAAGAACTTTGGAGTTGTGACACTCCATTGGCCTCCCGTCTCTAAAGGTGTCCACCTGGACGAAGCAGTACACGGCAGCCGCCCACAGAGACATCCCAGCCATGAATGAACTGTCCGATTGGTTGATGAAGAATCTGCCGGCCGCCGACAACGAGGTCACGCTCGTCCACGGAGATTTTCGACTGGACAACTTGATATTCCATCCGAGCGAGGTAAACGAACGGTCACTCCTCCCTGTCTGCTTCGTGCGACTGCAATGCAAAGTGTGTTTGTTTGGCTTTAGGCACGTGTGATAGCGGTGTTGGACTGGGAGCTGTCGACCACTGGGCAGCCTGTGGCCGACCTGGCCTACTTCCTCATGCCTCACCACTGGCCCAGAAGCATTAACATCGTCAGCACAATGGGAAGTTTAAAGGGAATCGAAGGTAACAAACTAATAACAACAGCATAACGAATAAAGAGCATTGCTGAAATAGATGGAAGTACAATAACATCTTTGTGATAACACCTTTTTTTTTGTTGTTGTGCCTTTTTTCTGTCTCTTTGTCACTCCGACCAATGACCAGGTATTCCAACTGTGGGTGACCTGATCTCCATTTACTGCCGATGCCGGGGGATCCCATCTGCTCTACCACAGTTGAATTTTTACCTGGCCTTGTCTGTCTTTAAAATGGCAGGAATTGCACAGGTTTGTACTTATTTGCATTATTTATTTAAGTGAAAATCGAACTGTACCGTTCCACTGTTGGTATACATCTTAAAGGGTTGGTATTGTGGTCTTATCTACAGCGGGACCTACAATATTCATCACTCATATTCTCCATTTTCAGGGCATCTATGCACGCCACCTGCTGGGTAATGCCAGTGCTCCCAACGCGGCTCAGTTCGGCCAGTGTGTGGAGCCCTTGGCTAAGCTTGCTTTGCAGCTTGCTCAGAGGTTGGTTGGCTACTATTACTCAAGAAAATGCTTGTGGGCTCGGGCTGTGTCATTACAGTGACTGAGCAATTCCGTTTAAATGATGCTAGATGTTTGTGTTGGAGCTCTGCAATGAATGACTATTGTTTGCTGGTCTAACTTTTACCGTAAACTGCCGGAGTCAGAAACCCACTGAGGTTGAAATAAGTTGATTACATTCTTAGTGTTCATTCATTTTAGTATAATGTATCAGTGTGCTAATACAAGCAGTGATAGTTTGATATCCACATTAGACAGTCCAAACATTCTGTTATAAATCTAATTAAGTCTAAATTCAGTGTCACTTGCTGACTTGTTTTGAGGCGGCAACAGTTGGAATTTGCCATCCAGCTGTTACTTCCGATATTCCCTGTTGACTTTTTAATGTGCGAGATGTGCGTGTTGCCAGGTCCGACACAGGTCCAACAACGGACGCTCTGTTCCTCCAGACGGCCAAAGGTCAGGCTGTTCTCCAGCAGGTCAAAGACTTCATGAGACAATACGTGCTTCCTGTTCAGGAGGTCAGTGCCAAGAGCTGCCAAGAACAGACGACAGATTTGTTTGGCCAGATGGACATTTAACTTTCATATGAAAGGATGAAGCGGAGCACACCAGTTCACCCAAGTTATCACGATTAATTCAGCCGAGTGCGAGAACAGGGACTCTATTGATTTATAGTTATATTGCATGCAGAATCATCACCATTGGCTGGGTACCATAGCACCCTTCATGAAGAGCAGGAGTCTGACGCTAAGACTAGTGGGCAGATTTTTGTGAAACATGGCCACAGATGTTTTTTTGTAGAAATACCTGCAGAAAAAGAGAAATATTTCACAATTTCTTTCTTGTGGTACAAGTTCTCACTGATGAAGAGAGTGCAGAAGTCAGAGTAGAGTCAAAAGACAATTGATTAATATTGGCAATACTTTTTTTTCTCTTAGGAAGTTGCAGAGTACTACTCCAAACACGCTCAGTCTCCCCAGAGGTGGCACACCCCCAAAATAATCGAGGATCTAAAGGTATGCATGTGTATAATTTGTATTTAATTTGGTGGAAATAGAAACAATGCAATCACACAGCATATAACAACGCAGAAAATCCAAACCCAATTCAACAGCAGGTTCAAAAACTGTTTTTTTGTCACGCTCAACTTCCCTGCTTGTCATTACTAGTGTCAGTTTGCACATGCATAAACATTGTAAGGGAAGAAATTGAGGTTTAACAGCAAAATCTAATCGCTTATTGTTTTAAAGAGCAGAATCTGGCTGAATGACTCTCGGGGGAAATCTGTGCCTTATGTCAATATTGTGCATATCTTGTGAGGAAAAAACTTGCTGAGAAAGAGTCGACACTATGATCTCAACCTTGAACTTGTGTGTGCAGTTACCACAGTAAAATCCTCAACAACAAAAAGTAGCGACGAGAAAAGCCTTCGGTATGAGACCGTTTGTTACTTAGTAGATTGAGATTGTTATGAGACAGAGATATGATGTAGACAAAACATTTGAACCACAACACACACGCGTACTGTATTATATAACACGTGTCTGTTTCCAGGTGAAAGCCAGGGAGGCGGAGCTGTGGAACCTCTTCATGCCTGCGGTCAGCGGCCTCAGCCAGCTGGACTATGCCTACATTGCGGAGGAGACTGGACGCTGCCTCTTTGCTCCTGAAGTCTTCAACTGCCAGGCTCCTGGTAACGCATCCATCCAAATGTTGAGATCATTTCGAGGTCATAGACTATAATTACAACATGACTTTGCCCTGTGTTTATACAATAAAGAGTATATTTCTTCGAGAATCTCATTTCCTAAATGACATCCTCTGTAGTTAAGTAAGTTCTTCTCCAAATGTCATTTAAAACCTAAAACAGTCCCTCAAATGAGACCTTAAAAGGTATTTAATTGTCAGATAAGGTCAAACGGTATGATTTCAACTCCCGAAGAGCACATTATTTCCCAAATTTAGCTCATATTTCCCTGGTATGCTGTTTCTCCAGACACAGGAAACATGGAGGTGCTCCACATGTTTGGAAGTGAGGAGCAGAAGACTAAATGGCTGGAGCCTCTGCTCAGAGGAGAGATGCGATCCTGCTTCTGCATGACAGGTATTTCCATCACCATGTCCTCCTGCGTCACTTAAAGTGGTTCAAATATATACTTCATGTCACTGTGGCTTACAGGCGGAACAAGGAAAACATACCTCTGTCCTCTAGAGTCAGAGGATATATGAGTGGTGAAATGTCAGGAATGTAATATTTAAAAGGAGGAACATTTTAACTCTGTGTAGACTTATGGTAGCATCTTGAAACAATCTATTTAAGGACCTTTCCGGACCAATATTCTGCCCTGTTACAAGGCAGAGTTCAATGTTTTGTTTTTAAATTCGACATACTAAAAGCAAATACAGGCTCACTCATGAGTAATTTGTCCCTTTTGCTTTCCACACTCCCTGGAAACCACGGCATGCTGTTGCCAGAGGTGATTGCAGTGGGTGTGAACCTCTCCATGGGTTTCCATAAACACAGATGGTGATCAGCAGCGTTTTTGGGAAAATGTGTCACCATTTTGTTCAATTTATTACACTGGATGAGGACAAAGAGGAACCTCCATCTTCTGCCTTCTGACTTTGTTAGGAGTCGTCTACTACAGTGTTTATGTACTTATTTTAACCACTGTGTTTGTGGTTTGAGCCGGAATTCTGACCTTTGGAAAAGATGGAGCAAAGAGCAAAACGCCGTGGTTTGGAGATGTCAAACTCGTTATTTAAAGTCTTATACACATTTTAAACCAAATAAAAGATAATAAAACCTATGTTCCCTTCCCCAGAGCCTGATGTGGCCTCCAGTGATGCAACCAACATGAAGTGCACACTTCGCAGGGATGGAGACAACTACATCATAAATGGCAAGAAATGGTGGAGCAGTGGTATGTACATTTTTATTTCCTTGGTTATATAAAAAAAATATTATCCCACCAGGAAGATTCCATTAGAAAGTTTAAGACTCAATAAACAAGTGATTTTATGTCTGCCTAGTTGGACTTGCTTTAAATCAGGCAAGACCCCTTTATAACCAGTGTTTTCAAAGAGTAAATCTCATACGCAGCTTCCATGTTGTAACAAAGCACTGAAGAGATGCTTATATAACATGATCCACTTTTTAAGAGTTGAAAAATCTCGGCTCCATTTCATTCTGGTAAATATGTGTCAGAGCAGCTTTGGTTCGCCAGCCAGTTTGGACCAATAAAAGGTCACAGAATTCAGTTTGATATCTGCGCTCTGATTGGTCAGTCGTTCAGTGAACGATTCAAGGTGAACAAGAGTGCTAGAAGCTCTTGAAGTAAGTGTAACCATATGCACACCTTGTATGTGTTGACTGTGATTCAGACTAATCAGTGACTCATGTCGGTATTCCTCTGGTTTATAGCAAAGACTCTTTGGCTTCTGATTGACTGTAAATTATTTTGGCTCATATTATCCTCTTTATATTCCTAAACAACACATTGACATAGAGAAGTACTCAAATTAAGTTACCAGTAAAATTAAGCTTCCTTGGAAGTTGAAAATTTCTCTCCTGTAAGAAAAACATCTTCTCTGGTTGTGAGATTGCAGATGTTGGCATGAATGCATCTTTCTGTTAGGAAAGTAAGCTGGCAGTCAGTACTAACTGTGACCCGTGGCTGCTTTTATTATTATTCAAGAGTGGAAACTGGAAGCTTTTCTGCCTCTGCAGCGTCCACACACTCAATCTGACTTTAATTTACAACAAAAGTGTTATTTGAGATTACTCTGAAGGGGAATGTTTTGTTATAGTCTAATTTTTGTAAATGTAGACTTCACTGTCGGCTCCTCACTGACATTAAGGGTGTTTCCCGTTATCTGTGGTCCTTGTGAGTATTTGTGCATTTCTATTTGTACTGTATTTTCCCCATGGAGAACAGAAAGTAAAGGATTTCACTGTTATCATAATCACACATTAGGTTGCAGTAGGGTGTTTTTTTGTTGTTGTTGTTGGATTTACTGGAATAAGGGCCTATCCACCTATATGAAGAAGGTTGTGTGTAATCCAAATACCCCACAGGCAGTTTTTTATTGCCTTTTTTCTCTAACATCGGCAATCTCAGAGTAGCTAGGAGGATCTATCCTGTGCTGTGGAAGCTACACTATATTAGACAGTCTCATTGCCATGGTAATGAACTGCAATTATTCCCGGATTTGCATGATTTTTATCTTGAAGCCATAGGCGTTTGTATTTGCATACATCCTCACACAAGTGCAGATGATGTACACATGTTTAACATTATTAGTACCCGCTAGAGGAAGGCAAGTTAAGATTGTTAAATCAAACAATTCTGTTGTAGTTAATAATGTTGAGACTTGATCATTTGGCCTTTAAGAAAAGCCTGATGTAATTCAGGGTAAGACCATAATAAATTTAAAGGAAATTCAGATCCAACGATGGATTTCCTTGTTCCTTGTTTACCTATTTAGCCTTGAGATCTACAACTTGATACTTGCGTGGGGACCGAGTCATTCCTCTGACTAGAGAGACAAACGTTTTGGCTCCAGTTTCAACAGTCTCCACCTAGCTTTTTTTTTTTTTTGAAGAGTTCCACGTATCCAAGCTGTATGCCATTACAGTGGAAGGAGGATGACTAACAGTTTCTGTTGATGGAGATGGTAAACAACGAAGGCCATTTTAACTCTAAAGAACTTAATGAGTGGTCTGTTGACGGTCTGGTCGGGAAGTTTTTCCAAATGAAGCTGTCCCATCTCTGTCTTAACTGCAATAAACGGGCTTTAGTAAATAATGTTATATGTAGGAGTAATTTCAGAGGAGAAAAGCCACCATTGTTGAGCAGTGTAGACGGAGCACTTAAATACCACCACAAATGTAACATTACAGCTCTTTTTTCTCCCCGAGCTCATATTATTAAAATGCAATCAAAATAAATTGTGGATAAAAAAGCTAGTCGGGTTTAATGACATGGTGGGGTCCCGCTGTTTGGTTGTTTTTTACACACCCACCATGCAATCATGGCTTCCCTCATCCCCATCAACAGCCACAGGATGTAAGAAAATAAGATGCAGATGATCTCCTGTTAGGTAGTGCAGACTGTAAGGTTGAATGGGATTTATCGTGAGGAACCGGAGACGAACTCGTCATCTTGAGTTTCAGCTGCATTTAATTGCAACACATTTTCACTGAAATTCTTTCATTAACAAAATACATCCTTTTTTAGTGCTTATAAACTGACTGGATATTTATCACAATAAGAATTAAAATATAGGATTATTGATGTCCTATGATGGTAAAGATGTGTAAATATATATACATAGATATATACAGTTTTTGTATAGGTGCTTAGAGGGAACGTTGGTACATTATTCCATGCTTAGATAGTAAAGGTGCTGGTGTCTTGGTCTTCTGAACCAGACTGGGATTGCGTTTGATTACGGTCGTTGAGGGCCATCTCCACCGCCGGCTCCTCGTTGACCGGCCTCGGGTGTCTCCCGAGACGCTGTCCGAGGTGCTTGGCGGTCTTGAGGACGTGTCCCCTGAAGGACGATCCGATGAAGGCGTAGAGGAGGGGATTAATGCAGGCGTGGGCCAGCGCCAGGCTCTCCGTCACTTGGATGGCTCGATCCAGGCTCTTGCTGAAGTCGCAGTCGGTCACGAGCATGTAGATGATGTCCATGGCTCGGTACAGCTTCACCACGTTGTAGGGCAGCTGGGTGAGCAGGAACACGGCCACCACGGCCAGCAGGACACGCAGGGCGCGCCACTTCCTGTCTCTCCGCACCCCGGCTGCCCGGCTCAGTGCTCGCCCGACGCAGCAGTAGCACACCACCATGACCAAGAACGGCAGCACGAACCTCAGGGTCACCTCCAGCAGCTCCAGGGCAGCCTTCGCAGGTTGGGCCATGCTGGGTGGGTAGATGGCTGTACAGGCCATCCTGTGATGGGAGTGCTTCACCGTGGAGAAGATAAGTTCAGGTAGGCCCAGAAAGCCGGCTACAGCCCACAACACCAGGCACACCAGGAGCCACTGTCTCCTCACCCGGGCTCCTGTCCCGGTCCTGGTAGGATTGTGGGTGACAGCGCGGTAGCGATCCACGCTGATGCACGCCAGCAGCAGCATGCCACAGCTGAAGTTGGTGCTGTAGAGGAAGGAGGTGAGCTTACAGGCCGCCAAACCCAACCTCCAGCCGTGGACGGCGTCCGCCGCCCAGAAGGGCAGGGTGAAGAGAAGCAGCAGGTCCGAAATGGCGAGGTTGAGGATGCACACGTCCGTCAGGGTTCGTAGTCGCAGCCTGGACGCGTAGACCGCCACTACCAGGGCGTTCCCGGCCAGGCCCACCACCAGAACCAGGGCGTAGATGATCGGCAGGAAGATGCTGCCAAAAAAGCGCACTGCCTCCTTGTCACACACGCTGTGTTCATAATTGTACTCGTAACTGTCATTTAAGTTGGAGTCCTCATCGTCGTAGTAGAAATCTTCCATTTTTTTTGCTGTACAGAAAAAACAAAAGTACAATTTAGAATGGGGATTTCACTTTATCCTTTTTTAAATCGCACATATTATTGGCTTTATATCAATCCGTTGCTTAAAAGTGTTGTTTAAGACTACGAGAGCAGAGTACATTTGCCAACCATGAAGTGTTTTCCACCAGCGACGGGACAAGAGTGCTCTTTGTGGAGTCTCTCCTGCATGGTTTCCCTAATGGCTTAAGCTGTGTCCGAACTGTGCGTGAGCTTCCATAATCACAGGGAACGCAGAGAGGGCATTAGCAAAGCAACTATTTACTTTTTGAATTTTGTATGCATTCTGTTGGATTCTAGGTGATCCACAAACGAGGAAAATGAAGCATTCGGTTTACTCCTCCTTTATTCACAACCTCACAACATTCATCTTTAATCTCATCCCGAATGCATACCAGTGCATTGATTAGATCTTCTAAGGATTATGCATGCATTCTGTTCACAGCTTTCCTTTTTATTTAAATGATGTGGGAGAAGAAGAACAGGAAATGTGTGGAGTGAGGGGTGAGGAGGACGTACAGGTGCAACGAAGGTCTCGTGCCAGATTCCCGGATGTTGCTTTTACTGTAAATGATAATTATGTGCTGGTTGAGCAGGACGTCCTTTTGAAGTGGGGCTTTCCTCCAGAAACACTGTGATCTTAACATCTCTCAGTTCACACAGTAAATAGAGTTCTGCCTTTATGTTGGTGACTTTAATGCACTCAACATAGATCATTTTTGTTGCTCGGAAAGATATCAAACAATCTTCTGAGGAACGTCATGATTAAACTGAGATGGAGGGAGACATTCTCAAAGTGTTCACATAAATATTCATATTTTATTAGTTTTGGAATCAAATCACACTTTGTTACATATTATATAATTCCTGTCTGAGGACCAGTATATTTTGCATGTTTTGCATTAATTTTACTGCTAAGATGAGTGTCCAGGTTGTTATATAATCAGTCATTATCTCCCGTGTGGGAGGAGGAGGATTCACGGAAACAGATGTTCATTGGAAATATGTAAAGTATTCCAGTTCCGTCAACAGCTGTTCTTTTTATGTCGGAGGGTTTTACAAGTTTTTTTCATTTTTTTAACATAGTTGTTTGGGTTATTTGTCTCACCAAGCTAAATGGAGACAAAGCATCTAATTAAAAGGCCAGATCATTTGTAACTGATTCTAATTAGAAATATTGGTTTGTTGTTTTACTGGTGTTTGTAAAGACATCATGTATGCAAACTAACTTTTAACAAGATCAGAAAACTTTAAATGTAACAAAAATGACTAATAAACTTAAAGCGTGTGACCCCTGTGAGAAAACAAAGTGTTTTTACGACGAGCAAAAAGCAACACTGAGGTGATAAAAAAACCAAACGGGGAAATGGAACAGAAACAACTATGTGTTCTCATTACCTGACTCTGGTTTATAATAACCATAAAAATATCCTGAGCAGGACTTTGGACAAAGTGAACCTTTGACTATCGGGAAAACAAGGCACAATATTCTATGTATATCCTGGTGGGTAAAACAATGTCTTCAAATACGTATCTTCAAGTCTCTGTGAACACATAATATGGTTAAAAAAAAATACATTCCAAGATGTTTTTTACGCTCTTGTGATTTTGTTTTTTAGTTGATAGAAAAAAGACAGAAATGTTGAAAGTGGTGGTTAAAGTTGATGTTCTTACCTTGTGAATTTGGTGAAATCCTTTTGCAATCAAACACACAAACGGTTAAGTATCCTGAGGAGAGAGAAGTTGTATGCACCACCAGGCTGAAGCGACGGATCTCTTTGCCTCGGCCCGCCCCGTCCCTTCCCTGCCGACACTCCGGGGGCACCGCTCCTCACCACGTGTCTTTTCACTCGGTGTTTTGATGCAAGATAAACCAGCAGCTCAGAAATTCCTCGCGTCCCTGCTCTCCGTTTGCTGCTCTGTGTGAATAGTGTTGAAAGGAGACTAGCTGTTTTGTAGTCCTGATGTCATGCGGGGAGTGCCCTGGTGGTTTCCCTTTAGTTTGTGACGGCAAGAAAAGCAATAAATAAAAGGAGGATATAAAGTAGCATCTGATAGGCATTTACAATGTTTTGTTTTGTTATGGTGTGTGATGTTTATTGTTTACCAACGTCACTCTTATTGGCAAAAGTTCCACTGGACTAAACCATTCTGTTTAAATGCTTTTAACTTGAGTATTTTTGTTCTCTTTTTTATTTTTGTTCTCTTTTTGTTCTTTTTTTCATCATTAAATACATTCTAAAAAAAGACATTTTTAACGTGAAGGTTTAATCATGAGGAAATAAAAAGACTGGGTAGGTTTATTTTCATTCCAGCGGGGAAAGGACACGTTTGGACATGACAGCAGGGTTCACAGGAAAACCCGACCTGCCCCTGAGCCAAACGTGCTTTCCTGGATGTGATTTTCAGGGTGGAGTGCGTTGTCGTAAATTGCGTGGGCTTTGATACATCGCAAACGTAATTATTTAATGTCTGTTAACATTTCTGCAATCAGAGACTTGAGTTTAAAGACTCTTTGTTTGTTTTCCTTGAAGCAGTCGTGCTGCGGTGCACGTAACGTGAATATTTATGTAGCCTCGATGTCTCGTCTGGTGCCCATATGTCCTGTCCTTAGGGGACACTTTTGCCACTTGGACAGACATATAAACAGGAAGGCAGACCATTGGTCACCCTTGCTGCGCCTTAGGGACCCGCGGCCACATCGGTGAATGTTTGTCTGAAAGTGGACTCAAAGCCAGGGAAATTCCAAAAGCATTCTGCCTGTGGTCATCATCACTTTGTGCACCTCAGCGATCTGCTTTTCAGAATAAATGTCACAGCCGTAAATAAAAGCATTTTATCCTGAAAATGAAGTGTTTCTCCCCAACTAACTAAATCTTCTTCATGTCAAACTCAATGTGAAAGAACTCAGGAAATGTAAATCTGAGGCTTTCCCAGCTGGCCGTTCTGTGACATCAATCTGTCACGAGCGCCATCGACTCACTTCCCAGCCAGTAAAACGCACATTTGTTTCCAGACCCCGTCAATGGAATGGTTCCGAACTGAGTCAGACTGTGCTGGTCCCATTGTTTTTGTTATACAACCAGACGGCAACAAAACACGAATACAAATTAAACCCCAGTGTTTCTAACGCGTTCCCTCCCCCCTGCAGGTGCTGGCAACCCCCGATGTAAGGTGGCCATTGTGATGTGCAGGAGCGGTGCTGAACATGTTGGCAGCAGGTCAGTATAACAGTTATCTGATGACGAGTATGTGTTTACTCTTTGGGTGAGGGGGACTACGAAGTATAAAGAAAATACTTTGTCCTCATTTGCGCAAGCATTTTGGCTTCTTATGTCATCGGTTTAACCACAAGTTTTATTATGTCAAGATTTTTGTGAGCAATATTCCCCTTTTCCTAATGAACTCTGGTTTTATACACAATATATTGTTGCGTATTCACGTGATTCTGTGCTTGTCAGTGTGTTGTGTCACCGTTATAGTGGAAATGGGCAGGTTGCATTTCCCAGAATTCTTCTTTCTGCCCAGACGTTTAAATCACATGACAAAACGTGCATCAATTTAATCTCGTTGATTGACGTGTAATTAAGTCTAATCTTTAACACTCATTGTTTACAAGCATTTTAAGGTGTACATGGAGAAGAAATACTTGAGAAACAACCACACCCAGAATATATTACACATTATTCTTGTTTGTTACTAGTGTTACTAGGCGCACACGCCCAACCTGCTTTGCCAAGAGAATAAATCAGGATGGCACTTTGAAATGTATCACATTGAAAGCCCTTGTCCAAATGTTTATTGTAGATTTAAACAAACATGAAACATTCCTTTTTAAAGCTTCTAAACGTGTTCCCTAGGCACGGCCAACACAGCATGATCCTCGTCCCTCTGGATACGCCTGGTGTAAAGCTCATCAGACCGCTCACCGTGTTCGGACAGGATGGTGAGATGATGTCTGTCATCTTCATGATGTTTTCCCGCTAAACTAATTTCCTTTTTGCACACAAACGTGACAAATGAACCTGTTATTTCCCCCTCGTTTCTGTGCTCAGACGCCATCCACGGTGGCCACTTTGAAGTGCACTTTGAAAATGTGTGCGTCCCCGCCTCCAACATGATTCTGGGTGAGAGACCGTAGCGCTGTGTATTCCTTATTCGGTTCTCAGATTCCTTTATTTTGT
This sequence comes from Eutrigla gurnardus, assembly GCF_963514095.1. Classification (NCBI taxonomy): domain Eukaryota; kingdom Metazoa; phylum Chordata; class Actinopteri; order Perciformes; family Triglidae; genus Eutrigla; species Eutrigla gurnardus. The sequence continues at coordinate 4,847,775 of NC_139929.1, read as the reverse complement.
TTGGACAATAAAGTGAGTGTGGTTTGACAATATTTGGCCAGAGATCTAATTTCCCTCCTGAGGTGATTCGTGGCATCTCTTCCTGTTATGCCTCTGGTGTTTCTGTACCACTGTGTGTTTATTTCCAGGTGAAGGCAGGGGATTTGAGATTGCCCAGGGTCGCCTGGGGCCGGGCCGGCTGCACCACTGCATGAGGGCTATCGGTGCGGCCGAGTCGGCGCTGGAGCTGCTCTGCCAGCGGGCTGCAACCAGGCACACATTTGGAAAGAAGCTGTACCAACATGTAAGTGAACATTGACCTCCAGAGATTTCTCCTACTTGGTACTGCAGCATGGATTGAGCTCTTTTCTGCTGGTGACCCCTGGTGGACAAATGTTTGAGTGAATATACTCTCTCTCCTCATGTTTTCCATGTTGTGTGTGTAGGAAGTTGTCGCTCACTGGATAGCAGAGTGCCGTCTAATGATAGAACAGACGCGCTTGCTGACTCTACATGCTGCTCATGCCCTGGATACACTGGGCAGCCGGGCGGCTCGCAAACAGGTACACAGGTCCATGTTCTACTTTGGACTAAGTACTGGGCTGTGTCCAAATTCCATACTTTTTCCACATACTACTTTGACTTTTTTCAGGACTTTTTTTTTCAACATACTCTACTGACTTTTTTTTTCGACATGCTATACTGACTTTTCAGGACTTTTTTTTTTTCCAACATGCTATACTGACTTTTTTCTGGACTTTTTTTTTCGACATGCTATACTGACTTTTTTCTGGACTTTTTTTTTCGACATGCTATACTGACTTTTTTTCTGGACTTTTTTTTTTCGACATGCTATACTGACTTTTCAGGACTTTTTTTTTTCAACATGCTATACTGACTTTTCTGGACTTTTTTTCAACATACTGACTTTTTTTCTCGACATGCTATACTGACTTTTTTCTGGATTTTTTTTTCGACATGCTATACTGACTTTTTTCTGGATTTTTTTTCCGACATGCTATACTGACTTTTTTTCTTGACTTTTTTTTCAACATGCTATACTGACTTTTCAGGACTTTTTTCTGGACATGCTAAACTGACTTTTTTCCTGGACTTTTTTTTTTCGACATGCTATACTGACTTTTTTCGACATGCTATACTGACTTTTTTTCTGGACTTTTTTTTTTCGACATGCTATACTGACTTTTCAGGACTTTTTTTTTTCAACATGCTATACTGACTTTTCTGGACTTTTTTTCAACATACTGACTTTTTTTCTCGACATGCTATACTGACTTTTTTCTGGATTTTTTTTTCGACATGCTATACTGACTTTTTTCTGGATTTTTTTTTTCGACATGCTATACTGACTTTTTTTCTTGACTTTTTTTTCAACATGCTATACTGACTTTTCAGGACTTTTTTCTGGACATGCTAAACTGACTTTTTTCCTGGACTTTTTTTTTTCGACATGCTATACTGACTTTTTTCGACATGCTATACTGACTTTTTTTTTAGGACTTTTTTTTCCCCGACATGCTATACTTTGACTTGTTTCATTACTTTTTCAACATATGACTCCCCCCCACCCCTTATTTCTTTTTTTTTTACTGGTCCTCTATCTAGATCGCTATGATCAAGGTGGCAGCAGCGAGGATGGCGTGTAAGGTGGTGGACTGTGCTATACAGGTATATGGAGGTGCAGGTGTCTCTGGAGACTTCCCACTAGCACAGATGTAAGTTTACCCCCCCACACACACACACGACAATAAGCATTAAGCACATTTTCTTGCTGATGCCTGTATTATCACATTCTTCCTCAGGTATTCATATGTGCGGACTCTACGGATCGCTGATGGGCCAGATGAGGTGCACCTCTCCTCCATTGCTCACCTGGAACTGAGGGAGCAACTAAAGAAGGCACAGGCCAAGCTGTAAATCATGTTGCCACAACAGATTTACTTAACTGCAATTTGCCTTAACAAAAATACTTTTTATAAAAGTTTGGGAATGAAGCAGATTTTGAATATCTTCTGTTGTCTGTAATTTTGCTACCAAAATACAATAAATAAATGACTTTAATAAAAATAATTCCATTAAAAAAGTTTCTGAATGTTCACATTCGGTTTGATTGAAAAGAAATAGACATGTTTATTAGGAATCCTTTTTAATGTTAACTACAAAAACAGAAAATGACAGCATGAATATGACCATTGTCATCACACTCTGTATGGGTGTGGTCTACCACATGGATGATTTCCATTGGGAGGTGATGGGGAATCAGGACACACAAGCACATTTTTTTTGTACAATATAAAACAGCAATGGCCCCATCCATTTGATACACCAGATGGCTACCCATGCAACACCCTCCACTCTTCATTGTCTATACAATAACATTTGGGCAGAGATCTTCGGCCACCAAATCATTCAGTCAATCTTTTATACAACACGGCGCAGAAAAGGGAAGAATGGAGGGGGTAGAGAATAGGAAAAGGAAAAGTTTTGTCAGTGTTTGCTCTTCTTTGATTTTTTATGAGACCGGTGAGGTGACCTCGATTTGGAGCGGGACTTCTTAGCTGATTTCTTGGGCGTCTTGGAGCGTGACCTCCTGGATCGTTTGGGTGTGCGAGGTGAGGGAGATCTAGTGGGACAAACAGGAGATTGTAATTCTGTCAACTCTCCTAAACACACCAATTAAAACCTGGTCTTGCATAGCCATGGTCTTACCTCTTTGAGGCCTTTTTGTTGCTGGATCGTGGGGAGTCTTTATGGGTGGATCGGGAAGATGTGTCTTTAGAGAACGAGCGTTCGGAGCGTTCTGATCTTTCTGACCTCTCTGAACGGGGTGAAGATGACCGGCCTCGTCGGCTGCTACTCCTCGTTGGGCTGGGTGACCCACTGTGACGCCGCTTCCTAACAACCAGAGAGAACAAATATATGTAAGAAAGGAAATTAAACACATTCAGTGTTTTAGAAATTAGATCATCACGGACTGATGAGCCTGCCAACTGGTTATCTCACCTCTCTTTCCTGGTTGGCGTGTCGTCCTTCTCTTTTTCCTTTTTTAAGTCTTTCAACCGCGCCTCGGCTTTCTCCTTCTCTTTCTTCTCCCTCTCTTTCTCCCGTTCAAGTTTCTCCTTTTCTTTTTCCTACAATAAAAAAAACACAATAGATGACCCAAATTTTGAATTTCAATTCATGTATTTGATATCATCTATGGTCAAATCCACAGAGCCCAACTGTCATACCTTTTGTAGTAGTTTTTCCCTGTAGTGCTCCACCTGCTCCTGAATACTCTGCCCAGGCTTCTTAGGCCTTTTCCCAGACTCCAGCTCATCCTGGAACTTCATGACCTTAACCTAGGTGAACAATACATTGAAAGAAAACGGTCAAAACATTATATTTCTCATGATTATGATGGTTGTGCAGTATGCGGGTTTCTGTGTATAAAGTACCTCTATTTCTCTGAGCTTTGTGCGTTTCTCCTCGTTCATTTCAGACATCTTGGCCTTAATATCCGAGTCCTCTCTGATGGGGTTGGAGTAGCTCTGATTATCCTCTGAGCGAGGGCTCCGGTCGTCATAGTCACTGTCATCGTCATCTCTTTGAGTGGGAAACATTCAAATAAAAAAAAAAAGGTTGCAGTGATGTATTTACAGAACAGAAGATAATCCTCAAAAGATGGCGCACACACAAAACTCACTTTTTTGTTTCTTCTGGCTGCTCAAATATCTCCCATTTCGAAGTTGTCACAGCTAAGGAACAAAAAACAAAATTATGCATAACTGCAACTAAGAATGAAGACAACCAAACTGGTGACAAAGATCATTCCTGTACTTCATAAATTAAAATGTAGTCGTTTGACGACACCTGAAGGTCTCACCTTGAGCTTCTAATTCTGCCTCGTCCACCGCTTCCCATTTTGAGGGCGCTACCTTGAAGGTTGCCTCCTTGGACGGATCCACTAAAAAAGCAGGACAATAGCAAGAGATTGAGTCACTGTACAAGTTCTGCATACAGCACATTTTGATATCCTTCACAGGATTCTATGTTTGTCTGCACAACTCACAAGGTATTCCATCTATGTCTTCTTCCATGGGCTTGATAGGAACGCCATCCAGGTCATCCAGCGGGGCTCCGTCAATAGGAGCCCCGTCCATGGGCCCCGCGTCTATCGGCACCCCATCTACGTCCTCCAGTGGAGTGCCATCTACGTACTCCCCTATTGGTGCCCCGTCAATGTCCTCTGCTGGCTCAGCCTGGGTCAAACAGCACAAAAAATAAATAAAAATCAAGCTACAACTTTAGTAACTCATGAGATGGATGTAGAAGGTAAATGTATTACAGTAGAATTTTCAGGTATTACGATGGTCAATTATGGTTACGTCATTTACCTCAACAATAACGACAGGAACTTCCTTCTCTGCAGCGATGTTGACTAGACCCAGGAAGATGTTCTGCAGCTTGATAAGGAAGGGGTCTGGGTACACGGCCCAGTCCTCCCATGCCCGGAAACACGCCATGACTCGTTGCTGCCACAAAGAAGAAAAGCAGACAAGGATGGTTAAAACTGATAGTGTAAAGGATTAGCGAAGGATTAGTAAAGGATTTACTTCAGTTCTTAGCAGGACTGGAATGTTTGCTACCTTAAAGTTCTCGCTCTGAAGGTGGCCCTGTATCGTTTTGTATGTCGCGTTAAGGTCGGCGAATACCTGGCTGAGCTTCGTCTCAAAACTGTTGAGGAGGTAAGAGCATGAATGAAGTATTCCCATCTTAAACTGACAGTGCTGTCATATAGTCTCTAGAGGGTAAATAAAAGGAACTCACTATTTTCTGTAGTAAGACGCATTGGATACTTTGGCAGAAGAGTTGTACAGCACATCAGAAACTAGATATAACCGTGCAATCTGGAATATAAAAGAGAAAATGTGATTAGTTCACAACAATGCAATATTCATGGGTGTTGTTTTCCCGAGCAGAAGATCAGTGCTGTATCTTGCCTTCTTGGGAAGAGGGGTTTTGAGGATGGAGAGAGACTCTGTGACACACTCTACAATCTCTTCAGCTGCCTCAGCGTGGCTGAGACAAAATAACATGGCTTCAGCTATGTCTGCCCTCCTGGGAGTCATACCACGCAGCATCTCCTCCAGCTTGTCCCGCTCCCTGCAAAAACGAAGCAATTAAGCGTAAATCCAGCCAACGGCCGGGCATTTTAACACATTTCCATTGTGGGATGATACAGTTTAGAACTGGATCAATAGAAAAATGCATAAGGAAATGATCTTACTCTTCTTTAAGACAGCCTTTCTTGGCCCCCTCTTCCTCTTCCTCCTCTTCCTCCCCATCATCATAAGGACCATGGAGGTAGGGATTTAGAGGAGGCGGACGCCACAAGGAGCCGTTCTTAAACATCCTAAAGTCCTCTGTTTTCCATTTGACTGGTGCTTCACCCTGAGATAGAAAATACAGTTAATATAATAAAACCTGCTGGAATGTGGTCCTACAGCATCAGATGTTTCTTCATGAGCTAGAAAACAAACCTGTAGTATGGTGTAGAGCTTCCACCGGTAGTACACATGTGCTGGGCTTTGGTTCTCAAACAGAAACCTGCAAGAAAAAAAAAAATCACAAATTAGCATCATAAATTTGCAAAACACTGTTAACTCCGATACATCAGTGATGTGCAGGTCCACTGACCTGTACATGGGATTGTTGATTTCTCTGTTCATGATCATGGCTTCAAACATTGGGCCTTCACGCACCACAAACTCGATCATTCGGTGGATGAGAGAGAGCAAATTCCTACAAGAAAAACACAGTTAAAGCAAACGGATTCAGACTGGCCTGACTCTTGACCACTACAGAAAGCCTGTCTGTTCAAAGTTTAATTTTGCCTGGTGGTTTGACACTCCAAACAGTTGTCTCTTGACTGACTTATTATTGATAAAACAACTGTCTCGAGTATAACTGCAGATGTCACATGCAGTAGGCTGAAACTGAATAGCATGGTAATACTTACATAATACTGTTATAATGTACCCGGCAGAAGTTATCACTTAAATGACTCAGCCAATATGATATCTATTTATGACTCATTTACTGTGAGGGATAAAGCGAGACATTTAAATGGAGACAACTGTCCAAAAGTGTCACATGACCAGGCATAAATTAAATGTAACCTGAACCTATGTATAACATCAATGCATTAAAGCTGCCAAAAAAATTAAAATGACAACGGATGTTACAGTAAACCTTCTGGTAACACTTTCTATGACCCCACATCTACAAAGTATCATAAACATTATCATAATCTCCTTATAGCACTGTATCATTATAGTTCTAGGCACTCATAAATATCCAGAATGCTTTATAACACACTTCATAATTGCTGGACACACCATTTTTTTGTTGCAATAATGAATGCTTTCTGTTATGCTCATTAATATGAAGAATTTTGCATATTTAAAAGTGCTTATACCTATAATTACAGTGCATTAAGCAGATATTAATGCATAGTAAGAATGTTCATAATGCATTATAGACCTGAACGTCAAAGAAAGTGTTACCAAACTTTCCTATTTAGAATTACTTACAAAGAAAAAGAAACCTAACAATGATTTCTTTAAATGTTTACTTTACTGTGTTCTTTCAGTGCACCAGGTTTTAATTACATTGCACTGCCTTGACCCTTTCTTTGAAATCTTCCTAGATTCAAATTTAAAAAAAAAAGGGCAACATGTGAAGCTGAAGAACGTAGGAGAGTAGGACTTTGACAAGACACTGTATGAACTGAAAAGTCTGTAAATACAGTGTCTTCCAAATCCCACTCATCTCCCGACTAACGTGAAGTGAAGAACCACAGCAGTTACAGGATTGATGGCCTAAATAGGCGTAACATGTTATCTGCTGGTGGAGTTGATAAAAGACTGTATTCAGTGCAAACTTAAGTTCTTCAGTGACAATTTTGGGGGAGATACGTGGTGCAGGCTTGAAACAATTAGCCTAAAGTGGCCGACGAGACAAAGGGTGTCTTTCATTTGACAACACAGATCACATTTACTTGTATTGGAGCCGATCGTACCAATGGCGGGGTAAAATTCAGTATACTTTCCCAATCCATCCCATGATGCTTTTCAGGTCCCTCGCTGCTGCAGACAGTTCAACTTGTGCTGCTCACCAAGGCCAATGTCAAAGGTTGTATATAGAATAATGCTGGCTGGTTTAGATTTGTTGGCAGGGGCCAGATTTACTGAGCTCCCGATAGAGTGACAGAGGCCAAGGGGGTAGACGGTCCGAGTGAGCAAAGGTCAGAGAGCAGGATTTCACAACTATACATCTAGATTCAGCAGACTATGTGGCAGAGTAACATGTCAATAAAGTAAAAAAAAACACTATAATTAAATGTTGATGTGTGGAGTGGAAGTGTGATGGACTAAAGTCAGTAAACAGCACATTAAATATGCATTATAATGATGTTTTGCTACATAATATGAGTGATGGTGGAGTGTGAAAGAGCAGAGTACAAAACAAACGTGTCGGTCAGTAGTCTATCTACGAATATGATGACATTGTAGCCTCAACCATTGCTCACCCATACTGACCAGCCCCCTGTAGCATGCAGTGATCAACTGATCAAACTTTAGCTTCATTATGGGATGTTTTTTTTTTCTAAGTTTGAACACCAATTTAAAAAAAGAAAAACATGTACCTTTCTGTTGGGATAACCACTTTGACTATGGCTTGCGACAGAGTCTGTATATGAAGTCACATCAGATAATAAACATAGAATGTGAGTATTGTTAAAAGGCAACAGGTGAAAAATATAAAAAATGCATTTTAAAGTGCAAATAGAAAACAACTTTCCTTTCCTGCTGTCAGTTTTACTAAAAGGCCAAACACCCCTGACACTGTACTCATTAACCGTAAAGACCTCTCTTTAACACTGTGCATTCTCCACACGTTAACATTTCATTATACCCACACTTTGATATACAGTGCAAAACTAGTTTAATTCAGCAAGACAGAAACTATCACTTACAAAAGCTGGTTTAAAACCTGTGCTGACTGCTCATCATAAAGGCTAACATCTTACCAGCTGAATTAACAAAACACTGCCTCAACCCATGAGAAAATCCTAGGCTGACATGCTAAGTTACCTTCTCAAACTCCTCCTTGTTTTTGGGTGGAGGAAGCAGGGGAGCAGTGGGGTTCTTTAGCCGCTCCCGGGGCTGTCCATTGAAGGGTAAGCCAGAGGGAGGCGGTGGGAGTGTGTGCTCCATCATGGAAGGAGGGATGTAGATGGGGTGGGGTGGGATGGGCACACCTTTGCCCCATCCTAATTTCATCTCAAAGTTCATTATCATCTTTCCTGAAACGGGAGTAAAAGAAAACGTGAATATTCATGGCTGAAAATAAATTTTTATATATATACATATTTAAAATAAAGAAATACGGCTTTGTACCATTTAGGTTCTTGAGCGCTCGCTCAGCATCCCTCCTGTTCATGAAAGCCACAAAGCCACAGTTTCTCTCCCGAGCTCTCTCCTCGTCTGTTCTTGGCCACATGATCTTCACGCTGGCCAGCGGGCCATAGCGACCAAACTCTTGACACAGCATCTCTTCATTCATCTACAAAATATAGACATGCAGGTATATGGATTGGTAATTAGAGTCTGTCCAAAACAAAGCAACCCACTTAAATCAAGACGTCCTATTCACAACAAAGTTATGCTTTAGTGTCTCTCTTCTCAACTTCATAAACGCATGGATACAAATTCACCTGTGGATTGATGTTTCCGAGATACAAGTTAGTCGTTGACGGGTCTCCAACATCATGGGAACCTGGCGCACAATCATCCAAAACTGCAGAAACAGAAAAGAGAAGAATTCCTCATTGCTGTCTGACAGGACAACATACTGTATTTTCTTAGCAAGCCGGTCACGTTATTAAGTCAAAATTACCACTGGACGGACGGTTTCTTCTTGAAGAACCATCCGCTAAAAGAAGCAGAAACGTAGTATAAGAGCGCCATTTCAGGCCAAGTTAGTACATGGAACAGTCATGTAGATAAAGACACTTACATGATCGCCTTCCCTCTGCGCCCGCGAGAGGTTCGAAACGACTAACGCGTCCTTTCATCTTGTGTCTTTCATCCCTTTCTTCCTGGATTCTGCAGGAAACGGCATGAAGCACAATTATGTACAACCTATGTTCAAATGATTACAACGTTCGGAAGTGCACCATTCCAAACCATAAAACCCGTCAAGTGTCTAAAAGGTTTATGCGCTGGAACTTACTGTTTAAGTTCTTCCTTGAAGAGCTCCAAGTTGCTCTTCTTCTTTTCCTTTTCAGTAGGTTTCTTCACAGGCTGAAATATGCAAAAAACATTATCAGACCAGTCAAAAAAAACACAGCAGCATTGATTACAGGAGTGACAAGAGAGGCTACGTTGCCTTTGACAGTACTTACATGTCTTTTGTCTACTGCTAAAAACTGAGGTGGGGTATCCAAAGGCAAGAAGCTTTTTGCTTGGTTCTCAAAACGTGATTTGGGCTTGTACAATTTCCCTTTCTTCTCATCAGCAGCTGCCTCTTCTGAAAGGTGAAAACCACAGTTAGATTAGTATTTTATCACATGCTTGTGCTCAAACATATACAATTTCAGAAACGCATAATTAAAATAGTAACGTACCTTTTGTTGCATTTGCAATCCCACCACGGACAAAGGCCTTGACTTTGCCCTCTCCTCCTCCTTCAAAAGCAGCAAGAAACTCCTCGTAAATCTCTGCTGCTGCACGCTCATCCTCCTGAACGGAGAAACATGTATAAATAAATAATAAATAAATAAACACATGGATCAAGTTACAGAGAAGTATACAATGTAGACAATATTCTCTCAACAAGCAGCTAATACTCACCTTTTTCTTTATTTCATCTTGTTCCTTCTTACTTAGGGTCCTCTTTGCCACTGCCATTTTTCCAATGCTGAAAGACTTTAGTTTGCTTTCAAGCAGCGCCTGTCGTTGTAAACAAAGCACGTTTAGCTTTTAACAGGTATTATAATCACGCAATATAACTCTAAACGTGGGTGCAGACAACATATCAAAGCCATCGTACAAATCACTGCTTCAAGTAGTATTCATTATTACGCTAATTGCTAACGCGGGATAGCGATCGTGTTGACAGGTACGTTAAGCGACAACCATTCCCGCAACAACACTACAATGCGAAGTGGGTCGTATCCATTTGTAGATTGGAAGCATTGCTCAACATGTTGATGCCCATTCTCTAATTTGCATTTGGTGCAAACGTTGAACTTAGTTGCATCCGGACATCAGGAAGTAGCTACAACTGAGCATAATGATCCAGAGGCCTAAACAAGCACGTATCTGCTGCAGCGCCGCTGCCTGGAAGCATTAAGCGGCAAGGAGCTAGCTAACGCTTGAATGTTGTTAGGCCCAAGTCCCCAAATATTACATTTACTGTTTCTAATTAAAAACATATATCAACTTAACATTGTTCTGATGATTCGCTTTATCAGTATCAGTTGGTTTGACGTGCTAGGAATATTCATGTCTGGGTCAACTGCCCAGACAAGTCCTCCTTCAGTTAGCTCGGTCACTTAGCTTCATTTAGCTTAGCTACATTAGCCAGTGTGGCCAAAGGATAGCTTTAGCGCGTTGGTAGTTAGCTAACAACGTTGCGCACACTCGCAACACCAGCCTCTTGCATGCTTCAAATATGTTAATAGCCAAGGCTGTTGGGGCAGAGTGTTATTTACATCGTTTTCGCTACAACAGATACAGCCTAGCTAATGGAAGAATAAACGGTAAATTCACCTTAGCGCTAGCTTTCTGAGATCCACCAGGCGTTCGGTCCGCCATCTTTTGTGTAACTAAAAATAAAATCGATCGCCGATAAGAAGATAGCGTCAAACGAGAACTGTCAGGAGACATAGTCAATCACCGAATCAGCGATTGTCAAAGTTATTTTTCCTGACGCTCTTCGGTGGACACGTTTACGTGACAAAAAAGGCAACCGTGTAATGACAATTGCAATTATTTTGAGTAACAAGAAGATATCGGTTTACACGGTCAATTGAAACATCGATTCAAGTTGTTTACATTATTATTATATCACGTCGTGGCTAAATATTGTAGGTTCGCATAGGCATGTATGCATACTGCAGGATTCCCATCTGCATGCAGTGATTTAATCTATACATGTTTATAAATAATTATACCAAGTAGCTGGTTGTGCCATGTTAGTCCAGCAGGTGGTGCTCTCGCTCTCATTCTATCTCTATGTATATCCAGCAGAGTTATATTTCTGTTACCTGTGCTTGTTATTATGACGCCCCAAAACCTTAGATTTCACACACATATTTTTTTATCTCTTTTTAATGATGTTTCAAGCTATTAAAAAAATGTATTCCTGTAAAAATATAAAAGGAAAAAAATATATATATATTGGCCTAGGGCTTTAAAAAAAAATTATAATTAAAAAAATAATAATAAAAAAAAAATATATATATATATATATATTATATATAGTCTGTATGACTTCTGGAGAAATTCAAGTTTCATGCCACCTCCTTCAAGGTTTTTCAGACCAGGTGCCGTATAGGAAACTACTGCTAGACCTCACACCCTCCCAGCCTTTTCTGTAATGTTTTTTTTTTTTTTTTTTCCTTTTTTTGGGGGGGGAAAAAGCAGCAGCCTGCCCTGCGCTCCGTCCCTCCTTCCACGCAGAACAAACGCTATATTCATCTGCTCCGGCTTTGCAGTTGCTAAAACTCCCCGCAGGAACTCCTGGGGACTTTACACCATCGTTAGAGCCGCTGCACACAATGCCATTCATGTCGCGGGGCGAAAACAGGCGAAGAGCCTGCTCCGTTAACCCAACAATGTGGAGAACGTGCAGCGTTTTTTGCGCATGGAGTCTACTCTTCCTGACAGAGGTCTGTGCGCAGTCTCAACGGAGGTATTATTATTATTTATTTTTTTATGAATCTGCAGTTTATTTGAGTGAGGAAGGTGTCAAAGGATCTCATGTAAAAGCAGAGTTTATTAAGAGGAATATTCTGCAGTCCGGAGCGCCTCCAGCCAGGACATATGGCGCATTGAATTAAGTCTGTGTTGAGTCTACCGCAGGCTGTCGTGTGTTGCTTTTAACATATTTTTTTGAAAACAGCAAATATCTCTCCCTCCATCTAGACCAATCTTCACGTGCGGAGGAAACATTACAGGGGAGTCCGGAGTCATCGGGAGCCAGGGGTACCCAGGAGTTTACCCCCCTAATACCAAATGTGTGTGGAGAATCACAGTGAGTCCAATTTCATTTTCTCTTGTTTTCCTACCAAAGCTTACAATAATGACAGTGATGATGGTGAAATTGTTAATTAAAAACACATACAACTGCTGCACAGTAGAACAGCATGATTCACTAACCTCAAACTTCCAATTTCTTTCTAAAAATACCTAACCACAGCCATCTTAGGGCAGTTTGTCTTTCCAAACTGGCTCCCTCTATTACATTAGTGTACATGTAAACAGTCAGCGTGTTGGCTGGACTACCTGTGGAGAACATTACATAACTGAAGTAACAACACAACATGCTCTCAGTAATCAGGATGATTGTGTGTAACCCTTCTAAACCCCCACCCAGGTCCCCGAGGGGAAGGTGGTGGTCCTGTCCTTCCGGTTTATTGACCTGGAGAGCGACAACCTGTGCCGCTACGACTTTGTGGATGTTTACAGCGGCCATGTCAGCGGCCAGAGGCTCGGCCGCTTCTGTGGGACGTTCAAGCCGGGAGCCCTGGTTTCCACGGGCAACAAGATGCTCCTGCAGATGGTGTCTGATGCCAACACAGCTGGGAGTGGCTTCCTGGCCGTTTTTTCCGCTGCCCACCCACACGAAAGAGGTAGGCAAACACGAGAAGAAGATTTGAGGATAGTTCATGTCGAGGTAATAGTCTACAGTGTGTCCCCGTAGAGGAATCTGATAGCCTCCTGGCCTGGTCGTGTGTCGGTGTTGGCACAGGGTCGGCCTTTAAAAGGCAAATTAACAAGTCTTCAGTGAGTACCACAATACCCAGACAGACAGACAGAGGTGGAAAAAATGTACCTCCTGATGTAGAATTCACTTTTAAGGCAAGGCGATGGGTTTAAGGTTGTGGACCAAAAATAAATGGGAGGAATATCTTCACACTTCTCGCAGTATGATGTGGAATTTCTCACTGGCATTTTTTTTATTAGAAGGCACCGGTCAGAAGTATCACTCAGTGGAACGAGCCTCTTCCTGTCTGCAGGGTTGCCAGGTCATGTCTTCTCCTTTTTTTTTTGTGGAATTTTAAATGTGGGTTCTTCGTCTCCAAGGAGCTGACAGCTGTAATGGACAATGTTTATCAACCATCTGGTAGAAGATACCCTTAACTGTTGCCATGTTGCCTCTGAGTGTTGTCAAAACTGAACACAACGTTTGTCAAGTGTCTATTTTCATCACTTTTTCAAATTGTACTTCTTCTTCTTCATGAGATGTTGGAAAGCAAACATCGATCTAAGTGTATGTTACAAAGAAAACAACGTCTTCTGCACAAATTGACTGAAAGTGATGTTTCTCAGAAGCATGCTGGCCTTTTTTTAAACCGACTAATGAGTGACTTACTTTTTTTAGCGTGCACATAATGACAAAGAAGGCAGTGAGAGCTCCGGTTACAGTAGTGGTGACTTGCAGGATGGTATGATGTGCATGTGCAAGAATGATTTCCTTCAAGGGACAAGAATGATATTTTTGATTTTTGCATATTTTTCCGCCTGATTATCCGAGGTGAACTTCTGGTCATTACTCCACAGGGGAACAGTACTGTGGAGGCAGACTGGACAAGCCCTCTGGGACTTTCAAAACACCCAACTGGCCTGAGAAGGACTACCCGGCCGGTGTCACCTGCTCCTGGCACATAGTGGCACCGAAGAACCAGGTCAGAGTTCAAAATCTGAATTTATGTTATATGCAAAGTTCTCAAGGGAATAAAGATGTAGGCTATCCATATATGAACACAGACATGTAAGTGAATTTGAATAAGTCTCATTGGAAAATAACGCATAGAACCCTGAATTGTGGGTAATGTAGGCACCAGGTTTAGAGAAGGAATAAGCAATACATGTAAAAAGTTACATCTCCTGCATTGATTTTTGGCCCTTTTTCTGTTAAACCGTCCTCCCTGAGTCCACTATGTCATAGAAGTGCAATGCTGAGTCCTCTTTAAGACAGCTCAACGTGTGTGATGGGTGTGGAACAAGACTACATCATCCCACAAATGAGAGGGTATACCCTTTCATCAAACAAGCCAACCCCGATAGCCCCATTAAAAGCGTCTGCTTCGTGGTTTCTCCCCCCTCTCCCGGCTGCAGATCATAGAAATCAAGTTTGAGAAGTTCGACGTGGAGAGAGACAACTACTGCCGCTACGACCACGTCTCCATCTTCAACGGGGCCGAGATCAACGACGCCAAGAGGATCGGCAAATACTGCGGAGACAGCCCCCCAGCGTAGGTGATTCCGCTTTTCCTTCCACTCAAACGCCCGTCCTACGGATTCCTCTCGGTTTACACCGCTCGTGTGCTTCTTCTCTGCAGGCCGGTGTTCTCAGACGGGAACCAGCTCCTCATCCAGTTCCTGTCGGATCTCAGTCTAACCGCAGACGGCTTCATTGGACACTACAAGTTCAGACCCAAGAAGTTCTCCGTCACCACGATACCACCCACCACTACCACGCAGCCCGTCACCACCAGGCCCATACGTAGGTAGCAACTCTCATCCAATAGAAACCCTTACTCCGCCTCTTTTGACTGTGAGAGGCTCTGGCTTTGTGCTCCTGGATTCTCTTGCTGACATGCAAGGGTTTATCTTCCACTTTACGAGGGACATCTGCAATCTGCTTCTGATAGCAGATCTGGGCAGGAACAGAAGTGTTCTGCTAGAGTCGACTTTATGCTGCTTAAATACTCAGAACATGTGGAGAAATAGTTCACATAATAACAAATAATCTGTTTAAATAAAACAGGTAAAAGTGGAGTAAATAAAAAAAGACAACACATGCTAAAACTGTCTTTTTCCTCACATTTCATATACAGTGTGGGCTTCGTTCCAGCTCATTTTCATACTCAAACTCACATTCCCACACAATCACAGTCAAGCCAGGTTATTCTGGTGCCATGATGTCATCAAGCGACCGCGCTTCCCGGTTGACTTATCATTCCTGACCTTCTCTCCAGGAAGAATAATATTTAGTTAGTCGCCTCACATTTTCTGGGTTCTCTCCTATATGGACTCTAAACTATCTCTAACTCTGAAAGCAGATGTTCTCCTGTCACAGTATCTCGCCGTTCTACGACACAGTAGGACTTACATGCTTGCATCACTGCAATTGCAGAGGTTTGAATGTGCTTATGTGTGTGTGTGTGTGTGTGTGTGTGTGTGTGTGTGTGTGTGTGTGTGTGTGTGTGTGTGTGTGTGTGTGTGTGTGTGTGTGTGTCTCCACAGCCCTGAAGTACTCCGTCGCCCTTTGCCAGCAGAAATGCAAAAGACGAGGAACAATTGAGAGCAATTACTGCTCCAGCAATTTCGGTAAGAACACCGGCGCTTATTGCATTTTATTTAAAAGCACATAACTGATGTTGTCCAAGCTCTCACATAAAAGTTAAGAACCTCAACTTTGTTCAAAGACTCAAAGACGGCAGCCATATCTCCCCTAACAAGCACTTCACAGTCACTGTCTCTGCTGCTCTGATTTCTCACTGCGCATCTCAAAGACGTCCTTGATAGGCCGTCAGGAAGCGAAGGGGGCGTATACAGTAGGACACAGTTACCTCCAGTGTACACACACACACACACACACACACAGCTCTCTGACTGTGGGTAAACTGTAATAAATGAGCGTGTTGATTCAGGCCTGTGTTTGCGACTCGCCTGCCCTCTGATGTTTTCCTTTCCGAGATGTTTGCCACATGTGTTAGATTGGCGTTTTCAAAGAGTTCACTGGGATTTGCATCGGATCCCGAAGGAAATGGGAAAAAAATATACGTTACATCAGGTTTTAGGTCGTCTGAGAAAAAAGGTTTGAAGCCGTAACTGTCGGCGTTGTTAAATCAAGTGCGTTTTTGAATCTTTTTTTTAAAAGGTTCACTGGTTTCCATAACAATAGCATCAGATATAATAACGTTAGTGAAGCAGGCAGTCCTCTGGCTATTCTCCTCGCTGTCAGGAAATGAAACAGTACGTGAAGTCCAGACATATTGGGACCATCAGTGAAAAGGAATCCTGTTCACGCTGAATGAGATGTGATTCCCTCTCACTCCACTGGCTCAGCTCTATGGACTAAATAGCAGCTCCAAACGACAAAACAGAACTTTTTTTTGGGGACTTTCAGACTAAACAGGAAATGACTGGAACTTCACCCGGCACATTTGTCACATTTGTAATCACAACCAAATAGTTCAAACAAATGTGTCCAAAAATAATGTGTGCTATTAGTTTTCTCTCTATATTAGATAATATATGATATCAAGTAGCTTCACTGACTAAAAACAGCTGTTTTTAATGTCCGATAACTTAGAAATAATAACTTAAAATAGAATTTAATTGATTAGACTGATATTCTGATTACACATCTAACTGTGAATAATACTTTTTGTTCATTCGTACATATTGTTTTTATACATTTACACCTTTAGTTTTTAGTATACATTTTTATTCTTTACTAGTATTTTCTATTTGAGGTCACTGTGTGAAGGGAAACTGCATATGTTTATATATAATCTTTTCAAGGTCATATCCTGGAAATACTTATATCCTTGAAAGTCTTCCCATTACAATAAAATTATATCTTTGATGTGTTCTCTAAGTTTTCTAGAAGGAGTTGTTACTGTAGCTCATGGATGGATGGAGGAGCCATAAAAAAGGAGGGAGTTGAAAGCTTAAAAGGAGTCATAGTACGAGGCACACATTGTTCACATTTCAGGTTATTAATGATGACAATAAAAAGGCAAAATTCCCTGCAGATTAGTCGGTAACATCTTCTTTTACTGCTTAAACATTTGGCTTTTTTTCCTCATTTGTGTGTCGAGCATCTTCTACCGGAAGCACATATATTCTATATATGATATATACAGTTTAAGTGGATTTGTATGTGTATTTGTCATGACCTCTGTGTTTGCGTGTCTTCCACAGTGATAACCGGGACCGTCATCACCGCGGTGATGAGAGGAGGAAGCATGTACGCCACCGTCTCCATCATCAACGTGTATAAAGAAGGCACTCTGGTCATCCAGCAGGCAGGGAAGACCATGAGCACCAAGATCGTTATCCTGTGCAAGAAGTGTCCGTTCATCAGGAGAGGTGAGGTCCACATCAAATCACATCCTAAATGATGGCGTTCCCGGCTGACTGTTTTAAATAACCCTGCAGAGTTTGCCTCCTTCGCTGTGTTAGGTGAGCGGCAGTCCGAAGCGTTAAATATGTTTATATGTCTCCGCATATAAACATATGAGCTGCCGTGTGGAGATTCTGATGCGCGGCCTCCCCTGAATGTCTCTGCCGTTTTCCGCCACTGCATTCAGGTTTTTTTGTGTGTGACCTCTCCAGGCTTGAACTACGTCTTCATGGGCCAGGTGGACGAGGAGGGCCGGGGGAAAATCGCCCCGCAGCACTTTGTTATGGCGTTTAAGACGAAGAACCAGAAAGGACTCAACGTCCTGCAAAACAAGCGGTGCTGAGGTTTCTCTGGCGGACGGGGGTCGGGCCGAGGCTCGGCTGTGGATGGAAACAATTAGGCAACAACAACAAAACTAAATCTGGATGCAGCGATGCCAGAACAAAAAGAAATGATCCAAATGATTTATTCGAATAGGGGCAATTTAGATTTGAAGAAATGTAGCTGTGTTTTTAGACAAGATGACACTAAGTACCATCAATTAGCCTGCTTTTGCTAACTCAGCAACACAATAAGTCGACGCTGCCACCATTATTCTCACATTCATAACATTTCTAGCGTGCACATCTGTTCTGACATCCTGCGATGGCACTTTCACATTTTTTTTACTTTTCAGCCGTTTCCCCCTTTGAGGCTGTGGAGCACAATGTGGATAAACAGCAGGATTTATTATTAATGTGCATTAAAACAAATATATTCCAACATTTCAGAAGATTAATATGCATATGGGGATATGTCACAGCTGATTCTTGTAGATTTAATGACGACGTTAAGAACCCGCAGTTCATTTTTCTGTCTTCAATTTCAATGGAAATGATTTGGAAGGTATTTAAGTGGTGATTTAAAAAAAAGTGCAATATTTAATATATACAAGATTCCTTTAGATATCATTTTTATGCTGGTTTTATGTGAAAGAAATTGAGGACCTTCCTCGCCAAAGCTCTTTTTTCTTTAGTTTACTATCAGCATACATCATAAACTTGTTTTGTAAAAGGCAATGAAAGTATGAAATGAAAAAAAAAAATATTTTCATATGAAAAAAGTCTGTGAATATTATTTATATTTTATTGTTTTCATCTTCCCAAATAAAACTCCTTTAACGTGTCCCTCGTGTTTTGTCCGTCTTTGTTCAAAGACTTTAAGCTGGAAAGCAAAATATGCCAAATAATCTGTGAATTGGTCGGTTGAGGTCGAGGCAGCTCAGCATGAGAATGGATCAGGTGTGTGTAATGTGACTCTCATGTGGACCCGACTACTTGCCAGTTGGCTGAGCCGTTGACAGATTTCTGGCTGGCCACAGATCAGTTTTCAAGAAGAGAATCAACAACAAAAAAGCAGCATTTGTATTCAAGCTAAATCGGCTCTTTATGCCATTAAAACCCTCGGAGGGTCAAAAACGTTCCATAGTCTGAAAACAATGGCTTTCTTTATTTACGAAAAAAGGATAAATAGCTGAGAATAATACATTGGTGCTTTGGTGGACAATATGTATATATATATATATACAGCATATATATATATTTCTAATTAAGGTTCGGGTTTAAAAGTTGCCTCTGCGACTCAAAAGAGTTTTTTTTGCACATGCTCGGATCACACAGCATCCCAGATAAACGAGAAGCAGAGGTTTTCGTCAAAAGGAGAGGGATAAGGGGAGGAGATATCTAGTCCTTTATTCTTTTTTTTAGCTCCTCGGGTAGAACATGGCGTATTTGGAGGTCCGGAAGCCAAGCAGGTCCCTCATCTCGTTCCGAAACTTGGAGAGGTCTTGGCGCAGGTCGTTCAGGTTCTCCACGGTCGCCTGGTCCGTGCTCTGCATCTTCTGCCGCGTGGACGTCAAGTAGCGGTGAACCAGGCAGCACATGATCTTCTGGTAGTTCTCGTCACGCTTCTGCTTCAGGTTCTTCCACTCCTGGGTTAAAAATAATCAGATCCATATCAGGATTTTGCATAAATTACAGATTTCAGGAAGGAGTAGAATTAAAAACCTCACCTTGAGGCTGTTCTGTCGCTTCACCTTGCCCTTGGAGGTGTGGGAGCAGATCCACTTGCTCATGCTGGTGACCAGGTAGCAGACGGTCTTCGGGGAGGGGAGGATGTTGAACGGCGGCGGCATGGTGCACTTGTCGTCGAAGTAGCTGAGCCACAGCTTGGCCCGGGCGAACTTCCACTCCTTATCCTCGTGATTCTGCAGAAAAGACACAGCAATGTGGGAGAATTCACTTTCACACTCTGTTCTCCATTTAGAGAGGAATGCTGAAAATGCAAAAAAAACACCGTCTATCCCCTTTTTCGGGGAAAATCCTCGAGGGGACGGATTTTTTTTCGGGACAATGATGCTTCACTTAGCATAATCGAACGGTTGTTCCAAAGAAAACAGCGAATGCACCGCAGGGTTCCAGAAAACAAAAACGATTTAACATCTGCGGCACATTTCAGGGTGAATTAGAGAGAAAGAAAAAAAAAAAAAATCTAATCTTAACAGTAAATGAAAACAGTTGCATTTTTCGGGGGGGTTCCACGTTAAAACCAAATTGCCCTTAACGGCAACAGAGAAGCCATTATGTGTTTGCACTTACAGCAATTTGTCTGAAGCTCTTATGGAGCATGGCCACCAGCAGCTTGGTCAGCACGATGACCACCACGATGTTGTAGGTGCCGATGATCATGGCGCCCACGAAGGAGCGCAGCTCCTCGGTGTAGCTGATGCGGGTGACGAAGAGCGCCACGTGTGCCAGGGAGAAGATGTACCAGAACAGGGCATAGCAGGTCCCCATAAACCTGTGAAAAACAGGTAGAGATCAGCATTCTGCACATTCATCGCCGCTGCCAACGCAGTACCGAACCACAGATCCCGTACGTGTGGAATGCATCGTTGCTCTGCTGCTGGCAGAAAATGCCCTCGCAGTCCTTCGTCGGATTCTTGTCCGGATCCTTCTGGTCTTTTCCGTAGAGCTGGGTGAGTCCGATGGTGAAGGAGAATAACACCAACAGGAAGAGGCCCAGGAACTTGCCAAACTCCTGCAGCATCTGACCCATGGAGATCTGAGGATAAACATGGATATTTGGCTGTTAATCCTGCTTGATGGAATCGAGTAGACATGAGTCAGTTCTCTGCAGGCGGTGACCCTTGGGTGTCTGGGTGCGATGTGGACTGAAGGGCTGATGTAACTCCATTTGATGGACTAGATGTTCTTATTTGTGTACTTTTTTTAAAATTGGCATACAAATAACTCCAGAGACAAGCGTACACACATTTTTTCCCCCAGCTGACGTTTAAGCAGGAAAAGCATACTTAAAACAAATAGACTTAATGATGGAAATAGTCCATTAAAGCTTCCTAGTAATCTGTGCTCTAAAACAGCAGGGAACAGCTAAATGGAATGCAGCCATTGTTATTTGTTACACCTGTGACTTTCCTTCTATTACGAGTAATAATGCTATGTTTAAAACTTTATATAACTACTTGATTGCGATGTGTTGGTACTCTTTCAACACCATCCTCCCCTCATATGTTCTCGTTTTGCAACGACCCCCTGAGGAAGTGGAAAAAACAACATATTCTTGTGCCCTGAGGAATAAACAGACAAACATGGAAGAAGCCAAAAAAAAAAACTTGAAGACAGTGAAAGCCTTCTCAGACTATTGGAAAGCGAGTGTATATATAAACCTGAGTGGCTTATCTGTTTACTAGGACCTAGAGATGCTCAAACAAGGTCGGAGCAACGCTCGCCCTTTCCGACAACACAAACACATAGAGTGTCCAATGTGAGGGGTGACCGCTCTCCCTGCACCTCAGGGTGAGTGTTTGCTCTGAAAAACCGCAGGCAGCTTGTTTGAGGAGAAGGGCTAGTCTATTTGGGGCGGTTCATTCTCTTGTCATGACTAAATCCCCCCCCCTGTGCCACACACATGTGATTTAGGAGCTGAGGGTGTTCCCCTGCTGGACAGACTGACAGGTTGCCTAACTTAGTCACTGTACAAACAGAGCAGGAATGCAGCAGGACAGAAGCTTAATCTCTACTGGAGGGGGTCTCATGCTTTTAAGGCACTTTGAATGCACAATAAATATTAATTTGCCAAAAAGTATGCAGAGCAATAACTGTGTCAGAAATAATGCACATTTTATTCTAACAACAAATGATACAAATTGTACATCAATGGATGTGGAGGAACACTTCCAGTTAATTTTAATTATTGGAATACATCTGTGAAGCACTTTTGGTGCAGATGTATTTTTGTATAATTGCTCTATAAATGAAGTGAATTGGCTTCGAATGAGAGAAACATCTTATGTTTATGTTTTTATTGTTGACCAAGATGTTTCTGGAACGGTTTTCAATGCTGTTTCCAATTAGTTTGAAATGTTTTCCAGTGGTGAGTCTCTTTATATGATGCATTGTCTTCGAGAAGCAGCTGGTGAAGCTTTTACACTTCTGCTCATATGTAGGAGGAGGGGGGGGGAGAGCACAGCATGGGTGTTTTCTCCCGAACACACTCATGCACGTCTCCCGGTGTGTCATCAGTGATGGGAGACGGGCGGTGAGGTGAAGGCTGGGCCATGAGTGAGCTCATTGTAAGCACACTATTGATAGTGGACACACACACACACACTTTCAGTCACTCTTTCCAACCTCAGCAGGGGGCAGCAACCGGGAGAAATGTGAGCCGGCCGATTCGGGAAGGAACGGAATCAGACGTTACCGCAAAAACCCCACATGCCGTCTGCGTGAGCAGGAGCTCGTCTGAGTGCAACTAATTGCTGTGGAAACGTGTGGGCGGCGTGTGTATAAGCAGGGAGGCGTGTCTACGTAACACACACACACACACACACACACACACACACACACACACACACACACACACACACACACACACACACACACACACACACACACACACACACACACACACACAGCCACATCTATTTCCAAAGCTAATCTTTTTTTCCCATCCTGCCAAAAACCGGCCAGACAGTGATGTCACAGAGGGGGAAAGATGGAGGAGACAGGGCATTCTGCAGGGCACCCTTATTGTTTTATAAGCAGACTTAATGGCAGGAAGGCATACATACAGATAAACTGACATCACTGCATACCTGAAGACTGTTTATATAAAGACACACACACAGAGGGGGAAAAAAAACAAAATTCTGGCAGCAAAAAGTCAGAAGTTGGCTGGCTTTTCTATCTTTCTGCCAGCTGGCAGGATGTTACGCAAAATCACGATGTGATAAAAAGGGACACCTCTGCCACTGACGTGGTGGAAGAGCCTGAGAAGAAAATATTGAAAGCACATTTTGGGCTCTTCCAGGAAGGTGGAAAAACAGTGACATAACAGAAAAGTTTTGTTGACAGTGCACAGGATATTGCTCAGCATAAAGAGATGAAACCTATGCAGCTGCAGGCTTTTTTGTTTTTGACTTATCACAGGCAGGTGAATGTCACTCTCCTCCATTCAAACCTCCTTGTGTAAGAAGAGAGGTCGTCTTGTAGTTAAGGAATTATGAAACGAGCTGGCGAAAACATTTTTTGTTATTAAATGTTTTGGGTTGTGTAAGAGGTATAAAGCAGATGAGCAAAACTCAATAAACATTCTCAAATTTTGAGAAAAATCAGAACGTATCTGCTTATTCTGAATGACACTGCCAGCACAGTCTAAGTCTGAATCAAGCTGATCAAAAACAGGATTCAGAGAAGTTTACTTTTGAATTGGATGGTTTTTGTCTCTCTAAAGTACTGCAGTCATACTGATCATAATCCAGCCGTTTGTTGTTTAAAAATGTCAAATCCTGCATATCTCACATCGTCAGAAAAGAAAAACACATGTTATCATTTTTGATGCATTCTTCAAACAGAGCATTGAAAAGTACAGAAACTGATTGAAAACATTTTGATGATTTTCTGTAATTCCCATGCAGCCAAAGTAGCAGTTGCAGTAAAGAGGGATCAGACTGACAGCATGTGCCTGAAAACGTGACGTGGGCGTACAGAGTCAGCTCTTAACACGCAGCCTACAGTGAAGCTTGAGAAATCCATTTTTGTGCACTCATTCACAATGATGATAATCTACGTGAATGATGATATGATATGGCGACTCAAGCTGCAAAGCTTCATAACGCTTGGGTTTGTCATGAGCATAATTCATCTTATAGCTCCTACTTTAACGCCCATGATGATGGTTATGCTACTGCTGAGCACAGCTGGTGTGATGTTTAGTGAAGGCTTGTCCTTGAGTGTTCGCACTTCGCCGGGAGAGGAAGAGCGTGGGCGGCGTATGTGTTGAAGTGTTTTTACAAAGCTATGAATGCTTATGTGATCTCAACCTTCCCGCAGAGGTCTTTTCTTCTTCTTTTTTTATTTTTTTTTATTTGATGCATGTCTGGCTCCACTGGGAATCGAATTCTTACTGTGAAATCTTTTTCCCTACCTGCAGCGGTCCCAGTATGGAGCTGGTGGTGTACATGAAGAAGAGTCGCAGGTAACTCAGGACGTTGGCAAAGGCGAAGAGGCCCTCGGCAACCAGGATGGGATGGAAGGCGTCCCAGTTCTTCCTCTCCGTGTCCTCTGAGTTCTTGAACTGAAGAACAAGCAAAAATGTGAATTTACTTATGTGCGTACCTGATGTGTGGCATCTAAACTATCCTATTAAAATGTGGGAATAACCTTTAATAGTTTCATTGTAACACAGATGAAAATAGAGACATCAAGAATCTTCAGAATGTATGAATTAAAAATATTTTCCTGCAAGTATAACTTTCTCGCAGAGCGCCAGATGACGTGTTTAGTACCACTCACTGTCTGGTGAATGTGAGGCTACAGCCAGCAGACAGTTATCTTGGCTGAGTATAAACACTGGAAACGAGACGAAAAAACAGCCACATTAGTCAGGTTCACGACCCACAGTAAAGCCACAACTTGTTGCTTTTTATGAAGATTAAATAAATGAGCCACGCTAGATATTCCCCTCGTTTCCAGTCTTTCATCTAAGCTAAGCTAACTGCCTGCTAGCCGAAGCGTCTTTATCTACTCATTTAACTCCGGGCAGGAAAGCAAATAAGGAAAAATCTATGTATAGTGAAAGGGATTAACTTCTTCAATGCAGCTTTGCATGCAAGTTATCCCTCCTCCTCCTCTGTGTGTGTGTGTGTGTGTGTGTGTATACCATGCTATGAGCAACGATCTTGAGGGCAAAGGTGGCGAGGTAAAGGGAGTTCATTACGAAGCTCAGCTGGTTCCTCGACTCTTCCAGGAAGTCTTCCAGCCCCTCGTACCACAGGCGCTTCACGTCGGACCACACCATTCCTACACCGTGATCACACACACACACAAAGGCATTTCGCTGTCATCCCAAACAATTTCAAAAATGGCTTCGACCATAAGTCATCTCACGGTGGGAGCCCCGGGGAACATATGAGACGCAGAAAACTGGAGATTAATGTGCTGAGAACGCGTCGTCCGTGGGATTTAAGGAGGTGTGCGGAATTTAATAAAGATGGATGTCTATGTCTCTCCGTGAGTGGAATTCCATCAATTCTAAACGTACAGTAGGGATAATAAAAATGAAGAGTGGGAAACTCAAGTCAAGGCAAACGGCGACACGTTTTCTACGCCGGGATTCAGAAACGATTACATCCAACCTGATCGATCTGCTATTGGTTTTACATGGTTTCAACAAAAAAGTGAGCAGGTGGGGTTTTGACACGTGAATCCCATTATTTTTACTATGATATGATTGCAATTCAATCATAAACAACAAATGCATCGAGACACACAAGCAAGTAGCCCAGCCCACAGACACACTCACAGTCTCAGCATCTGATTTCCCCATTAATGTGAGGCATCTGGCTCAGGGGGATAGCAGATGGAGAGAGCAGGAGAAAGATGAGAGGAGGGGAGGGGGGGGTAACGTGGGAGAAAGAGAGAACAATGGAAATGAAAAAGAAATGGAAAGCTGCTGTGTCGCTAATAGAACCCTTTCCACATTTGTGATAACATTTGCATTTGATTTGTAAATCATTAGAAACTCCATCCTTGTGATTTAACATATCTGGGGGTGTTTGTTGATGCTGCGGAGACCCCGGAGCATGAAATCTGGACCATCCCATCTTTTGCAGCTGTTTTGCAATGAGAAGGGAAAAAAAACTGCTGAAGTTATTAAAATTGATCTTTGATGTTGCTCCTTTAGCCGTACTTCAGGAATCTTCGCCCCCTAAGGCCAATCTCGGCCCGTGGAGAGAAAAAAAAAACCCATTACACCATTTCTAATGACTCGACTGCTGATCTCAGTCCTGCAGAATACAGAATGAATTGCAAATTACCCCCAGAACCATCTTCATAACGCTGAATAATAGAAGTCAATGGCTTCTACATGCTTCTATAACCTGTCAGGTGCAGTTATGGGGACGATTTATCAACCCGGGGGTGACAGCGAGACCCAGGCCGATGAGGTGTGGTTTGAGCTGCTTTGTGTCTGGTGAATGTGGGGGGGGGGGGTTAGGATGCTGCAACCATATCTCTGCTGAGAAGGCCGGGGCCATTAACGCGATTGAACGCTCATGCTAATGGATTCTTGGCAGAAGAGGATGGCACTGGAGAGAGGCCTTTTCCCCAGAGAGAGAGAGAGAGAGAGAGAGAGAGAGGCAGTCAATTTCTAACTGTCACTATCCCGCCTCATCCGAACAGACATGGACTCGTGTGCACGCGTGTTGTCTTTCAAATACATGTTTATGTGACCGAGTTCAGTGAAAAGAAGAAGCTCTTCATTCCCACGGAGCTCGATTAGAGAGCAGAGCTGACAGATTGAATCCAGTCAAACCAGACTTTCTGTCGTTTAGCGTCGGAGCAGCTGTTTGTCATGATCTTGCCTAATGGGATTATGAGATACGGGATCCTGGACTTTAGCCAGACCATAACAGGAATCTCTCATTTTCACTCCGCGATGCAACGTTATTCTATTCAATTCTGGGTTTGTGTGATTGAATTCCGATTCTATTCCTAGTTCTATTGTGTGCGTCGAGATGTTGGAGTTGCATATCGATCAATTAGAGGAATCTGCCCTCTAAGCGGTGAAACATAGCCTATATAACGACATCCGCCTCTGCACATAGCATCCATACAGCACGTTAGTTATGAGTGTAAAAGCTGACCTATGATCCAGAGGATGAGCAGGTAATCTATCATCTCCAGCGCGGGGCCCATGGTGTTCTTCTTGCCCTCGTTGTAGACCAGAGAGTACAGGTTGAGCAGCAGCAGGAAGCTGAAGTAGGAGGCGCTGTGGATGATGAACTTGACGAACGGCGTGTGGATGATCTGGCCCACGCGGGAGCGCGGCACCAGCAGGTAGCAGACGGAGAGCAGCGGCCACAGCATGGCCACGCTCAGGACCGTCGCCATCTTCAGGCAGGTGTGTTTGCGCCGGTAGCTCGCCGTCTCGCCGAACCAGACCGTGTTCAGGAACTGCTGACAGTTGGACTGAGCCACAAACTGGGGGGGGGGAAATATCAACGTGAAGAAGTTGATAGTAGCCGAGAGAGGTGGGCAATATTCAGAGAAAATGAGTCAAATTGTCATCTTATGGGTGTTTATTGATCGGACGGTTGGGCTAAGATGCTAGCAGTAGCTTTCACTTGCATTGTAACGGCAAACATCCGGTGTTAGCGGAAGCTAGCAACTTGTTTATATCAGCTATGACAAGTGAAAGCTACCGCTAGCATCTTAGCCCAACCGCCCGATCAATAAATACTCATAAGATGACAATTGGGCCTCATATAAATAAAAACAACAACAGCCATCACCCTAAGGACCCTAACAAGGCGTTGTTTATTAAAAAAATAAATGCGTACATTCACCGGAAGTTAGCTAGCTTAAATGCCAGTTGTTAGCATCGTAATAAACTCGCAAATTTGGGACTTTTTTCCTCTCTCGGCCTGTTTTTTTCTTCCTACAGTAGCCCTAATATGCCACCGTATGAAGAGATTACAGGCTGAATTAGCAAATTCAGTTTTAATGTCTTGCTTTGATGAGGTTTGATGAGAATATCGATGCTAATCCCTTCTAGGATGGATTTAAAGCCACAGCCAGCAGTCGGTTAGCTGAGTTTAGCAAAGACAGGACAGGAAATGGGGGAAACAGCCTAACAGCACATTTCCAAATCAGCTATAATGGAATTCAATAAAAAACCCAACCGCAAACCATAAATAAGTCTCTCAGGGAGTTGTTCTCCGATGTGCAACCATAAGACGATGCTTATCAGTGTTTTTTCCCCCTCCTGCAGCAGATAATGATGTGCCACTAGCTGAGCTGGGTGATGTATGAGTCACAATCTTCACACCGAGCCATCCCGGCTGTAAATTGTCCTCGAGCTTCAAACTTCCAAACTTTACTTTGGAAATTTCTCATCTTTGACCGCCGTTGCCTGGAGGCAGCGCTTTATTCTGCCAAACTCATATTTCCACGAGACAAGCAGATGGTATGCTGGGACAGATGTTACGGCCAATCAATAGAACAGTAAATAAGAGGTAATTGATAACAGATATATATTATTTTTACCCATTACCTATGATTTCCTCGACTCACTTACGTTACAGACTGACTGTCTAACCTCTTTTTGGTTGTACTTGATGGCGAGCTTGAGTCGACTGAGGTTCATGCGCTCCTCCAGTAGGCCTCTCTTGTCAACGTGGTCCTCGTTGGATGTGTGGTTGAGGATCACTTCCAGCTCTCGAGAATTTCTGGCCTGAGCCAGCAGATCCTTGGCAAACATCTTGCACTGCTTCGCCAGATCGTCATAATCGTTCCTGGAGCGAAGGAAATTAAGATACGATCAGACGTGAAAGATTTCTCATTGGTTATATCCTATAAAGACACGGGCTTCACGGCATCCTACCTGAACTCCACCTCGACCAGGCTGAGCTCCTTGAGGTCTGCGCTCAACTCAAAGGCCCTGAGGATGGGATCTTCTTCAGTCAGCATGATGAGAGAGGGGCTGGCCAAGCAGCGGTAGATGTCCAGGCGAAACCTGATCCGACAAGGTGAGACTGGTTTACAGATGTTTACATGTGAGAAAGAGAAAAGCGGATTGTGTGGGAAGCTACAAAAAAACCCCCACTATTTCCTGCGGAAGGCAGCTTCCCCTTGAATTACAGTTTATAGCGAATATTATCTTTCGGTGTAAAACCACAAGTTGGATGAAATAAAAGGAGCATGACAACACCGGCAAACCCAACACCGTCTCTCTCTTTCTCTTTCTACGGCGAGATAAAGAGAGCTTGGCAATAACAGAGCATTAGCCTCTGTGGGACAAACAGCACAGTAAGTATTCTTTGAGATAAAAGGCAAAAGCACGTGAAGGTAAATCATCTTTTTGAGTTGCTTAAGCTGACATTCTCCAGCTGGTGCTATCATCACAACAAGGTGTTTGAGGAGAACGTGAACAGCTGATTCACTGCTGTTTTTAAGCCCCTACATACCAGAGAATGGCCGAGACAATTAGGTAAAACAACGCTGCTCTTCTGGTTTCCATCAATGGGAGCTTCAGCTGCAAGCAATCAACATTCATGCTCATTCTGGATTCAACGTCCTGTACCTGGAGTGTCGTAAGCTGTCCTTTTTGTTTTTGGCGTTGCAGAGCGTGCACTCGCAGCCCACGGCGTGCGGCCGGGGCAGCGAGATGTCCTGCTTCAGCAGCATGGTCAGGATCTCGTAGTTGTTCCTGTGGGCCGCCAGGATGACGGGAGCCACGTCCATGGTGGTGGAGTACTCCGGGTTCTGAATCCGCTGCATCAGTTTCTAAAAAAACCCACAAAAAGATCCATTATTTCAAGCATCTGCAGTGTTTTTCTTGATTTTGAAGCAGTGATAAAGAGGCGACTGACAGCAATGGAGGGCTTGGAGGATCTCCTTGGCCTGTGGTTGAGGAGGATGTCCACAGCTCCCACCACCTCGGAGTCTATGGCCACCAACAAGGCATCCGTCGCCTACGCAGAAAAAACGTTAGTAGCAGTCGGATAGCAGATGAAACGCCGACAACATTGTAAAATCTGGTGTTTCTACCTGGCAGCCATGTTCCAGGAGCAGCTGCAGGATGTCCAGGTTCTCGTTCTCGATGGTGATGGTGATGGAATCCCGGCCCAGCACGTCCACGCAGTTCAGGTTGAGCTCCCCGTGGCGGTTCTCCTCCAGCAGTTTCTTCACCATGTAGTAGTCACCTTTGCAAAGACAAAAAGTCAGAAGCTACGAAAGCATTGGATGTCGCCAAACACACACACACACACACACAGATGTTGGGCCAACGAAAGGCAAACACTCCGGGAGAGCAGGCTCGGCTCCAGCCGTCCTCTTAACCTCCGGCCGCGTGCAACAATAACATCTCCCTCAAAGGACACTTTCTGTGGCTGGGCCACGTTTGGAGAGGCTTTATATGGCTACACTGGCAGCTGCAGGCGTGCACACCTTAAAACCCTAAAAACAACCTCTGTCAAGTTATCAATGAGCCATTCTCCCCCCCTCCATCCCCGTCTGACGACATGAGGATAGCCATGCCTCTTCCACTAGCAGTTTTCTCTTCGGTTTCGTTAACTTTTCCTCGTTTACGAGCTGTGAAAAAAAAAAGAGTCAGCAGACCGGGGAGAGAAAGGAAAGTTGCAGGAGAGCAGACATCCAGCTAAATATATCTCAACCCCTGTGGGCACAGTTCTACAGTAGCCAACATGTAGGCAGCTGTGAGAGGTATTCACTGGAGAAAGTGGTATGACTGTACAGTTTGCTGCGATGGCATTGCTGGAAATCTGTCAAGCTGTTAGTCATGATGTATTTTACCTACAGTGCATGATAGTCCTTCAGGAATTATCTCTTATAATAAACAGCCTATAATAAACAAAGCCTACATTAAAATCGTGTTTTCCCCTGTGCTCTTAAACGCACCATATTGAGTATACACACACACACACACACACACACACACACACACAACAGACCTTTCTCACACGCCAGCAAGAAGAGCTTCTCGTCCAGCGTCGTCTCCTCTTTCACCTCTCTCACGTCCTTCAAGGCCAGGAATTTATCCGGAGAGGAAACGTCCGTGCCCTGGTACAGAGCTGACATCACGACGGAGAGCGAGTACGGCCAAACACTGATGTGCATCCCACTAGAAACAAGCGACCATTACACAAGAGAAGGCTGTCATGTGGGTGACATGAGAGAGGAGCCCTGCTTTTTGTGTGTGTTGTAGTTGGGGTTGTTGTTGTTGCAGCGGAGGCTTTAACGCGTCGTCATGAGGCTAAAGCGAGAAGTGTTGGGATCGGCGTCGCATCTCCGCCGCTCCGCGCGCTGGAAGGATCTCCTCCTTTAAGCTTGCCCGCACACGGATGACTTCAAATGGTTTCGGTGGCGACCGCAGTCCGACGAAACGACACAGTCATCGCCCCTCGGCGTGTTTACACGCACCATCTTCTCGCGTCGCAGCCTCCCGGGGATCTTTCTTTCTGGTCCTGATGCTGCTGCGCGGCCACTGCGCATGTCTCCTCCTCCACCTGCTCGCTCACTTCGCAGGCGCATTGAGCCGCCGTGCTTCACGGTTGCGTAACAGGGCACTTCAGTGCAAGCTTTGGAGTGTGTGTGTGTGTGTGTGTGTGTGTGTGTGTGTGTGTGTGTGTGTGTGTGTGTGTGTGTGTGTGTGTGTGTGTGTAGGCCTGCATGCAGAGACGCTGTGTCTCGTCGAACGGAATTCATGCAGATTAGAATCTTTAGACATTTGGAAGATGTTTGGCTCCCAGAAATGACAACATCTTACATATTTCTATATTTTATAGCATCAGGTATATGAGGTATTACACATATTTGATGAAGGAAATGCCTGGTTCGTGCAGGTGTTTATGTGCCTCTGTTAGTGGAGCTGCTATCTCCTGCAGGAATGTAATCCGGTTGTTAAAATGAATGTGTTTGGACACATGGAACTGCATATGGATCATGGAAAGAGAGGGAGATATCGAGGTGTGATAGTTGCAGGAGATGCACAACATCTCTGCAAAGATGATTTAATAATAAGGAAAGTAAGGTTCACAATATTTGACATTTGAGTAAATATATTTCCTCCCAGTTAAAATGGTTAATGGGAAAACATGTAATTGTAAATAAGCCATTAAACCTGTACTGGGAGGTAATGAAACAATATCATCACAATTAAAAAGGATACGTATAAGATGATGTATCAGCTGTTTTTTTTTTCCACATAAGATGTTTTGACTTGTTACTAAGATTAACAGCTTTGTTAAAATGTCCCAATTAGTCACATTAGTCACATAGACTGGGAACCAACATATTGTATTGTTTACTGTGTTTTTCCTACTGGGATGTGGCTAAATGTTCATGTGGAAAAGGCTTGTTAGGCAATTGTTTAATCAAACAGCTGCTCATGTGATGTTCAATTCAAAACGGCAGTAAAAACAGAATGTTTCCTTATGTCTGCAAATGTAGTGTAAACATACACACACATGCAGTATTTTAATTATTGACTCACTGGTTTTGCTCCCTGTGGTGATGTTGTGTCCTCTTCATCCACCTGAGAAAAAAACCAACACAGAATACTGTAAATCTACTTTAAGGGGTTCGGAGAGAAGCTCTGGCCCCTCGTAATTAAAATTCATAGAGGGGCTGTTAAATTAAATGAGCATTTTAAAACCAGCATCTCCCCAATCCGCTCTACGTATTTCTTCGCTATTACACGTGCAAGTGGGGAAAGACGTCCTGTAGCTACACTTTATTATCCGACAATACAGCATCCCAGAGCAGCCGTTAGCAGATCGGACTGCACTAAATTAGAAAGGACTAAAACATACTGTACATACAGGAATCACACTGTGTCACATGATTAGATCATCAGCACGTAATTCCATAATGAGGAAGTAATATAGAAACAAATCTATACTTTTTCTACATTTCTCATAGTGTGACAGATATAAAGTCTGAATGATTAGCTCAAAGCGAATACGAAAATATAGAACAAAATTGAGTCTATAAAGCCAAGAGAAAATGCTTCCCTCTTCTATCTGTCGTTAAATCCACCATAATTTACATAATTGATGCATAAATACTTTGGCAATGTAAAAAAATGATGTTTTGTGAATCTTTTTAGAGCAAAACAGACAGAAAAGTCTCATTTCCTTTGTCTTGAGTGGAAACATTATTCTCCAGCAGAGGGCAGTCTACACAAAGGTTTCCTTCCTTTGTGTTGGAGTACTACACAATAAGTACATGTGGGACAAAAAGATCACTAAGCAGAAAGAGTAATAATACACAGAATATTCCAAAAATCCACCCCTACATCTAAACTATTTAAAACACACACACACACACACAGCTTTACTTGATCCGCAGCAGATGTCTTCTTTGAATAATCCGGCTATTCAGCTGTATTTTGTATACAAACAGAGATATTATAGCTTAATTCTAAGATGTTGGTGTTACAAGATGTATGAAATCCGAACACGTTTACATTACGCACATCAACATAAACATCACTGAATCCTGATGTGGATGTTAGGCCCTTCTCAACGGGGGTCAAAGGGCCCCAACCTCCTTTCACTCTGCCCTTTTTGATTGCGGCGGGGTCCGTAATCCCAGACGGACAAGCCTCTTAGGAGAGATGATTTTCAATCTGCAGAGCATGTGTGCGTTTCCTCTGCTCGAGCACATGGCCTTTTCCAGTTCCTGGAGACCAGCTGTCAGATGTCACATCTCAGCTGGCTCCACTTGTCAGTCACCGTCACTGTCGCTGACGTCTTCCAGGACCAAAAACTAAACCATGTCATGTTCCTTTTAGACATTATTTTCCAATCATTTATTTCAAATCGTACCCCCTGGTTCTCTGCCGGGAAGATATTTTGCTGCAAGATGTATTCTAAATTAATAATGCAAACGTTATCTTTAAAGGTAGGGAGCTGGTTTTGTATTTCTCGTATAGATCTGGGCTACCCCCTTGAGGTTGTAGTGGGAAGAAAAACAAATACATTTAATTTGAAATATTGATTTTACTCTGCACTCGTGCAGGCTTTAATGAGAAGATATAAGAGGGATGTGAAGAGGGGACTCTTCATATAATAACTAGTTAACAACAAATGCATTTAAACAAAAAGCAGGCACTTAAAGACAATGGGGATGGATGAGGTTGTGACGGTTTCTTTTATTTTTAATATAAAAGTATCCATCATAACGGTGTGTATCTGATAGAGTACATGTGTTAATAAGAAGAGTGGTTGATTACGAGGATGCAGATAATAAAGCAGGCCTCTTTAAAACACATCGTTTCCCACCGTCTCCCGTCGCTGCTGCTGTCTGTGGGAGCCCGGATCGAGCCCCGCAGCGAGACGGACGTCCCCGCGCGTCCAATGGCGCGCTTCGCTGACGCGCGACGTTGAGCGCGCACCAGCCAATGGCGCGCCTCTGTGGGCGGGATCTCCCTCCTCGTATTCTGATTGAATCGGTCCAGTTTTTTTGTGTGTGTTTTTTTGTTGTTGTATTAGTTGGAGGAGCACGAAGAGCGAGAGGGGGACGTCTGTCTGCCAACCGAGCGCGGTAACGTGTGTACGCTTCCTCCCGTTATGGTTAACGCGGGATGCTGCGGGATCAGGGCTCCGGGCGCGCCGAGATCGTGACGGGGTATATATATTTTTTTATTATTATTATGTTTTTTGGTCTCGTCTCGTCTGCGATGCCCCGAGTCTTCTCCGCGGCTGCGTTTCCAAGGATGCCTCCGATGATAACTGCGCAGGGATGCCTCCGCGCAGCGCGCACAAACAGGGCGTCTGTTCCCGCGATGAAGGCTCCTCGCTGCTTGTTTTGAACGCGGGGCCACCCACGGAGCCTTAAACGCGTCCGTCCCCGCCGAAGCACATTGCGCAGTGCAGTGAAAAAAAAACCGGGGGGATACCGTGTTGTGGATTTCCAGCCGGTGGTGAGTATATTACCTAATAAGCTGCCATTCAACTGGGCGACAACCTCCCCCCCCTCCTCCTCCTTCTCCTCCTCCTCCTCCTCCTCCCACCCGGAATAGGCTGTATACACCCCCGCAGAGTGCTGCTATATATACGGTCCATGCAAGGAGCTTTTGTCCGGTGGTGAGAGCCACTCTGCGAAAAAAGGCACAGATGAGAGGCAAACAATATCATCAACCACTGAAGTTGACAGCGCCTTGGGAGAAGGATGCTGGCTTTGGTAGGAAGCTCAAGACGTACAGGAATCACACCAAGATAATAGCACAGCCTGGGATCGTGATGAAAGTCCTCCGCAGGAAGAGGATTGTGTTATTTATGGCCTACTTCCTACTGCTGGTGCTCACTATGCTTAACTTGGCTAATTATAAATGGACTAAAGAGCCTCAGCAGTGTAATCATCAGATGAGGAGCACCACGTATCAGAGCAGATCTGACATCCGCTTCCTCTACAGGCCCTCGCTGGCCAAGAAGAGGCAGCTCATCTACGTGCTGACCACCTGGAGGTCGGGCTCCTCCTTTTTCGGGGAGCTCTTCAACCAAAACCCCGAAGTGTTCTTCCTGTACGAGCCCATGTGGCACATCTGGCAGAAGCTGTATCCGGGCGACGCCGTGTCTTTGCAAGGGGCGGCGCGGGACATGCTCAGCTCCTTGTACCGCTGCGACCTGTCCGTTTTCCAACTTTACAACAGCCCCGGGGGCAAGAACTTCACCTCCCTGGGACTGTTCGGGGCCACCCTCAACAAAGTGGTGTGCTCCTACCCCCTCTGCTCCGCCTACAGGAAGGAGGTGGTGGGGATGGTGGACGATAAGGTGTGTAAAAAGTGCCCCCCTCAAAGCCTTAGACTGTTGGAGGAGGAGTGCCTCAAATATAGCACCATAGTCATTAAAGGGGTACGCATTTTGGACGTTAACGTGCTGGCCCCCCTCATGGAGGATCCCTCCTTGGATCTGAAGGTGATACACCTGGTCAGGGACCCGAGGGCGGTGGCCAACTCCCGGATCAAATCCAGGCACGGCCTGATTCGGGAGAACTTACAGGTGGTCCGCAGCAGGGACCCCAAACTACGCCGGATACCTTTCGTGGATCCGGGTCACAAAGTGAACAAGAAGGACGGCGCGGACTACCACTCCATAGGAGCCATGGAGGTGATCTGCGACCGCACCTCCAGGACGTTGAGGACTGCCTTAAACCCGCCCAGCTGGCTGAAGGGCAAATACATGGCCGTGAGGTACGAGGACCTGGTGGAGAGCCCGGTCAAGACGTTGCGGAGCATCTACCGCTTCGCCAACCTCACCGGCAACCACGACATCGAGTCGTTCGCGCTCAACATGACCAGCGGCTCCAGCTCCTCGTCCAAGCCGTTCATCGTGTCGTCCAGGAACGCCACGCAGGCCGCCAGCGCCTGGAGGACGGTGCTCAGCATCCAGCAGATCAAACAGGTGGAGGACTACTGTCACCACGCCATGTCTGTCCTGGGCTACGAGCGGGTCAGAACGGCCGGAGAGGCCAAGGACTTGAGCAAGTCGCTGCTGGCACGGTCCAAACTGTGAAAACACGACCCCCCTCCACCAAAGACCCCTTTTTAATTTAATGTTTTTGCATCGAGTGCCGTTTCCTCTTATCGTGGAATTAAAGCTTTACTTTAAATCGGTGTTTGGAGGAGCTCCACTGGCCACGTTCGGAATGTATCATGTTTCTCTCGGTGGACTTGCGGTGGTATTTGAAGGGACCACTGCTTTTATACTGGAATAATGGATGTGTTTGATGGTGTGAGGCCTGTGAACAATGAACTTGAATTCGGTGAAGCTGCAACAACGGGGGGGGGGGAGGAAAGGAAAAACAACTGTATAATTCATGTATCTTGTTATGATGACACATCAAAGTGGATATTTTGGGGGTTATTTTTGAATGTGAAAAACCTTAAGAAAAATCAGTTGTTTTCAGTCTCCATACTGTCTGTAAAAGTGAAAATAGTTGATAAAAAAACAACAACTCTGCTAATGTTTATTTGTAAGATCTGGTGGAGGTCAGAGACAATCAATAAAACGGTTTGTTGATGTGCCATAGGTGACGGTGTGATGACTAGGCTGCATCAGAACAGCAGTAGTGCTATTTCTAGATTTTAAAAAAATAATAAAAGAGGATTGTTTTGATTTCTGTCACCAAGATCCTCGTAGGATGATATCATGCACTGTGGATAAAAATGTCATGGCTATGGAGCTGGGAAGTCTCCCTCTCTCCCCCAGTGTCAGTGTAAGCAGTCTGTTCTACCATTCCAAATGTTTACAATTGCTTGCTCTTATGAAAACGTATGATCTGGGAATATTGCATTGAGTAAAGTTCACAGTTAACAAGACATTTTACGCATTTGTGTTGAACGATCGCTGCACACTACACGTAAAAATATAAAAAAACAAGCACAAGAGCAGAATTCTCAAAGTTTGGTGCTTGAGGAAAAGTACAAAAAAATCTAATAAAATCCAACGTGGTGAGCCACTGGCTTTAATCAATACTGTGATAACAAAACTGCTATAAATATTTAAAATGACATATGTTATGAAATATTTTGTTTTTTTTTATGTGAGAACCATCGTATTGGAACATAACTACATAGCTTAAAGCATCCCTGTGGAAGTTTCTACTACTTTCCCCCCCTTGTAAACAATTGGAAAGCATAAAAGCATCTTAAAAGTATGAAACATGCACAGTTTACATCAATATTTGCCTCCAGGCAGTCTTTTCTGGCACATTAATGTGTTATTTATTTGATTGTTTAGTGAGAAACCACTGAGAAGGAACAACTCGTGCTGAAAGATATTGCTCTATAATGTTATTCTAATGGGCAAAAACTCCACAGGGTGCCTTTAAGGTATGTGCTATAAGATAATATAATAATAATAATACTGTCGTCCCTTTAGAGCTTCAATTGTGTGAAGCCCCGATCTTAAAGAGCTCAGAGAAATGGCTCCAAAATGAAAAATAAGAAATGATAGTTGAGGTTTGGAGATCTTGATCTCACTTCAGTAAAACAGCTTCTACTTGAAAAGCTCATCAGCATCAGACGTCAGACAGGAACGTCGTTCACCCTCATCACTCGAAATGTTTTGATCCCTTCAGCATCGCCGACCAAATGTTTCCGCGTGACTGCAAATCACGGCCCAAACTAATACGATCACGGCTCTCCTAAAAGGACTCC
Organism: Eutrigla gurnardus; assembly: GCF_963514095.1. Classification (NCBI taxonomy): domain Eukaryota; kingdom Metazoa; phylum Chordata; class Actinopteri; order Perciformes; family Triglidae; genus Eutrigla; species Eutrigla gurnardus. Next base: position 4,810,119 of record NC_139929.1, on the reverse strand, counting down.
CGATGCGACGTTGCTGTCAGTCTCTTTGTCACCAAACCCCCAAAATTTGATAAGAATTTGAACACAACAAAAACAGGATTGATTGCATTTCTTTACAACCGAGGACAGAAACACAAGAGCATTCCACTGATGCAGCCATGCGTTCACAACATCAAAATGGAAAGCCCTCGCCCCAAGGACAACGGCTCTTTAATTTGAGGGGAACAGTCTGCATATTCACCAAGCCTAACCTTCACAGACTGGAACACCCGGCTCCACGCGAAGGTGGGGGAGCCCCGAGATTTACAATGATGTACTCACAAAGCAGCAAAGTGCAATCTATAAAGAAGTCGGAGGAAAACCTCACATGCTAATGGTCTCCTTTGCCAAATGCTGCTAATATACTTAAGCATTTGGAAGTATTGGAGCCAGCCGCAGAATCAGGGGTAATAAATTCCATCGTGAATCAGTTAAAATGATAAAAAAAACAGTACAATAAAAGTTTAATAAGGAGTTGGGGGAAGTGCAAAGCAAAATTGGCATGAAAAATATCAAGGGAAATATCGTGGCTTTCAATCAATTATTCCTGAAGCTTGAAAACAAAACCCTACGTAGGCGAGTAGCATGACGCTGGAAATTAATGTGTGACTTTACGCGTTGTGTTTTCACACGAAGGTCAAATTCTGCTTCCTGTCAGTGTTAAACATTAGGCACTTAAAGGCCGGATCCATGGTTCTATGTCAGCTATGAAATCCTTGGAAGTGGAGCAAAAACAAGGCCGAGCAACAGAAAAGAGCCACGGTCTTTGTAATCCCTCTCTCTTTGCGAGTGTGTCTTTGCATGCGTGTCAGCACAAGGGGAGTGTGTGACCTTTTTCGGGAGCCGCTGTAAAGGCGACTCCCGGGCGGCTCCTCTCCGATGCCCTGGCCAGTGACCCCCGTTCGCTGTGGGAGGCGGGGGGCCTCGGGGCGGGGGAGGCGGGATCTGATGAGCTGGAGTTAGCGATGACTCCCAGAGCTTCAGGCCTCCCTGGCGGGACCGGGAGCGCTGCCAAGTCCCAGGTCTCCCTCCAGCAGGTCCTCCCGGTGTGCAGATGCAGAGTCGCCTCCCACGGACCCGAGCTGCTTCCCATTCTTCTCCGGATCCCAGGTGGAGTCGCCCGGCTCCGGCTCACACAGCTGCTCCTCGTCCTGAAATGACAAGTCGTGACTTCAATCCCTTTCTTTAATGTGAAGGTTTTTACAGTATGTGGGAATGCAAGGGGAGTACCTCGTGGAGATGGGGGCTGAAGAGTCTGGCCAACAGCCCACACCAGCGTGGCAGTGAGTCAGCGAGGGGAGGGCCACGATGTGTCAGCGCTGGCATTAGATATCTGTGACCTTGTTAAGGCATTGTGGCGAAGGTGTGTAGCTGTGAATGACACAAACAGGAGTGAGGAAAACACTTCAGTTTAGCCTTTTATTCCAAATCTGGCCTCAGGCCACGAGATCTAATCACTGAAGCGGAACAAAAGCACATCTAAATGTAAAAACGAAGCAGCTGTAGTGTTTTACTGAGGTAATTTAGAGAGTTCATAAAGGTTCAGAAGATATTGGTTTTATTACCTTAGCTAAATATGTTAATTATGGGTGGGACCAAAGGATTATTTTGGGGGGGTGGGTTATTGTTTAGCCACATGTGGGCGGGCAAATCGAGAGCATCTGTGTTAGCGAGCATTAAAAAGGAGAGGCTAAAGTGGGTCATTCTTCTCTGCTGGGTAGATGTCTGAGGAAATAAAAGCCCACAATAAAATATGCAACAAAGAAAGACTTTCCAGGAGGGGCTGCTTTACAAGAGCAGGACTGCAGGGAGGTTGATAATAAAAAAACGAAAAGAAAACTTAAAAATGACAGCACGCAACGGAGATTTAAGCTGTAAAAACAAACAGTTCTGATAATAATTGCCCTACTGCAGGTGCTCTTCTTCACCAATACTATAACTCCTGTACAAAAGCAACCTCTGTACCTCGAGTCTATAATGAATAATGTGCTACTTAGGGCAGCACAAAAGCACACAACACCCTGGTAGAAGTATAGAAAAACAAAGAGCAGAGGAAAACGATCTAATGTGGCATTTGGCACCAATTCTTATATTCTGGTGGCGTTATCAGCAACGTGCAAGAGGAGGGAATTAGGGGCCGTTATTCTCCCAGCTAACGGGATTTATTTATAAATGTCTCAAATGAGAGAGAGAGAGAGAGAGAGAGGGCAGGATGAAGGATGAAGTGGTAGAAAAGGGGGATAATGAGTTTCTGGGGACCTGCAGGAGTGAGCCGTCTTATTGTCGGCACAGTGTCCTCCTGTTCCACGCTGGCATAACACTAGACAGCAATGGTAATTATAATGCTAGAGCTGCTTTTCTGCTCCACAATGGTGTCAACGTGTGTGTGTGTGTGTGTGTGTGTGTGCGAGAGAAAAGGTGCTGAGTAGTTGTGTGGGGGGTAGAAGCCCAACTGCTGCCTCAGCAAGCATCATTCCCTCACCCTTCTCCTCCCCCATCATCAGCCGAGTACATTTACTCAACTGCTGTACTTCAATATAGGTTTGAGGTATTTTCACTTTACTTGAATACTTCTAGGAGAGAGGAAGGAAGAAAATACAAATACAATTCATTAAAAACCAAAGAAAAATAATGAAATAGGCAAATGATTGGAACTAGATACAGATTGTAGAGAGCTAGATGAGAAGATTGGATCGCCAAAATAAGAGCACTCCTTCAAAACGTGTTGGTGGCTGTACAAAATAAAATCATCTCAGATTAACCACAGATACTGCATCATGAATACTCTGCTCTTATGGTTCCTTTTGTCGTTGCAGAGCATTGTTCGTGCAACGCTGGCGTGTGATAAAAGCACACACATAGGTACCACGAGAGATTTTAACTCCCAAGTCACGCCACGGACTCATCCCGTGCCCGAGCCGACTGTGTAATGCCGTCACCCTGGGTGGTCTCCGGGATGTCGGGAGTCAAAAACAAAAAAACAGCCCCTGAAACCGCAGTCTGCAAACCACTCCGGCATGAGAGATCAAACAGGCTTTGATGTTTCGCGGCTAAATCACTGCTTTGGACTCCAAATGTTTGTCCTAATGAGCCTCAGAGCCGCTGACAGGGAAGCGTTTAAGGAAGCAGCAGTGTGCCTTTAGGATGAGACGCCGGCGAGCCACGGCGAGGCTCAATTACCTGGCAGCGGGTTTCCGGAGCCGAGGCTGCCTCTCACCTGGTCCACATCAAAGCACCTCTATAATAGCGTGTTCTCTCCCTCCCCTCCCCGTCAATAGGAGAAGCAGGGCTGTGCCTTTCATCCTGCTTACTGCTTCTCTCATCTCTCACTCACATTCACATGCATATACGGATTTAAAAATAAAAAACACACTTTTACTAAATATGAAACCCACTATGTAGACGTTAAGTATATGAGTATGCAGTGACTCTGATTAAAAAGGCTGCAAAATTGTGTTTCAAGGAGTGAGTGGGTCAATGGAAGTTGAAGGTCTGAGGATGAAAGACGAAGAAAGATGATGTAATATATGACAATATATGATTTTTTTTTGACATGAGTTTGATTTGCTTTGGTCTTCCTTTTCCTCGAATACAAAGTATGACATAAAATACGTCATACAAATATGAAAAAGACAAGAATAAAGCAATAAATATAGCATATATATCTGCTCATATATCTGTGTGAAATAGTCATTATCCAAATCTGAATATGAGCTATATATTATAACAATATAATAAGAAAATAAAAAAGTTAAAAATGCCTCTAGATTACTTTAAATCTCCAACATTCCTCTATACTTGTCCATCAATAACTGTTCAAAAGGATTGAAGTGAATTCCAGTGAAGTGAGGTGGGTGGACACTCTGTTTATCGCTCATCTAACACCACGCTGTGAAAGATGGCGGCGGCGGCGGCGACAGTATCGTGTTGTGTGGAGGCTATTCAGGCGGCGGGGACACGGAGACTTGTGAGAACACAGGAGAACAATGAAAAGGCACTTCACAATGTTACACTTGCAAGCGAGAAGGAACAATATACCGCATGGAAAATCTTCTTTTGTGCATCCAAGAATGACTTGAAGGTGCTTTTTCACAGATGTTTGAGACGGCATGGAAAGAACAATGGGGGAAACAGATCTCTTAAGTTTAGTGTGGCTGTGAAAAAAAAAAAAAAAACCCAAGTCTGTAATCTCTGCTGAAGCCTTGAGAAAATACTTTGCGGTTTATTTTTTGTTTTCCCACTTAAAATGCGTTGACAGTGGTTGATTGTATTTTGTGTGTGCTATCAACATCCTTGTGGATGAATTCCTTTTTATTCATAACTCTGGCTACTTAGAGTCGTGCTGTTATGTCAGAGAAACAGCCCAAACATGAATCAACAAGCCAAAGTATGCTACGACTACGGGGAACAGCGCTCCTAATGCAACGTTAACCTGCTCTCTTGCAGCTTCTCCAAACCTCCATGAGTGGTTGATGATTTACCAACTCTGTCCAACTATATATGTCCCCCTAACTAAAAAAAAAACACATGGAATCGAGTGTATGTACCAGCCGACCATGCCTTCATTGTTTTCCAGTGGAGACAGAGTGCAGAAAACACACATGATGTGCCCCTCCGGAGCCCTCAGCCGGGTCATGAGGCCATTAAGTGGTAAAATTAGATTACGCTTAAACTTAATGAAGGTCCTCATGAAATTCCACTGCAGAAGGCGGGACTGTTTTCTCACTGCCAAATGATTTAACCGAGTTCCAGGAAATCCAGCTCGACATCAAGTCAACAGCAAAGTGGATTAAAGCACTTTCTTGCTGAGAGTTATACGAGAAGATTGATATATTACTTTCATGTCTGTGTAAACACAAGGCTTCAGCTAGCAGCTTCTTAGCTTAGCATAACGACTAGTCACATGGTACACAGTCCAAACCTATAATCAGGTTGTTGTTTAACCCCCTCTACAATCCTCAACTTGTTGTTTAGGCACTTTGATACTGTATGAAATTCATCTGCTGTTGCTGTTTTCCCAAATATCCCTTATGAATGCACACACAGCCGCCGGCAGCCAATCCCTGAGCTTCCTGTCCATTCTGCCGTGACACATCAGGGTCTTTCTTCACGTTCCCTGAAATGGAGCCCTCTGCCATTTCCCCCTTGTACTCTCGCTGTATAATCCGGTGCATTAACCACTGTGAGTGCGAGCAGATGTAAAGGTGCAAGCAGTGAAAGGATACTTGTAGTCCAGACGGTACCACAGGCCCCGGGTTGTGTCCGGCCCCCCTGTAGCAACCTGCAGCCAATGAGAGAAACACTGGTTAGTCATTTGTCAAAGTGTGGGTGACGCTGATTGATGGACATGCTGGAAACCTGCACCTCTGGATGGGCTATATCCAAGTGTCTCAATAGGAAAATATAGTCCCTTCTGGCTCCATCAGTCCCCCCTCCATCAGTCCCCCGTGTGGACTCTCACTCTGGGTTCCGTTCAAACATTTCCATAAGAAAGAGCGCCGGGGCTCGGCCTCACTTCTCCACCGAGACGCTTCCTGCCCCCTCTGGCCTCATACTGCCCAGACCACGTCCCATTCACAGCGTGCAGATAAGAGTCGGGGGTCAAAATGAAAAGATGAAAGCGAGGGGGGGGTGGGGGGTGGAGAGAGGCTCGGAAGCAGCGAGGGTAAGGCGGTTAGGGGTGAGCGTGCGAGTGGGCGGACAAAAAAAGAAGAAAAAAGGCACACTCGGAGTGCACTTTCATTTAGCAGGAAGCAAGAACGAGTGCATTTCCTTCCTACCGTGTGTGAAATAGAAAACAAAATTTGAATCAGCGTTTCTGTGTAGATGCTGCATACCGTTGTAATGTACAGTCTGACACGTACAGACTCTGTGGCGCAGCCCTGCAGAGCTTCAGTGGTAATTAAAAAAAGCTCTTAACCAAATGAAGTCTCATTGTCTTTGGATGCAATCCCCCCCCCCCCCACAACCTCCACGCCGCAGAAAACGCAGCTTACAGCACAACCGTCATCCATACAATCACTTTGTATAGTAACTTATTTAGAGGACTGTGAATGCTTGAAGCTGTCAGACTTCCACCTGCTAGAAAAGCTGCATAGTTCATTTTTAATTATAATTTCTTTGGCCCTCGATAAAGATGATTTTATTTGTGGGTATGGCATCGTTTTGAGAGCTGTTTCCTAGCATCTGTAATTTCCCTCTCTCTCTCTCCATATTTTGGAAATGATCTCCTCATTTTGAAAGTTTAATGAATACTGGCAGAGAGACTCCCATGAAAAATGAAATCACGTGGAACTCCAGGTGGACCATTAAGGACTGCTGTTTGCTGATAGCCTGAGTGTTTTTTAAAAAACGCACAAAAACAACTACTGTCTGCAACACATCAATATCCAGTTGCACTAATGCACGAGATCCTAAATGGGATTGGTGAGCGATGGATACGAAGTGCAGCCAAATGGAGGCAGCAAACCACATACGCCGACAGTAAGCAATGTCCTCTTGGGGATTTGGGCTTTGCTGCCTGGTGTAAACAACAATAATGTTTTATAACCTGGAATACAAAAAGCAAATACAAATAATTTGTATTTACTGGACATTGTGTTGTTTTTTAATTTTTTCCCCCAATTATTTCTTTATTGTTTTTCACATTTAAATCATTTAAATAGATACAAACTAATAATAATAATAATAATTTAACAGAATAAAAAAAGTAATTTAAAATGCATAAATAAGTAAAATAGAAAATGATAAAATAATAATAGAACAGAGTAAAAATAAATAAAAAAGGATTGAAATAAGTAAATATGTAAACAATGAAATAAGTAAATATGTAAACAAATATAAATAATAATAATGAAATGAAAAGACATTGTGTTTTTTGATGCATTCCTGTAGATGGAAGCTGATAACGCGCGGCACTGACGCTACTTAAAAGAGGAATTTTGCAGAAAAATCTGCACAAAGTTTGTGGCCCTGCAGATTAAAACACATTTGAATGGCAGAAAAGGACAAAGACTGTGGGAATGATGAAACACGGATCACTCCACAGCAGGCGCGGCGCTACTATTGGGCCTGGTGGGCCTGGGCCCACCCATTTTAGGCCTGGGCCCGCCCATTTTGACTCATGCCTACTGATTAGTGAGTGATTTTCTTTCTAGCTGTTCATCCAATAAGCAGCCTGAGGAAAGCTTTGAGTGAAAGCTTCTCAGCCAATCAGCGGCTTCTACCCCGTGTGGACTACTAAGCCCGCCCACAGGCTGCATCGTCACCAGCAAGTGATCCAATAAAATGAATGACTTTGGCGCGCAAGCTTTGAGATGAGAAATCAGACAGAACAGACAGACCATGATCCATGAGATAGACACAGACGGTAGCTATTAGCTTATATGAAACTTAGCATGGCGAAGCAAAGCAGCTTGTTTTCATTTCAATTTTCCAAGAAACGCTCCGAGGAGCAGGAGAAGAAAACTACCATTTTAAGTAACGTTAGTGATCAATTACCATCCAGCTCAGCCGGCCTCTCCACGTCAAGTCCTCCCCTAGCCACTCCCTCAAACCAGCAAGGCAAGTAACGGTTAGGCTAACGTTAACGTTATAGTTTAACGTTAACGTTATACCCCGTTTTTTTTTTTTTTTTTTGGCTTATTTTAATTGGCCCATCCACTTTTCTTGTGGCCCACCCACAATCAAAATCCTGGCGCCGCTAGTGCTCCACAGTGACAATGAGGTGTATTTACCTGGAAAGACAGGTCCTCCGTGTTTTCTTCTGCATCCACTCCAATGCTGTAGGAAATGAAAAAAGCACAGTCAAACCAATAGACAGTCACACGTTGGTTTGTGGATGTCAGTTTTGAAGCCTCAGATTCAACAATTCTGCCATCGCCATCAAAATGAAGCATGATGAAGACTTGAAAATAACAAATCCTACGTGCTGTGGAAGCTGTGTGTTTAAAAGGCTGCCTCGCGTCACGTCTGACTCTGCAATAAGAATGAAAGCCAGCGTGGAACCCGGCTCCGTTTGACCTTTCAAAACGCTTTTCGAGGAAATCAGCCTCGTCTTCCACATCGCGACGGAGGAAAATGTCAGCCCTTTGATGAATGACAAACGGCGCCGCAATCACGCTTGATATTGTGTGTGTGTGTGTGTGTGCAGTAATTATCCTGTCGAGGAGTGGGCCACCATTTTTTTTTGTTGCAGGCAGGCGTGAGGAGAGCCCGACCGAGGTGAGGTGAGATAAGGTGAGTCAGCAGCGGCCGGTGAAAGCCTGGGGAGCTGCTTCATTGGGAAACAAAGATAACTTTGTAGCCAATGCTGAAGTCACGGGATCATTTTTTTATCATTTAAAACATGTCAAAATGAATACAGAAAATAAAGTATGACACAATAGAAAGCATGTATATGAACAACTTGTTTTTGTTGAAAAGGAGTGAGAAGATGTATACTTATTTAATCCAAGCTTCTCCATCATTCATACACTGATTATGCTTTTGATCCTGTGGTCTATCCAGTCCAACCATTCATCACTGAGCCGTTTCTTTTTCACCATCGTTCCCTTTCTCCTCTATTCGCCACCCAGCTTCTGTCTCATTTTCCCCTTGAACTTCTTCACCCATCTTTATCCTAACCACATCCATCTGTGTCTCTTTCCGTTTCTGTTTTTTTTTTTTTTTTACCAAATCATTTTTCTCTTTCCACATCTTTTCTGTCCAAACTCCACGGTCGTTGTCCTCCGTTTCCATCCAAGTCTCTCAACACCCATTTCACTCCCTCGTATCACACTTCCTGTCTCCATCACCTCCCACCTCCTCCTCCTCCTCTTCATTCTGTTTTATTGTCTCCTCCAACGACCATCTTCCTGCCACCGCATCCATCTATTATTCTTAATTATCATTCTTGTCAGAACATTAGAAAGACGCGCCAAGGTTGGGGAAAAAAAGGAGCTTGAGATCTTTTTTTGTTTTTTATGCAATCTCTCTCTGGGTCTTCACTGGGGTGAGTTGGTTTGATGCAAAGTGTTGCATGAAGGGGGGGGCTGTGACAGGCTTGTACTACACATGATGCATCGCCTTCAGCTGCTGGGATGCATTCCATGGCGACAGACATGCTGTCGCTGAGCTGAGCTGATAGAAATAAGGAAAGGGCAGATAAAGAGTGAAAGATTCAGAAAAGGACCACAAGCTGAGGGGAGAGCAAAAAAAAAAAAAAAAATGATGGCGAGTGACAGTTGAAGTTGGTGCAATGTGTGTGAGGGCGAGAGAGATAGTGAGTCAGGGAATTTGTGAGTGAAAGGGGGAGAGAGAGGTCTGTGAGTAGGACCACTGTCTGCTTCGTGTCCGGTCATGTTTTTAAGGATTGATGTGTGTTATCCGCCTCTTCAACACGCTGACACTCAATTAAGACAAATACGTCCAAACTTATCCAGACATCTTGGGACCTTCACAGAAATAAATCTGCAAAATAAGTGAGCAGGCCCAGAGGAGGAAAGTCTGTAAACTTAGCATAAATGTAAATTTGCTGCAGGAAGGTCCTAGACAACGGATACTTCCTCCATGATTGCATGTGGCCCAGATTCCCCCAAAGCGAGGTGGAGTTCCCCCCTTGTCCCTCGGGGGAAATCACACCCCCTGCAGTGACACCCAGTCGGGAAAACAGAAATGCACAATAGCATTGTAAGATTGAGTTGTGGCTGCTATCCCCGCAGTCATCAGAGTGCTTCTTCTCCGTTAGTGCCGATACGATCTCCTCCACCGTGACTCAAATATCTCTGGACGTGTTCCAGGATGACAAAGCGCTGGGCAGAGGGGCCTTCACCGACGACTCATCCACGCTTTTGGGGGGAACGTTGCTATTAATATGAACACGTTATGAGGTTTCTGCATTCGGGAAGGTATATGTATAGCTTGTCCAACACGTTTAATACAGAAAATAGAGGCAGAAACAACACAGCGGGATGGATGCAGAAAGCACCCACACTCACACGTAAACGCTTCCTTACAAGCCCATTCTTTCCCAACGCCTCACACAAAAGAGGAAGAAGCGAATAACTCAGCCTTGAGCGGCGATGTGTGCGTGTGCACATGTGTTATCACAGATAGCAGTGGGTTGATGAAGCCGCGCTGCAGGCACACGACACAAGGCTGCAAGAGAAGACGCCGCCACATCACAGACGCGTCGAGTGCTTTGGGCTCATTTATAAAACATATTCTGACCTCGGGAGGCCGTCTACAGGTAGTTAACAGTGTTTACGTGCAGGGAAAAAAAACATTTTTTTTCTTCCTCGCAATCGTTTCCGGAGGAGAAAAATCTCCTTCTGGATGTGATTAGCGGCGCTAGTTGATAAACATTCAGATGAGATCAACTACTCAAGTAGTGCTTTCTCAACAGGCAGTGTAAAACAAGTCACAAGCCCTCCTCCCCTCCGCTGAGCTAGTTCCTCCACATGCTGAGATAGAGAGATAGAGAGAGAGAGAGACAGAGAGAGAGAGACGGGGGACAAAAAGAGTCTCACGGGGACTGTTTGTTCTGAGTTTGAACGAGAGCAAAGCTGTTATTAGTCATCCTTCCAGTTTCCCGTTTGCATCTCTCTCTCTAAAAAAAAAGAAAAATATATATATAATAAAATAATAATATATAATAAATAATAATAATTAATAATAAAAAATGTAAAAAAATACAAATAATCTCTCTTTACATTTAAAAACAAGAAAAAATAAATAAAAATAATAATATAATAAATTAAAAAAAAAAAATACAAATAATAATCTCTCTCTCTCATACACACACACACACACACACACACACATGCAAAAATAAGGGACAAATGGTCCCATCATATAAAGTGCATTGCAAGCTCAATCAATGACAATCCATTTATCTGCAGGTCTCCACGTTGCTCCACAGAGCGACATCTTTAATCAACCCAGAAAGGAAACCCTGACCCCCAACACGTCAGCGGCGGTGAAGAATGTGTGAGAATGTGGTCGGGCCCTTCTGCGAGAGAAGACAGACCCACAATGCAGATACGAACGCCGGCTGACTGTGAGAACTCACTGTACTGAAAATGTGCATTAACATCACGGCCCTCCGTCTAAATTCAACCATGAATTAAAAGTACATTTAAATGTGTAATTGAACAGTTTTGTCTTCATGATGCCCATAAACATGTTGCATTTGTCTCTGATTATAGCTGAAATTCTGCTGCTTAAACGCTTGATTTAGAAATATTACTGAACAAGCAGAGCATATGAAAACATACATAATTGTCAGATGCCTATGAATTAAAATGGCATCAGGAGTCTGCAGCAGATGACAGTTTTATGAAACATATATAACGTCATCTGGTGCCTATGAATTAAAATCGCATCAGGAGTCTGCATGTTCCCTATATCCATATCTTCTCTGAGCTAATACAACAACAACAAATGGATACTTTTTGTCCTTTTGTACATATTTTTATACGTTTATACTGTTCATTTTTCTATTTGAGGTCACTGTGTGAAGGGAAACACACACACCGCACACCTAATTGATAATTCCTTTAACTCCAGAAAAAGAATAATTACCATCCCAGCATCTTGCACTGCATTTAAATCACATTCTCTTGAACGTACACAAAGGCAAAATTACATTCCGTGTTTTATGCCGTCCCATATTAATACTGGGTATAAATTTTAGGTCACGATGCCAACAAACTGCATCCGAATTTCCACGCCTGACCGAGCCGTACGTCTCTCAGCGTTACGACTCTGCAGTGGATGAGGAGATATAAAAAAAAACAAAAGAGCAATACAACATAAGCTTCCCTTTCCATGACTGCAGTGCTACAAAAGAACAATCCATACACGGCCAAGTCTCCCACTGCCGGATTTAGGTCAATCTACTGAAACCTAGAGTGAGAGTCCCACTCTCTCTCCGCAGCTTTAACCTAAATTTCACATCACTTGCTGCTATAAAAATAAAATTGGCACAGTAGAGAAAGTGTGTGTGTGTGTGTGTGTGTGTGTGTGTGTGTGTGTGTGTGTGTGTGCTCCCACATGTACTAGTGATATTAGCCAAGCATCCATCTGTGGGCTGTGCAAAGCATTTACATAAGAACACGGTTCATTGTCTAAGAGACTATGTCTTTTTGTAGATATCTCATCTGAATAGACAGAACTTATTATGAATATATAATGAATGATCACCCACTCAACAGATACTAACGACCAGAAATAATTCTAGATTTTGCTGGACTGGAGTCCAACTGCTGGCAAACCCCGTCACACTCATCACACCGACATTATTACTGTTTTAAAATGCACTTATGTTCTAATACGGGTCATTTAAATGCACTCAATTATTTATGTTTGTTCAATGTGATAGGGGGGAAATAAGGCCTTGTGCTAAGCTAAGCTAAGCTAACTGGCTAACAGATGCAACTTCACGGTTAAACAGATATCAAGAAGTATCGATCTTCTCTGCAAGAAAGCTAATAAGCAAAGTATTTTCCGATGTGTTTATTGTTGATGGTTGATCCATCCATCCATCCATCCATCCATCCATCATCCATCCATCCACACAAACAACCCCACAACATTAGAGAAATTAAAGCAAACTCATTTGCCTCCTTAAAGGGATAGTTCGGATGTTTTTATCTGGGGGGCATGCCCACCGCCATATAATCTAGGTAATAAAAAAAATCCAAACTATCCCTTTAAATGTCGAAAATTTGGTCTAAAATCTTGATCTGTTTAATGATCGTTAATGATTGACAAAGCGTTTCAACTAATAATACAATAATAGCCTGTTACATTGCTGCTCCGCGGTTCGTGGAATGTGCACGGCCAACTGGGAAATCATAATGGCGGTTGTGGTCAGAAAAACAACAACAACCAAACACCCAATTTCAAAAAACAAGACTGTTGATGAAGCTTTCAACAACTGGACTCGTGTGATGGCTCGCCTGCGGGTCTATTTCAGCTGCCAGATGGTTCATAATGGTAGAACAGCACAAATCCCTTCATTTCTTCCTTCCTTCCTCCTTCCTTTCTCTCACTCATGCCAAGAATGTCTCAAGGATACGAGATCCGATGTCTCATCTTGATAACACTGGTGGAACTCTTTCAGAGCTGGCTCTTGATTCGGGTCTTGGCTGTCATTTTTGGACATCTCTTTATCTTTAAAAAATCAAGCTGGCACCAGCTAAATATATCAGAATCTCAGGGAAAAGGGGCAGCTGCAACAAAGGCAGCCTGCTTTGAGCTTTATATACACTGTTACCCATAATGTAGGACTATTTTGTTTTCAGACACAATCCTGTTTATTCCTATTTAAATGCTTCAGGAATCACTTTTGATCACTTTTGTTTGGCGCTACAAAAAAGACATCATGCGAATGATTCCAACTTCATGGGCGACCCTGTATATATGGGCTTCATGCTTTCCTGCTACAAATCTCACTGGAGGGATTTCCTTGTCTTTTGGCCATTCTTTTTGTATTTTTTCTTCTTCACCTCAGGCTCTTAAGAGACACAAGTCAATTAAATCTGCACTGGACGGAGACTTGAAAAGGAGTTTCTTCAAGTGGGAGCGACACAAGCGGGAGCGATGTGATGTGACGAGACGATAAGGAAAGTGTATTTCTGCGCGTCTGCTGCCATAGCAGCCAGCTGGTCAGCATGGCTTGAATCCGCCAGACAAATCAGTGTCAAACTGTCTCACATCCCACCAGGCACGGAGCCGGTATCCCATCAGGTCTGTGGGTCCACATGTGCAACATAAGTGGCCCGAGGATATAAATCAGCTGACTTTCTTCCACCTTGCTCACTCATCTGCTGCCTGTCTCTCATACGGACATTCTTCTCAGCGCTGCTGCCGCTGCTGTGAGGGATATTGTTCTCTATATGTAGGTGCTGATGAAATTTTGAGGGCGAGTGGTGAATTATTGAAGAGGAAGGATTATGAAAGCAGCTCCTTGGCACGTTTGCTCGCGGGTATGAATCGATATGAGCCTCCTCCTCTCCCCACAACCCCATCACCCCCCCTTCATTTTCTCCCTCCCTCCCCTGAATCCACAGACCCTCTGGAACAGAAGTCCAGACACATGGCCACGGGACATGGCAGACTGGACAGCCAGATGCACTGTGCCAGGGCGGCGTAAGAGGCTTGATGAAATACACGACATGAGCAAGCCAGTTAGAAAGAAGACGGGATTGTGTATCTGTGTGTGTATCTGTGTGTGTGTGTGTATCTGTGTGTGTGTGTGTGTGTGTGTGTGTGTGCGAGACGGACAGAAGGGCCTAATTCAGACTGACCACATGCACAGGAACAGATGGCCGAGTCCAGGCCTGCCAAATCTATTCTTCTTTTCCACTGATTTCCACCCGGAGGCATCGGGGTCCGCAGTCCAAGTCAGAAGGCCACACACACACACACACACACACACACACAGCTGTAGAGCATATACACACACACACACACACACACTCACACACACACACACAGCTGTAGAGCATATACACACACACACACACACACGTCTGCATTTCTGTGGGTGAAGTCTGGCCCTTAAATATTACAGTTTCTCACGGGTTTCCATCGATGCAGATTTGATTTCACGGCGTTTGATTTGTGCCGTGCCGATGCTCGGCGGCTTTCAGGGATGAATAAATGACCATCTTCCAGCACTCACTCTCTCGTCTCACTCCATTGTTTCTACATTAATTCTCCTCTCTCTCTCTCTCTCTCTCTCCTCTCTCTATGTGTGCCCGTTCTGCTGAACCATTAAATCTGCTTCTTTTTCTCATCTGTGTATTGGGAGTCCGTGTTTGGCCGACGCTGTTGACTGTTGTTCTCTCTCTCTCTCTCTCTCGACAAAACAATAAACACCTCGGGGAGCTCGGATCTCGCAGCACATCGCAGCTTCGGAGAGGAACGGACGGCTTTCAACCTCGCCGTTGCAGGGCAGAGTTGTTCGTCTTTCGTGAGGCGGACAGCAAACGTAAACGCACCTTTTCTTTGCATGTGCCGAAGAATGCATCCTCAAATGCTGGTGCTAGCATGTTAGCATTGCTAGCGTGAGCATGTTAGCATCCTGATTCTGCTAAAAGAAGTGCGGTGCCTTTACAGCCTGCAGAACCGCCAACATGCCTGCAGACTTAGACCCAATCCTTAGGTCCCCCCTGGTCTCAAGCCCTTAACCCCCGCAGACTTAACTGACATCACCTGGTACACGTTTGTGTGAGAGGCTGCAAAAGCTTGGAATGGTTGTATACAATCGTGGGCTTTTATTTTGAAGTTCTTCCAGATTCTTGCCTCATGAGGAGAGGTAATTGTCAAATGATCATAAAGCAAAATTAAAAGTGTTTCAGAACGAAACCAGATGCGTTATATCCTTACATTCCACTGATTTCAATCCTAAATCCTTAGTGTTTGTGTAAATTTAGTGTGCCAGGCTGAATACCAATATCCCGTCCTGTCTGTGTTTAACATAACAAAGCTACGAATTATGGGTAACTCCCTCAGGCAAGTCTGCAGAAATGTGGAGCCCTCAAGCACCGGACAATCTGACAGTTGGACAGTTGGACAGTCCGTCAGGAACGCGACTCGAAGTCTGGCAACTTTTTTTAATGCAATCACATTTCATAACTAATGTTTTTGCATGATATCACTTCTACACTCTACAACATGTCTTATCTTTACCTCCAGACACTCTTGTAAACTTCATTGTCTCAGCAATTAACTGGTAAGAAAAAAGGCTAAAAAAGGACGAGGGGGAAAATACTAGAATTTTCTTTATAAAGTACAAAAATCAACTTGATTCAATTGATTTTTTAAAAATGTTTCAGGCCGTCTCTCTCTTTCCAATTTTGTGTCTCCGTCTTTCTTCCCAATGTTCTTTCTGTAATTCTTCAAGAGGCAGAGGGCTGAAATTATAGAGGGCTAAAAATAATTGCTCTATAAATAAGAGGTGCCCATTGAGAGTGATTGAGAGGTGAGGTCGCTAGGTAGCAGGGGATGCTGGGTAAGCTGGATTCATTAGTGCACCCCCCCCCCGAACCCTCCCACACACACACACACACACACACACACACACACACACACACACACACACACACACACACACACACACACACACTCCATGGCTCTCTGCAGTGTTGCAAATTTAGCTCCATCAGTACCATCCATCAACCCGTATTACCACTCTCCCGCTCCCCCGGTTGACTCCGTGCTCGTTCTTAAAAAGCGTTGTTCACCCGGCGGCCGAGTGGAAAAAAAAAAAACCTGCGTGCACGCGCATTTGGTGTGCGTTCGCATGTATGCATGTGCGAGAGAGGCTCCCTGTGTCTATTATTCATCCATGTGTGGATCCTCTTTCAGTCCGACTGACACCTCTGCCAGAGATGCACACGGCACACACCCATCATCTCACTACACCCCCCTCCCCCCCCCTCCTCTCTGCTGCTTAACAGAGATTTTCTTTAAACAATAAACTCCAAAGTCCTTTGTGCGTGCCTCATGTGCATGTGGAGTTCATGCAAATGTTCCTGTTTTTTGCATCTGGAGCATCTATCTGGTCATCATGCATGTACACGCGCACACACACACACACACACACACACACACACACACACACACACACACACACACACACACACACACACACACACACACACACACACACACACACACACACACACACACACACACACACACACACACACACACACACACACACAAGGGTACTTTTATTTCCCTGATGCTCTTTTTAATGGCCCTCCTCACTCTCTGTATTGACGTCACATCCATTAGACCGTGCCTCTGGGCCTTTTTAGTGGAGGCTGGAGCCCAGGACTCCGACGTACGAGACCCCCGTCCGGAGTCAATCTCCCCCTGATGAACTCGCCACATCGGCTGATCCGACGGGCGCCGTTACCACGGCAATCTGTCCTGCTCCCGTCCGCACACACCGCCGTGACTATCAATCCTCGGCGAGGGGGAAAACCCATTGAACTGTGTGTCAGAGGGGGAGAGCTGTGTGTTAACACCAGTGCACTCTGTGAGCTCTCACCTGTTTATTGTCTCACACACACACACACACACACACACACACACACACACACACACACACACACACAGCTCAACTATCAACACACATAGGAGTGTTGATAGTTGAGCTGAGAGGAGACTATCTGTATCTGGTGGCGCTGAGATAACGTTTCACGTCTGATCAGCGTCACAATCATAATTCACTGGCCTCTTCCAGCCTCCACCTCTCTCACAACGCGCCCCAAGAAAACGTCTCCAATTTGGGTGTCGTTTATACCCAGGAGCCGATGTTCAGACCCCTGAATACAGTGGTTGAGTCTCAGCAACTCCCTGCCACCCTGCCGGTTGCACCGAGCGGCTATTTTCCCCTTCATGAATAGAGAATGAGTGTGGAATACATATGCGGCTTCTGTCGTAGCAACGCACAGTTGGCTAGACTCCAGGGGTGACAACGGCGCGCTGCCTGACGTGGACAGGAAATGACAAATGATGGCTCGGGTGACGTCGATTTGGCAGACGATAGAGCCACCGACGGGCTGGATTTTGGCGGCAGAGCCCTTTTTTCCCCCTTAAAAAGAAGAAATGCTGAACTGAACCTCTGTTCTTCCACACTCACGAGACATAATCAATGGTCGGCGCGGCTGGCTGAACTTGCAGGGCTCCTCTGTGACTTAAACCCCCGTCGCCCCAACTGGAGCCGAGTAGTGTAATGAAAACAAGACTTAACTTTCAGTATATGGCGAGGGAGGCGAAAATCACCTAAAGAGGAACGGAAGAGAAAGAACTGCATGTTGTTTTAATGAATAACAGCGGCTGAGTGTTGTGGGAGTATCGAAGCACCAACCCATGACCGGATCATCAGATTACATCAATAATTAATTTGTTTGGTAGACGAAGTTCAGCAGTCAAGTCAGACCGATGCTCGATATCGGACTCCTTTGATCCATTCCAAAAGAAAGGACAAAAAAATATATATATATTGTAATTTTACTGTGAATGTTTTTTCTGGATTGTTCTTCTTGTTGTACAGAACTTTGATGGAAAGCACTTCATTAATAAATGTATTATTATAATAATTTCTAATTATATTCAGAAAGCTATTGTAGAATTAAGAATATGCAACATTTAAAGAGAAAGAAAGTCTCTGTTCCCTGTCAAAGTCCCAAAGTCATCCTTCATTGTAGACTACTACCTCACTTCCTCTTACATTTGCTGCAAAGCAATCAGGTTGACTGGACAGAATAATGAATATACCAACGAAGGAGGAGGCAGCATTCAGGCTTTTGTCTCTCCTCCTCCGTCCTTTTTGCCTCCCGTTCTTATCAGTCGGGGCAAACCTCGGCAGGAGCCATTCATCTTCGGAGTCCATTGAAGTATCTCACCATCCGATCGGGCCGACATCCTTTTTATTATGGGCGGTGTGTATTTGCTTGTGTTCACGAGGCTCCTCTCTCCTTCAGGCAGCTGTGCCTATATATAAGGAGGGAGGAGGTGTGTGTGTGTGCCTTGTAATACACAGTCCTCACACAATTGGAAAACATTTTTTTATCAAAGCTCTACAGGCATGGGTGTCAAAAAGGGGGAGTGAATCAGAGAGGGAGCGAGCCAGTGAGCAGGAGAGAGAGCTATAAGAGGTCAGCGGGGCATGAAGGAGAGCGAGTGACATCAGAGACATGGTGTCCTACCCGTCCATCTGTCCAATCAAAAAATAAATAAAAAAAAGGGCCAGACATTAACCAGGCTCCAGCTGTTCCATCTTAGCCCTCCGACGTTTTGAAGCGCCGCTCATTTACACGTGCACGCACTTAGACGAGGTCTGTTCCACGCTATGACCACCGTGGGATGTTATGCAACGACATCATTTTGCAAAAAACTGAGGAAAGAGGAAACGGGCTTGCGTGTGAGCTACCTTCCCGTCTCGCTGTGTCTCTCCAGCTGAATGCAAAAATCAACATGCTAAGAAAAAAACACACACACATTAGCGGCAACGCTAATGTTGACCAACGTAGCAATCACAGTTTAGCTAAAATAACCCACACACAACACAGCGTGTGTCCTTTTCACGACATTACGTAAGAAGGGAAAGCTCACTTGTGTTAAAACACACAGCGAGGCTGCAGTGAGGAGGCAGGAAACCCCCCACGGACCCTGTGATCGCTGCTGCACACGAGCACAAATGCTAAAAGCACAAATAACTATTTAGTCGGAGTTGGGCGGAGGAAACAAAAAAATGATATTCAAAGTAAAGCTTGAAGAGGGCATGACTGGTCAATGTTCAAAGCCTCGGGGCCCCCGGGGCCGCTCACTGGGACTGGGTGTCTGATCTCTCCAGCAGGGCCCTGCCATCCCCCCATCAAAGCCAGACCAAGACCCGGCGGTGTGACCGCGTGTCTGTGTGTGATACTCCTTGGGCATTGAGTTACACGAGCATAAAAAAAACACTGATATGATGTCATTTGTTAGAATTTAACAGTTTTTTTCAGCTCCGTCTGTTCAAAGCCACTCAATTTGTGACTAATAAGAACGACGAGTCGAGACAATAATTAGTCCATATTCTGCTTTCAATTAAACTAATAAAAAGCGGTTTGAGTGGACATCACAGTGTGTTGGTGACCCATTATCAAAACTAACATCACAGCACCGTTAAAGAGCCTCCAGGGGAGTTCATATCATCACGAATACGCTGTAATTATTGACTAATCACAAAAAAACGACTGAACACAAACATGGCTGATATCCATGCTGGTGCGGAGCAGATGCTGGCAGATCGCCAGATTCATCAGAAGGCGACTCCTCGGCTCATGGTTTTGTTTAGTTGTTTAGTCATGGCTCTAAAGAAGGGCGGAGAACACAAAACCCATTAGAAATAAATCTATTATTAAAAAAACATGTTTCTTAACAAATATTGCCAGACATATTTATCATTTCCACAATGCCAATTCTCAAAAAGTCCAACTTTTCTAACGAAGCCGGACACGTCAGGCTTGCAATTAATCCTCAACACATGCAGCTTCCCCAGCCTGCGCTGCACCAAGGTTAAGCTTTCATCCTTTGACACCAAAGGTTGTCGGGTTGGTTGCAGCTTGCGTTTGCACATCAATGATAAAAGAGACTTTGTTTTTAGATGACTGTTTCTCAGTACAAAAAGAAAGATGACTCACATGAGTATAATCCCCCCATGAGTATAAAGTTTGTTTTTGCTTCCTGCAGAGTAAAAACGACCGTTAACTGACACGTGTGGGTTTGTGCATCGGGAAGGAAACGTCCCTGGAAGTTTGGGATTTGGTTTTCAGTACAAAGCATGACAAGGCGGAGGAGAAAAAACAAGAACCAGAGAACGAAAGAGAAAAATGACGATACCGTTTACACAGCTTCATGGTCATTTCTGTCCAGAAATAGCAATAATTACTATCAAATGCAGAATGCAGGGGGAATGACGTTTTCATTGCTGTATGCAGTTTAGTGTAAATAATCACTTTATTTCGCTGCAGCATGATGAAAGTCAAGTGTGGCCAATAATGTACCTTGAAATTGAGAGTGAAATGGAGAGGAAGGGAGAGGAGTTGGCGAGGAGAAGCAGACAGTCTGGGCTTTAAAAGCACATTCTGCCTTTGTTTGTGTTCAAAGGTCTGACGTCTGAACAGTGAGCCGACTGAAAATTGAGTTTTTTTTTTTTTTAACTATAGAGTAGTTCTCGTCTGGTTTGAACCCTAACCACCTATCTAAAACATGAAGTCACCCGTCTCAGCTCAGCTTCTACGTTTTTTCCTTTTCCACGTAAGCGGTTTGTCGTTGCAACTGAAATACCAGTTTAGTCTAGTGCAGGTGAGAGTTGGCAATGAAATACCAGTAGACATAATATCCGAATCTGAAGATCTTTTAATGCTGCAGCATGAGCCATGCCCAGTGCGACGCAGGAATAACTGAGGAGTCACTGTTTCTATGGGCACTTATAATGCAGTTGAATTTACATACAGGTCTGACATCCTGCAGCCCCCCCTCTCCAGGTGTCCCCAGATGTTGTGTTTGATCAAAGGGTCATTGTCTTATCCTGCATCAATGGGCTTGTTTGGTGACGCCCCTGGTGGCAAATGGTCCTGCAATACGCATTGAGGACAAACAGCCATTTGCCCACAGAAATACATGATTAAATAGGAATTCCCCTCACAGGTTCGAGGTGAATTTGACTGCCCACGTTGGGTTACATTTGGTCGGGGTGATTTGAATTGGAAATTCAAAACACATATGTCATAATGAAAGAGACCGAACATCATCACAATTTCCTGCCTGCTTGACTGCACCCACACACCCACACACACACACACACACACACACACACACACACACACACACACACAAAAACACACATTTTAAAGTGGAAGTGGAAACAAAAGACATTTTGCTACTTTTTTTTCTTGTATTTCATAAACGATTGGTGTTAGGTCTTTTGAGGTAGCTTTAGGGATGAAAATAAATAAATAAAGAAGACAAAGTAATATCACACAGAGTACAGCAAGTCTCCTCCACAAAGCCATTTCGGAGATTGAATGGAAGTTACATTTTCTCCAGGTGAAGAGATGTTATGCATTATTCACCGAAAGGAAGTCTTTCAAAAGTTGTTGCTTTTCATACAAATGGGATGAGGAGGAAAGTATGGGGGGAGGAGTTTGGGCCGATGAGTGAGGAAGACAGAGCTGTTCTCTCAAACGTGACAGCCCCCCGAAGGCTCGACGCAGCGTACTGTGATGGGCTGCTCACAAAGACGGCGGCGTCGTGGGGATACGTGCAGTCGATTCAGGACAGACATCCACATGTACACACACAGAACCATACACATGCAAGGAGGAGAGATAAAACAGAAATATAGTTTCCCACAGTGGAGATTTGGCTTTATGCTGCATGCCGGGGGCTTTTAAATCAAAGTTTTTAAGAATTAATTAAACCAATAATTATGTTTCAGTAAGATATCTGTCACATTATGCATTTTCATTATTGTTCCGGCTGCACAGCGAGCCACTCGGTGCCGATTCAAAAGGCCCATGAAAGCAATTTTTCTCAATCAATAAGCTATTACTATAAGCAATGGGTTCGTACCTGATTTCTCTGTGTATGTTGGAGAAATAGTGATGTAGAATAGAATTGTAAGATAGCAAGCATTGCTCTGTGTGCTTCTATAATTCATTTCAAGACACGCAATTATTCAGCGCTGATGTAAATATATTATAATATGTATAGGTGGCAGGAATAATTATTATTTTATTTATTATATTTTAAGCGTTATTAAGGATTTCTCTTCCAGTAAAGAGATTTGGAAGTTGCTTTGTTTAATCTGTGACCCTGAATTTCTCACACAGTCTAGATGAAGATACGATCTAGAGACAACAAAACAAAAAAAAACCCCTACTTAAACTGCTCAACTGACACAGAACAGGAGACCCATGTTTGTGGACACAAATCCAGCGCCCTGGGGGATTTTGTTCTTTGTCTGCTCATAAATGCTTTTTTTTTTCTCCCCTTCTTCTCCTTTTGGCTGTAAAAGCTCAAACAAACAACTTGGCAGATTGAATTACCAAAGCCAATCTGCAATTCATTGACCATAGAGCACCTCCAGGTTTCACATCACAAACCGCTTCATTGTCTGGCTTTTGTAGCTCTGAGAAAGAGAGAGAGGGGGCGTTTTAAATGTTCAAAAATGGCATCGGGTAGGAAGTTGTACCGCAAATATCACCCCTGTATTGCAACACGATTAAAAAGAAAACCAGTGCTTTTATTTACTTCTCCTATTCTTCTGTCAGAAACCACTGGAGATTCAAAAGCACGGCCTCGAAAGACTTGCAGTCGATTAAACCACTGTAATCTGGGCTATAGATTCCCCTTTAATAATAGAAGAAGCTAATTGCTTCCCACCATCACAGGTAGAGGAGGAGGAGAAACCATACATGGTGGAAAAGGATGATTTGCATCGTACTGACGGTTACCGACCTGATGTTCAGGCGGCGCAGCACGGGGCCGGCGGCCGTGAACAGCACCCAGATGGTGAAGCCGACCAGCAGCAGAGTGGTGGTGAGGATGGTGCGCTTCACCTCGGTGGATGTGTCTCTAATAGCCAGGCTGAACGCCACAGACCCCCTGAAACCTGAGAGCAGAGAAAAAAACAATCAATGATTTGAAAAACGGCAGCAGAAAGCGATCGGGTTAATAACCCTGGGAGCAGACGACGCCGTCATTGACCAGCTCACCAGCAAGCAGCCCCCAAAAAACAAACCTCCCTGTTGCTGTGCGGCGCTGACATAATACCTAAAGCCAAAATAATTCCCACACAAATCCTTCACTGCCATGAGAAACAGATGGGGGAGGAGGTGGTGGAGGTGGTGGGCGAGTATTGAAAAATAGCAAGACAAGGGCTTTTTTTTTTCTACAAAGAAACCTTATGTAAGATGTAAAGTGGGTCAGGCAAGCAAGCGAAACATGCTGCCGCTGCACAACCCAACATCACTTCACATCGGATATTCCTTTCTCCTACACCATCAAACCATTCAGGGCTTCAACCGCTGGACACTAAAGGAGAGACGATACCGTGTTTATCCTCCAGAATACACGTACAAAAATAGATATGGATGGGAGCGAATCATTTCACAACAAGACCGACGATAAAAGTAATAACGGTGATGGGAGTGAGTCGTGATAGAGCCTGAAGATTGCATAAGTGCACAAAATACAATTTTCAAGAAGAAAGACGAGTCATTTAATGATATTTATTCTATAAAAAATTAAATAAAATTCTGCCTCAAAAAGTCCACAGGGAACGCAAAACACAATCTTTCAACATCCTCACTAATGCCAAAAGCTGCAGGCAGTGAAGAAAGTGGAACAATTAAATCGGATAAATGACATAAAAGCTTTTATTTTAGAGTTTCTTGCAGCGTGGTTACCACTGATCCAACATTCACACTGACGTTAATAGGTATTATTGAGAGGTGTACCTGCAAACATCATGAAGTGCTGGAAGGTGGGCGGTATCTTGGTTGTGCGTCCGAGGTTCAGCAGGAAGGAAAGGGGGTAGATGTTACAGGCTCGTGATACGAAGATGGAAAGCTGTTTGTTAAGAGTGCAGATTAAGGAGAATACTTGGAAATTCACTTATGAGTCAATGAGTTGCCATGGAAATGTCGTTATTTTACAATCAAAATCACAATTTCTTTGAATCCTATAAGAAAACTGACATGTTTACAGCTACAGTTAAACCATTGTTAATGTTGGGATAAGTCATTGATAAGGTTTTGCTTTATTTATTCCAAAATAAATACCCCTCCTGGTTGACTAATCCTTTCAACACAGATCAGACGAAATACATTCAGACAGTTTATTCCTTACTAAACACAAAGTATTCATTCTATGCCAGTGAATATCAACATAAATGCCTGCACACACACACACACACACAAACACACACACGTGTTAAAAAAAGACAAGTAATCTGTGAATATTTGCTGTTCAGGATGCAAACACAGCAGCGTGGCACCATGCCGAGGCGTGGAGCCAATCAGGCTCTGCCAGCTGTCCCGGCCCTCCACGTGCTCTTTGATGTTTCACATATGGGACTGAATGCTAAGTGTCCCGGGCAGCAGGTAGTGAGAGGATATCGCTAGAATTATCGGGGGACATAGCACGCCGTCCTGGATTCACTTAATGTCTTTTGTCATACATTAAGGAGGAAGTCCATGCACAGAATCCCATGAGATGCTCTCATGAGAGTCTTGGTTCTGGTCCCCAAGTCCAGCTATGAATTATAGGCCGGGCTGCAGGAGAGCATGCAAGCTTTTTACTCACACGTTTTCACACCCAGCAAAATAAATAATCAATGCAGACGGGTCCAGGTTGCTTTAACATCACGGGGCGATGTGATTCTGGCTTTTAAGTCCAAATATGATGCCTGGAATAATAAAAAGGAGCAATATTTTAGGCGGGGAGGGAGTTCAGTCTGACAGGACTATTACTAAAACAGAGCTCCCTTGCACCCTGCAGTCAATATTAGATCTCATTCACCCTATGGATTTTCAAAAAGCAATATCCTGCTCCCAAAAGCAGTAATTTCTCTGTATCAAAAGGCCTCTGAGCTATATGAATGGAGGTAATTAAACACTTTCATCTCAGCCCTCATTCCCAATAAAGCCGATCTTCATTGTCAACGGCAAAAGGCTGGCTATGGCGATTAAAATCTATCCAAAGAGCGATTAACAGGGTTGAATAACCATGGGGGGGTTATTTCATTTCATAGACACTTTTTAGCATTGCACAAGGGGGCTTCAATCTCCATTTATTCTTGTTTGTACATCCGGGTCGGCTTCCAGCCGGATCCCTTTCACTCTTAAGCTTTTTCTTATGGAAGCACATCGGCGGACAACACTAAACACACACAAAGCTCGAGTCAAACACTGAGAAGAATCTGCTCGGCCGACTCTTTCTCCTGCTCCTTTGACCCCGACGGCAAGAAGATGGATTGTAATAATAATCGCTGGCCATCTGGGCACCGGACTGTGAAAGAACAGCCCCTTGGAGTGCGGCCACTAGATTCTCCTCGGGCAGACGCTGTGGTCATGCCAGCTCTCAGGCAAGGACAACTGTGGCCAGCAGTCCATTACTACCCCTCTGTTTCCCCTCGGGAAGCAACGCTGACATACACAACAGCAGCTGTCCGGGTGAAAACATTTGTTATGATAGTATAACTTTATGTGATGCGTATCATGAAGGGGCTGGCTGCTTTATGTTAACAACATGTACTGTGGTTGTATTGCAGAGACTCTAGTCTAGAGGTTGAATCTAATGCATCCTCCATGATGGATTTCTGCCTGCATGGTTTTTGAGCCCAAGTGCAAAATATCAAGTCTCTTTCCTCTTTGATTCGGAGCATTTTTACCCCAAAGATTGTCATTTACGGTTGATGTTTTTGATGGTTTCATCCCAATTTCCCAGAGTTCTTCTCATTCAGAGGATTCATTCAAGAAACTTGAGGGAGCACAATAATCAAAAGTTTCTACATTTGGCCAGCACATGAAGATAAGATAAACATACATATCCTTCATCAACAGCAGAGTGCGTTTTCTTTCCTTCAGCGATATGTGAATACCATGAAGAACAGCAGGAACCTCTTTCACTGGAGTTTCTAGAGCTAATAAGATTTAATCTTCAACCTCAACGGGGATACGGTGCTTAATCCACTACAAACTAAAGTACTGTAAGCTTATTTCAAACAGGCAAAGATCGTTATTCCACTGAGCTTCGCCAGAGAACGGAAACAAGCAGCGGTAACAATAATTAAAGACCTATTTAGATTCTGTTTCATAGGCGTTCCTCGGAGCAAAGCTGCACTGCAGCATCTTAATCTGCAGAGATGGTGATCATGGGAGGCTGACTGAATGGCATTTGCAGAGCTCACCGGATCAAACCTGTGCAATTTAAGTGCTGAGGTGTTGGTTTTTTGTGTGTGGAAAGGACTGGGGGAAATTACTGCACTGCACTGCAGCAGAGCAGGATAGAAAATCAGGAAAACAACTCTGGTCAAATAAGTGTGGAAGAGACGGAACAAACCACCGTTTCTGGGGGTCTGAGCAACATCCAGAGGCTGCACAGCAGGGGGGTGAAGATGCTCCATCATGGAGCAGAAAAAGGATACAAATGCCCCAGTAATGAAGAGAGCTTTGAAGACATGGCGAGGAAACGTCAACAATACATATCCCATGTAGCTGAAGATGAAAATCTCCCCCAGGAAGCTGAAGACTTCAAAGAGCTGCAAATTACAAAAGGGTTTGAGAGGATCATGAGGGAGAAGGTCATCCGAGATAGGGAGGGGGGTTCGGGGTGGAGTGTGTGTGTGTGTGTGTGTGTAGTGGGGTGAAAGTGAAGGACTCAGATCATATCTGAAACGGGTAAACAGGCTTAGATTTTTGCACAAACATGACAAATCCTGTGTTGATGTTATTCCTTTGTGGTATCGACTGGAAGCATCTCGCCTACAGCTCCAGGCCGTAATTTGGCTGCACGAAGCACCAGACAGAGATGTTTTTCTGTCATCATTTGTCATGTGAAACATGCCAATTTGTGGAAATATGTTTAAGCTTTATGGATTTAAAAAGACAGCAAATTATCCGTTTAACATTTCCCATGACACCTGATGAATGTTAGGACCCATCAACTCAGTTCCTGATGTGATCCGACGAGCTTGGGTGTAGATTTTTCTGAAATCTGAATTATTTCTGCATAACAAAATCAATTATTAATGAAGGTTCTTATGCTGTGGATTAAATTAGAGCAGATGTTATGATTTCCTATGTTTCTGTTTTTACCAGCTTTGCTGTTCAGCTTTGGTTAAAAGCTATATAATTGAATAAATGGAGCTTTTTCCCTGCGGAATTTCACATCACAAGGACAAGAGATGCTACAACAAAAAAAAAAAAAATAATTTCTACTTCTAGCTATTCAACCAGTGTCTTCATACATTAAATCCTTTTGTCTTGTCCGTTGAGCTGCAGCTGCATGTATAAATCATAAGAATGTAGATAAAGGCACTCTGCCAAGTAAACACACACTGCGGCGTACACATGCATCGAGCCAATCCACTTTACTGGCAAAGGCTCCAGCCTTTTAAAAGGCTTTTCTGCGATAAACAGTTAACTCCACAGTGGCACCGATAATGAATAATGAATAATGAATGTGTATGTTTATTTGCTCCTCCTGTGAAGCTTGCCGGTACAGTGCGACAGTGTGGCGGCCCTCCATCTGTGCTCAAGCCTTTCAAGCAGATAGCTGGAGACCAACCGCCCACGCAGACGCAGTGGACGACCAGAGCACTAATGGCAATTAATGATCGCTTGCGCATGCATGCGTGACACAAACTGTTGGCGTCGCGAGGCGATTTGGACAAAGTGAGTCTGAAAACAACAGCTAAATGGGCCTCAATCATCCGCGGTGAACCCACCTGATTGGTCCGGGTCCTGCCCTCGGGGGACAGATTGTGAATCGTGTACCGTGCCTGGCTCAAACCGCAGAACATCACTGCCACGATACCTGAAAGATAAAACATAAAACACACTTATTAGTATTAAACATCCATGTTTATTCTGTGTGAGCGTCGTTTTATGTGGAAAAGCTCACGGAGGAGTGTTCTGTAAACTGAAGGGAGTTAAACAATGAGCTGTATCCAATTAGTACAGAGAATGCAAGATTGCTGTTACATGTGCATAGTTTGCGATCATGTTGTGAGAATGTGCATGTTCATGTGCTGAGCCCTGGGGCCTCTCATGTTGAAATAAATGCTGCAGGAGGTTCTTCCATCATGGGAAACTGATTTGTGAAGAAAGAGCCTTTGTCCGCATGGATCAAACCAGCATTTCTTCTCTTATTTCTTTTTAAACCAAAGCAACTGACCAGAGATAAAGTGAATTCCAGTTTCGTTTCAAAATGAAACCTGGAAATAATTGTAGAAAAAAATGCATGTAAGCGTTCACATAAAACTCCAAGAATCCTATTTAACCCTCCAGTGTCCAGCTGCTTCTGAAAAAATCAGAGCATAAAGTATTTGACACCGGATCGGACCGGCCCAGCCCTTTCTTGATCCACCCATTGTTGCCGTAGCTCCAGTGAAATCCAGCTGTATAAACAGATCAATCAACCCGGTTTTAGCATCCTCATGTTTCTGTCCAAAGGACGTTACTTCTATTTCTACGCCAGAGACTCGAAGCTCTGGGAGTGATAAACGCTAGAGGATGACATCATCATTGTGGATTACACCAGATGCAGAGGAGCGGGCGAACAAATGACAAGCAAAAGTAAAGAAGGGGGGGAAGCAAAAAGTAAAGAAGGGAAGAAATGCAGCCACAGACGGAGGGTGGAGGGAGTGATGAGCCCCTGCTGCTAAAGAGGAGGAGGGCTGCAGCAATGAGCTCGGATTTGATCCACAAAGCAGAAAAAAAGGTGGGCTGCTGTCTCACAGGACATGCTTGCTTTTGTTGCAGACGTTCAATTTCACATTTTTTTTTGACACGGAATCACAGAAGATGGGACAAAAAAAATGTGAAATGACTGTGATGGGGAGGAAAAGCTAGAGGACATAGCTGACAGTAATAAACCCCGGCCGGGCGCAGAGAAGAGATAGCGCCTGTGGTTCAGACTGCTAAATGAAGCCAGTCCATTATTCGCTCTTCACCACCGGGACGCGTGACATGTACCTGCACTATGCCGGCTCCAGTAATCCCACGTTTCACAATGTCCTGTTCCTGCACCGCTCGACAAAAGTCTAATGGAGCTACGCCGGCATGACGGATCTCATTTTGGTTCCGTTTGGTTTCCTGCATCCTCTTTGGTTTACATACGGACTCTTCCACTCAGGGCAACAGATGACACGCATCCCATAATAATGAGTAAATGTGAGGTGCAGAAGACTAATGATAGCAGGGCTCCCTGCGAGTCTGAGGGTCGTTAGGTGCACCTCGACTAAACGCCCACAATTAGCAGAGACAGAAAGAGCCTTGATTACCAAAGGACACCAGGGAGGACTCCTTATAAGACGCTGCTTCACCCCGAAATAACCGTTAAAGGCCTTGGAACAGAGTAGCACTCCCCTGATTAGTTTTCTTCCTCCAATTTTGCACCAAAAACATTGAAGATTGGACACATTTTAACCCTTCATAGTATAGTACTTGTTTTGACTCTGAAAATCATCAAATCATGTGTAAAGAGTTCTGAGATAACGTTTGTTATGATATGACACTATAAATAACATTTAATTGAAATGTGATGGGAACACAGACAGTTCTCTTCACCACTGTAACGATTAGAAATACACACAGACATGGCTTATATAGTTTCACAGTTTAGAGATTCCATAAAACCACAATTTCCCTTGGTTTGACCGACACTAGTGGATCTTAAATACATTGAAATAGATATACATATATAATGTACACACATTTGTAGCACCTAAACAAAAGTATAATATTTATTTTATTAAAATATTTTCCTTTTTGTGTATTTAGTGTACGTTTAGGAAAAGTCATCAAATTCCAGGCTAAATAAACTACATTTAGAGTATTTTTACGGCTGTCTAATATGACTGAGCAGTATGTAACGGTTAAGATTACTGTAAAAAAACATCAGCATCCGAATCGGTTTTACAACACTGCAGGTTTGTAGTAAAATATTTTACTACTATCCCTGGTAATACGGTCTACAGTACAGAAAAGTTGCATCTGAATGCTAAAAACACCCAAGGCTCTCTATCAGATAGTGAGAATCGCTGCCCTTGGTTTTCGCTGCGGTTTGCCTCCCACACTGGTCAGCGTGCAGAGTGGTGTACTTTATAGACAAAGGCATCTGGGTTCAATAGACAAAGGTTACGCTATTTCATTAAACAGTCTTCTCCTCCTCCGCAGCCACGGGGAGTACTGCCAAGTAAGCGAGAGCTCCACAACATTAGCTGAATGAGTGGAATCCCTCTGACACGACCGGGGCAGGAGGAACAACAATACGAGTGTATGCATGTGTGTACTACAGTCATATTTACAAACCTACATCAAGAAATACATTAAGGCAATTCCCGTCGGCTGAACCAAGTAATTGCTGTTTTCCACATGCAAGATTCCAGATAGTATGGATCAGTTAAGGGGAAACTCAAACGAGGTAATAAAAACACATCTCTTTGGTGATGTATAAAGGAAACAAACACAAGGTGGTGATTCCATTTTAACACGAGACGAGCACACGTGTTGACTTTTCCAGGAGATGCAAACAGCTCGGGCAAGATTGCTATTATGCTATTATGGCTCGCTGCCTATCTGTGGGCATCTACAAACTAAAGGTACATAAGATGCTCCGACGGCGGGGGGGAGGGCGGACACACCATTTTAAAATGAGTTATGGGGGGTTCAGCCCAGAATGGGATTGGTACCTACAGTTTCCTGTAGAGACGAGATGGCTTTATACTTTCTCATCTGTGCATTATTGACTCGCTGCGATGCCAAGGACTCTCAGAGGGTAAGGCATGTGTGTGTACAAGGGAAAGGCCCAAGAATTGTGCAGCTGGTTATGTGTGCACACATCATTCCGGCCACGGGGATGCATGTGAGCAGAAGAGCTTGCCAATCAAACAGCTTCTCGTGCCACTGATATCGTGGAGGAGCGAGCGAGTCGGTGCATGCAGATGAGAAAGGGGGACGCCTGAGGGGAGGAGGGCAACAGTTCACTCGAAAGGATTTGTATTCTGTCTGACCTCCAGCACTGAGAAGGCCACACGCGCAACACATTAGCGCTCACCTGAAAGTCCGCTGGCTTCAGCTGAGAGGAAGCTGCTCCAGGACAGCAGGAAGAAGACCGACGTTTCCAGCAGCGGATCCTCACGTAGCCGGGTGAATTTGGTGAGGTGGAAAGAGAGTTAAAGATATACGAGACACACAGAAGTTACTCAACACTTTGCATCAGGCAAAAACACATACCAATGTAAGAGTGCAGTGCTTTCCAGACAAAAGGGAACTGCAGGAGCTGCTCACTGAGCCAGGTGATCTGTCATTTAGAGTTACCCACTGGGCTAATGAGCTCCTTTCTGTGAGTTCTCCAACAAATAAAGTCCACACCCACTCCGGCTTTCTCATTGTCCCGCATCGCCTCGGGCAAAGCAACCTCGTAAAGCATAAAGTAAGTCTTCACGCAGTGTTGCAGAAAGTTGTGAAAGTTCAGTGTTTGCGACACAGAAAGTGGAAATGAGTGCGTTTCCGTAGTTCCCCTTGTGGCTTACAATAACGATAACGCACTTTCCAAATCTGATTGTTCCTTTAATGAACAAGTGCAGGTGCAGCTAGTAATTAAAAGATAACCGAGCATTTGTCAAACTTTCTTTCAGAAACAGCTTGAGGAGACCGCACAGAAGAGCAGGCCGTAGCATCGGTCAGCATCATCGAAAAGGAATAAAATGCTCACGTTGTGCTCCGCTCACACCCAGAGATTAGTCACTGTGAATAACAGCTGAGCTATGACCCCAAAACCTCCCATGACACATCCTCATTCTTCATCCCGGAGTCTAATAACTAGAAACATCAGAGGGACATGGTGGACAACAGCGCAGTGTCGAAACTTCATCGGAGACCATCGGCTTGATTGACGATCTTCTCCGCAGCCATTAATGTCGCGGAGGCACTTTGGACTTATCGGTGATGCTTTTGATCAGGTGGTACGGTAAGGAGGGTTTGTTAGAGAGGCAATTACCAAGTCAAGGGAGGAGGATGTATCGCGGCGGATGCCGAGGTGATAATTGAGTTTGGGGGTGCAAAAGGCAGTGGATGAAAGGATATGAGGGCTGTAATGACTGTGAATATGAAACCCACGAGGAAGGAGCCGGCGAGCACTCCGAGAAAATAACCAACAGAGAGGAAGAAGGCGGGAGGGTCGAAGGTGTATCCCGCACCCATCTGGCTGTAGGTGGTTATGGCACTGGAAGACAAATTGACACAACAAAAAAAAACACATGGAAAAGAGACAAACTGTTATGGGAGAAGGCGACGGCACAATTACGACAGAAGTAAATATGAGTGTTACAAATGCGGAGACATTAAAGCGTCAACGTGGTTTATGGTTCAGAAAAAAACAAATATGGTCCGCTTGGTGTAAAACCAGTCTGCTGCAGTGTGCAATAATTCAACATGCTTATTATGCTGAGCTAAGCTTTTTAAGTGCAATTTATTGAGTTACTCCTAAGAATACATGCCCTTCTTTACAAGTTTAAACCCTTTCCCAATTTCGGAATAATTTGCCTCAAAGACGTCCCCTGGTAGTTGGTGGGAAACGGCGGGGGGAGATACTATTGTTATTCACAAAGACAGCATCATCGTGCTATGCACACCGCTATAAATATTTACTTTGTGGGGGGAAGGGGGGACTTCCACATGGAAGTCATCGAGTGCAAAAGAGGCCTCACAAGGAGGAGAGAGGGAGGGGGAGAGAGCTTGAGGTGAAGCAAGCAGAGACAGGCATCCATGCGGGCGAGTGGCTGATGGAGCTGGCTGCCGTTGTGGAATGACAACATTTCTTCCCCCACCACAGACCCTCCCATGTACTTCCCTTTAGACTATTTTAAAGGCAGCAGAACAATGTGAAAGTGGTGGATGTTGTTGGTTTTTGCTTCCTACATTTAATGGGACACACCTTTACGAGTTAAAACTCAAGAGAAAGTTGCCTCATGCTCCAGCTACGTCTGAAAACGGTTTGTTTGACGATCCTTTACGGTGTCATAAAAACGTCCCGAGAAACGAATCCTGCCATGAATCTCTCCACTTTTTCTTCGCCGCGAGGTTGAAATGAGCGAGCGCACGCCGCAACATGCCTTAATCTCCACGGCGAAAAGGGGGGAAGAATCAATCAAGCTGTCGCTAATGAGCTCAGCAAGTTGAAAGGGGGGGGAAATCTATTATCCCCACCGTGGAAATAAAGCCTCTAGTTGTGCTAGCACATTAAATTTGGCTACTAGTCCCTTGGTCAGTGTGACCCTCTTGAGGCTGTGTCTTCAACCCCACCAATCAAAAAATCTCAAGATGTCAACGCGGGACCTGGCTGACTGGTGGCTGCGGCCCGAGCTGCTGGAGCAGGAAGTCTAGTGGCTGTGAGAGGGCACATCAGCGTAAGGTTGAGCTGCTCCGGGAGCTTGTTAAAATTCCAGTGCCAGGGCCCCGCGTGGCTCACTAATAAGGGCAAGCTTTGTGCGTGGAGCCAGGGCGACCGGCAGGCCAGCGAGCCGGCCGAGTGACAGGAGATGGCATGGAGGCCGGTCACGCCACTCCAGGAACAAACACGCCACTATCTGAATGTCCGCCGGGGAAGACGCGCCGGCTCCCGCCTCTGCACTTCAATGTATACAAGAGACGGCGTGAATGCAACAATCTGCACGCTCGCCTCCTTTCCTCTCCATCTGCCTCCCTGCCTGGGCCTAAATGTGATACATGTGATGCATATCACATATCTTAACCCGGACATCTCCCTTCAACCTCCATTTCTTCCATCTACCTGTGACTTGTGGACCTGTGTGTGTCCCCCCCCATCCTGCCATCTGTCCCTGTGTCTCATCGAACGGCTTTGTTCTCTAGCAAGGCATAAATACGGCAGACGACGACGACACCTGCAATGTGTGTGAGCAGGACGAACATGCATATTTAAGTACAAACGCTGGGGAAAGGAGGAAAAAAAGCAGAGGGAAATTAATGAAGCAATTGAAATGCATGACGAAAGCATGACTGGATCATGGCTGGCTGCTGAGCTTCCGAGGGGTTTTTATGTATGCTGTGTTTTGTGTGGATTTGACAGCAGCCGGGTTCGTTAGCTGGGAGTGTGTGTGTGTGTGTGTGTGTGTGTGTGTGTGTGTGTCCTGGCAGTGAGTCTATCCACTGAGTACCTCAATGAGATGCTGACAGTGCCAGGGGCAACTCGCTTACGCAGGCCACTGCATAGAATCTGGGGCGCTCATGCGGTTTTGCCAATCACACCTTTTCCTTAAAGCTGGCAGCAACCCACACTTAAATTGCATTCTGAGAGGCAGAGATGAATCCCAGAAGGAGATACTCACTGTGTCAGGACGATGGCCACGGCATCGTTCAGGACACTCTCGCCAAACAGCAGAGCGTGCAGGTCCAGGTCCACACGCAGATCTGACAACAGGCCAAGGACAGCAACTAAAAAAAAACACAAAAACAACAATTACTGCCACGGAAGCACAGTAATCACACAGCACAAGTGGTGTGGAGTATCACCTCTTCTGTTTGGGGGAAAGAAGGGGAATTAATGTTGCAGTGCAACAACACAAGCAGACATAAAATGACAGAGGATTTTGACAGTTAACAACTAGGATTCTTGAGAGGACGCTGGTTGGAGAAGGGGGGGGAGGGGATTAGAGCCAAGACGCTGCAGCTGATTAAAACATCCAAAAGAAGCCAATTACAGTCTAATGTAGGGGAACAGGCAGCGCGTTCCATTCTTTAAATAATGGAGGATTCACTCACTCACTTTTCCTCCCCACATATACTGTAATTCAGTTTCTTACACGGGTGTCTCTTGCATGAAGACTTCAAGAGGACATGGATGCTCCACATGAAAGCTACTGTTTAAGGTTTACGGCCAAAAACATGTTTTGTGAGGTTTAAGTGACCTTTAACAATCAAATTCTAAGTGTAAGTGGATGAAGAAAAAAAGCATTTTAACCAACCGCTTACTATGACAGGCTGTTCTCAGATACTGTTCATAGCTATACCATATAATGCACTATTATTTGTATATATCACAACATATTTAATAGGCATAATCGTGAGCAAAGGCAGGGGACGTAGTATAAAGGGCAATTAAAAAAGAAAAACGCAGGACTTTCACCCAAGCAACCGCTGTTAGTGTCCCTTGTGAAACCAGAAGTCAATGTTAACTTATTTGTTACGCGACTTCAGTAGTTACTTAAACAAATATTTCAATATATACAAGTAGTTTTTATTAACTGAACGTAAAGTGTTTTAAATGTACTTATTTAAACCCAAACCACAATATTTTCCCAGCAGGTTTGTTGCCTTAAACACTGCAGGGGGCCGGTTGATCGCTCGCGTTTATTAACATTTATCGGAAAATACACAAAAGATGACAAAACAACGTTTCGTAACATATGAAACAGATGTATGTATGGGGTCTGCATGTTGACTGAGATGAGAAACTGCACTGAACGCTGCTGGTACACGAATGCCAAACTATCACAGCGTTGAGACAAATACGAATGTCTGCTGCAATCTGGGCTGAGCTGCAAAGTTGGAATGATTTCCCAAGTGTGCATCCTACTTATGCAGGTATCCAGCTTAGGAATTCATTTTCCCGGGAGATTGCATCCACTGGCAGACAGTGAAAGCGGCGGCTTGTGGGAAAACCATCTAAACTGCCGATTGTGTTTAGTTAAAGACAAAAAAAACCCCACATTTATTACTACTTGGATGAAGATGCGACCTTTATCTTGTGTCCTATGAAGAACGGCAATTTCTCCGGATATTTATGATGAAACATTTGAGGCGGAAAAACCCAAACAGCTCATTTCTCACCTGTTTATACAGCTGAATCTCAGCACACTGAGTCTGCTTAGAGGAAATATGAGCAGAACTCCGCGGTGAGTTCACCAGCGGAGTGGACGACGGCGAGCATACCAATGAGCACACACACACACACGCCTGGGTACCGCGGGACGGCTAAGTGATGACATTGACTGACAGGGAGGATGCGGATGTTGACGAGGCGGTGACATGCCTGTCAGCTCGACACGGCGTCACACCTCAAGTATCTCCCTGTTCAAGATATTGGCTGCAGCGTTGTTTACCGATACTGTATCAGATTATATTAGATTACAATTACATCACATTGGATGGATAGATGGGTAGATATATAAATACAGTGTAGAGGAAAACACGTACTGCCACAAATCCTTATTGGAACTGCCACAAGAGAAACCAGGCTGAAAAACAAAATTATCATATAATCATAACAATATCGGATGTGGAGGAAAAACAACACAAACACATTTATAAGGACAGGGAAAAGGAAAACAGAGCGGTGCCATTCTGAAGGCCAGACAACATCATATTCAAAACAATGACTGCTCCCGGTAGATTCATATCCCACCTGTTGGGACGCAAAAAAAAAAAGACTCCTACAAATGAGTTTCAGGGTAACTATTGATATGAATGATGAGCATGATGTGATAGTGGCGTTTGGCCCTGTAGTGCTTAGCAGGCCGGTGGAGGGCATCAAGGCCAGCATACGACCAGACTGATAATAAGAGGTGAGAGCAGCCTCAGGACTTGTTTTGACAGAGCTGGCTCTTTGGTCTTTGACAGGTTTTTAAAGCTCTTCCTGGTGGGGGGGGGGGTCCTTTATCTGGAGAGGGGGGAGGGGTGGACCCTGGAGTCAGGACCGTTCCATCTCCCTGCTCCCATAATGCCTGGCTGATGACAGCATGTCGTGCACTACTCACACTGCAAGACGAAGGGAGAAGAGAAAGGAAAAAAATAAATAATAATAACACAGAGCCCACCCCGCACACACTGCGTTGTCATGGCAACTCCGTCCTACAGCTGTCAAGTATTCATCAGTTTCCACAGCAACACCATAAGGTGGAGAGAGTAGGCAATTATTTCAGACATAATACAGTTGAAAGGGGCTGAATGGAAGCCTTATTAGGTCAAATTACCCCGCTGACGAGGGTTTAGCGGAGGCAAAGCTCGTGGCCATCTGAGTCAGAGAGCATGGGGATTTGCTCGCCGATTTGACCAAATTAGGCAGATATAATACTGAAAGCGATGGATTAGATAAAAAAATCTAACGGTCAACGGGGATTTACAATAATCTCCCCAGCGCAGTGTATAAAAGTACTAAATTTTCTAGAAATTGACAGGTGCACAAGCAGGAAAAGCCTTTGAAAGTTTAAGAAAACCAGCATTATAATATAATTTCCAGTTTGGTGTTGTTTACTCTGAATCTCAAAGTAGCTAATCTAATAACCTTTTAATAGGAATTGGGGGGGAAATACAGTTAATTACTATACTATATATAGTATACAGTCCCTAAACATACTGCCAACCAGTTTGTATTCATAAGTATGAAAATGAGTGACTCTATCTAAATTTGAGGTACGTAACCTTGTAAAAATCCAGCTGTAGTGGTCCTAATAGCTAAAAACACACACTAAAGCCGTCTGTTAGACGCCAGATCACTTTTCTTCTCCTTCTTGTCCCGTTTTGAGCCTATAAGGTTAAGCTAACACCCATGTCTAACTGTGTTTTCAATATCCACTTTGAATCAACAACATCTGGGCTGGGAACGATGACGTAAACAAGTAATTTCCCAACTCTGGCATCATTTCCAGCTCTGACATACTAAGAGAAATATGACTATGCAGTGTCCAAGTCAACTGCCGAAAAAGGAAATAAATAGAAACTCAAAGATGAAAGGAGAAAAACAGCAGCAACCCCCCCTCCCCCCTCCCCTCCCCTAAAAAAAGAAGCTGTTCCTTTGAGAAGTTAAGTGAAGGTTTCATTGACTCTTTTTAACCGTCCCTGAGGCTGGAGGATGCAGCAGGCGGTCCACTTTGTTACGTGAACCATGTGTCGAAATCCGGAAGAACCGGTTTCATGGCTACAAATCCAGTTAATTTTAAGAAAATCAGAGATACACAGTAAAAGGAACACATACCGGTAAGTACATACTTGGGACTTTTCTAAAGCTCTACTGTCAACAAACAGTTATCAGGTATCTTTGTCTTTTCCAAGAGAATGTCAAACACTGGAATATACAAGGAAAAGGAATCAAACATACACCTGCTGTTCATACAGTCAGAAGACACACACACACACACACACACACACACACACACACACACACACACACACACACACACACACACACACACACACACACACACACACACACACACACACACACACACACACACACACAATACAATACAATGCCAAAATACAATTTTCAAGAAGAAAGAAGTCATTTAATGATATTTATTCTAAAAAAAAGAAAAT
Source organism: Eutrigla gurnardus (assembly GCF_963514095.1). Taxonomy (NCBI): domain Eukaryota; kingdom Metazoa; phylum Chordata; class Actinopteri; order Perciformes; family Triglidae; genus Eutrigla; species Eutrigla gurnardus. Next base: position 4,771,492 of record NC_139929.1, on the reverse strand, counting down.
CTTTTTTTCAATCTATTTATCCCTGGTGATATTGTCCAGCTATTTAACTATGAATGCTGACAAATCTTAAATCTTAAGCTTAAATCAGCTATACCCACAAATTTCAACCAATAATATCATGACATGCATCGCTCAATCAATCGATCAAATTCCTCCCAACCTTATGTCCCGCCTGCCTATCCTGTTTCACTCAGAAATACTTCACCATATGGAGGCCGAGTACACTTGAAATGTTGTTTCAGCTCGAGTTAAAGTCACTAAAATCTCAAGAACTCCCAGAAACAACAGAGGAGATGACATTCTTCTTCAAATGTAGCTGCGGCCCAGAATTAGCATCCAAATGAATAAAAAAAAAATTGATATTCCTGGCAACGGCAACATCCCCATATGTCACACTACAGTTTCTTGCCATCTGCTGCTCTCAGAAGAAACTTTCATTATAGCTGCAACAAAAGCTCGGCCGATCAAATATGTTGGAATCCAGAGTCCGGTGCAAGCAAAGTGGCAAAGAAATCGGGGCTTCAATTTCACTCAAAGCTGTCAGCCTTTGATTACTTTCACAGTTTTCCAACGATCTCCATCATTTCAGTTAGTGCGTGACATATTTGCACTTACACAACGAGTCATCGACACAACCAGAGAACAGCCACAAAGGTTATGACCTTGTAGAGGAGAAAACAAACATCTTAACATTCATCTGAGAGTCATTGTGCATGTTTAAGTCCTGAGAAATAGACGCAAGGTATTTTTGATGGCTCCCTTTCAGAAAACGCCAGCGGTGTTCGGGCGGCGTTTGGAATGCCGATGCATTGTGGTGTGATTTTTAATCAGAGTGACGAGGGCGCCCGGGTCTGCGGGGATGAGCGCAGCGTGGCGTGGGAAAATAACATCAGCGGGGAAAAACGGCAGCTGCACTGTAATCTACAGCTTTTGACACTCAGATCAACCACTTATTGGCATAAATAATTCATTACCAAATGAGGACATTAACATTACCACTGCTGCAGCGGCGCAGGATGCCTTATGACATCCCCACTTGACTGCTCTTGAAGAACAGGGATTATATTGTGCCGCCACTTAGGGAAAAAAGAAAAAGAAAAAGGTACACTGAATGCAAAGCAGGTGCATCGACAATGAGGGCTCTGAGCTGTTTGTGCATCAATCTATGTTATCTATCACTATGCAGGTAAGCAGACAAACGGAATTGATGGCTATACATCAAGCAAGAAGGGTAGAAAGAAGGTAGAGATAGTGTGGATTAAAAAGGTTGACGGTAGATGTCCAAGTGGAGCAACACGCCAATGTCAAACCATAATTATAGTCATACATTTACACCTGGCAGTAGCATTTGTGCAATGGGAAAACAGATACAAAGAGGTGTGAAAACTCCTCACTAATCCACAAAATCCAGACATCTACAGATGGTTGGAGCTGCATGCCTATTTCATGTGTTTCATGTAGTGTAAAGCAAGTAGAATTAGAAGTAGAAGTAGAATTGTTAAAAACAGTACTGTAGGACTACCTGGGTCATTGGCTGACATAATGGCACCAAACAGGAGGCAATCACTGAGGAGGAATTCTCCATCTGCTGCTCGGCCCAACAGCACCATCAGCCTGGTGAAACCGTAGACGCAGGCCCTGGAACGAGAGGACAAACAGACAGAAGGACACGCGGTGAGGTCATCGGGAGCACCATGCCAGAGTCGGCGTATCAGTCATCCCCTCGCACCGCAGCGGGGCTTGCCCCAGAGTAATGTGGGTAATTCGGCCAGATGCTACCAGCAGGTGAGTTGACCCGTTTCCAGGCATCGGCTGCACAGGTGGACATACAAATCCTGGGTAGCATTCAAAACCACATTCACCATTATTTATATCTGTATGGCTATCTACTCCAATCCTACACATAAGACACCTCCTCTCGGCTGAAATCCATCTTCACCCACAGCATCCTTTTATTAGTATTATAAAAAGAACCCAGACATAATAAAAGGTCACCAGAATTATGAGTATGCGTGTTTGTCTGAGCACAGAATCACCCACAAGACCAGAAACACCATGAGGAGAGTTTGTGAAGGGCATTGTGACAGAAATAAAACAGAAGCAATGTTTTTTTTAAAATACGCTTTGGGGCTTGGCAGCAAAACAAATCTAAAAATCTAACTGTCCCAGAATGCACCACTGTATGCCATTACTTATTAAAAAAAAAAAAACATACGACACTGAGCAAAAAGAAAACGTGCCAATATGTCGATTCTGCGTTTAAATTGTGTGTTAAGAACTAATCCTGTTGTTGTGAAGCATCCCATAATAATCAGTGTGCCAGCGTGTGTGTCCTCTGGGGAGCTGTCCATTGGCATAAATTGGTTACCATGGGGACGGCACACGACCTGTATCCCGAGGCTGGGATTTAAAGTACTGCCCTCAGGTTGAGCAACTAAGCTGTCATTTATCTATCTTTAAAGGGAGATTTGGAGTTGTGTTAATGCTGGGCTTTGTGTGCATGTGTGTGTGTGTGCGTGTGTGTGTGCGTGTGTGTGTGTGTGTGTGTGTGTGTGTATGTGAGGGATACAGAGGCAGTAAGAGAGAGAGAGAGTGAGAAAGGCAGACACAGCTAGAGAAAGAGAGCAAGTGGACGTACTTTGTCAGTTGAGTCATTAAGGTTCCACTCACTCCCATGAGGTTTCTCTTCCCCCCCACAGGAGACGACAGACTCACTAACAAGCAACAGGATTGGTCGGGTCTGGTGCCTTAGCATCAAAGAATGTGCACGTGATCCAACATGTCAAACCGTGCCCTGCTCTCTCCCTGGAATTGGGGTCGAGTTTGACAGAGGGTGTTTCTAAGGAGAGGACTAATGTATGGAAGAAAAGAAAGACAACATCTTTTACAACATCGTGGGCTGGAGACGCCTATATAACACCCTGGGCATGAACCTTACCATGGATGTAAATCATTGTAAAGCAGTGAAAATAATAGTCTTGAATAAACAACACGCACCGAGTTACTCTTTAACCCAGCATCAGCTTTAAAAGTATCTATAAATATATTCTGAGATCAATCATGGATTTATTATTGAGGATATAGTTAAAGGTGCCCTTTTACTACATTAAATTAATAAAATTGACTTTACTTAGCCAATTACCATAAATGACATAATAGCCTCAGGGGGCTTTAAAATCTGCACAGCATGACACGTCTGTCCTTGCAGCGGATAACCAGAAACAAAAACAAAAAGATTATATTGAGCTGTGTTTACATACAGTAAGTGAGGAGGGCCAGAATATTAGAAACACCTCTCAATATACGTCAATAAAGTACAATATCGTCACTGTCTTTGACCTCAATGGTTAAAATATATGCGACAAGTGTCAACAAGAAAACATTATAGGCATCATAGAGAAAATATGACTTTATTGCAGAACAATTCTATCTTGTACTGCTTTAGATTGTAAATATATATGTATAATTTATACATATAAATGTAGTTTTTTGATAGAATTAACAAATCATCTTTGTGCAGCAAATTAGAAAACAACGGGCTTGGAAAGATCTCGATTTTCTCGAAAGTCTGAGAGTGCCATCTAGTGTCGTCAGGAGAGAATAGCAACCCAGTTCCACAGTATATATTAATGCCAAGCAGGTTTTGATAATGATACACGTGTTGTTGATGTACAATACTGGACTGTTCATAGCAAACATTTTGACTTATGGGATAAAAAAAGCTCTGTTGTTATTAATAAGCTTATGGCTCTCTTTAATGCACGTGACTCCATTCCAGGTCCTTGTTATTGTGCATGCTGGCTCTCTGTCACTGAACTTGAAGCAGTATTTCACGTTATTATTTACACCTGTGCTTTTCCTGCTATGATAAAAGGCCCATTGTACCACAATGCAATGCACCAATTAAACAGGGAGGCTTCTTACAGCTGCAAAGAATTTGAGCTGATTGCAGATATGATGACACAGCTCCCCAAAGAGCTTCACGGTTCATTTTAGAGTAAAAATAGTAAATTACTTTGTGTATATGCATTGTACGTCAACTGCAGAAACTTTATACTACGACGATTCTATGAGGCCTGGAAATGAGCACACTTATATTACAGTAAATACAACACTGTTTCTATAACTTCTTATGGTGATAGCAACGTCCATGTGCATATAATGACATTTTCTAGAGCTTTAGTCCAGAAAATGTGCACCTTGATGAGGTTGGAGGACTTCGTTAACACGAGGGACAGTGGTGGAAATTATTTCAGGGTCCACTTGTTCAATCCCTGATGAAGTCTATGCCTCTATAATGAGATGAAGCACTCATTCTAAGCTAAAACATGCATCATAGTTGAGTTGTGAATATTAGATTCCATTATTTTTAACCTTAACTTCGTGTGTATTGATGTGTTAATTTGTGTGAAAAAAAAAAAGAAAAAAAGCTTACCCCATAGTCATACAGCTGATTATGGTTCCCAGAAACGCAAAGGTTAGAACGGATCCAAGATTCTGGATGAATCGTTTCTAGGAGAGAAATTTTAATGAACGCCAATTAGCAACATCAGACACAACGGGTCAACAATATGCACCACATCTACCTGAACACACATACACACCCTCCAATTCGGAGGCATATCGGGACAGCAGTCTCACCTGATTAAGGGTGTAAGCACCATGGAAGATGATGGCTGGCAGGAACAGATTGAAAAGGACCTTCGGATCAAAGGTCTCCTGTAAAAGACAGAGCTGTTATGTTGGTGACTGACAGAGCTCCGCAGGGAGGGAGAGGACTCAGTTTAGTGAATGTGACTGACTGACAGACAGATATTAGACACAATGTTAACTTCAGGAACAGCTGACAGGCAGCAGCTTTTTTTTTTTTTTTTTTTACCTCTTTGAATGCCAAAACAGTCTCCAGGCACCGAGACAACCTTATCTGTCCTCTCTTTCTAAATAAATACATAAATAAAACCTTTGAATATTCTTAATGTGACACTCGAGGCTTATTCTTGTATTGTTCCCATCCATAAATATTGCAGTTGGTAGCAACCGAGCAACCAAAACTGTCTATCAATCTGTAGCTTAAAAACACAAACCACATTGCTGATGTAAGGGAATGCTACGGTTCTTCTCCACAGCAACGTTTAGACCTTTAGTAAGGCCACTAGATGGGACTTTAATGCATCACATTTTAGCCTTATAATATAATAACTGTGTAGGGAATTAGCATTCTGTCCAAGAGCCCTCACTCAGACGTCCTCAGCTGATTAAAGCAAAGCATAACACAAAGTGAGAAGTCTAACCGGTTGTGTAAATGTTCACCATAGAGGCTCCCAGCGTTCATTAGAATGGGAATAAACAAGTATCGTTAGTATGGCTGCCATTTAAGGATTAACATCATTCAAGCTGCTGAACGCAACGCCTTCAACTAGGGGTGAGTATTGGCAAGAACCTCACGATACGATACGTATCACGATACTTTGGTCACGATACGATACGCATCATGATACTTTGGTCACGATACGATACGTATCACGATATGTATCACGATACTTTGGTCACGATACGATACATATCTCGATATTGCGATATAAATAAAGATGAAAACACAAGTACCTTTATATGTACATCAGATGATAGTGATCAGAGGACAAATTGAGTCAAAACTATTTCATTCAAAACAGCCTCTCCATTTGATTAATTCCCATGAAATTCACTGGAATAAATATTGAAAATAAAATGAAAAAGGATAAAGTACTGCATTCACAACGCGTCTAAACATGAATCTTTTTTTTTTTTAAATCGATCTTTGGAGTTGAAAAATCGGCAAAGTATCGTGATATATTGCCGTATCGATATTTTACCCACCCCTACCTTCAACACAAAAACAGTGTTTTTTCATCATACCATGCACGTTCTCTGTCTGTTTCTCATCCCAGCCAATATGATGCAATACAAGCCTGCCGAGAAAGGTAGCCTTTCATGTCCTTCATCCTCAAATCCATTTTATGTCTATTGTGGGTACATTCTGAGGATCAAACGGCAGCGATATTCAATTCAGATCAAAAAGATACAAACTTTTTCCTGAATCAAGGTCCCATTTCATCGCCCAGAATTAGATTCCAGTTGAATTAAAATGTCAGCTGCGTGGTGATGACGCTTGCAGAGAAAATGTTGAAGCAGCCTGAATAACATGAATATTTAGACTGATGAAAAATATGGGCTGCCTCTGTAAATGTCCCTATTTCCAGGACACCGTGCTTGTTTGGTGAACATTTACACATGTATGTGTGGATAGGTTGAAGGCTGCATTTTTAAAAAACATATAATTTCTGATGCTGCAGATCTACAAATTGCTCCTAATCGTTCTGCTCCTGTCACTCCGCTCAATGTGAATTACTTTGTTGGTGACTGCAATTACCCACACAGCGCAATCTGTATAAATGTATTTTTTCATCCGTGCATGACAAATACAAAATGGCATAACAGAAACTAATGCAGACACTGTAATCAATAAATTATGCATATGCTGGTGGTTTTATTCTAAGGGCCACCTGCACCACAGAGCCGAGAATGGAGGTGTGTTGTATACACTAATTGCCTCTTCAGCTGAGCAGCACTAAATTTAATCCGACCACAAACTTTAATGCTTTAGTCCCCAGTGGCACGTAATGGACTCAGTAATGCAGTGAAATTCTTATCTCTCCCCGCTAGGTCCCCATATGTATCGGGCTTAATGGCGTGAAGGCTACACAGAATGATCTCGACGAAGTAATGGCCTTTGTGGAAGCCTCTGCTGGTTTGCTAATGAGACTCATTCGAAAAAGGGGGCCGAAAGAGTCCAGGCAATTAGTGAGGAGTTACACATGGCCGGGATGATTTACAGGGTTCATGGGTCACTTACTCTTTTTTCTCTCGGGTTGAAATATTGCTCCGAGATTAAGAGATACATTTTCAAATACGCTCCTTCCACATCCTCTCGTGCTTGTTAGCCGCTGTGCGGCTCGCCGGTTGGTTTCTTTGATATGACAAATCTCCCCTGATGGCACGACTAAAATATGAAAGCAGGCCAGAAAACAGTAATAACACTAATGGCAACCAGAGGGCCGGTGTCAAGGCTTAGGCTCCTCTACTTAGCAGTTACATTAGAATCTCATGACTAATTCCCTTTCAACAAATAATTGCTGGGAGTAATCGGCAGCACTTTGGTTTAAAGTTCCAGCTCTCGTTAATCCTGTTGCACCTCGGTGAGATACAAAAATAACACAAATTAACTGTACTTTGATAAACTGTTAGCAATCATTGCATGTAGAATTCACATGAGACCTTCAGTATCAAAAAACATTAAGCTCCCCCCGATTAAAAGTGATAATATTTTGTTTTTGTTTAACATTTTAGAAATATAGCATAGCAGTGCATCCCTACATTGACAATTTACACAGTATGCGCATCATTTTCTGATTTGGAATTTGTTCACAGTATCATAGTTCCCTCTCTGTCTAACAGAGAAAAGCTGCAGTGCCTGTTTAAATTACCGAATTATCTCACATCTTCCCTGCAGTGTAGAGAAACCAATATTACTTGTATCTCATTATATTATATAATTCTGTAGTAAACACACATCTTCAGAGGAAAAAAATACATTTGGGCTTTCTCGTTGTATTCCTCGTTTCTGTTTGCAGAAACATACTTTTTCAGAAAATGCCTTTCTTTGTTAAATGATCAGGTAATGTTTGCCTTAATCACCTTTGAAGAATATTACCCATGACCTCTAACCCACTAGAAATAACCAGGACAGATGTGGATAAATCTTTCAAAAGGATGAGCCCACTTCCACCATCGTGAAGTGCTTGAAGCGTCAAAAGCTTCATCACCTCCCTGACTCACTGGACCAAATTCAATTTGCATACACGTAAACTTGATCTACGGGCGACGCCATTGGTCTAGCCCTCCACAGTGCCCTGTTCAACCTGGACCAGAGGAGCACGCTCCTCATCTCGCACAGAGACCTGAGGCTCAACACCGGAGTCCCTCAGGGCTGCATGCTCATCTCACTGCTGCACTCTCTGGTCACGCACAACCGCGTAGCTACACACACCATCATCGGGTTCTCCGATGACACGACCTCTGTGGGCCAAATTACCGAAGGCAAGGGAGACTACAGGGAGGAGGTCTGACATGTCGGTGCCAAGACAGCAACCTCCATGTCAAAAATGAGCAAAACTGAAGAGCTGATTGTGGACTATAAGTGACAGCGAGGAGGACACGCTTCCTGTTCCTGACCTGACCACACATAACAGAAACAGCAAGACAGCAGCTCTGCTTCCTTCACAGGATGAAGAGGTTCAGCACTGACCCGAATATTCTCTGCTAAATCTACAGATGCACCATCGACAGTATCCTTTCCAGGTGCTGACACAACATCGGGTCCTGCATCATCAGGCTCAGGGGACAGCTTCATCCCACAGGCCATTAGACCTCAGAAATCATGTCACTTTACCTTTAAGCTGTCACTTTACCTTGATATACTTTTACTCGCTAATTTGTAACTATTGATATTTACGTATTTCATTCCTGTTCACATTCAAATATCGTCAATTTCTTTACATTGTAGCCCTATATTTTAAAGTGCACTGTTTTATGTCTTAGATGCAGATTTTCCTTCTCCTTTGGTGACTTTTTTTTTTTAAATATAGATATTTAATCAGCCTTTTTTGAGGGTGCCTTAGGCCTCAGATTTCCATTGCTTCTCTGTGGCGCACGACAAGAATAAAGATTGTTCACTAAGAGTCTATGTATCTCGTCTGTTATCGGGTTTCTGTGTTTAGCCGTCTTCTCATTTCCCCTTGTCCACACCACACAACTGAAAATGCAATTTCACCTATCTGTTCCTTAATAAATCCTTAACACAGGTTAAATTGCTCTCTTGCCAGTTTCTCTCTATACCACCACTCGCTTGCGTCCCTAATAACAAACAGACGGAGCAAGTGATTTAGAGGAAAACCAATAAGTAAGCACCATTAGAGGAGACTATTGATGTAAATACCCAGCATGCACAGGAGACTAAATATAGGTGTGATCAAAGGAAAGGCAACGAGGGGGGAAAAAATGTATTCAATATATAAAAACATCAGAGAGAGAAAATAAAGCATTGTCCCCTCTGCAATATTGATTGTGCACCTTTTTAAAAGCAAATGTCACATTCCATCAGAGCTATGTTTTCTCACGAGCTCCCACGTGAATAATTCCCCAGTTGTAACATGTATCTGAAGTGTGGGTCAAGTCAAATTTCCATAGTTACCGTATGACGGGCTGAGGCTTTCCCAACGTGTCTGAAGCAGTGGAAGTGTGTCGAGGTGTTGATCGTCAAGATGTGAGGAGTGCTGTTAACGTACACGGTTTCCATGACGCCCCAGTCAAACGGCAAGCTTCTCACCGTCAAACCCACGAGCATACCTGCAGGAGAGCACAAAAATAAAATAAAGAATGGCAAAGCTGCTGATTAGAAAACTACATGAATATATAACACAAATCAAGTTTAGGTTAATGGTTGCTGGTTAGCCATTAATTGTATCTGGAGCTACCTGGTTGATGTAATGACTAAATTAAAAATGTGGGTGTCTTTTGTCACCAAAAAAGCCAATTAACCACCCATAAACACAAGTCATATTACTTTAATATAATTATGTATCATACCTTTAAAAATATCCTAATATTTCACTTGGTTTGGTTGTCAACAATGAAAGAAACTTGCATTACATTGATAGTAATTGTTGTGTTCATTGTGAATTTCCCTGGTAAAGATAAATAACATAAAAAGGGTGGGGGGAAAGCCAAATTACATGATTCGGCCACGGCTAAGGCCCAAAATTACACTTTACTGTGACAGGAAGTCACAACGGCGTCGGTACTCTACACTCTAAATTGGCTGTTAGCTTAATGTTACTTACCATAAAACATTGCCCCTCCAGTCACAGTTATAAGTCTAAATTTAAACTGTTTTAACAACAACACACTGAGAATGGTTACAAGTGCCACAGCGATAACCGCGAGAGGCAACAATGTTGCAGCGTTTCTCTGCGGCGCGTGCGACATCTTCAAATCCGAGGCCAAACTCTCTGTCGGAAGAAACAATTTACTTCTTGTGATTCAATTCAGCAGCTGCAGGCAGGCAGCCACATCCGCATCAGCAGCGCTCGAGAGCCCGTGCTGCCTTTAGGTGCTGCTCGGAATTCTCTGTATTCTCTTTTACTCGAAATAGCCCTTCACGTTTTTGCCGAATTTACGGGAAAACAAGCAAGTCAAATTGATTATATCAGTGAAAAAGTACAAAGTTGTTTTTCCACAGTGATGATACAACACATGTGCTTGCAAGTAGCATAAAAACTGCACAGGGTCTAATGATTATAGTCTCAAAAAGTCAAATTATAGTTGGCCATTTGAATCAAGATATATCATATTTTCCGACTGACACGGCTCATGACATCATAATTTTACTATGCTCTGTAGTAATTACGGTATTTCACAAAGCCCTTAAATGCATCATGCTTGTGCTGTCACTCTCTAATTGTCCAGCAGGTGGCAGTCAATGCAAACTAATGCACGCGGATTTTATGGGGAGCCCACCGCGATGGGCTGTATTGAATCTTCACTCTCTGTCCCTTAGCTCTAAGTGAATCAGTCATGGGGCTTAATTGGCCGTTAATTAATTGAATGGACGTTTGGTTGTAATGACTCTGTTCCCTTTCATTTACTTCGATTGTTAGAAAAAAAAAATCTTTTTTTTTAAATCTAGTTTTTAGCCAACTGTGTGTGTCAATCAGTATTGCCTCTAGCCTTTCAACTTAAATATTGAACATTAAAAGGTTGAATTAGGGTCCACTGGTCCTATTACACATGCATGTTGGTATACAGACAAGTCGATTATAATGCATATAAAGAAAACCAGGGACTGTATAAGCTCACAGTAATAGGCTAGGCACAGAAGGAGGCTCACAAACCCAATGAAATATTCATGAACAGTTATCTTTTCATTCCATTTGCCTCAATTATGTTGTTTTTTTACATGGTGATCTTGTCATTATCAGGGATTCGGTGCATTCTTGATAGAGACACATCAGCTTGTATTGCAGTGATTTATTACAACAAAGCAACCCCAAAATACTACATGTATGCTTATCACATAGTGTACAACATAAGCAGCCAATTGGGACTCCATTTCCAGTTTACCACCTATTCTGACGTCATGAAGTTAAATTGCACGGTGAGACGTTCAAGATTTTTTTTTTTTTTTTTTTAGATTTTGTTACTATCTTCCATCAAAGGTTGCTTTTAGACTGCAGGAGGCACCGAGAAGAAATATAAATCCGGCAAACTTTTGCACTGGGGGCGGTGTTCCAGACAAGACAATATTAGAATAATCGCTTAGCAACCGCTGCCGTAAACCGACGCTCGTTGTCGTAAAGGGCACGGAGGCTGGTGTTGAAAAGACTCGAAACAGATCCCATTGTGGTGTTGGGAGAGGAGTGAGCCGCTTGCCTGCGAGAAGAAGAAGCGAGGCAATTCTCGTGGCCACAAAGGGACTCGTGATAGGCGGACGGATATGGACGTTAATGCACGACGCGGACGCCGCCGTCCTTTGTGAAGACGACCGCGCTCCGTCCGATACGGGAAAAAAAAGATCCGGTATACGAAGAGTTAAGACTCGACATCCCAACTGTTTATTCCAGCAGGCTAGCAGGCTAGCTGGCGAGACACACCGTGGAGCTAGACATGGAAAAGCCCGTGTGAGTTGTGCTCGACGTGGGGTCTATATCCGTTGAGCAGCGAAGGAGCCCTGATTTTGTTTTTTTTTCCCGCTTCACGTTTCGTCGGCAGGCGGTTTAAAGTGTCCGTCGGCCGCCTTCGTAAGTAGCCGCAACTTTGAAGAGAATGATATCAACTGAGCGCTAAGCGTTGCACTACTACGGAGCCGGAGCACGGAGGAGGAGGAGGAGGAGGGAGAAAAGTCACACAGGTTTGTTTCACAGTTTCTTCTTCTCGAGCCTTGTTTTAAAAGAGTTAAAAATGGACGCGTGAATGAAAAAGAGGAACTCGTTCTGTAACCTTAGTTACTAAGGGGAGCGCGTGCTTGACACGGCGCGTCACATAAACACGAGACGACCGTGTCTCTCTCTCTCTCTCTCTCTCTCTCTCTCTCTCTCTCTCTGTGTTATCAGATTCCCACATCCGCCGAGCGATGACAGCGTTTACCGTTACTATTATTCTTAGTACGGAGATGCTGCCGGTGTTTTTGTTGCAACACGAAACCACCTCCGCTATCTCCAGTGTTTAGTAGCACCTGCCCTACAATTAGCCGTCTTATCTTATCTTTGGAGAGCATTTAGTCACCATCACCGCAAGTTTAACGACGCCTACAAAATATTCAAGGCAGTAAACAATCTGTTGGTGTTAAGAAGGTATGTAGCTGCACATTTAACATTATTAATTGAAAATTTCTTCAACAAAACATGCTTTTTTTTTCGTTTTTCTTTTTGCATTGCTTCCTATTTATATTGATACTCTGGTGAAATGAATGTGCCTCGATTTGTGGATCGATTTGCTGTATATTTGTCTTTCCTTGTCCACCGAACATGTACGTGTAATTCACAATAACTGGTAAATTGATGTTGACCATGAGATTTGCAAACCTTCTGCCCTTGATTTCTTCACCAAAAAAAATGTATTACCACTGCTACAGTTCCAAATTTATATTCACTACAGAGGAATTTGCTTTTTCTTTTTTAGTCTGATGAATAGAGTGGGCTGCCCAGAATTAAATTTTTCCATATCAGTCGACTAATTGTGGCATTTCTGCAAGGTTAGTCAAGCGAACTATGAAAATAGGCCGATCCGGTACACTTAGGACTTCTCTAGCTTGGTGTTTGATTTTTGGATGTTTCTCAGCGCTCAGCTGGGAAATGTCTTGTAATTGTAGCCAAAAAAGCTCCCACGGGAGCGCTACATTTAAGTATTTGACCTCCAAACTCTCCAAATCAAACTTGGATAAAACAACTTTTACAACAGATGGAGCTACATTAGGAGTGACCTTAAATGAATTGCGAAATGCCTGTGGGATAATCAATTTTATCCCCCCCCCCCCTTCTCAATCCAAACATCTTTCCTCTCTTGTTTTGACATCTTGTTTTAATCAGTCCATGTGTAGCTTCAATTAGACGACAAGTTTGTTTTGCGATAGGATAACCATGACATTTGAAATGTATGACAACTTTTCAAACTCCTACAGAGAGTTGTGCTTGCTCGTGGGAACGTGCAGCTGTTTGAAATTAAACAAAACAAACGTGTTTAGCGGTTGAAGAATCCCCCTCCCTCCCCCCTGGTTTTCGAGTGTGTCCTTCCAAACAGCTGCGTCAGTTTGGCGCAAAGCAGATAACCATTGATATTCTCATTAAAAACCTCTACCGTTTAGTTTGGGCCAAAGATGAATGGACTAATGTCCATGTGGGGATGCTGCTAATTGATGTTTATATTCTGAAGACTCAATTTTCCATTAGGCATGCGAATGTTACTTTCATTTGTACACATTCATCACTGTCTACGTGTTTGCGATACTGAGGCAATCCGGCGGTGGCTGAATGTTTTTTTTTTTTGTATCAAACATTATTGACTCCCTCAGTCGATATCCTTGGCAACAGTAGTTCCTCTATCAAGCTAGAGCCGCACATTGCGAGGGGAGGGGGGCTTTTTTCCGAGTTTCGAGCCGGGCTTGGTGGTAATACCAGCGTTCTCTGTGGGTAGAAGCATTCATGTGTGTTTTTTGTGTGCATCCATTCAGAGATGGGGAACTGCTACTCTGTATTCTAGTGATCTCTTTCCATTCATTTCCATCACAAGAGCAATAACTCAAAGTTTCTCTCACCTTGCTGTCCATTAGCTATGCATTAGTTATGTCTTCCCTCTTTATTTCTCCCTTTTTTCCCACATCTACTGTACTCCCGTCTCTTTTTTCAACACTTCCTCTTTGCACTCTCTCTTGCACTTTCCGTGGAATTAATCAAGCATGTTCATGTGTGGCTTGACTTCATTATATCATAATGAAGTTTAGCCTCAGGTGCAGTGAAGGAAATGGGTTAGCCCAAGAGTAGCCTTGCCCTCTAACGCCATTATCTGAAACCGGCTTTACACAATGAGCAATGGAAAAGATTATTCAGGACGGAAATTTTCCTTTCAAGCCTGTCTTTCTTATCTGGGTTATTCCGTCAAAATCTAAGTTTTAATAAAAGTTGAAATATTGGGATATTACGATTCCATCTTCTTCTGTCTCGACCTTTGTCATTCTGTTTTAAGCCAACATGGGGCCTATTGCTTAATCTTGTGCCTTTTCTGTCCCAGTAATGAGCCATTTTGCGGCTTTTAACATCTGCCAAACTTGGAACATTTTGAATGCGAGACTCATCTCCCATGCATGAGGAGTCAGGCATCCTTTGATTTGCCCTCTTTTCTTTGCCTCTCTTTTTCGAAAGCGTTCACCGCAGTACTTTGTAGACGGAGTACGCTGAAAAACTTTCTTACCCCAGTTTTGGCAGTGGCTGCGTGTGATGAGAGGTAATTTCGGCGCTTACTCTAAACAGGGTTTTCCTGTGCTGTCCTTGTGCATCCCTCCTGCTCGCAGAGAGGAGCAGGGGCACTGTGGGGGACTAATGGAGGAGGGCGGCTAATTTAAAACATACGTTTCCTTCTGTGGGCACGATGAGGAAAGAAAAACTGCTTTAAATTTCACTGCCCCATTCCGGTGGGTAACATCTGTGTCGGAGTACAAAGCATCTGGCTTTAATTTAAAGCTTTAAGTGAACTTTACCCTTGTCAGAAACCTGTACAGGCAACCTTGAGCTCTATACAGCCTGTCCTGTTAAATAACTCTCAGCCATGGGGCGGCATGCAGAAATACACAGGGAGTTAAACAGTGATGGTTTTCAGATGTAAAAATCACAAAAAGACATCAAGTGGGGTAATTACCGGGGGGGGGGGGGTCGTCTTATAAGACCACGCGTCCTTCCAATAAAGCAGTGTTTTGTGTGTAGCAACAGCAAGCTAAAAAAAACCCTCTAATCTAGAAGCATTTCAATTCTTGCACTCGCCTGCTTCATGCTTAACAAAACTACAGGATCAAGGATAAGCCAGCGGTGGCAGATTCGTGCATCGCATTGTCAATATTTTAAGCATTTTAACACCTTGGCTGACTCTCATTAACAAACGAAATGCAGTGTTGTGGCTTATCCTTTTCACTTCAGCAATTAGTGCGATCATTGACATAATCCAGGTAGTGCTCCAAAGGTAATTGAAGCCTAACGGGTTTCTCTGAAGAGGCGGAAGAAGCTACGTCTCGTCCCCATGTTGGTGCATCTCATTACTCCGCGGGCGTGCGGGTCTTGTTCGGCTTGCTCCAGCTCGCCCCGGCTCTCCGCTGCTTCCTCTAAAGGAAGGAGTGATCATCTCGGCCTGGCCGAGGTTATGTTTTGTCCCTTTTTGAGCCCTTTGCTGATCCTTGTTAAATCTCATATCTGCTCCCAAGATCTTGCAGCCACAACTGTGACCGCTGCTGCCTGTGTTAGACGCTAAATGGCACTTGAATGGAGACCTGATAGCAACGGGATATTCAGTTTTCCCCCTCAAGCAATCTGCCTCCTCTAGGCACATCTTATCGAAGTGGTTTTTGGGGGTCTTAGTTTCTTTGTTCCCTATCTCCCAGTCCATCTTCCCTTTTTCCCATTTTTAATATGAATATCTTGTAGAATTTAAATGCATTATTTACACATATATTCTTTTATTGGCTTTCTTTTTTAACTCTGAATGGGTGCGGCTTAGAGGTTACTTGGGTTATTGTTCATTTATCACACTGCAGGCATTTTGTTGAAGTCAGCTCAATGTGGACCTTCAGTTGCTTTATTTAGCTTGCCCACTGCAATGCATGAAGAATTATGTTTTGGTACATTTTTCTGCTTCTGAAATCTATCAGATTAATGTGGGCCTGGAGTAATGTATTCAAAAAGTGCCCATTGATTAATTCGTAAAACCTAAAATTACCATTCTTTTTCCACGGTTCATTATAAGGAATAAATGCTGACCAATGACTTGGAGGGGGGAATTGTGACACATTACCGTTAAGATTTACAGTAGCTATTTAGTTTAATAGCAAAGATGATTTAAGAGCTTCTGTTTGAAAGATGTAAAGTAACTCATTATCCCCATCTTATTTACAGAAGAAAAGCATACGCTCACCATTGAATCGCACTGCTTAAGTTTTCGATTTGTTTTCTTTAAAAATATATGTAGTTCCGCTGTCTGTAGTTCCCCTATTTGGATGTTGGTCTATTTTTAGATTAGTGATGTTGGCCTGATCAGCTCAAGGTATTTTCAGACGGAGGTGTGAGGTAAGAACCGGCGCGTTCAGCCTCTTATCTGACACGCCACAGTCCAAATCTCTCGTCAACCCCTGCTCTCTTAGCCGCCTCGAGCCCGCTGTGTCTTTTTCAGATCTCGGCCACTTCCGATCTCAAAGCGAAACGCAGGGAACCCATCGACACGCACACTAATCACACGAGTGTGCCTGTTCGTTAGCTGTGCCCTCTCAAGTCCGCTCTCCTAATATGCATGTCCTAATGAGCTCTAATTGAGGATTGCTAATTTGCATGGCTTGAGTCATTGTCTTTCCTTAAAGCGACTTATACGACTTACAAGACTCATTGCCAAAAAAAAAGCTGATTGGGGGGTCTAACATGGCTTCATCATGGACTGACGACACGGGGCTTCTGCATCGTTCTTGTACTGTGAGCCCAGATTGTTGTCTCTTTCTTCCGTGCTTAGTTCGTCACCGCTCCCTCCTCTGCTGACATCGAAATGCCTAATAGAGGTATTCGCATATTCTCTCTTTCACCCCCTCAACCAAAGATGTTACTCTGGTGACACCAGCCGTTTTTCAAAAAGCCAACTTCAAAGCACGATTTATAATGAAGCGGGGCAACTCCGATCAAAGGTTAAACTACGCACAGCATGACTCTCCACAATGCAAAGTGCGATTCCTCCATTTGAAGCGATAAGAGGAGGAAAAAGGCTCAAGCTCAGTGTAACTATTGAAGTATGCAGACGGCATGTCATTTTGCTGTGCATCGGGAGAAAAGTGATGGATACTTCTGTAGTGGCAGAGGAAGATCCTCGGAGGAATCGACCGCGCACTGCAGCACATTTTCGTTATGCTAGGAGAGGATGTTGTACATTTCCTCTTAACTTGATCAGTGACACTTTATTTTCCCATTTCCCATGTTTTTGTTTATCTTTCTTTTATTGGCCGAGTACACAAGACACAATTTTACCAAAGAGAGGGAGCTGCTCAAACAGACACAGGCAGGTTTATTGCATTGGCTGTGGGCCAATCTAATTTCTCCTCCAAAAAGTAATGAAATCTCTCAAATGACCCAAGCAATTAAAATTTGTAAGACAATTTCATATGCCAGAGAAAGCGTGCTTTGTTTTTTTTAATAGGAGGTATCACATGATGGGACTTAAGTGTTGAAGTTGTTACCCCAGCAGACAATGAAATAAACCCATTTACTTGTAATCCATGTTTTCCATGTTGTGAAATGTAGCCTTTTCATTTTCCCTGATGTAATGATTTTTCCTTTCTTTGCCTGAATTCAGGCCCGCTGGCTCGAGGTCGACCAAAAACACCAAGAAGGGAGAACATGACTCACTGGCCTCTGCTAGAGACCGGCACGGGGCAGCTGTGCCAACCTCGCCCCTGCCTGCCGCTTTAGACGCCACCCCCGCTACATCATGACGGAGAGGCATTGAGGTCAGCTCCCGGACGATCGTCTCAATACCTCTCCTCCTCCCTAACCCTCAAGGACCATCCCTGTCCCCGTCCCCACCATGCTGCGATTCCTGCCTCTCAAACTGGGCCGCCTGTACCGCTGTCTGAAGCTCTTATTGGTCGTGGGGTTGTTTGTCATCTTGTTGATGAACACCCACAACCTGTTCGCCTCCTTCCAGAAGAATGAGCTCACCGACAGACGCTTCATCAATCTGAACAAGTGTCCCGCCTGCTTTGGCACCAGCTGGTGCCGCAAGTTCATGAACGGCCAGGTGTCCTTCGAAACCTGGGGTCGCCTGCGATTCCTGGACGTCTTCAACGTCAAGAACGTTTACTTTGCCCAGTACGGCGAGCCCAGGGAGGGCACCCGTCGGGTGGTGCTGAAACGCCTCGGCTCCAACCAGGAGCTGGCCGAGATAGACCAGAAGATCTGCAAGAGGGCCACGGGCAGGCCTCGCTGCGACCTCATCCAGGCCATGTACAAGACTGAGTTTGCCCGGATCAACGGCGACGTCCGTCTCCTCACTCCAGAGGTGGTGGAGGGCTGGTCAGACCTGGTCCACTGCCCCTCTCAGAGGCTGCTGGACCGCGTGGTCCGCAGGTATGCTGAGACCAAAGACTCGGGCAGCTTCCTGCTAAAGAACCTCAAAGACACGGAGAGAATGCAGCTGCTCATGACCTTGGCATTCAACCCGGAACCGCTCGTACTTCAGGTATGTTTTTGTGTGTTTTTACTGTCCTTATCAAGATGCAATATTGTCTTCAAAGAGGTATCCATCAGCTGATCTGTGGCCCCAGGTGTTTTCAGTTGTTGATACCGCTCCTGGATTAACTTTTGCAACAAAGAGGATAAGAGCCTCCGTAAGCAAGCCCGGGTGTTGGCCCACAAAGCCCCCAGTAAATTACAGGGTGGGAATCCTCCTTTTCCTTCCTCTTCCATAGATCTGAGACGAACCATTACACCCTCCCCTAAACTCTAGGCTTCATCGGGACTACGCATCCGCTATCTGGAGCAAGAACATTCCTCTCCTTAGAATAGAGAAAGGGTTTTAAGAGCTGTGGCCTCCCAAAAGATGAGAGATTTTTGCTTGCGGCAATACTGCATATTTAACACTATGTAGGGCAGTTTTTAATTATTCAAGAATGCATCTGTAAATGGCCCAAGTTGTTTTTAATTTGAATATATGTCTGTGTCCACTAGACTCTCTTCATTTGTGGGAGACAGCACGTGGAGGAATATTTTTATGGGGCCGTTAAGTGGTATTAATACCATTACTCTTGATCCTCCATAATAAAAGCTTTTTTTTTCCAAATATTTGAACTAGAACCAGATTTAGTTTGAATTTACAACAACTGAGACAGTAACACATTGAGCATTTAATATGATTGTGCTGCAACATTAGACATCTTTAACATGGTTAATGGTACATTAGTCCGACATGATGAGGATGCCTGTGAAACGTGATTGTCCTGCCTTGACGCCAGGTTAGGAGCAAAAAAAATAACACCCATCCCTCTAGCCTGTCGTCCTGCACGTCAAAGCGTCCTCTTCCTTTTTGCTCACTGATTTACAAGCAGCCAATCAATTTCAATCTGACATTGGCCGTGTCAGAACAACAATGGTCATGGCCTGCGTAGACATTCAATAACTTATGGTGACCTCCATCCCCCCCTACACGTAGGGCCAGACACCTCCAGGCGTTTCCGAGGACAAAAGGCGAGATCAACCTTTTAGGCCGGGTTGATCTATAAAATCTGATTAGCCCTGTGTGGTCGCTCGCCCTCTCTCTGCCTTTCTTTCTCCTCCTTTTCTTTCATATTTTTCCTTTCTCCTTTCTATGGCGTTCTCTCCCATAGCTTCCCATCCGCTTGTGTACGCTCCACAAACTCGGGCCGTATAATTCCATCAGTGTTTTAATGCCATTATGCCCCAGTTCAGAGGCTGAATGAATCAGCCCTCCACCCCTCCCCCGGCCTTATCTCACACACAGCTACCGACATCCCACACAAACACATAAAGCACACACGTTGTCTGTGGCTCTCTTCACTACCTGCACCCTCGTAGCCTTCGCAGTGTTTACAGGGTCTCATGAATTGTTCATCTCCCGCTGAACTTGTGACCTGCAGGTGTAAGAGAGAACTTAAGGCTCTGTGTATGCTTCGGGCCGCGGGTTACCGATCGTGAACGTGGGAATCGTATGGATGGGTAATATACAAGGAAGGGGTGCCAGACTTCCTGGAGAATCACAGTGTGAGTGCCTTGACTGTTCTTCAGCATCACTGAACTGAAAATATGAGGATGAAAATTTGCTGAGAGACTAAGAGACCCTATACACAAGGTTGGGCAAGCAGTAGACCATAAAGAATTAATGGCGTCTATAGAGATTGAATAGGAGAAGAGCTCTACAACACCTTGGTCTCCCTTATTTTTTTCCCACCAGAGGTGAGTGCTACTGCACGTGAGACTCGTTTTAACAAACGGTTTAGGAGTGTGGGCTGTGTTTTTATGACCAGGGATTTAATGAAATCTTTATTTTGACCATTCATAGCGCTGCCTTCTTGTCGAGCCGAGAGCGATGTTTCATTCCGCTTCGGTTTGTAGTCAAACACCTCGTCGGTGAGTTCGGGAGGTCAGCGTGGCTCGGGTGTGTAATTTTAAGATTTCTATTTTTAGTGTGTATGATTTCTTACCGTCATCGGTTGACCGTGCGCCGTGGTTTTTGCATTTCTTCCTCCTATCGCCTTCCTCTGGATTATACAGTTGAATAATGTCAATAAGGCTTCTGCCGTCTGCTCAGTGAGCTGCACTCTCTCTCTCTGTCTCTTAGAATGGCTTCTGTTTCCAGGCTTTTGAAGCCACAGGCAGTAAATCGGCCCTGTTTTTCTATGTGAAACCAGACCTTCTTTGTCAGTGGGAAACAATCTGCTGTGTTGTTTCGGGTCTGTCCAACAATGCGTTTTCTTTGTGCGTCGTGGTACACAAGCGTGGCACTCATACAAACACACACCACCCCCACTCGTATGTCACGTGGAAGACGATTTGGCTTTGGGGAATAAATATTTTTGGAAGACAAACTAATGACAGCCAAACAAGAAAATCGTTGCAATGAGAGGCCCCTGATGCAACTTCATCTGTTTTCTCTCTTATTTCCTCTTAACCAATGCTTATTTTCTCATGGATTCACTGACAAGTTGGCCCGGAAAGCTTTTTTTTTTCCGTTGCTGTGATGAATCTACTCGCGTTGAGGGGTTCTCTCTTTGCCAAACGGAGAAATTGCGTGATGCTTTTTAATTCTGCCTCTCATTCGAACGGTAACTTGGTTTGCATGAAAATTGAGCAATAAATTCTCCTAATTTTCCCCGACGAGAACCTTATTTGCCATCCACGGCATCTCTCCTTCGGCTAGATGATTCATCAGGTGACGGTTGCGTTTGATGGAGTGCATCTGGCCCGACCTTAAATTAGTTTGATTTAGCCTAGTCCTCCCTTCCAAATCATTGAGCTTGGTGAGTTATCCAGGAGCATGTGACTGCGCTTGCACCCTTTTTGCTTCTTAGCCCCATCTTGCTCAGTGAAGCTGAGAATAGGATATGACGGGCCTGTGGTGTTGGCTCAGTCATCTCCACCAGACTCAAATCTGTGCTCTCCCAAACAGACCCTTTTCCTCCCTTATTTAATTACCCCACCTTCCACAGATCCACCTGCTCACAACGCCCTCACGTGACACACAAGATATTCGTCGGGAGGCACGAACTTCTTACGCAACAGCGGTTTTCCTAGAACACAGCCGTCCCGACAGGGTTACTAAATCGGAAATGCAAGAGAGATTTTAGATGGAAGACCTAAACTCCTATTCTTCCTTAGTTTTTGACAGCAGCATTTTAATGTAAATGTGAAGTAAACATTCACTGCACTTTCGAGCAAACACACTAGCAGCTTGTTTGAATTTTCTAGAATGGTGGGGATGGGGGGGGGATGCCTCTTTGGTATGCTGTTGATTTAATGAGCCTCGGCATAATCTATTACGCTGCTCATCCACTTTGGGAAATGAAGCCAAAGTAAATAGTATAAATTCAGGGTGTCTCTTGGCACACAGTGAGGCAAAGCCGGTACCTTGACTGTGACCTACTGAACCATGATTTTATTATTGTGAAGGTGTTACTACACCTGCTTACACCAGCTACTCACCTTATCTGTGACACAAAAGCAATTATTTGTATAGAACAGTGCATAAAATATGACAAAAATGCATTGCAAAGTGTGAAATGACACTTCTGCAAGCTAAGATAAATGGAATGATCGGAAATGTCTACAATAATGTTGTGAAAGAGGAAGTTATGAAATGTCCTGGGCATGTCCCGGATGCACACAACTTCAGCATTTTAATATTGTCTATGCAGGAAAAACTCATGCAATCTCATGGTCTGGCTTTCTGGGTCATGCCTCTTTTACAAAGAGGATCAAAGCCTGTTTTTGTTTTTAGCTTTATTTATTTCTTTTCATTTAATCACAGACAGTGCATGCTATCCCGGCTTAAGTGAGAGCCTTCTGTCTCTAAGGCCGGCTCAGTGGCTGAGGTCCACCGGTAAATAGTATTTAAGTTGCTAGTCTGTGATTAGAACCTTTTGTTTTTTGGGTCTGGGGGATTGGGACGCTCTTAGCACATAAGAGAGGAGGTTGTGTACGCCGCTTAACCCTGCTTCAAGTGCTCCCAAACCCCCTTTCATTATTCGTATAGGCCTTTGTGTACAGACTGAATCCTGTTAGGATAAGACAGGGAGTTATCTGGGCCCGACTCCCCTCTCTTGGCTGCCCTCGCTGGATGGAGGCCCTGGTGGAAAGAGGAGAAGTGAAGGAGGAGGAGGAGGAGAGCGGTGTGTGTGTGTGTGTGTGTGTACGTGCGCATGCGTGTTGTACAAACCAGAGCCTTGTGGTGTTTCCCCCCCATTTGAATGAGCCAGACTGCTTGTGTTACCATAATCCTTTTCTCTCTTTCTCCCTCTCTCCAAACACACACACACACATGACAGCTGTGTTTGGTTAGGTAAATGCCTGTGGCTGACCCCCCCTCTCTCTCTCTCTCACACACACACACACACACACACACACACACACACACACACACACACACACACACACATCCCACCCAACTGCTCCTTTTTTAGATCCCCCCCCCCAAGCTTCCTACTGTTACAGCCTGCACCACAACCTCCCTCATGCCCAGCTCCTGTAGACGCAGTTCTGCAACGCTAGAGAGTCTAACCCTGTTCACAACTCTCCCTGGGCCCCTTAAGATGGCCAGTATGGATCGGGAACAAGTAGTTCTCTACTGTGCTGTGCCCCCTGGAGAACCTACTGCCTAATGTGCTAAAAAGCAAAATTTTTACTCTGACATTAGCTTGTCTGCAGTAATAAAATTGTCCACTGCATTAAAGCGTCAGGCACCTGGTTGGAGTCAGCAAAAATACGTATACTGTAGCACCTTCAAGTCCTGAGCATTTTCACCCTTGCAGATGGTAAAGCACCTTTTTTGTGATGTTTTGAAACTCGTCATAGGCTGGCGTCTCTCATTACAATAGCTGAAGTAGTTTTCAAGCGTTTGAGACACTTGTAGGGGAACTACTCTAGGTGGGAGAGGTTAGAGAGCAGGCTCGGTAACTGCAGTCTGCCCGCTCGCCACCCCTCCCGGCTGCCCCCCGAGATAATTGGCGCCTGCTCTGAAATACACAACCCTTGATGTCGGCCTCAAACCCACGGCCCTCAGGTCTGAGGCCAAGCTTCACTTGAGTTCCTCCCCAGTCATGTGGGCGGCAATACCACCTAGGCTGAGTCAACACCACTGCCTATGACTTAATACATTCCTGGTCTTCCAGCGGCGGGGATTTATGAGGTGGCTCTGTGCTCAGTGGCTCGGGTTCAGGTCGGCGAAGGGTTTTAGGCTTGCAGCTTGCCGTGGGGTGTATACTAGGCATCCCTGAGCTGCACTGCCCTGCGCTCTCATTCTTCTTCCTGTTCTCATTCTCTCTGTAAAGCAACGGCCCTCAAAGACCTAGCTAACCCATTTCTATCAATGCGCCGCAGAGCTCGCTGACAGAGACGCGCATGCTCTTTCATGCTGCACAGGCCGACTGTACATGGTCTTATTTATTCTGTCCACCTGACCTCTTGCTTTTGATTTGTCGTCTGCTCTCGGCGTTCACGCAAGCATGCACAGTCGTGCACACACACACAGTCTGCAGTCCTTTCTAGTTTCAGTCTTGTTCACTTAACGATTTTTCTGCTGGTAGCCCTACGGACTGTGGCTTTGCACTCTTTGAACCATATAGCTGATAAAGAAAGAGGCGGGACCAATTCTCAATTCAGATGCATACGCAATCTCTCTTAACTCTTCGTCCTCCTCTCCAGGCAGATGCACGCACTCTCCTTGGCGTGGCGCTCTGACTAGGCATTTTCCTGGCTCCCATGTCTGGAACAGACGGCATCACTGCCATGTTTTGCAGGTTTTGGGGGTGGAACAAAGAGGAGGGGGAAAGCAGGGTTAGCAGAAGAAGCAGCAGGAGATGAGAGCAAAGGGATAGCGCCATGTGTGCCAGGATGAGGAGTAAGCGCCCGCTCCCCTGTGGGGTCTGAGCTCTCGCTGCGAACTAACCAACTGGATTTCTTTTTTAACTTAAATGGCCAGCAAAATGCCAGAAGGGGTTTGCCACACATCTTCCAGACAAGGTCAACAGGAGAGCTGTACAGCGAATCATCGTTTCAAGTCCAGCTTGGCAGCCCCAGACTCGCAGAGCAGATGTGTGACTACTTCTTAACGCTAAGCCCCTTTTTGATAAACAACTTGAATGATGTTAATTTTGCACCATCGGGGTCGGAAGCTTGTTTTCGCTGTGTTTTCTTTTGCTGTTGTGTCTCACTCGATGCGTCTGTTCGCCACGCTTCCTCAACTTTGCTCAACTTTGATCCCCAGACTCTTGAAGGGTCCTGTCCCAACTTGTTTGTCATGAAGCAGTGGGATTTTTTTGGCGAAGAGAGAAAATGTTGAGAATTTACACCACACCCTGCTTGGGGGGCTTTAACATGAAACACCTCCTGTGGCAAACTACTAATTTCCTTTTTGCTGCAAGTAGTTGTGATTGCAAGATGGAGTCAACTGGTTCCCTTTATTCAGTCTTGCGTTTTGAAACACTGCTCTGTGTGTCCACCGTTACGTGTGTGCGTCAGTCTATGCATGTGTGTATTTGATGGACCAGTGTTCTTTGCAGACCAGCCAAGGCAATATCTTGGGAGCCGCTCGTGTTTACTCGGCCCCTGAATAGGGGTTGTTATCAGCCCTGGTCACGTTGCATGTTCTCATTCACATGCACTCGGATATAGTTTCAAATAGACACACACACACGTGCACAAAGAGCCTCTTTCGAACTCTAACACACACACACACACAAACACACGCCCTCCCTCGAGTGGCCCAGTAGAAGGGCATGCCTTTGTCAGCAGATGTCAGGACGCAGGTGTGTGTTCCTGTGCCTCTCGCTCCATTCGTTTCATCCTCTTCTCCAGAGGCTGCCCATTTGTCTGTGGCCCTGTTTCATTTCAGCCCACTCCAATCTCTCCCCAAGAGGATGCCAGTGTGCCTGTTGTATTTCAGGGAAGGGGGAGGAGAAAGCACCCCCACCTACCCCCCAAAGCCATGCTACTGTGGTGCACCAGCACAACCTTTAAGATTAAATTAGTGAGACTTTGGCCCAGAAGTCACTGGGAGGTCGTCTGTAATGAGACGACGTTCTGGAGGATGATCTGTTTTGTCTGTTTTCCACCAGCGCTTTCATTTCCTCCAGAGCTCATTATTTCTGTAGCCAAAAAAAAAAAAAAAGTGTGTACAGGAAATAAGAAGAGCGTTTGGCACCGGGTGCTATGAGTTAAAGGTTTTACTAAGCAGGAGATAAAAAGGTATTTTTGTCAAATGACGGGAACAAGAAGCGATGAGACCTTTTTTAAAGCGGTAAAAGTCGCTGAGATGTGACATTGGCAGTTTTGCAGCCTCAGCGTTTTTCTATAGCATAACATCACAGAGGGAGACGACTGGTAAAATTCACTACCTGCGCAGTCCCCACACATGCACACACACACACACACACAGTACCTCCCAATTCTGCTCACAGAGTGCAGTGGGTGTAGAATTAGGCTGGGCTTTCCAATTTATTTCGCCCACCCCCCCTCAACGCCTCGTTGCGGACGTTAATGACTTCTGCAGAGTAACCGTTTAAAGAGCGCTAAGGGAGAATGATTGGTAGGAGACGTGGAGTATTTATCAAGCCCCGCAATAGAAGTTTGAATCCAAAACTCAGGTGCACACTTCCGTGTGCCTGCCTCCTCCTCCGTTCAGTCCTTTTCACCCTTTTTAGACGTATTGCATATGAAACTTCGGAAGCCCATAAAAACGAGTACGAGTTGTCAGAAAGCCAGGTAATTGACGCAGCGCAATGAGCCCGTCGGAGCAGTGAATGAGCGACATCTGTGTTAAGACCCGCGGACGAGGGTTGGACAGACATGAAGGCGTTCTCATAACAGCCGTTGACGGTGTCTGAAAGTAGCCTTAGGGCATTCATCCTTCTCCTCCCTCCCATCAACCATTCCCCCCCCCCATCTGCCTTCACTCTACTTTTGCTCCCATTCAGGCTGCAACTTGACAACAAAGAGAGAGATGTGTTTAGCAGGCAGGTCTTTGCTGGTTTATTCCTCCTGTCCACTGGAGCGGAGAAGTGAAAGACACTGTTTGTCTCTTCTGTTTGCCGTCTCCATCGTATTCTCTCCCTGTCCTCCTCCTCCTCTCTTTCTCTCTGTCTCTCCCCCCCCTCCTCCCGACATTTATCCATCCGCCCTGCAGGGGTGACAGAGGGAGGATGGTGTTTTACAAAGCAGGTTTAGCCGTAACATTGGACAGGCTAAGTTTTGTCAACAAGACCAAGAGCCGCTTAGATTTGGAGGAACATAAAGCGATCGGAGGTTTGAATCTGGGTCAAAGGGAAGCGGCACTAATGGGGATGTACTACCAAACTGATCCAGCCAACCTAATCGTTCTATACCAACTTCAGAAATTAGAAGGCCATTTTAGATATTTAGCCTGTTAAGTCTCTAATCTGAAAATCTCTTATATAGGAATGCCCATTGGCTCGCAGCATCTCAGTAGTCTGGGATTGTCTCCTTTCCAGCCCTCACTCAGTATTGGGGAGCGCAGTCAGCCCACCATTATCCTTTTGTTTCTTGGTCCCTGCTGGAATTTTTTTTTTTTTTTACTTTTTGAGGCCTGTCTACTTCCTCAGATTCCCCTTCCTGTCAAGTTTGCTATATCAGAAAATGAGGTATGCTATTAACTGAAAGAGTTTTTGGAGAAGTTGGGGTGAGCCACTGCCAAGTTTAAGGATGACGGGCACAGACAGACGGACAGGCTGCTGGAAGCCAGTAGTGCTTCTTCAACAGACTTTTGTCTGGCCCGAAATTGATTGGGTCACCTCTGGGAAATGGGCTCGACCAAGACTGCATTGTACGCAACTTATCATTGTCCTCCCCTCTTGGTGCTGGACCCAGTGGAAGACTGATGGGAACGGGAGATACGCCTATGGTATAGATTGTCACCACAGAATGTTAAAGTCTGCCTTTTCTTCTTTTGGTGTAGATTGTTAAAAAAAAAAAGTTGTGAGTCATTGTTGCATCTTAATTTTTCATCTTTTAAGATTATTCCAAAGTGTATTTGTCCCCCCACAAGGCATCACTTTGAATTGCATTCAGCTTGTTGCACCTTATTCGACGGGATCCCTCGCTTTTGGCATTCAATATCCGTAGCAAATTATAGCCTGGCAAAAGGATGTAATAAAGGACCTTTTTAAGAGCAGTATGCGGCAAAATCTCTCAACACTAGTCTGCGAAATGAATCGCCGCCCAGCCGTTCTTTAAACAAGCCATGGTTTCTTTGTCACATTCACTCTCTCGGTGCTACAGTCTCTGTGGCGGGCGTCCAGCTGTTGTCTTTGAGATACAGCTGCTGCGTGGCCGGCAGGGGGGGGTGAAAATGTATGCTTTTAAATAATTTGTATTTCATTAAAATTTAAAGGGATTTAGAGCAGTCATGCATATTTTGACAATCCCCCCCCTCCTGACATAAATTGAAAGCCGTAGTATTGAATTACCACAAGTGTAAAGTGAGACAGTCGTAGTAGTTAACACCTTACCTACAGTGTGACACGGTGTGCTCCCTGCCGTATCGCTGTTGCAACCGGGTTCCAGAGCGGGAGGACTACTAAGGCTCCTGTGAAATGTGAGCGGCCCTTATTTTGTGTCTGCGTGACGGCTGCTTGGAGGAAACAGCAGCCGGGGAGCGCTTTGTTACACAGGAGTTGTGGGCTATCATTCGGCTAGCATATGGCTCGGTGTTTATTGTGAAAGATAGGCGGCCTATGGCAGGAGGGCTTTATTGTAAAAGTAGCTAAACTCATGCGGGGGATTTCATTTTCAGAAACAAAACCTGAGCTCATGAAGAGAGATGGAAGCAAGAAACACACCCAATCCAGGCCTTAAGCCGCCTTGCGAGTTTGCCAAACGCAGCTCAAGTTGTCAGTGTATGTTAGGGCCGGGTTTTGAGTGATTGCTTATAACGGTGCACGTGTGACCTCCAATGTAGCCGAGTAAATCTGAGAGAGATTTTGGCTTTTGTGCGGCAGCAGCAGCAGCGATATTACCTTATTATTAATCAGTGTCAACCTTGTAATACACGGCGATTTCTTGTCGGCGTGCCCGCACTGCATTTCCTCGGTTAGCCAACACCATGCAGCAGTTTAAATCGCCCCGTTGCTGCATCACAACACATAAGGCTTTCCTGCTAACTGCTGCGACCACAAATCACCTCCTATCAGTTCTCTGGAAGCACTGCAGCGTACATCAGCTCATTGCTATAGGGCTTTAACACTGGGAGGTTTTTTGTTTGTTGCTTAGAGTTGTGTATCAAAAATACCCCAAAAGCACCACAGCAACTTTGTGTTTGATGTTTTTCTTCCTTTTATCTCTTTTATTTAGAAACCGGTTTGTTGAATATTTTTTTACCGTGTGAAAATTCTCTCAATTTATGTGTTAGCCTTTGCTTTTAAAAGCCAATTGGGTATTTCTGTTTTTCTGTCAGCCAACTGTACATTACACAGCTTGACTTTTATCTATATTTTTTTTT
The DNA here is from genome assembly GCF_963514095.1 of Eutrigla gurnardus. Classification (NCBI taxonomy): domain Eukaryota; kingdom Metazoa; phylum Chordata; class Actinopteri; order Perciformes; family Triglidae; genus Eutrigla; species Eutrigla gurnardus. The sequence goes on along the minus strand of NC_139929.1, from coordinate 4,742,422 downwards.
TAATCAAAGTTTTCTGTTCTCCTTCCCAGAGCTTTCCGTCTGATGAAGGGTGGCCATTCGCCAAGTACCTGGGAGCGTGTGGGCGCATGGTAGCCGTCAACTACGTGGGCGAGGAGCTGTGGAGCTTCTACAATGCACCCTGGGAGAAGAGGGTAGACTTGGCGCGCCAGCTCATGGACATCGCCGAGCAGCTCACTAACAACGACTTTGAGTTTGCCCTCTACCTGCTCGATGTCAGCTTTGACAACTTCGCGGTGGGCCCGCGCGACGGGAAGGTCATCGTCGTCGACGCCGAGAACGTTCTCGTGGCAGACAAGCGGTTAATCAAGCAGAGTGAGTGTCCTTACCTGAACACGCCTGTGCTCTCTGACTTGTGTGGGTGTGTGTCCATATGTCCGAGACTGAATACTGGTACAACTTATTCCCCCGTTGCTATGACAATTCCACGTGTTTTTCCTTTTAACCATTACAGCCTCTGGGGCTACATAAGAAGATAACTGCTGCTAATCTTTTACTGCATTTAACACATAACACTTAAGGCTACACCACCCTTAAATTATGGATCCGTCATTGATCTAATTTACTTGCGTTAATTGCATTCATAACATGTCTGCTCAGGCGGTGTTTGTTCCTCCCCCGCCAACTGTTTTTGTCGTAGAGTTTCTCAAACTCCAAAGTGTGATTTTAAATACTGATCACAGCTTGAAGTCTCTAGAAAACACGCCGCATTTAATGTCAAAACTACCAACTGTAGCTTACGAGGCAGTGACGGAGGTTTGAGGAAAACGGGTCTCGAGGGACAGATGGCTGCGGGCAAATTTGCACACGCTCGAAGCCTCTCCTTTTTCTTAGAATACACTCCGCCAGCGCCCCTTGTTCCTCCGACATGCTCGTCCCCATCAAAGCAAAGATGGTTCAGATAACAAGCCATCTCCGCTGCCCTAGTTTTTTTTTTTTTCTTTCTTTTGCTTCTCAGAATAAACCTCATAACAAGGACAGAGAGAGCTATACATCACACACTCAGTGTGGCTGTTTTTCCGCCACCCCTCGGCCCTCCTTTCCCGGGGCTACTTCAAAGAGAGGGACGACCACCCAGTCAGGCTTAGATTTATCCCTTCCTACAGAAATCCTATTAAAGTGATAAACTGTTGTGTCGCTAGGTGTTGAGGTTCCACAATATTGGCCTGTGACGGATATGAACTGTCGTCTGGATGTGTGTGTGTGTGTACTGGGGGTCGGAGGGGGATCGCGGTGTTGAATTTATTATTAAGTGCCACTTTGCCAAATTACAACGGCATATAGATGGGTAATATGCCCTGTAGTTTTCTCCTGGATTTAGTTTCTGTGCAGTCGTGTCTGTGTTTACGCAGAAGTGTGTATATTCACCTTTATTGCCAGTGGCTGCAATTTTCTACCCCGTCACAGTGGCCCTTTGCAAGGCCCGCAGCACAATCCAGGTTGAGACTCCCCTTTGTCTGGCCGACACATTTAGAGCTTGACAACTCAAGCTGCTTACCCTGGCCTTTCACAGTTTAAGCCTCGTGAATGTTTACGTGCTTCTCGAGTGTTTGGCTGTCTGATCCGTCTGTGGGCGTGCCAAGTGCGGCGGTGGAGGAGAGGGACGCCGTCGGGTAATGAGCATTACGAGGTCACGGCCACGTTTCGGGGACGGCGGCGGGAAATGGGCGCGGTAACCTCCCCGGGGGACTCCGCGAGCAGAGAATCCAATCGCTACAATTAGGAGCCCCGAGATTGAAAGCGAGCCCGTCTACGGCGCGAAACTCATCAGTCTAAACCGAGGCCAATTGATTTGCAAATCAAACTTGCAGAAATTTGCGCGCAGTTCCACCCTCTCGTTAGGGATCCGTATCGATGCGGGCGAGTTTTCATCCGAGTTTGCACAGTCCAGTGGTGCGAAAGGAGCCCATTCCCCATCATTGAGTTTATATTGTTTGAGGATGGCTTCACCCCCAGTGGTTTTTGGATACACATGATGTATAATGTAATGCGCATTTCACTCAATCTCATTCCTTTTCTTTTTCCTCCAGACACGATCGTTGCCCGGGCTCACATGCACACTCTTTCTCTCACATTCAATAATGCACACTAACACGGGCATGCATTGTTAAAACCCGCTCGTACTCTCGAATGCCACTAGTAAGGCCACGCTAACAAGCATTTCAGGCCCAGTGTCCCTTCTTGGTGTAGCCGTGGGAAGGCAGGGGGAGTGAGGTGAATGTATACAAGTCAGACCTGAGCTCCTTAACATGGAAGGTGCAGGAGACCGGAGAGGCTAGGCGGCCACTGCTCTCCCACTTATTTGACTTGGAAATATTTTTGCTCTGGAAATGTCCTCGCTTTATGCCCTGCTGTAAGAGTGGAACGGAGGAGAGGGGTGCAAATAGTAGACCTAAGGCTTCTTCTAGCCGTTATAGTCTCAAAGTACTTTTTCTTTTTATTGCTGTGCTCATCGATGTCCTTGAGTATGAACCTTCTCCTCCCCTCTTGTTCTTTTTGAGTGTTTTTTTTTAGTGTGGGCGTCCGTCCGTCAGTGTGAACACGAACGGTGACGCTCTCCTGATGCCATCTGTCAATCAGCTCTGAAACATTAATTGCTTTCACCTCACCTTGCTGCGCGCGCAGGGTTTTTTTTATACGCTTGTGCGTGTGCTTAAACAGGCAGATCCATCTCCATCACCCTCACTGATTGAGGTTGATGTGCCCCTCCTCTTCTGGGGGCCACAGGGGCCCCTTGCTAACAGGGCAGAGCTGGGTGTTTGATTGAGTTGTTCTGATGAGCCAGAGGAGAAGTGCATTACAACACTGATATACTGATTATGTGTTTGCATCCTCTGGGTCCACTGCCCCCCCCCCACTCCACCCCCAACAATGTTATTGATCTGCCTTTTAATGCACAAAACCAATAGCCCTCTCATCATTCCTGGTTATTTTCTTGGCTGCCTGCTGCACTATCCTCTAAAGAGAAAAAAGCAATGTGAAATGAGCTGGAGAAGGAATTTTATTTGCTCGATAAATCTGGAAAGTGGTTCATTTATGTCAAATGAAACTGTAGATTGTGGAGTTGGCTGTGTGCTTTTTGAGGTAAAAAAGAAAAAAAATCCCTGTTAGTGCTCGTGTGATGTCAAATACGGCACCTCGGCCCCCCCGTCGGATTCTGCTCCGCCTGATTTCTTGGCCAATAATTTGCACAATAGTTTCTTCGTGATGAAATGCAGTTAAACAGTTGGTTGTAATCACTTGAAATCAGTTGTGCTTTGGAACTCTTAAGTTCTAATAAGCTCTATGGAAAAAAAGATGTATAGATCCCCGTAGCTCTGCGATAAAAGCAGGACATTTACGCCAAGTTTGCAAGATCCATACACCCGCCTTTAATTACATATTCACCCGATGAAGGCTGTAACAGACCAGCTTATGACCCAATAAATGCTTTTATAGCATTTTGAAAGGAATACCTACGAGTATATTAATATTATTGACTATGTTTTAATGATCCGTATGGTTTATTGCGATGTGTTCATTGAACTGCCTCTCCGTTTGTCCCCGCAGACAAGCCGGAAAGCTACGACGTGTGGTACGAGAGCCGCTTCGAGGAGTGCGACAGGGAGGCCTGCCTGTCTTTCTCCAAGGACTCCCTTTGTTCCCGGGTCACGGTGGACCACAACTACTACGCCGTGTGCCAGAATCTGCTGTCGCGGTACGCTACGTGGCGGGGCACCACCGGAGGCCTCCTCCACGACCCCCCAGCCCATATAGCCAAAGACGGACAACTCATGACCCTGTTGGACGAGTGCACCAAACCCAAAAAGCGTTACGGCCGCTTTCAGGCGGCCAAGGAACTGCGCGAATACCTCACACAGTTAGCTGCAGCCTCCCCGGCGACGGCCAGGTAATGAATGGAGACAGCGTTGGCCTGACGCACTGAGAGACTGTATCCTGTACTCTTTATCTTTTGAACTCCCGAGATCCCGGTTCTTGTACATGATGTCAGTCGCTCCCCCCTTTTGCGCGCTCGAGCAAGGAGGTGTTAGAGGTCTTGCATCGGGAAGTGTAAGAATCAAAACTTCAAAAGCAGATTTGTTAAAGCTCTGGCTTTTAACCTGACTTTGCTCTTGTGTAGAAGAGCTGGGATAGAGAGGGGATAAAGGTTACCTCTTCTCTCCCCGGGTGGGCTGCCACCCTTGCATGGGAGGTGAGGGAAGGGCTCCGGTAAACGCCTCCTCCGCGAACCAGAGCAACAAGAGCAGCGACGCCGCACGGCCCTGATCTACATCCATCACTCCTCAATCCATCAGAGCTGTTGTTCTCATTTTGCCCCTAGGACCTCTTGTTTTGTATTATTATTTCAATCAGGGCTGAATTTAAGTACATTTGTGCGTTTACATTTTTTTTGCTGTGCCATTTTATTTTTTTTTTGTTTGTTTTTTCTCTGTAGCATGGCTGCAGGGAAGGTGGCGGTAGCATGAATCTCCTGCTGTCAGGCCAAGTTACAGCAGGTGGAGAGGAGAGGCGGGGGGTTAGGGGTCTGGTCCTCCATGCAGGAGGAAAAAAGAAAACCCTTGACGAAAATATAAGTCTGATTTCCTGCTACTCCAATCAATCACTTGATTTGCAGGTTCCAGGATTGTGGCAATCATCTTCTTTGTGTGTGTGTTTGTGTGTTTGGTTGTTTTTCTCCCCGTTCTTCAGTAGGAAACCGAGAGTGAGACAGCTGCACATAGGAAAAGGAAGGGAATAATTGGACAGTGGCGGTCCCTTGATGCAGATGTGCCTATACCAAAGAGGCTATATGTAGTAAGAACCATGAGTAGTACAGAGTGACAGCGCCTTTCCCTCCAGTCGTTCCCCAGTAGAGCTGTCCATAGGAATCGTAACGTGGACGCGATCTCACATGAGCCGGCCGGCCTACATTCGGATTTCTTTGAACCCTAATCCAGAGGTATGCAAGTCACAGATTGGGCATAGTTAACGTCACGTAATCCCCTCCATACGATTTGATAAATGATGGTCAGAATGGTCGGGCATGCTTTTTTTCTTCAACAGCGTAACTAAGTGAAAGGGGGAAATGAAATAGAAAACACAATATAAACAGTGCAGCAGTGGCCTCCAGTGCCAAATTCTCTTTAAACGTCTAAGTGATAAATGACTCCCGTTGTCAAACTTCTCCCACTAGTGTTGAGCGCTATCAAGTAATTGTTTGAAAAAAAAAAGAGAAAAAAGGGGGTAATGAAGATTCCCTAAATGACTTCCTTGCTCCAGAAATGGCTTCTGACCTGCACTTTAAATTTTTTTGCAGCCCCAGAAATGTTGAATATTTAAACAACGCACCACTTAGAGGTTTGGTTTGATTTTTACACTCAGTGGACCAACGAATTAAAGCGCATTTATACATTTGGGCTCATTTGGTAAAGAGATCTAGACTCCAATAACTGTTAAAATGACATAAATCCTCTCTTTTGGCTCCATATGTTTTTGTATTTCATCTTGATGTCTTGAATCGGACGCTAAATGCCCAGTGGAGTGTTGTGTAGCACGGTGAACAGACAGCCCGGTAATTGAGTAAATATGAGTCACTCCACATACGGGGGGGGGAACTAGAAAGCACAGCAGTTGCTTTTTGTCTTTCTGCAAGAACCGGGGCGGTGACGTAAACCCCGTCAGGAAAAGCAATAAAGAGAAGTTTGGCTAATAGATATCTGGTTTTGAACAGTCTCCTTTTTGTTGTGTCAGATATATTTCCGTTGAACCTGGAGGGATTTGTACGTAACTAACTGTCCACTTTTGTACTGTACTTTTTCTTTTGAGTATTATATCAGCATTGTCTGATTTTTCCTGTGCCTTTCATTCAAAAGTTGTATTGACAACTTTTAGTGGGTTTAAATATTAAAAATAAATGAAGATATATATATATATATATATATAGATATATACACCTACATTCTGTGTGGACTCTTTCTTGACTCTATCTCAATCCTTTTTCATTTCCATTTAAGTTGCAGGCAATTTGGCTCATGTTCATATTGCCTTTAAAATTTGATTCAGCGTGGCACAGCTGGATGTCGGTGTTTGCCAATTCCTATTCCTTTTTTCTCATTCCTCCTTCTCCCTTTTTGATCTTTTCATATCTCCATATTTCCTCTAATTTGGATCCCAGCCTGAGTTTCCTTTGTTGTGACTTGACTAGGATGCAAGTCCTCCTCTTTCATATGAGGGAGATTTATTTTTCTCACGCTTTACCTGTGGTTATGTTCAATTTTGTGAATCGGATTATTTTTAAAAGCATAGAGAGGAGTTTATTTAGAAATAAAATAAACACACAAGACAAATACTCCCCACAGCTTGAGTTTGTATTCATTTTTAACTCTCTTCCTATCTTGATATACATGGTATTTTTTGGTGCTAATTGCTCATGTTCGTAGCATAAAAGCCGGCGGTGGAACAAAGTAGTACTCGAGCTAGAACCAAAATTAGAAGCTACATGACTGACACGCTCTGCCTCTCGTCCTCTTTTTCTTTTCCCCCCTCGGTCCGTCTCTCCCGTCGTGGTCATTTATCCACCTCTTTCTCCTCTGTAATTGTGCTTCTCTTTGACACACCCGCCGGTTCGTGTGGAAAGTTGATGTCACACTCATTGTGGTGAAGTGCTGTTTAGCCCCTCTGCACTATAGCTGCCCCGGCTGATGAATGGCTCCGAGGTTGGCTGGCTATGAGAACAAAAAAAAAAAAAAAATACCACGGGGAAAACAAATTTGGTGGGGGAGCACCACCAGGCGCTCTGCTGGCCGCCCTCTGAGTTTAAATAAACATGAGGCCTTTCAAGGGACAGCCACTAGGGAGTTTTATGCATTCGACATGGGCGAGGTGGGAGGTGAAAATGTGCCAATATGGCAGCGGAGGAAGAGCTTCTGGTTCATGTGTAAACTCTAAACTACGGCAAATCCAATTCTAGTGAGTTTGCCGACTAAAATTGCAATCTTAAGATGTCAAAGGCACAATGGGAAGGCGAGAGCGGCTTAATTCTGCAGGTCATGTGCAGCTTTACAGCCGCTGCCCCTCAGGAAGGCTGGACGGTGTAGAGAGGATAGCTGTATAGGTAGTAAATGTCATGTGACTACTTTTTTTTTTTTTTTTTTTGCATATCAGCAAGGCACTTTGTAATAAAAAAAAAAATCCAAAAAGGTTTTGAAATCCGCCCCCGAATTCCCCGCTTATCAGCGTGGAGGAAAGCCTGAAAGGCAGAGGTGGAAAAGCATTGTAAAAAGTGTTCCACAACCATATTATCTAAATCTCTACACGACTTTAGCCTCGCCTGTCATATTCCAAACCTGGCAAACTGCTGATATCTTATTCAGGTCATAAACCGAAAGAGGAGGAGGAGGAGGAAGGGAGAGAGAGAGGGAGAAGCGCCATATGTTAGATTACAGCAACAAAAGGGGATGAAAAATGAGCATTGACTAAAAAAAAAATAAGGGGGGGAAAGTTTCTTTTTTGGTTGCTGTTGCTTGGCTAGCGTGGTGTAAAGTCTATTTCATGCTCTGGCAAGCCCCAGGGAGTAGCAGCCATTTTTAGAACCGGAATGACCTATATTTTTTTTAGAAGTAGGGGGGGGGTATAGATTTGGCCAGGGTGGAGGGTGGGTTATGAATAACAATGTGTGAAGCTGTGTCGGGGAGAGCTCGCCCCGTGTGCACATGGCCTGTTGTTTTGGGGCTTTTCCGGGGGTTTGGCTGGGGCTCAGGAGAGCGCTCTGAAGAGTCTTTGTGAGCGCCTCTTGGAAAATCATCACTAATGCAACACAGGAGTTGCTAGAAGCGATGTTCCTGTCAGGCTGCTTACATCCCTTCAACACGGTTATGTCACTCTCACATCTATTATGCCTCATTTAGATAGCTCTCTGGTTCTGAAGCGTCTTCTCTTTTTTTTCCCCTCTCTCTTTTCCCCGTTTAAAAGCTGTCGCACACTTCAGCCCGAACACCAAAAAAAAAGAAGTTTATTTCGTTGTTTGAAAATACGGGCGACAGCGCGACTGACGGCCAAAAGGAAGCATCGTGGGAGCCGGGAGTTTGTTTGAATTTTTAGTGAGTGAATCGGTGTTTTTTTAAAGTTTTGATCTGCTTGTCGTGCACAGTTTGACATCTGGAGGCGCTGAAAGGAAGTCCGGGACAGGATTCATTGGAAAAACAGCAGTGTGTGAAAACAATCTCGCTAAAAGGCCAAGGGTATACAGGACGGAACGCACCTCTTTTAACAGTTCCTTTCAAAGTGCAGCTCTGTTATCTCTCCCAAACCGAGTCAGCCGGGTATCATCAAAGCTTTGGGGCCTGAATTTGATGAAACCGATAAGAATAAAAGCTTCACATGCTTTCACCGTCTTCACTTTTATGACCTTTTAAGTTCAAGAAAAATGACTAACTTCTGAGTTAATCACATTTGCAAAGGTGCGACATGTTCTATTAACTGCATATGTCAGCTGTTGAAGGTGGAAATCAGCGGTTTGATACGTTTTTGATGGAACGCAAAAACAGAGCTATGTCCAAATCCAGGCAAAAACTGCAAATTTGCTCAATATGTCAAGAAAAGATCCGTCTGGAAAATCATGGCAACGTCAGCCAGCTGAGACAAACTGCGAGTTGAAACTACCCGACAGACAAATGACGGACTCAGACAGGAGGGCGATAAAGAAAAACGGCACATTATGCATGACTTTCCTTTGCAACGCCGGTTAAATGGTTATTTTGCTGCTTCAAAAATTCATGCCCTTATCATTTACTTCCTGTTGTCGCCACAACAAGAATCCTCCTTGCGTTGAATAACTGATGACTCGGGGGTTTCTTACCAGTTTAATCACGGGGCGACTGTGACCCCGTCTGAACCTTTCCTTCCTCAACTGTCCTCCCTTATTTTGATTTGTTCTTCTCCTCCACTTTCTGTCCAGCACGCCTTCTTTTGCCCTTTTGTCTCATACACAACACCTACAAGCTAAACACCTAATAGAGCGACTCCCTTCCCCAGCTAAGGAAAGAGAAAAGGGGTCTACACAATCCCTTTACCCCCCATGCATGCAGTTTAGACCCACATTATCATCCCGCCTTGCTCGGACAGATGATTGCGACTCCTCATCCCCTGAACCCCTCCCCCCACCCCGACTCCCTGGGCACATTAGCCGTCACCCGTGGGGCTATGATTCCAAACATCGTTTATTCAGCAGAGTCACTTATCCAGGCTTGTGTTCATCCCCGCCGCTAAAGACAACATATTATCCGCCGTGCACGCAGATCAGCGAGTCTAGAATGCCAATCGCGCATCCTCGCTCGATTTAATCAAATTCTGATGTGCACATCTGTTCAAAGGCAGCGCTTTCATGTCAATGTGTTTTTCATAGCGACGCCAAGATGCTTCGCTTCTTCTACTTTCTCTCTTAGCGCTCCCCATATGGTCCCAGACAAGATGTAATAAGCATTTAGCAAAGTCAGAGGATGATGAGGTGACGTTTGCTGCTGATTGTGGGAAACCATTCACGCTTCCAGTTAAGAGGACGGTACGGAGGCCGGGCGGGACCACAACACCCTGCTGTAGATAAGACGAACAATACATGTCTATAGGAGCAGACATGGGAACGCGTTAGGGCGTGTTGCCTGGCCTTCCGCCGCTCCGATCCTTGTTGGTGCAGCTGGATGACATGCTTTGTTTTTCCCTGCTCTCCAGAGCGAGGAAAAAAAGGCCAGCACATCTGACACGATCCCAGACCCCAGAACAAGGTCTTTAACGCTCTTCATCGCTATATTTACTCCACGCTGACCTCGCATGGCATCCCCACTATGCCGGTGTACGGTGGTGCTAGAATCCTCCCATGCTTTTCACATTTTGCTCCCGGCTCTCTCTCCCTCTCTCTCTCCCCGGAGACATTCACCACTTAGTGCCACTTGAGTGGACAACATGGAACATTTTATCTGACGACTGTCACCCTCGCCGAGTGACACGCGGCTAACGCCGATAGCATGATGGGAAAGTTCAATTATTCACGTTGGCTTGTGTATAAAGGAGTAAAGGCTGCACAGGATGCATGAAAGCAGATACGACTTCACCCTTTCGCCCTTTTCATCGTGCATCTGCAAGAAACATGCCTGTCAAATGTATTTATTTCCAATAGAGAAATGTATGTGAGAAACATGCATCCTCCCTCGTTTATTTGTTTCATGAATGCAAAAATGGATGAAAAGTTGATGACTGCTATTCAAAGACGTCTAAAACATCACATACAGACAATCTGAGACTTTTGCAAACACACTTGATCAAAATAGATCACTTCACTCCGATGCTCAGCGTGTAACCATCAAGCAGCAGGTTTCGCCCTCGAGACGAGACGGTAACAAACGCTTGGGTGGACAAACAGCTTGCCGTTGAATGGGTGTTTGGCTTGTCTTGGAAAAGAGACAAGATGATATTTGAAAAGAAGAAATCTCCATTCAGAAGCTGTCTTGTCCATCTGCCGGGGTCAAACCTGCAGCTATTATGCAGCCTCGGCCTGCTCTTCCCCTCCCCGGCTCTCGTCTGCCCACCGGCCGCTCTGAAGTCGTGCGAATGCACCAGAAATATGAACTAGCATGTAGCGCACGCTTCGCTCGCCGCGCCACTTCCTACCACGCCGACTTCAAACAGCTCTGTTAGCCGCGCCACAAAGGGATTCGCCAAACGTCAAAGCAGCCAACGAGGAACGACAGACAATTATTCCCACAGTTTCCCCCCAGTCAGCTGCTGCTGCACAGAGATTGCGGCTCGCATGTGCAAGCGGAGCACTCCGGAGAAACTGCATAATCAGCAATTCAAAGCTGTCGTTCGAATGCTGAGACATGATGCACGCCGGCCAACAGCAGGCTGGACAGCAATTTGTTGAGTAGTTATGGTGTCTGGCGGCCAAATTTTCCCTTCAGTGAAAGTGTGTGTGTGTGTGTGTGTGTGTGTGTGTGTGTGTGTGTGTGTGAATGAGAGAGAATTTATGAGGCCGAGTGCATCCACATGTTGAGACAAAACACGACCTCCGTCTTCCCACACAGACATTTAAGGCTCCCTTTTTGGCCCTGAGAGGAAGAAAAAATCCTCCACTTGAAGATCTCTTTTCATCTAAAACCACAATTCTGCTTTCAACTCCATAAAAGACACTTTTTGTGTGTGTGTGTTTGGAATTCCATCCTTATGAATCTTCATAACTGTAGTCTTCTAATTGCTTATCTTTGGTCAAATGTGAGTTCCAGATGATTCCATATGGCGTTTCATCGCAAGTTGTTGGGTTTTCTTGCAAGTCGGCGTCAAAAACAGCAGGATAGTTAAGAGTTGGTGGTGGGGGGGTGTTGGGAGCACACGAGCAATGTGCAAAAAGTCTGACCTTGGAAGGGAGCTGCTGCTGCATAAATTGGCTTTGCAGCAACGCAAAGGCGTGGAGAGAAACGGCAGGCTTTGCCGAGGTGAATATTGGACCGTGCAGGAGGCTGTTTTACACCCGTGAGTGGAAAATCATTAGCATTTCACTTGATTTTATTTTAAATCTGGCGGCTCCTTTTAACTCCAGACAGGACTGGGGAATTGTAATTTTCGGCTTTCACACAAAGACAAATTGCCGTATGTGTTGCGTCCGCCTTCACATGAGATCTTACATTTAATGATCTTTCTCCACACAAGAGGCAGGAAGAAGTCGTGAGAGTTGGAAACTACAGAAACCGGAGGAGTGAGGCATCCTGACTGGATTTAACCCAAACAACAGTCGACCAATCAAAAAGCTGCACGTCTCAGCTGCACGCATTAGCATGTCTAGCTAACTAGCCCACTCTCCCAAGTAGCACCTTAACCTTGAGCCAACAAGCACTTCCATTCTTCACATTTTTAATGCATTCATTTGTTGCAGGATATGAAATATTTCTCTCTTGCCTTTTGTTAGATTTGACCCCAGCCATTCTAAAAACTCTCTTATCATTAAAAAGTGAAAACATACAAACGATTAAGCATGACTCTAAACTCAAGATGCTTTAACAGCGCTCCCATTTTAAATTGAGTCAGATAGAAACATTTAAGTTGGCCTGAGACAGTGATTTCAACTCCTGGAGCTGTAACGTTATCTTAAGCCCCAGGTATTATTCTATACTGCACTTGCATTTACAGGACCGTCTCCAACGTGGAAACACATGTGACCACATGCTTTCACAGTGACACGAGAAGTCGCCGGGCCGTTAGCAGTGGAAGCTGCATGTTGAAAAGGTGCTTACATTTTAATCAAGGGAGAGTCCTGTCTGTGGAAGTATGGCTTCACTTCGCAGGAAAGGTCATAAAAAGAGAAAAAGAGCGGAGAGGAGAAGGGCAATTTTTACTGACGGATATAACCGAGCAAATAAAGGAGAAAGATGGACGATGAGATGGAACATCTCAGGTTAGGAAACGAATGGTTGCGTAATAAACTTCAATATCAGATTTTTTTTGGTGAAACATTTAAGAGGAATTGTGTATTTGTGGAGGAAGGTGCTGCAAAAATACCCGTCTTTAGATATTTACTTCTGGTTTTGCAGTTGCATCATTATTTATGATACTTCACCATTCATTTTTCTACAATTGAGTCCAGCATTGGTCTAATGTGTGGTTTCATCTCCTCCATGTCCATGAAGTATATATTTATATATATATCCATGTATAATAGATGCTGAGAGCTTCATTTATTTATTAAGGCAGATACCAGGTCAGCTGTAAAGGCTCTGTCTGACCAGTTGAATTCCTGGTGGTGTGTCTCTGTCTGGGTGTGTGTGTGTGTGTGTGTGTGTGTGTGTGTGTGTGTGTGTTTGGAATTCCATCCTTATGAATCTTCATAACTGTAGTCTTCTAATTGCTTATCTTTGGTCAAATGTGAGTTCCAGATGATTCCATATGGCGTTTCATCGCAAGTTGTTGGGTTTTCTTGCAAGTCGGCGTCAAAAACAGCAGGATAGTTAAGAGTTGGTGGTGGGGGGGTGTTGGGAGCACACGAGCAATGTGCAAAAAGTCTGACCTTGGAAGGGAGCTGCTGCTGCATAAATTGGCTTTGCAGCAACGCAAAGGCGTGGAGAGAAACGGCAGGCTTTGCCGAGGTGAATATTGGACCGTGCAGGAGGCTGTTTTACACCCGTGAGTGGAAAATCATTAGCATTTCACTTGATTTTATTTTAAATCTGGCGGCTCCTTTTAACTCCAGACAGGACTGGGGAATTGTAATTTTCGGCTTTCACACAAAGACAAATTGCCGTATGTGTTGCGTCCGCCTTCACATGAGATCTTACATTTAATGATCTTTCTCCACACAAGAGGCAGGAAGAAGTCGTGAGAGTTGGAAACTACAGAAACCGGAGGAGTGAGGCATCCTGACTGGATTTAACCCAAACAACAGTCGACCAATCAAAAAGCTGCACGTCTCAGCTGCACGCATTAGCATGTCTAGCTAACTAGCCCACTCTCCCAAGTAGCACCTTAACCTTGAGCCAACAAGCACTTCCATTCTTCACATTTTTAATGCATTCATTTGTTGCAGGATATGAAATATTTCTCTCTTGCCTTTTGTTAGATTTGACCCCAGCCATTCTAAAAACTCTCTTATCATTAAAAAGTGAAAACATACAAACGATTAAGCATGACTCTAAACTCAAGATGCTTTAACAGCGCTCCCATTTTAAATTGAGTCAGATAGAAACATTTAAGTTGGCCTGAGACAGTGATTTCAACTCCTGGAGCTGTAACGTTATCTTAAGCCCCAGGTATTATTCTATACTGCACTTGCATTTACAGGACCGTCTCCAACGTGGAAACACATGTGACCACATGCTTTCACAGTGACACGAGAAGTCGCCGGGCCGTTAGCAGTGGAAGCTGCATGTTGAAAAGGTGCTTACATTTTAATCAAGGGAGAGTCCTGTCTGTGGAAGTATGGCTTCACTTCGCAGGAAAGGTCATAAAAAGAGAAAAAGAGCGGAGAGGAGAAGGGCAATTTTTACTGACGGATATAACCGAGCAAATAAAGGAGAAAGATGGACCATGAGATGGAACATCTCAGGTTAGGAAACGAATGGTTGCGTAATAAACTTCAATATCAGATTTTTTTTGGTGAAACATTTAAGAGGAATTGTGTATTTGTGGAGGAAGGTGCTGCAAAAATACCCGTCTTTAGATATTTACTTCTGGTTTTGCAGTTGCATCATTATTTATGATACTTCACCATTCATTTTTCTACAATTGAGTCCAGCATTGGTCTAATGTGTGGTTTCATCTCCTCCATGTCCATGAAGTATATATTTATATATATATCCATGTATAATAGATGCTGAGAGCTTCATTTATTTATTAAGGCAGATACCAGGTCAGCTGTAAAGGCTCTGTCTGACCAGTTGAATTCCTGGTGGTGTGTCTCTGTCTGGGTGTGTGTGTGTGTGTGTGTGTGTGTGTGTGTGTGTGTAAATACATTTCCTGTAATCTCTTTGTGGTGTAATTAAAAAAAAAAACATTAAATATACAAACCAACATTAAAACTTAATGATAAGGAACAACATACAAGATATTGTTAGAAGTTACTCTTTTCATCCTCAAACTTTCATGAGGAGAAATAAAGTTGTATTGAACTGAAGAATTAATTGCTGTTGGTTATTGTGAAATTCATGAATTTGTGAATTAATGATGCGTTGAATGCAGCAAAGAAGAAGACCAAAGTGGTCTTCAGAGTGACATGGAGGGTTAGAACTCCTCGTCTGCTCATCTGATGAGCTTTGGGTGATGAGATCACAACACAACGCTTCAGATGAACAGAACTCCTTCCCCTTTATTTGAACCTGCGGCAAAAAACGCGAGTCGCATCCCGAAAAACCGATCGGCGAGGCGAGCGAAGGGTATCGCCGGGTGGATCGGCTGAAATCTAATGCAATGAAATAAAAGCAGCGCAAAGGATTAGATTTGGATAGGTACTCAGAGATCGCAGGAACAAAAGGATTAGCCGGAGAGAGGGATGTGGGTCACACCCGGCAGACAGTGAAACCAGCCAGTCAGAGTGCCCCGAGGCCCTTCCCATAATCCATCATGGATGGCGAGGGCACGTGCAGACAAGAGCGAAGGGGAGGCGGAGCAGGGGTTTGGATTTTGGGGTCGGATGGGTTTTACACGGAGAAATAGATCCACAGAAACCAGTATGAAATATTGAGATTGTGCGTGGTGTCACCTGGGTCGTGACCTTTGACTCGTGGCTCAGGGGGGATAAGTCACTAAGAGGACAGTCTCTCAGCGACTGCCGTCCAATGAGGATTACACCATTAAGCTCCTTGTTAACCCCCGTGGCACGATACAGACCCCAGCGACGTGAGAGATGCTCGGAGGGATTCCGTGGTTGCCGTCGGAAACAAGAGAGTATCACAGGTACTTTGAGTCGTAATGAACCAGCTCATCACCTTGTTTATTTCCTGAATGTGTGTATTTATTCCTAAGATACACACATTCAGATAAAACAAATAAAATCCCGTTTTACAACGCTGGGATTTGACTTCTAGAGGGCGAGCGGGGGTCGATGCCGCCACAGTTTCGGTAATTACTCTCACACGACCTCCGCCGCCGTCTCAAAAGACATGGATTTTTCTTCAAACACAGGAAGTGAGATGGGGCAACGGGTCCGACGGGGGTGTCATGGCGGGATGCGGCCTCGGAGTCCACCTCCTCTTTCATCTGATGGGATCAGTGTGAGCGCAGGAAACCTCGCTGACCTACATCTCCTTCAGACAGACATCTGTTACCTTCCATCCCTCACCCTGGGCCCGATGTGAAAAGCGCCAATTACATTGACATACCTCTTTCACGGCGGCGGCGGTGGCGGCACCCCCTCGCCTGCTCCTGCTGCTTTGAACGTTCAGGCGGAGTATTATGGTCTGTTGTCCCAGGAAAATGGGCACAAAGTGTGATTTTTTTTTTTTTTTTTAGAGAGGATTTTAATCAAATTTTTGTGCCATCTGCAGCACAGGAGATAATTACAAAGATCCATGGTGGCACGCATTCAGGGGCATGGGCAGACGGAGGAGAGATGATGATGATGATGATGATGATGATGATGATATTGCATCGTCTGAATAAGATTGGGTGAATTCAAGTCTTGTGTTCTAAGCCCCTCGGAGGTCAGGGGTAGAAGGAAGAGGATTACAACCATGGAGATTAAAAAAACGCCGGCTGACTTCATCCAAGACAGATTTACCAAAGTATTGTGAAGAAGAGGAACATTACATGCGTGTGACTGCGTTTCACCAGCCAGAACCAAAGGGAACGATCGACCAATGGGGCTCCGGCGACAGGAAGACTGATCATGTAATCGATGTTTATAAATAGACGTTGGTCAATGCTGGGGACGTTTTTCTAAAAATATGCACAAGGATGAGACTGATGTGACGTTTGTCGTCACTCCGAGATGAGTGGATGAAGGGTTGTGAAGTACAGACGGCAAACGAACAGAAAGAAAATGATATTCTGCCGTCTGCAGAATATCTTTGCCCACTTGAGAAAAAACAGGATTTCACTAATGAATGGCCTCCGTTCTGCTCATGCACTCGACGCGGCCTCTTCAGAACAAACTAAATGCGAGTTATGTGCTGGCGTGGGAGTCACGGAGAGAAGATGTCTGATAAATAAAGAGGGAGGTGGATCCGGCCTTCTCGGAGGCCACGATGATCACATTCCTCTGCTTTGTGCACAAAAGGGATTTTACAGGCGGCCTGGCTGGCGGGGCGGGCGATCTTTCAACTAAGCAATTTAACAAGGTATGATGAAACGGCAGCATGGCCTATGGGCACTCCGTAATAGAAGGACTGCATAAACAGAGTGGAACTACGAGCCTCGAGGCCGATAACAAGGTTAATAAGCAGATGCGAGGCCTGAGAACGGCCGATTCAACAACCTCCTCATCGTCACGGCCACCGGCCCTTAGGTGATGCCTCGAGTGTTACCGTGGTAACCCCCAGATCGCTGTGAATGACCGACCTAAACGCCGGCTCTGACTGGAATTAAACATGAAACATTATGCAGAAACGCCATGCATCTTTTAAATTGTTAGGAATGAATCTCTCTTTAGGACATTAAAGACAACCCGGAGCAGGTATTGTGTATGGACGGCGTGCGAGCCGTGGTAAACACTTCATCCCACTCCAGCGACTCCTTATCTAAGCATGGCGAGTGTGAGGGTTCATCTTATTAGACTGTCAGAAATAGACTGAGAGTGAATCTCTCCCCCCCCCCCCCTCGTATGGAGAGATTGGCAGTGCAGTCAGGGAAGTGATTTCAGTGCTGCATAGAATTCAATTGCTTGGGGGGGGGGGGAGTTGGTTAAGCAAGGGGGTTTAATTTGCTCTGGAGTGTGTATTCTCATACTGATATGCCAAAGTGTAATTGGAGTCGGTACAAGAGCTGGTCGTTTTCATTTGAGATTTGAGGGCGTTGGGGTTTTGGGGGATTTCTCCCCCCCCCCCCTCTCTGTGTGAGCTGTAACATCCAAACAGTGTGTTTTATATGGAATATTAGATGAGTGTTCGTGGGGGCAACATGACTTATCTGATGGGAGAATACAAATGTGGAGATACCATCTTATCTGCTATCATGCTCTCGCAGGCAACTGCATGTATCGATTGTTCAAAAACCAATTCCACGTCCATGTTTTTTTTCTGATTGGCTGCAGGTTGTGACATATGTGATAGGTGATCACTGCATGGGTCTGGGGTATGGCATGGGTGCTACTGGTGGGCATAGGTGAGCATGTGCAAGCCGCTGGGTGTTTGGGGTGATGTGCTGTAACTCATACTATGTAGTTTGAATGGAACTAGATTATATTTGGGTTATATTTTAGCAGGGACTGGGGTTGCAAATTAGCCAACTGGCTAGAAACCTTTTATGCGTGCATATCTTGTGCGCTGCGTTGTCCCTGACAAATAAATAAAATGGAGATGAATGTCGGCAAACACATTGGAATCACTTCCCACACACCTCTCCCAGTAGGAATCCCGCGTAATGAACTGGGGGAGCCGTGGACGGCCGTCTGCTTGGCGCCGTAGGGTGCTGAGATGAGTGAGAGGAGGAGGGGGAGGAGGGGGGGACAGGAGGATGACTTCCTTCTTTGTTTTTTGTTTTTTTGTGCAGAGATGTGAGAAATTTACAAACACAACCTCCCGTGGAGACCGTTAAAAAAAGGTTGAAGTAAAAAAAAGAAGAAAAATCCCTAATAAAAGACGACGGTTCCTCGAACTCGCTGGGAAAAAGCAGCGAGATAAGACACCACAAAGAATCATGTCGCTGTGACTTATGTGTGTGATTTCAGTCGGAACGTCGTTACGAACGCAAATAAAGCTGATGGTGATTGTAGTTTGAACCAGTCATATAATAATACAAATCCCATTATTCTAGATGAAGAAAAACAAACAAAAGGGGAGGAAATTCATCGGGTCTAGTGATGCAGAAACTTCAATGCCCTCTGGAGCTCTCAGTCCCTTTATGAATATTTTAAATGCATTGTTGCAGTGAAACCAAAAGACATTTAGGAGAGAAAAGACACCGAGGTCTGGACCCTCAAGACCGTTCAAGGTTTAAAAGCCAAACCTTTTCCGGGAACTTACAGTTGTCAGATCAGTCAAACGGAAGCGCGTGAAAATGCCACCTTAAGTAGGCCACTCGTGCTGAATTATCGCCTTATTTCTCTGGCCCACACATGGTGGTGAAGCATATAGACCTGATATAGGTATAGGTGTGAACTGGAAATGCAGAGTTTAACCAGCGATACCAGTGCACTTCCTGAACTTCTTGCTTCATGAGAGTAAAGATGGAGGTGAGGGTTTGGGATAAGAGGCTTATAGGGAATACTATCTCAGGAGGAGGAGGAGGAGGAGGAGGAGGGAAAGAGGGGAGGATAAAGAAGAGGAAGTTGAACAGGGAAAAGGAGCGGAGGAGGGGTTGCAGAAAGAAAACAACAACAAACGAACCCTCGAGGGGTCTATAATCCCAAAATGAGGGAGCTGTGACTTGGAGACACTCAATCTGACAAGATGCATTAAAGCAATGGGAAGAAAGGGGAAGAGGCATAGCCAGATAAGAAGACTGCTTCCAGGAAAAAAAAAAGAAAAAAGAGAGAGAGAGATGGGATGATGAGCTGCAGATGCGACAAAGGAGATTGCGCTGGAAACCAGCCATCAACAGATCCACGAGACAATGGCACCATCGGAGCGGAGCACATCACCGGGATTATGCTGCGTGACACACTTTCATTCAGACCATCTCGGCATCCAACCCTGAAAGAACACGCCGCGTCTCCATTACAACTCAAATCCACTCGCATCACGGCTGGAAAGAAATGATGGGCCCATCGATCCATACGTTGTTGCTTAAAGAATACACTCCACATGTGATAGTAAAGGAATATAAAGCCTGGCTTTATAACAATGAATACAAGTAATGGATTTTTTTTTTTAGAATAGGTTTAATTTATGGTGTTTTTATTCCAAACAACCGCTCTAAAAAAAGGTCAAATAAGTGACTTTATTGAGATTATACTGTGGGTTATAATACACTTCTTTAAAGTTTGACATTTTGGGAAATGACTTGCTTTCATCAGAGAACCAGAAGATTAATACCAACCTGGTGTCTTCACGGTAAAACAAGCCCATGAATCTTCAGTTAAGATGATGTTTACCGTAGTTTAGCCTGTAGCGGCCGATATTTGACATTTTGCACCAGAGACAAAGTCCAGCAGAGGCCGACTGTTATTAGTTTAGCACCAGGAAGTCTTGACTTGATCATTAGTGACCCCACCCCCCTCCCCCTCCTTTATGCCAATCCAAGCTGACCAGCTGCTGGGTAGCTTCATATTTAATGTACAGACGTAGGCGGATATCAATTTTCCCATCTCACACTCAGCAGGAAAGCAATCTGTTGGATTTTTTTTGTCCTCGCAGAAATTACAGATAAACAGTGACGTAGACGCGAGTCCACGAATCCTTCAGTGAGGAGTTGGTTTGTTTGCTCCGGTAGAGGTGTCACCATAAGGTCCCCGTTTGAAAGACCATTCATAGTCACGTCCTTCACTTTTGCAAATATGTTGAATATTCCAGTTTTGCGATTTTCGAGCCACAGCATTAACCTCGGAGTCCATTCTGTTCATCTGTCTGTGCTCCCGTGGACTCAGATGCTAAAAGGAGAACCATAGTTCCCATTTAATTGCCTCTCAGAAGGGAGCCTGTGCCCTGCCGAACAGGATATCATCAAAACAAATTTGCTTGCTCTGGTTTGATGTTAATAATGGGGACACACATGCGTGCAACAGGAAGGCAACAACAAACCCAACCTACGCAAAAGTTTGCAGGGAAAAGAGGAAAAACAAACATGGCGGGGTTGAGGGTCAGGCTTAACCGTTTTAAATGAGCCTGCCCACATGCTTCACGTCGTTGATGTTTTAAGTGGGAGCAGAAGGATTTGTTGTTTCTGCAAAAAGATGACAGAAGAGACTCATTGCCCAAAGAGCAGTGTCTGTTTATTCCAGATAAATCTCCCCCCCACCCCCACCCTCACCCCCCTCTGGCATCTTTCTATATTAATTAGAAGTGGTGATTCTTTTTTTTATTAAAAAAAAAAAAATGTTGGGAGAGAATCTTCAAATTAAATGGCTAAATATTAAATGCAGTCACTCTTGTGTTGGACATTCCAATTTCTTATGCAATTATTTGATATGACGGCTTTCTTTTGAAGGCTATTTCATTTCAGTGTCGTGGATCCCACATCAAATTACACAAGGGGGGGGGATTTAAAAAAATAAAACCTCTTCTTGGAGAGCTTTACAGATGGATGGATGGTGTCGTCACTTTAAACGACAGGTAATAGAAGGTTTAATAAGCTTCCTGGGACGTCTCACCTGCAGTGTTTTTTGCTCACATAGTTCTAAAACTACAGATCTTCACACTCTTGTGATAAAACAGATGCAACGGGAACATATTTTGGAAGAAATGAGGCCAGCTGACTCGCTGCTTTACATCAAGAAAAAAAAAAGTAACAAACTGTTTGGATGACTGCGCTCGCTGAACGCATCATCAGTGTAATCTCCCCCCCCCCGACACAATGTTGTTGATGCAGATCTGCCTGTCGGTGACACGCAGAGAATGTTTTGCATTCACTCCTGTGAATTGGTGTCAAAAAGCCTCGGAGGCTTCTTAATCCTTCTACATCAAAATAGGACACGTTTCCCATAAATTACAACGGTGTACTTGTATAATTACTTGGGAGCCGTGTTACATAAACAACGGGTGGATGCTGATGAGCTGGGATCCACCGCTGCTTGTGTAAAGTTTTAATTCATGGTGTATTTTAAAGGGAGTACGTCTGTCTGTTGCACTCACTAACACGACTCAAGTTTCTGCATATCTGATCGACAGAAATTTGCCAAATCGCCAAATTTGACATTTTGGGAAATGCCATCTTATTTGCTGGTTTTGCAGAGAGTTTGATGAGCAAATCAAAACCGCTCTCACCTCCTTTTGTTAAAGGAGAAATACAGTCATTTTTGACCACATTGTCCCCAGGGTCATCCCGACTTATTAGAAGCAAAAAACCTGACAAAAATTGACTTGACCTATGTGTACCTGCCTGCCAGCCTTCCAGAATAGCTCCAATGCTAACCCATAGGGGCAAGTTTTATCTGCTTTTCTGGCGGCATAAATATGTGTTTTTGCACGGAGTTACTCACCTCAAATCACCCCGTAGCCATATGGACATGACAACTGCACTGCTCGATCGTTTCTTTATGGATACAAAATCAAAACTACGAGGAAAACGTTCGCTCGGCTCGGCTATCTACTGCTAATGTCTACGGGGTGATTTGAGGTGAGTAACTCCACGCAAAAACACATATTTATGTCGTTTCGCCACACTATTTGAGCTAAACAAGCACTGTCGTGTCTTGTAAGGACCCAACCTGTGTTCCATAGGTCTTGGAATTATTTTCTGAGGCCCAGAAATGCAGATATAACTTGCTCCAATGGGTTAGCATTGTAGCGAGTCTGGAAGGCTGGCAGGCAGGTACACATCTCAGGATAGGTCAAGTCATTTTTGTCTGTTTTTTTGCTTCTAATAAGTTGGGATGACCCTGGGGACAACGAAAATGGGGTAAAAAATGACTGGATCTCTCCTTTAAGTATTCAACTGGAGCTAGAGGTGGATTATCTTAGCTTAGCATTAAGACTGAAAATGGGCGTAAAGAAATAAACCTTCACTTAGAAGCAGGATGTAACTCATCTGAACAAAAAAACCCCAACAAATTGTAGTTTTTATGTGCTTCAACTATTTCTCGTTGAACCATGGCTGGGAAGCCGCAACGCCTACGGTTGCCGGGCAACCAGAAAATACTCCTCTACATTCCTAGTCGACCATCTTTTATCATTGATCAAGATCCAAATTCCACGTGCACATGATGATAATTAAACCATCTCCATCAGCATGAGGAAGGCCATGAGATGTAGTTAAAACGCACATAATTACCTCGTTTTGAAAAGCATTCCTATCACCTTCCGCCGGGCTCTTTTATGTCATGTCACATGGTGCGACGTGTCACATTTTGCAGCCCACATTTGCACAATTAATGCCTGCAAAAAAAAAAAAAAAAAAAAAAAAAAAAATCTGTCGCCTCTGCTTGTTTCTGAGCCTTTCATCCAAATATAAGGAGTTTGTAGCAGCACAGTGTCAATGTCAGAGCACAGCTGGAGCTTTTTGAGATTAAGTCAACCTAAAAAGGCAGTTACTGGTTTTGGAAGATCAGCAGTCAGTCACAGTGTGCCACTTCTTATTAAAGTAACAAGCAGCGAGGTGAAATCATTTGCAGATTATGTCTCCAGAAATGAGTCCACTGCAGCATTATGGTGCTTTCAGAGGTGTTGGGCTCTAAAAGGATCGATCTGTTGAATTTCTGATATATTCCTCTGACCTCGCGGCAGCTTGTGTTACATGTTCCAATTTTTATGAAAATCAGCCAACGTATAAGCAATGAAGAGAAGCCTGATTTCTGCATAATTACATGTATTCAAGGAGGAATCCAGAAATAATCTAGTATGAGTCATTAGCTTCAAATCCATAAGTCTGATTCACAATTTGCAGCAATAATGTTCATCACAGTGGTTGACTGATTCATTTCTAGCATCTTTATGGAGTTTTAATCATGATACAAGGCACGGCACGTCTCATATAAAGGCGCCATCAACATTATGGGAAATGTATATTACAGCCTGCTTCGGGATGCTCCGTGTTCGCCCGCTGTTCTCTTCATAGTTAATAACGTTAAAAACCAACAAAGTGAATCAAGGTGTAAATCGCTGCTCCCTCAAATCATGTCAAGTAATAACAAATGTTCAGCGTCTGGGTATTAAACAGTTTTACAGCTCTGCTGGGAAAGACGGTAAATACTTAGATGATTCTCTGGCACCTCGCGGCGGCACCATGTTGTATAGTAGAATAACAGGTATTTGGCTCTTAGTTATAGATAGGACCTTACTCATAATGATGCCAAACACTCATCTGCAAGCAGAGGCCATACATTAGAGGGGGAAAACTTACACACACACACACTGACACACAGTTTTAGCGACGTGCTAAATTTTAAGCACTTTATTTATACCCATCAAGCTAATTAGTGTGCACAGGATCCAAATACTGAGAGGTTCTTACAATGTTTGGACAATTATAAATACATAAAGCGCCATCTGTTCGACACTGCCAGGCTACCAGTGGCAGCTGAGATGGAGCAAAAATTTTGCCAACTACCTACTTAGAGTGGTGAGTTATCATCATACAGTAGGAATTTATAGGCTATTGCAACATACAGTGATTTATGTCAACTCAACTTGGGAAGTTTGCCGCCAAAAGCTGAAATTAATGTTGTTTCTTGTGGATATTTTCGGCATTAAAGGCTTTTTTACAATAGCCGTATCCCCCCCCCCCCCGACGTTTACCTATTTATTAAACTATGGGAAAGTATTGAAAGCACACAATAGGGCTCCTTTTGTGCTTAATAATAATCTCTCTCATAAATAATAAAATAACCAGGGAGCTGCAACACAGGGTTTAAGCATTATGTATTGCGAAAATATGGAAGGAAAAAAAAAGCCCCACGGTGTTGGTGGAAGTACCAATGAGCAGCAGTTGCTCAGTACAGATAATAGGCTGCGCTGCGACTTATTTATCTCTCAGGTTACAACGTGGTAAAAAATAAATACACAAGTGAAGTACAGATACCTGAAAATTCTAACAAAGTATTTGTACTTTATTAGATAATTCCCACCTCTGATACTATAGGCTACACTAGATATATTTTTATTTAAAGTACTGTTTATTGATAGTGATATATTTCAGTCAGCAGGGGGCAGCACAAAGCTCAGAGCAGTGGCTTCGTATACGCGAAGAAGCATAGTTTTTGTGAGGCATACTATAATATAAGTAATAAACAGGACAATATGATACACATCCTGTCGAGCGTGTTTTAAAGGACTTCTGGGAACATAATAAACTTCATAAGTTTCCGTTGGGTTTGGTGACGCAAAGGCAGAAAACTACATCAACTGCAGTCCCACAGTAACAATTTAATCTCATCCTCCCTGTTTTCAACCCCATAACCACATATAGATCTAAATATACAGCAGGAACTGAAGAATAAATCACTGCAACTTCCAATGCTGCACATAGTCCATAATGATATTGACCAGAATCTTACAGAGTCAGTGTTTGTATTCGCAGACGGCTCAAAAGATCAAGATCAAGGGCCAGCAGTCGATATTCCAAAACGCATATATTATATATTGAAAAAAAAGCAATGTATCAGTGTACACCACTGAATTATTAGCAATATTGTCGGCCCTGCAGTGGATGGACGCCATCAAGCATCCAGCAATTCACCATCTAGAACAGACATTAAACCTACAGGAGGAAAATGATGGGTGCATCTCCACACTTCCTGTCAGAGAGGAGGGAAACGAGCAAGTTGATATTCTGGCAAAAAAATCAAACACTAATTAGAAAAGCTGAAGCTAAACGCATCATCAAATATGCGTATGGCAGTATGGCAAGAGCACTGGGACTGGAAGGCATCTGTACAATATTCAAAATGTGTCTGAGAATAAGTCTCAATCATACATTACATGAAATTGTCCTGTGTTTATACTTATATTTATATCTGTACATAGTTGCTAAATGTTATGTTTACTTTTTATCCAGTTTGTTATCCTTGTTTTAGTTGTATATATTTCTGTGTTTGTATATTGAGAGTGACATAAAGCCAGAGTCAAATTCCTTGTATGTGTTTAAACCTACTTGGCCAATAAAGCTAATTCTGATTCTGATGTTGTGCTTCAAGTGTGAATGGTTGTTTGTCTCTAGATGTCAGCCCTGCGATAGACTGGCGTCCTGTCCAGAGTGTACCCTGCCTTCGCCCAATGACAGCTGGGATTGGCTCCAGCCCCCCCGTGACCCTAAAATACAGGATAAGCGGTAGAAAATGGATGGATGGATGGATGTTGTGCTTCATTGTGACGTAATTAAGTTCTCCTGTCCCACAGTGCAGTCCAGCTGGTGGCGGTGATGCGCCTTTAAGTTGGACACCACAGAAGAAGAAGAAGCAGGAGGGGCGCCATCTTTGATTTTGGCGTTAATTGGCTTCTCCTGCAGCGCGCGTCTTGTTTGTTTGTTATTGAACGCACGTCTGACGTTGACTGTGTGAAGTTGTTGCTGCGACATTTATCTGTCTTTCCACGGACTCTTTTATGTGCCACACTTATCTGATAAACGATTATTACCGGGACTACAGCTGACGGTCACGGACTCCGGTAAGTGAACTGGTGAAAGTTTCTCCGGTGAAAAGTCCACCGATCTGAGGAGAACGTGTGTTACAGGTCTTCAGCTCTGAAAACACCTGGAATAAACCACCATGAAGGAGCTTAATGAGGAGCAGGAGGAGGACTAGACCGGTACAGGAGGGACTTTACTGTAGACCGGCAGGAAGACCATCTCATAGTAAGTGTGCGTTATTATTGGATTTCTGCTGCTGTGTTTGTGTTGATATGGGCCGCTGTGCCATGTGTGGCTTATTAGCCTGAAGAAGGCATTCAGCTGTTGGTTGTGTTTTATTGCACTGAGTTGCATTGAGTGTGGTGAGATGGTCGCTGGGCCTGCACCCTATAACCAGGCCTGCACCTGCACCGTATAACCAGGCCTGCACCTGCACCCTATAACCAGGCCTGCACCTGCACCCTGTAGCCGGGCCTGCACCTGCACCCTGTAGCTGGGCATGCACCCTATAGCCGGGCCTGCACCCTGTAACCGGGCCTGCACCTGCACCCTGTAACCGGGCCTGCACCTGCACCCTGTAACCGGGCCTGCACCTGCACCCTGTAACCGGGCCTGCACCCTGCCTGCACCTTATAGCCGGGCCTGCACCCTGTAACCGGGCCTGCACCCTGCCTGCACCCTGTAACCGGGCCTGCACCCTGCCTGCACCCTGTAACCGGGCCTGCACCCTGTAACCGGGCCTGCACCCTGTAACCGGGCCTGCACCTGCACCCTGTAACCGGGCCTGCACCCTGCCTGCACCTTATAGCCGGGCCTGCACCCCGTAACCGGGCCTGCACCCTGCCTGCACCCTGTAACCGGGCCTGCACCCTGTAACCGGGCCTGCACCCAACCTTTCACTGGTGTTGCAGTTGTTTCATTGCCAGACTGTGGTTGGATGGGTCACTGGTTGACTGCTGCAAACTATAAATCTTCTTTTTTGTCACAGTAGTTTGGATTTTGTTGTGGTTTGTTGATTATGTAGGTGTTTGCAAAGTAAAAGTTATATTTTCTATACTAGTCATTTCACCTCAGTCTGCTCGTATGCATTTGTGTTAAAGGTTCGAGTTGCCCTCTTGTCTGTAAAATAAATTCAAAGGAATAAAGAAATATTCTGTAGAGCAATAAGGCCGTATGAAAGTGAAAGGTCGGGGGTATTTTCTTGGCTGAAAACCTCTTCAGTACCGTAATGAACATTTCCACAGAGAAGCATCGGTGCATGATGGGCCTCGCTCTCAACGAGACCCCCGAACACTAAGTGGAAGTCATTGTTTTGCATCGTGCTGCGTTCATTGTGAGTAATTCTGTGCGTTGTACCGTTGTTTGTTTCACAGTTTGCGTTGCGTCGGCCGCCGTGCCGTCGCCGTAGTCATGCTGTGACCTCGCTTGTGGCTTTGCAGCAAGGAGCTGTGTTTCTCCACAAGAAAGAAAGCTGGTACAAATTCTTCTTTTTTCCCTTCTGTGTATTTTTCCCTCCTGTCATTTTCAGGCTCCAACGCTTTTTGATTTGTGCGTCTGTGATTTTGTGTTTGCCGCACAGGAAAAAAACATATTTGTTGCATAATTTCACATCGGTTGCCCGAAATGTCCAAACGGTGAGAGTCGCTGTTTGCTTTATGGCTCCATCACGTAGTTGTGTTTGTCCACAAACAGCCGCCGTGCTGTCGCTCTGCTGGGATCTCTGTTTTGTCTGTGCAACTGTAAACCCTGAAATCCTTGTCGTCTCCTGCTATAGTTCACGTTGTGTTTTTGTATTCAGTCAGATGTGAACATGTGAAATTCCTTTCCAAACTGATTTTAGTGGTAATTAAGTATTATGTGGGACTTTCATAACAGCCAGCTGTTGTCTTGACCGCGTCTCACTTTTGCAGCCTGTCGTGTCGGACCTGTCTCACCCTCATTGTTTGCAACAAGTAGGAGTTGGTGTAAAATCCTAAAAAACAGCAGAAAAGACGAGTGAGGCATTTCTTTTTTGCATCGCTCGCTAATATGAAGCTGCTTTTGTGATTTCCATAAAGTCCTATGGTGCGTTTTAGTTCACAGCACACTTCCCTGTTTTTTTTTAGCTCTTGTAATTACACAATTGTGCTAAACATTACCTAGGGGAGGATTGGTATCCTGCACAAGGCTGGGTGCCACCTGATATTTTGAAAGCAACGCCGACGGTGCCAGAATATCCCAGCTTGGCCGAACAAAGAGAAACGGGAAGCATTCACCGATTCCACAGGGATTATTGTTTTGTCTTGTTGAAGAGGTGCAAAAAGCAGAATTGTTCCGATAGCACCGCTACTGGGGTTTCCAGGCACATATTTCCACTGAGAGGTGTCACATTGCCAAAGTGCACATGAGGCAAGTGTGCAACCCAGACCCCCTCAGGACAGTACAAGCCCAGTCTTAGTCCACTATTACTTACCCAACACTTGACGTGGCTTCACTCCAAAAATGTTGAAGATGTTCGAGGTGCATTTTGAAGCGTGCACGGCTAATTTAATCACGGTTGCATAGTTTTTAAATTGGATTTGGAACCGCTTCATCCTTTCCAAACTTCACCAACCACAATTTCACAGATTTTCCTTCCGTGCAGCTGCACGTCTTTAATTTGTCCCTGTGCTGAAAAGGCTTGTATTGTAACGCCTTGAGGAAGACCCAGTGTGAGTTTGAAACCGGGTCTGCGTTTTTGCATTTTTTTTCTTCATATATTTAACTCTGATATGCCCTGAACAAAGCTATTCTCAACCACTGAGCCGGGGCCAACTGGAGGGCATGGACTACTTATTTTACATCTAAATGTGCTCAAGAATGCACATAATAAAAACAAAGCATAATATCAGCGACCAGATACGTTTCAGTGTCGCCACGCTAATCACAGCACATCAGCAGTTAAGAGAGACAACCCTGTTAGCTTGCTAATGTCCCCTCGGATGCAGTTACACACAAAAAAAGATCACTTTTTACAATGAGAAGCGATGTGGGTGACATCCCTGCACCAGTAAAAGCTCCAAAGCGTGTGGTGAGGAAATATGACCCTGAATAGATTACATTTGCATTCATTATGGCAGTGTTGGATAAGGGTAGGCAGCGTATTTACATTGGCCATTACTGCCGCCGTATTTACAGCCCAGGTTGTTTTTTCTCTTAGTTTTTTTTCTCATTTGTGTGGGAAGGTGGTCCTCTGATTTATTTTATTGTTTTTAAGTTCCAAAGCCCCTGAAACGAATGAAGGCATTTTAACAACATCCTTGCCCCAGTAGTAAGCCCAGGGGCTTCCCGTTTTCTATGCATTGCGATTATTGGAAACTGAATGCAGCAAGATTTATTCTATCTTATGTGACAAGTTTTTTTTTCTTCTCCATAGTGAAACTAGACAATGGGTGAAGCAGGGGAAGTGAGACTGGGATGTTTCAGTCAATCAAAAAGACACCTGGCAGTTCATTAGTCAAAGGTTCTCTCAGACTGTTTAAATTTGCATCGACAACTCAAGCTCTCCTTTCAACACGTCCCTGTCGCCGCTTTGCTTGCAAATATTCAAAGCTCACCTACCCACAAGCCTTTGCAACGTAAGTACACGTGTCCTTGTCCAATTGAATAGAGGTTGAAGCTTTGCATGTTACATATTTTTGGTTGCTAGTGGACTTTTGACTACTGGGTTTCCTTAGCTTTAACCTCTTAAACCCGGCTGCGCCCACCAGGGTGCTGAGCATTAAAATGCATGGAGCGGGGGGGACGAGCGCTGTTTAAACCCACAGACCTTTCTTTTGGATTCCAGTCATGACGGCACAAACATTCCTGAATATGTCGTGTTGAATTACAGGGAAATGGATAAAAAAAGGATGCACAGGAGGCAACGAGAGTTGAAATGTGTCAATCGGTGTAAGCATCATGTCGTCTGGGGAGACGTTGAACAGATTCAAGGGTTCAAGGTTCAGTTTGTTGTCATTGTAACATTTTTGCAATGAAATGTCATTTTTTTCCCATTTTTGCTACATAAGAAATGTACCAGAACATATGCAGCATCATATTGTATGTAATAACACTGTTTAACTGATAGCACGGTTAATTATTAACATCCCTCTCAAACTCCACTATTTAATCAGTCAAATTTATAATTTCCCCTCGTTTTTCTTTGTATAAAATCCAAGTTTCTAAACTATATTATGTGCATGCAAAAATGTTATTAAAAAAACAGTAGACCTTGAAGAGCCTAATTTCCCCTGAAAGGATTATGGTATTAATGTGAAAGTGTGACTAAAATAAGCTTAGATATGACGATTTAAAAGTTCAAATACATTTGCCATGATAATGTGACCTTTGCTGCTACTTTATTTTTTTTTATTGGTAGCATAATTCTGTATTGAACAGACCAGATTGGTTTATCAGTGTGCTATTTAACATCAGCCATCTAAAATGTCGTCTCTCGACAAAGTGACCTTTGTTTAAATCTTACTTAGTTAATCAGTACTCCATAAACCCAAAATAAAAGAATAGTCAAATAATGAAAGTGGAGGGTTGTCTGTGATCCAGAGGTTGAGTTTCATTGAAAGCAGTCCACTGGTTCTTTCCACAATATTACTCTGTATTGATAAAACCATTTTGAGTCATTTCTTTGGCTTACACTCATCCACAGATTTTCACGCGTCGTAAGCGCCGGCACACTCTCGCCGATTTATCTGAGAAATTCAGGCTAAAGTTAGGCTGTTACATTGCGAGTAAGTGGGCCAAGACTGACAGATGTTCTGTTGACAAGACG
This sequence comes from Eutrigla gurnardus, assembly GCF_963514095.1. Classification (NCBI taxonomy): domain Eukaryota; kingdom Metazoa; phylum Chordata; class Actinopteri; order Perciformes; family Triglidae; genus Eutrigla; species Eutrigla gurnardus. The sequence continues at coordinate 4,711,791 of NC_139929.1, read as the reverse complement.
GCTGCCAGCACTCAATCCAGGCAACTAGGTCAAGTCTTTGTGACACCCCGTGACAAGTCCCTGCTACGAGGGCTGTGCCACCGTCCCCTCAGGCTCTGTGACATAGCTGTGTGTCACCTGTGCTCCCCGGAGACCCCTTTTTTTTTTTTTTTTTTTTTGAGGACCTCGGGGACCCTCTGGATTCTCCTGTGGCTCAGATTGACCAGGAGATTGGACTCTGTCTTATAATAAGGCTCCGTGGCATCCAGGGGCATACAACCTACGTCTGCCGTTTAGTGATGACGACGATGCTCCTTCCCCATCGCTGCTGCATTATTAAGGGTGACAGGACTCGTTGCAGAGTGTCTCTACCATTCTCTTTGTACTGCCCCCCCCCCCCCCCCCCACACACACACACACAACCCCCACGGCCCTCCTCGACACCCCACCACCACGTGTCCTCTGTGAAATGGAAATGCCGCCCCATTAAAAACCGTCAACCTGAAGCAGATCACTGCTGCACTTATGCTAATGTAGACACAGGAAAATATCACACAAGGAGAAGAAGAAGAAAAAAAAGTTAGAGAGGGAAGCAAATGGGATAAAAAAAAATTACTAGTTTTTAACTTGAGGGATGAAAGTATAGTGTCTCTAATTGGAAATGAATGCTGTTGTAGTCTGTAGTTAAATTTTAAGTGAGTTGAGGATGCGGGGAGGAAGAGAGATGAGAAACGGGCAACGGCGAACTAAGATGGGAGATAATTAGGTCCGCGCTTTGCCCTCGCGTTGAACAGCGGAACTAACAGCATACATTAACATGTGCAGGCGGCCGCGATGCTGTCATAGGCCACCACGAAAAAAAGCTAGATTTACAGCTGTTTATCCGTTTTTATGGCGTTTGTTTATTTAAAGTTTTCCAGCTAACGTGTGAAGTGGTTTCTGGGTAATTGTCCAACCGCCTGAGCACGAATACAAAGGTGGCTGCGAGGGGGAACGAGGCCGTACAATCACTTAACGATTCAAAACCTAAACAAGACTTCTAAATAAAATGACGTCCTGTATCTAATCTGTTTTGTTTGTGTCTTGGGTGTCCTGGGATCAGCCCCCCCTGTCACCATGGTGAGTGACAGTAATGATAAACCGTAATCTAATCTGCTCCTGCGAGGGTCCTCCTCGTTCCTCCCCACGTAATGGGGAGTGGGGAGGAGAATTAAGTGTCCCTTTGATCCAGGCTGAATACAGACAATGCAGCAAATTATAAAAGAGATGGCCAATGCACCTGCCTGGACGATTGCTTCCAAACAATACCGTTTTTATATAAAAAAAAATATACTCTGACGTGCTTGATTGTTAGTTTCAGACGTTCATTTTCTCTAAATGCAGGGGGCGTGTCCTTTATCAGTCCAGTGTAGGATTTGTGTGCATTATGGGGGAGGGTAAGAAGGGAAACTCTTTTATGGAAGCACAAAAACAAGCACACTTTTCACTTAAACAGTAAATACAGTAATTACGTCGTGTTTTTCCATTTACTTTGCCTGTTTGACTCTTTACCTCGCTGTTAGCTGTGGAGTATTACTGATGATGTACATCACAAATGCACTCGCGTATGCAAACGGCAGCAGGCATTTGCATAAAATGCTGTGGCTTTGAGATGGAGAGGGGGGGGGGGGGGGGGGGCGATGTGTGTGTTTGCTGAATTTTGACTCACGTGTTGCGAACATCTGCGCACCTCCGTTGCCAAAACGACGACATCTTGATCAAATGTTTGCTTTTTTCGTCAGGGTTGCCATGACTACGATTAGGGTTGTAATAGGATTAAGTGATGGCGGGTCTGCCGGGTGAATAGCATCATGTCGCGGTCACACCGATGCACCGGGTGGTGCGATGATGTGCTGTTGTAAAAAGGGTCTTCAGGTGACATGATGATGATGATGATGATGTCACCATCATGATGATGACTTGTTGATAACCGTGAGGAAGATAATCATTACTGTAACAGCTGTCCATTCCCGGCTGCATAATTATGTGTGCTATAATTAGATTTGTGCCACGGCAAGAATGAAAATGTATTTCAGATCTGATCGTTGTGATGCTGTTGTTTTTTTTTTTTTTTAGAGCTGCCTCTAGTTAAAGAGGCAAACAACGAGCCATCCCAAACTATATAAATCAAACCAGACAATCCCAAACCTACCACCAAATGTTCAGTATACAATTCTTTGATTATCATTGCCATGCTTTTAGAGTGTTATTGATAATGGGATTCAATGAGTTGGGATTAATTAAAAGCTCTCCAGCCGCTCTCCATTACACCGTGCTTTATTCAGCAAACGTGGCTCTCTTACCGCCATCTGCTGCTGTTTGAAACTAATAAGAAGAGTTAGAGGAGGGATGTAAAGGTCAACTGTAGATTGTAGGGGTGAGTATTGGCAAGTAACTCGCGATACGATACGTATCACGATACTTTGGTCACGATACGTATCACGATATTGCGATATAGTTAAAGATGAAAACACAAGTACCTGTATATCAGTGTTTCCTCTACCATTGTACAGGCCTGGCGGCCCGCCAGGCCAAGGAGACCTGCCACCAGGCCAAAAAAAAAAATCAATATACCAAAAATAAGCCACCTATCAATTCATTCATAAATCAATAATCATTTACATTAGGAGCGCCTCCGCGCAGCACAGCAGACTTGCTCCGCAAGACGCACGGCCGCAACAATCCTCGCCGCGTGCTCCCGCTACTTTTTTCTCCGTGTACTTTACGCGCTTGATGTTGTTCTGATGCCGTTCCGCCTCGTTAAACCACCACGATGTCGCTTTCTACTTTGAAAACACGGAACGTTGACACTGTATTTTGATAAGCTGTTCTCGTGGTGTGAGCGGAACCGGTCCATAGGGTCCATAATATTTATTTTATTACATTACATTATTATTTATTTTTACATAATAAAAATGCCGCTGTGTGTCTCCGTCCAAAACCCGCTGCGCTCGCGCTGTCTGCTCGCACAGATCCGCTAGTGCGCACATGCGCTGATGCAGGTCGAGTGTTGTCGAGAAATATAAGCAGAGACGGCGCTCCTTAAGAACAACATCACGCCATGTGTGTGTAGTATTAGGACGTGATGACGTATGTACAACCGGCCAAAGCCCGTTTGCCCCCCCTCCCCGGGGGGGAGGATTGTTTTTGATAAGATGTGGAACTTTGAGTTAACTGCTGTTGAGTAAACCTATAACTTATATTTTACTTGATAAAATAAGACAATATATGCACTCGTATGTCGTTGTAGTGTTTTACAGTATCTGTAGCTATTAATGTGATGCTCATCATTTTCCAGCCATATTTTTCTGGACCCTGATCATTTCCATCAACCGGCACCTTAATAAGTCACTCTCTCCTTGTGATCTTGAATACACTCTGGTTGAACAAAAATGTTGAATGCAAATATAATAATTGCAGAATTGCAGACTGCTTGCTGTGCAACCTGACTTAATCCAACTGCACCAATACACCATCCCACGCGTCTCGTCTGTTTAGGGTTTTTTCGGTGGGTACCACCGGGCCTGAAAAAAATTCTAGGGGAAACACTGTATATGTACATCAGATGATATTGATCAGCGGACAAATTGAGTCAAAACTATTTCATTCAAAACAGCCTCTCCATTTTATTTCTTCCCATGAAATTCACTGGAATAAATATTGAAAATAAATTGAAAAAGGATAAAGTACTGCATTCACAACGTGTCTAAACATTATTATTTTTTTAAATCAATCTTTGGAGTTGAAAAAGTATCGCGATATATTGCGTATGGATATTTTTACTCACCACTAGTAGATTGTCATTTGTAAGTATAAAAGGGGCACATGAGAATACTTCCTGGTTAAAAATTAGTTGAAATAGTAGATTTTGAGATTCAACCTTTTCATCCATTAATCTGTTGAGCTGAGCTTGTAAAGAATATTTTGTAAAGTTGGTTGTAATAATGTAATCTAGCATTTACAGCTCTTATGAAAGACATTTTTAACAACCTTTAATGCAATGCAATAATTAGCAATTTGCTAATGAGGAGAAAACAACATATGAAGAAACACATGCTGTATTTTGGAGCTCTGTTGAATCCCCTCCGCTGCCAAAGTTGAAAATTGTGTCATCATGAATAATGAAGACCGTCTGACACCAACTCTCTGAACCGAGCGCACGTTCTGCTGACTTTGAAAGCCCTCCAGTTCAGATACTTCTTAACTAGACTTGTGAGTGATGGCATGGTTAAGTATCATGGCCCAGTGTTGTCAGGCGGTCAAACCCTTCAGGGGGAACAAATTACTCAGAGAAATGTAGGGGAGGGGGGGAAGGGGGGGGGGTGATGTCCAGCCATATTACACACTACACGGGTGAAAACAAATGTATCACCGCACATGGGAGTCATTGAAGCAGAGTTTTAATTATTGTCAGTGTCAGACTTGAGGATAACCTCCACTCAGGGAGGCAGAAATAGAAAGGGAATTAGCCCCGTTTCACTATCCCTGACAGCTAATTACATATAAAATGGCCAACACTGCAAAACAAAAAGCAGACAATTATACTTGAGCTGAGCTCTAAGGACTCTTAACGTGAAAACCTTGATCCTGAAGTGGACTTAACGATCTTGTGAGGATTCAGAATGCGAGAGACATCATCTGAATGTTTGCATATAATTTATTTATTTTTTTAAAGATCAATACATACCTGTTCAGTCATGCAGGGAAAATGTGAGATGTTGGTATTTGGCCTCGCTCCTTGATGCAGCCTCGAGCAGATATCAAAGCACTTGTGGGGAAAAAAAGTCAAACGTAATGAATGCTGAATATGAGTTCGACCAGCAGGATGTGTTTTATTTTTTTTTTATCGGTCCTCATCCAGATGAACATTGACTTCTTCATCTATCTGATCCATTTTCTAAGTCCACCCAAGGAGCGATTAAGAGGAAGTGCGACTCCGGGGCATCGTGAATGGATGATTCTGTCTGGTGTCGTCTTATTCTAGTATTTTCAATTAATCATATTCAGTATGGTCTAATCAATCTAATTGGGGGGCGGGTCAATTACTTTTCCCTCTGCTCCGATCCCAGATCTTGGCGTGGGTGGTGGTTGAATGGGAGTAGCTTTGTAAAGGGGAAGGAAGGGCTCCGTGGTTGTCGGGGCTGCAGCTTTGTGTCTTTTCCCAGTCTGGCAGAGGTTCCCTGCTCTCTGTCCTCCAAGTCAAAAGCCGCATCGCCAACCAGAGATGGAGAGACAAAGGGCAGAGACACAGAGAGAATGCTTCTGGCCTAGTTTGGTCTCTGGGATACGAGGACTCTCGGGCCTTTTTCCTGGACTGCCATGCATTTAGTGTGTATGTGAAATGATTAGGAGGTGGAAATCACAGACTAACTCACGATATGATGTCACGATATTTTGCCCCTTGATGATATCACGATTCTGCTATATATTGCAAGAAATCATCTATGACGTGCATCATGATATCTGTGCATCTGAAGGAGGATAAAAGCTAAAAGCTGGAATTAATCATATACTGTGTTTATTCACTGCATTGTAGTCACAGAATGTGTGAAACAAAGTGCAGAGTCTTAGCTTCGTCCCCCTTTAACACACTGATTGAACTGTGTACGTGCCATCATTCCAATATAGCCATAAACTGGCAAAAGGCCAAGAGGAGTACAGGCTTAATGCATGGAATCAATAAATTGATCGATGGATCGTTGAATGAGACTAAATACTCCCAAAATGGCACTGCACAACAGTCATATTTTCTTGCAGAGTTGCCTCACTTCACTTAGGTACATTAGGAATGAGTAAAAACCAAAAGTAAAAGAAGTTAAACTATAAAATCCAATATAAGAGCATTTACCAAAAGTGCATTACCTAGGAAATGTGATTTTGCATATTGGGATCAGAGAAAACAGAAAAACAAAGCCCATTGAACTCTGTCTGTCTGACGATATTTGGCGCCAGTGTATCGATAATGTATCGCTGCAGGGAGTATCGGGATATTTCGATATTACGGTATATCGTCCCACCACTGGTAAAGTATCTCATTGTCCCCGTCCTCGTTGCGTGCCAAGTTTGCAGTACTGCAGGTGTGTGTGTTATCTCGGCATGCGTGTGCGAGTGCGTGAGGAAACGAGCCCCAGGAAGCAGCTGTGTTTATGTATGCGTGTGCATTTGTGTCAGCGATCCCAGGCCGGCTGCGTCGCGGCGGCGTTTTTTCGTCCGGGGCCTCTCTCTTTGCTCGACGCTGGCGTAAACAAGCTGGAGCTGATCTGCAACATCCTCACATGACAGCACAACAAAAGGAGAAACAAAGCTCGTGTGGGCCCCGATGACAGCCAGCCAGGCACACACACACACACGCACACACACACACCTCCCCGACGCGGCTGGCTGAATTAAATTTAGCCTGCGACGCAACATGACGGCTTATATAGCTCAACGCCGTTTAATTATTTCCCCCAAAATGTGTTTTGGTCTGTCCGCGTTTATCTGGAAGGTGAAAGAAGTGGTTCCTTCCGATGTTTGAGGAGCCAGCTGGACGCAAACAGCTTTTGTTCTCTCCGATCCTTTTATTCTCAGCCCAGCTGTTTACCTAGCTGAGTTGCTGAGGTTGGAACGGCGGCAAAAGTTGAGATCAATGAGCAAAAAAACTAAAAGAGTTGGACTGATCTGTTGTTTTAAAAGTGATGAGACTGCTAGTCTAAAGTACATGGGACAGCACTTTAATAAACAGTATTGTTCAGTTGCAGCGAGCTTTTATACGAGTAGAGAACAATTCTCCATTCCTTGGGTTATATTTGGTGGTGAAGTGACACTTTTACAGTTGTAATGACTCTTCATTGCTAATCCAAGCTCCCTATGTTAGAGCGTGGAATGGCATAAAGCTCTAATCGTAAAGTTGTGTAAGTGCTTCTGCTCTTAGCCAATTTTTCTTTTCTTCTTTTTCTTTTTTTTTTCTTCTTCTTCTGGCCTCCGTGTGAAATTGTAATGTAGTTAATGTACAGAGTGAATGTTTCTTACTGATGCAAAGCAGCAAAAATTATAATGCTTGAAAGCATTGGCAGTGATTGAGGCTGAGTAAAGCACTGCTAAATGTGTTGAGCTGATAGACGTTTAGGGGCCCATTAATTTGAGAAGGAACAGTTCGAGAGGTGGAAAACGAATTAGACTAAAAGCCCCCTTTTTAAAGTGCACGTTTAGGTGACATCCAGGAAAAAAAAAAGCAGAGTAGTCTTGCTTTCCAGGAGGGAACTCGCACCACACGGGCAACAATACAGGAAAAAGCAATCGTTGCCCATAGCATTATTTTAGTTTTAATTTCTCTTTTTTTGCTTGACATCGGGTCTCATTAGCATCTGTATGAACAAGTCCCTCGAGTCATCAGGCTAATTTTAAATATAAATCAATGGCTTTATATTCCTGGCAGGGCGACACTTGGTTTTCTCATTTTAAATGTTTCTTCTGGAGCGTAAACTACTATTTCACTCGTGGAAGATTTATCGTGGTGAAATAGATGTCACCGTATCCAAAAAATATAAACAGTCCACGGGTTGACCTTCCCCTGGAGTGTGTTTTAAAGACTGTACTTCTATAAGTGAAGGAACTCATGGGTGACGGCAACAGTGAGTCAGAAAAACATACACGATGTGAGAGGAGATCGGATAAATCACGGCAGAGTCTGTGGATGCTTGTAGTTAAAAATAATGTATTAAAATCTTCAGCTGAGCATGAAATCATAGGAAGAGGGTTGTGGGGGGGAAAATGACTGATATCTTTCTGTTATAACAACAAGAACATACTGCAAAACCACATACTGGGTGTGTGGGGTGTGTGTGGGGTGTGTGTGGGGTGTGTGTGGGGTGTGTGTTTGGTGTGTGTGTGACACAGGTTACTGTGTGACTGATGAGGTTCAATAAAGTTGCGTGCTCCTACTGAGTTCACAGGGCATTGCTCCAGTTTCGGTGTTGCCGAATCCAGATTGCATCACAACAGGAGAACATCCTTCCTTCCTGCCTTCGTTCCCCTATAAATCTGTGGGTGGAAGCTTAACGGCAGACCTTAAATAAAGGTCCTCTGTTGCACTCGACCTACAATTCTGCTGGGATATTTATAACGGGGTGCAGCAGCCAATACCTGGATAAACAAATTATTTTGGACACTGTTTAAGCAGGAATTGAAGCCCAAAAGCCACTTTTGTTTTCTAGCTGTGGAGGGACTCGTCAGTCACCTCAGAATTCGTTTTAAGATTTGATTATCAAACGATTCTCGATGCATCGCGATGCGTCTCTATTTTGGATTTAAATATGAGAATTTTCCCTTCAAATATGTCAAACCAATTGCTATTTATATGATACAGTTGATGTGCTACATGACTTACATAAAATGTGGGAAAAAATATTTAAAAAACCCTGCATCGATGCAGAAATATTAACAAAGCATTGCGATGCATCATAGAATCAATTACTTCTCCCACCTCTAGTTGCTAGTGTAATGTATTCGTTCATATCCCCTTTTGGTATACAGACTTTTGGGTAGATAAATACAATTATATCAAAGTAGAAATAGTCAAAGTAATCTGATATTCTGCATTTTTGCTTTTGTCAACAAACCCATGAAAACACCATATCCAATAATGAACTAAAGCTTGCTGATGCGTATTCCTCTGTCATAGACCTCCATGTTTCTCCATGTAAGCGACACCATTGCACTGGATTACATGTGTGTTACTATATAGGTTTTCTTTTAGTGTAGTCAAGGCCAGAGCATGCTTTTTTTTTTTTTTAGGTCATATGGTACCTTCTCATCTGAAGTGCCCCTCATACATCATCTCTGGCATTTCTAATCATAGCATGCAAAACACATTTTTTTGGTGCATATTCTGGTGAGGCCACTTTTATTTCTGATCAAAAATGTACAGGTGTCAAAGGAAAGCCACAGGATTCTGAACAGATGGATCATTTTTCACAGCTGCATAGAAATGGAAGATTGCGACGAGGGTTTTGACATTGAGGGCGTTTGCATGAACAAAGAAGTATTTATACCTCCATAAGAGCTACATTTCCCATACAATGTCGTATGTAGCATTCATTAAATTCTTCTTCCATTTACATTTTTCTACAGCGTTTACTTTCTGTTTTGTGGGAAGTTATCCTCCGAACAGGCTATTTATTCCCTTCAACCTTGCATATGAGAAGGCATCTAATTTACATTTTATTTTTCTGACATTTATTAGATTCTCTAGACAGTTGGATGGAAATGGTAATGGAGTCACCAACCGAGGGCAGCACACAACTTCCTGGCAGACAAAAAGACAATTAAACCTGCACCAAGTTGGGGGAAGAGCAATAGGCATAACAATTAGGTAAAAGGTTTTTATGAGAAGGGTTGTTCAGCTCGGAGGAATGAATATGCCTCGCGGCCGTGCGCGGGATGGAAAAGTGGAACATCAAAGCCGCCGTAGGACTTAAACATGTGGTCATCGGACTGTGTTTGTGCACGCAAAGTGTGAAAGGCACACGCTTGGAGTGTCCTGAGGAAATGAAGTTCCGTGACAACTCCGAGGAGTCAATTAATCGTGCGGCCTTAGTCCAGGCAGAATGATGAGTTGGGGTTAAGTCTGCCGGGCCACTAATTAAAAAGAAGCTCATCTCCGTCTCTGCAACACAATGGTGTTTCAGATGGATGCCTATGCACACACACATGCATACATGTAGATGCCAATACACCAAATAAAAGCATGTGTAATATCATCTAGTAGTAGTAAAAGGTGATGGAGAGCCAGGCTGATGTTGCCTAATAAACTCTCAGAAATACCCAACATTAATTCAGTGTGAAACACAGTTACATGACATTGAGAAAGCAATTATCAGCGAGACAATAATTTGGTTAATAAAGATCCCATTAACAATCATTACCCTACTTTGCGGATTCTTTTATCTCACGGCGAGCAGGAGGTAAGGAAGACAGATGCCCTAACTGCTGACAAAGACCTTATTTCATTCCCTTTGTTTGAGCGGAAAAGACTTGTATTAGAGATAGGCACGGTGTTTCAGGCCCCTTTTATAATGTATCAGTTGTGTTCATTTCGTTCCCGGGTAATACGGCTTAGAGAAGGACACTGGAAGAATGGCTCACCTCCTTCCTTTTCACCTCAATTTACCTCGTCCTCCACGAGCCCTGCCTCGGAGCAGCCGTGCTTTTGGATTTGCATTTATGCAGCTAAATAATGAAAGCGTTCGCTGTACTACATCAACGGTGAGCCCAAATTGGGTTTTAGGCGGGAGGGCCGGAATGCAATCACGGTACGCTTGGTTACACAGAATCCAAGCACGGGTCTGTCAGTCATGAAATGGACTAAATGAACACTTAAAAGGTGCCGTGTGGCTGACCGCCAGCAGCACGGCGGAGCTATGTTGCCATGTTTTGGTTGTAGCTCACGCTACTTCGTCGTAGCAGACGTTGGACATGGATCCTTGCAACGCCAAGATGTTTTAGAGCCGACGGATGATGCAAGACGGCATCTCAACTACAGTTAATAGAGAGTCAGAGCGTCAAGGTAAAGGTGAACAAAGAACCTTTACCTGGTTAGTCATAGAAAAACAAATCTCCATTCATGGGTTTTCATGCTTAAATGAACGCAATGACCTTGAAGTACAGCTGAATTTCTTACGGTTTCTGTATCTATAGCAACATTTCTACCTTCAAATGGTGTTCTGGGAATTTATTCTCCTGTTTATTCATATCTGAGTTTGTATTGTTACCTTATTAATGAATATTAAGCTTGTTTGTTGGAAGTTCCTTTCCAAAATTACATGGACAAAATGGGTCCGTGAGCTTCAATGGGGATTTAATATGCCTGTTGATACTTTCTGTTAATTATAAGTTGTTGTCGAGTCCACATTGTAATTATATTGAGTTAATTTAAGGAATTATTAAGAATAAATTATTGTATTGTTTACTTAATAGCGGATTCATATTCATTGATTTCATTTTCTGATGAATTTTTTTGGATTTTTATTGCCAATTTTAGATGTAAAAGCTCCAATTGTGTTTGATGATATCTTGAATTATGGTTTAATCCCAATAAGATTCCATTGAAAGACGTTAAATTGTCATATTCAGCATCTTGTGGGCAGCTATTACCCAGAATGCATTTGTCTTTTTAAAGTTAGAAAAGAGAGATTGCTTGAAAGCATGTCTTCGTCGGGGAGTGGCTCTGCTAATGATTCACTGGGGAAGTATTGTATTTGATTCTTAATACCTTTTCTTTTGCATATATTTGGTTGAATGATGCAAACAGGCTGAAAGCATTCGTTTTTTGAAGGCTTTCTTTCTATTTGCCATCCTGTCCTCTCTGCTCTGCACAAGACGATGCAAGAAAGATCCCTCGGTGTGATCCGGCTCAGTCAAATAGCCGACGATGCTTTCCATCAATAGTAAGGATTTTGGCGTTCTTCACCCAGTTTGAAAATGTTCCTTTATCTCTCCCAGTCTCTGCAGCGTAGCTTTTCAAAACAACTTTACGATGAGCTTTACATCTCAATCGCACACCGACGTGCGGCAGGAAAGGCACCGTGGAGTTCAGAAACACAGCAGGCCATGGTTAAGCTGGAAGCCAAGGAAGGAAAGAGAAAAGACAGAAAGGTCAACCGAGTCAGAACGAAGTGAAAGAGACGGTAAAACTACAGAACATGTTATTGAATGAGAAAAGGGATGAGGTGTGTTATGATGTGCTTCTCTTCGGAGAGGATTCTGCATCCCGAGTATACTTTTTACATTTTTACCTAAAAGAAAATGACGACACCCGGGCCACCGTACTGAAACGTCCACCCACATGTACACACACACCATGGATAATCTAATTTCCCGTGTCTTCATGGATGAAGGAGTAGAATTGAAGGTACAGTGGCCCGCTGGCTCTCAGAGACCTGAAATACACAGAGTGATAGAGGAAGCATTGGAGTGGAGATAGAATGAGGCGATGGTATTATTCCCAGAGTTCGGGGGGGGAAGAAGACTTCATCTGAGCATCATCTGTGTGTTTTCTCCCGAGGGCTATAACTGGTTGGCTAACAACAATAACAACACATCTCTCTGGAAGGGAGAGCCGCCGCCTGGAAAATATCCTTCTTATCACACACCAGTTTTCTTTGTCATGTAACTAAAAGGCGCTGTATTGTGTTTGTATTGTGTCACAGGGATACAGGGGAAGGGTTATACATCCTTTTTGTGGTGGTGCATGATGGGAAGAAAGACAGGATGTTGTGGATTTCATTGAAACAATAAATGCTGGGACAATGAGTTGAATAATTGATGAGGAGTTGGGCAGAATATTATCAACTAGAAACGTGACGATATACGATTTAATCTTATCTGGATAAAAAAAATTCATTTTCTTTAGTTATCTACATTTTATTTATGCAGGGAGACCTTATGATTTATGATCATAGGATCATTGACTAAAAAATGTGTCCTATCTGTTATGCAATACATATTTATAAGTGAATCGGTACGTTTTTAGTGACATTTTAAGGATTTGAGGCATATTTTGGATCGCAAATTATATTGGCCAGAATAATTATGACATGACATTTTATTACTGCCTACTAGTGTTGTCACGATACCAACATTTTGGTACCGGTACCGGTACCAACATGTGTTTCGGTACTTTTCGGTACTTTTCGATACTTTTTCAAATAAAAAGTGAACGCAAAAAATGTCATTACTGACTTTATTTTAATAGAAAATCTTAGAACAATAACATATTAATCAGCAAATAATATAAAATACCACAAAGACAAGCTTTTCTAATGCACACAATTTTAAAAATGTTAAAATATAAATACAATAATATAATATAAAATATAATAATATAAATAAACCAGCTCTATTTGTTTTCTTCCAGAGCTACTTTTGTTAAGAGTGAAGGGCGGTGGCGCTTGCTTTTAGCACTGAATGTGGCTTTTCTTCCTGAGTAAATGACCTGTCGTTCCCTGAGTTCAGTGTGCAGGTCTGGGTGCTTGTCCTTTAAGTGTTTGGCTAGTCGGAGGTGTTTCCGCCGTTAGCCATGCATGTGTTAAACACCGTTTACACAGTGGTGCATCGGCGTTAACTGCCTCGCTTTGCGCATTTGTTTTAAGCTAAAGTACGGCCATATCGCACTTCGCGGCGCTGGTTTGTCCGCAAGTTGCGGCGTGGTGACGGTTGCAGCAGCCAGTCTCCTCTCCGTGCTTCGCTCTCTCGCGCGCGCGCTCTCTCGCTCTCGCTCTCTCCAAGCTTTCCTCCTGCTCCGTTTGTTGTTCCAGTCTACGCTGCTCGCTAACTTGCTAGCGGTTTCCTCCGGCTTGCCTTTTATCTCCCCAAGCTGCGGCTCGCTCCTCGTCCTCTCAGCTGTAGTTACAACGCGGTGACGTCACGTGGCGAGTTCGCCGCGCTGTTGCGGGCGCTGCCGGCGGCGCTGCAAGTACCGGTCCCGTCCAAATGCAATATGGTACCGTTTTAAATGCCTCAGTACCCCGGTACCAAATTAGTACCGGTATACCGTGCAACCCTACTGCCTACTGTCAACAATTTTGCTTACTTCATATTCCTTTTAAGCCATTTAACACAAAATGTCAGACTTTTCCTGATAGCGTCTCAAAGTTGAGGATTTGCTGCCTCTCTGTTTTCTTATAATTGTAAATATATTTGGGTTTTAGACCAATTGGATATCTCTAAGAATTTTTATGACCATTTTTCACTTTTTTCTGACATTTTACTGATAATTGACTATGCAATGATGCTGTTACTCATGAGTAAGTCATTTTCTGTAGTAGTAGATTAATTGTTAGCCTGTATAGCTACTCTCCTCTAGTATCCACAACTAGATTAGTTGCATTGATGGTCTCCACAGCCGTCCTCCTGACTCCCTGCATCCCTGCTGGGGTCGGTTTCAACCACGAGGCTCCCTGACCAGGGTTCACTCCCCATCTCGATGGTGTTCGACCTCCTGGGGGCCACATTCCTGGCTAGTACCCGATGCCTCTCTCACATGGCAGCACTGTTTCCTCCGGGCAAGCAAAGGACCCACGATCAATAACTTAATGGCATCTTGCTGTGTTTGCATACTCTACTTTCCTCTCACAAGACATGCAACTGGGGCGGATTGCAAACTTTTTACAGTGTAGGAGCTCTTTAATGCACCTTTTCTCATAAATGAGGAAACCTTCCTTCTTTTAAGTCAGGCACTAAAATCTTACTTTGTGATGCTCAGACAGAGAGAGATCAGCTAATCACCACTAATATAGCTGTGTTCCTTTTAATGGGTCTCCCGCGTTGCTATACAGTGTCTGTGTTGTGTCTAAAGTCGGCTAAATTTCCAAGCAATCCATTTAAACTCGCCACTGAGCGGGAGAGTGCAGTTGATGTCACGGCTGCTCAGAAATGAGCTTTCTTGGCTTTCCGATTTTCAAAATGACGTGGAGCCATCGTGACTGGAAGCAGAGTGGATCCAGGCGAGAACCCATTATCGAGTGCTCCCCCAAACAAAAGCCGTTCAGATTCAGAATCTGCTCCCTCGCCGCCGTCCCACTCATCCAACCCTCTCCAAACACAGTAGGCGTTCACATTAAAGGGTAAAAGGACACGGCTTTGAGGTTGCTCAGTTTCTCATCTGCCCTTTTTGGGCCAGAGTGGGTCAGGCCGTCTGCTTTGAAGAGGTCTCCTCGCTGGAGACGGCCAATTAAAATGCTTTCCCTCTGCATCATCTGCGGGGAGCTCGAGGAGGCGCCCGGGCACACCTGTCAATATTTACTGTTCTAACAAAATACATCATTCATTGCCATCTGGTCTCCAGCAGCACGCATAGGGGCGCTGCTGCTGCTGCTGCTGCAAAATTAATAGCACTTCCAATGCTCCTTTCCTAATGGGCCTAATCAATTAATCAGCCTTTCGCAATCTGGAGGCACCATTAACCAGTGCATAGATCCCTAACGCTGTCAAAAGATACGAGTTTGCTCCACTGCCATAACCAGCTAAAAGTGACTGAGTGGCTTTTTGGCTGCATTTAAAGTTATATCGCTTTATTAACCAGGGTTTCCCCTGCCGTTATACGCCTCAGCTGTACCGACTAAGCGCTTTGCCGTATGGACGTAAGTACAATGTGGCGAGGCTTTCAGGGTTCTGTAATTTATCCATGCAATGTTCATCGCAAAAGCAGTACATAATATAGCCGGATATATTCTAGGAAAAACAAAGATGGATATTCTCGTTTCGACAATTCACAACATGATTTTTTCTAATTGGGTTTTGTTCTTCAATCCATATTTGTTGGTGTCAAAACTGTTTGCTCTCCCACTTACCATGCAGAAAGGTAGGCTTGCAGCTGCTAACAGACATTTGATGTTCTCATTTGAAAACTCCAATAGAAGATTTTGAATGTTAAAAAGAAAAACATTCGGTCTAGTCCTAGTGGATCGTTTTGTTTCTCATTTACAGACATTATTCGCAGATGATGGACATCTAGAAGATTGTGAATATTTGCCTAATTTGCAGTGTATTGAAAACTTTTATGTTCACCATAGCTTTTTGCTAAATCTTTTAATGTCTGCACTGTTTTTAATTATTGCAAATATGTTTTTATTCTCCTTTTCTTTCTGTAATGCATTTTTAATTTTGCCTTTAATTTCTTTTAATTCTTCTATTTTTTTCACTTTGTTGTATGATGTGAAGCACTTTGAGTCTGCCTTGTGTATGAAATGTGCTATACAAATAAAGTTGCCTTGCCTTGCCTATTGCATTAAGATCAGACTCCACCTTTTAAATAGCCCATAATATGCCTTTTTATCATAAAAAAGAAAAAGAAAATATTGCTGCAAGCTGCTATTTTGGGTTTCAACCCTTTTTTTTCGCGCAACAGACGGAAATGGCTCAATTGCCAAACTCAAAGCCGCAGGCAGCGTCAGCGAGCAGCTTTTGGGCTTCACAGAGCTTCACAAAGTCACTTCAGCTGGTTTAATTCTGTCTACAGATGGACCGAGACCAATCACACACTCATTTCATCATCACAATGTATTCAGCCCTTTTTCAGTAATTGCAAAAACTCAAAATCCCGCCAGTCATGTTCCTTGGCGTTTTGGGGACACGTTTCAACAGCATCATTAAAAACATCCAGCAGTTTGGACACACTGTCATTGATTTATGGCCAAATCTGCACCGGGCCCATGCATGTTGATAACGAGTGGCGACCGCCTATGGAGTGATTTAAAAAAAACAAGTTTTGGACTAATTGGCTAAGGCAGGATGAATGCTGAAAGTTGCCTGAAATGAGAAGAACAAAACGTCAACTAGGGGACGCTACAAATGCAAAAAACAACCTCATATCATACTATAAATGAATAATTGTTCGTCCAATCATCACACATCTTGGATGACAAATGTCCACATGAGTACCTACCATTCAAATCGACCACTGGGGGGCACTACAGATGGCACAAACCAAATTTAAACACAAATCATGTCTACTTTGCAAATGGCCACAATCCGCTGGAGTGTTTGCCTCGCAGCTCCTGGTGGAACGGAGGCCTCTGAACTGAATATGGAATCCGTCCCGGCTTAATAGAGCGACACCAGGGACATGCTTTAATGAATTTAGTTTCCTTATATAACAGAAAATAGTCACGTATCACCTCCATGAGGCTGCTCTCACCAGAGTTCCAAGTTCCAGCTTAATGTCACAAAACTTAACATTGTTATTAATAGATGACGGGTTGCAGGTGGATGTTCCCCTAAAGAAGCTGTCCGAGGGATGCCATGCACATTCCTGCACAAGGAAACGGCAGCATAACTTCATTGATTATTTCAGCTAACAGTTAAGTTGTTTCCTTTTGTCAGCTTTCTGCATTATTCATCACAAACACCGGGTCGCCTCCTTCCCTTCCGCCAGTCTGTCCCACCGGATCAGCACACAGGAAAAAGAGAGTCACCTGGTTGAATGAAGCTGTCCACTGGCACTCTGCGATCCAATCAAATCTCTGCTAAACATAGGGCACCACAGCTTAAATGTTGTAATTTTGCCTTCATTTGCTTCTTCCATTTGCTTGAAATACACCCAATATGCTTTGAATGTAGCTGAAGTTTAAACAAGTCAATTTCCCGGGATTCAGGGGATAGATTGCATCTGCAGACAGAAAATGTCTCATTTTTGGGGAAAAATATGAATATCTCCTGGTGCAGCTAAGTCCTCTGCAAACCCAAGAGATCCTGCATCTATAGATTCACTGCTGCTGCCATTGTGTTGTCGTCAGTAGCCGATATGCCATGAGATGACACATACAATGCAAGCGGAGGCCGTGCACTCGGACATATTGCATGGGCAGCCTGCAGCTTCGGCCCGTAAGCTAGATGTGATGGTGCATTTTGATGTTCTGTCTCTTCCTCAAACCGGTATGTCCGAATGTGTCCGGAGATGTAAAATGATGTTTGACAAACATTCTTCTTCTGAGGCGTCTCATTCTGATTTCACGACCTCCGTCACCCGGAGCATCGGAGGTCCATCTCCAAGCTGAACCGTGGATCGGAATTTCCAGCACACCTTTTTTTTACTCCAGCATGTAGGGCAAACAGTCTGGGGATTAGTGTGTGTATCTGTGTGTCGTCAGCTTAGCGGTGTCTGCGCCGTGGCGTATTTGTGAATACAAAACTGTCATTTTATCCGTGCACTCTCGAGCCATCAACAGTACGATCACGCATCAAAGTGGCTGCTGTGTCTGACTGCATAATCACCGGAGCAAATCTCACTCCCATTCAGCCCCCGAGTTATGAGAGGATATTGTTTTAACCCTTCGTGACGCGGTTCCGAGCGAGGACACGGTGGCTTTTGTGCCGGAGCTGTACCGCCGCTCCCCGAATGCGCGCCCGATGACCTTGAGCATGTGAAGGTGTGATTCTCTCTCACACACACACAGCTGGAGTCTTTCATAGACGTACGCAAGTATTACCGACTCTTTCTCATGCACACGGGGCTCGTTCCTCCCGCATCCTTCCACCTCAGTCGTGCGCACACTTAAGCATTCAGGTACTGCCGATTCTCTCTGGAGAATCTACAAACACACGCCCCAAAATCTCTCACATCCCCCCACCTTTTAGAACGCTTGAATTCCCATGGCAAGGCTGGGCCTCCTTGCTTAGATACACTCATACCGACGCACGCAGCTGGATCTCTCCGGTCTTGCCCACAGTCTCATTCATATGCACGACCATTCAAATATTCCTGTATCATTTCTACACACACAAACACACCCTCGCCAGATGATCCATCCCAGGAGTAGCGGTCAACATCTGGCCCGACAGGGTTTTGTCTCCCCGCTACATCTCCCGGGCTGCCCTTTTACCGGACCCCCAACGCGTCCTGATGGATCACCCGCGGACCGGGATGGATGGCGCATCCGTTCTCCCTCGGCCCCCATCTTTGCCATTTTGGCCTATCTGCGCCGCTAATCTGTCATTCTCATAGGCCATTTGTTAGTTCGCCGTGGCGTGCCGTATGTGTCGCATACGGGTTGCGTGTTTGCATATGTCCACACAAGGGAATGCCTGACCCCTTCGGCACGCCGCTCCGGTTGGGCTGCCACCCCTTCACACCACCCGGGGGACGTGCTCTCTCCCCTGTAGCGATTTGTCCCATCTTTTACCATTCTTCATCTCAACTTGCCTCCATAACAGAGCGGCTCTTTTTTGCAGTGTTATCCTGCACATTTTGACCCCCTCTTCTCTTTATGAAAGGAGTTAAAAGTTGAATTAAAAAGGTGAAAATGACTTGTGTGTCAGTACACAAGTAGAAGTACTTCGTGTTTGTCATCTTTGCATGATGATACATGCAGATTGTCACGCGGCTGCAGAGTGTGACACGCTGCATTGTGAACTAGATGCAGATATAATTAGGACGGCGTATTAATAGTTGTCGGTGTTTCCCCACAGGGTTTTGTCAGACAATGGTGGGTGGACCTCAGACCCTCCAGGGTGCCTTGGAGGCACGCTCAAACATGAGAACATGTTGTACAAGTTAAATGCATCAATCCGCTGCACTTTCAGCACAACATTTTTAAGTCTGGTGCGTTGCCGGACATCAACACAGAAGCGCCAAGAACAGGAGACTTTGTCACCCCCGGCACTAATTTCACTGTCATTTGTAAATCTGACACGGCCGGAGCTGCGAGCCACTTTCAGAGCCAAACTGGAGCCGGTCGCTGAGCCTCGCCTTGAGAGGGCCATCCATCGAGGAGTGTTAAAAACATATTCAGTAAATTATGAAATCGTGGCGGCCCGCCACACTCTCCGTAATTAATAGGAAACACTGATTCTGCAATTGTGTAGTCGTAATCAGAACGGACTACATGAAAACTTGGAAAAAAGATCAAAAATGACTTTCAACTAAATCAAAGCAATCCCCTTCCTGTTGAGGTTTTTCCACGCTCCTCTTCTGATGCCGCATCAGTGTGTGTTATGCGGCAAGGATACCACGGCCAGAGGGGAATCCGTCCATCAGTCAAACGCCTCAGCTATGAACCAAGGGACTTCCAGCATCGCACCAAAGCTCTGCAGCTCAAACACGTGTTTAGCCCGGCAGCTGTGCGGAAAGGAAGCCAAATAGGAAATCAAGGAAACGGTAAACAAAGTTGAGCCGATATGTGTCAAACAAAAACCGTAACCTGGGGGGAAAGACTGGCGCGGACCTGTCTCGCTCCCCGGCCTTGAGTATAAACACATGAAACGGATTGCCTGCCTTCCCCTGTCCACATGTTCCCAGGCTGTTTCCATTCAGTAGCTTATTACTTAGGGTGCCTGGATGGGATTTTAAGCATGGGCCTCTTTATCCACTGGAACCTAGGAGAGATGTGAAGCTAAACCACCCCCGAGGTCCTTTTTTTTTTTTTAAAGACATTTTCTTGTGTTTATACAAAAGTTTCCAAGCTTTCCTCATTTTATGGTTCATGTCGGTCAGCAAGCCCCGTTTCATCCACTTTTGCTGCGGTTGCTCGGGGCAACGTCTTTGCCACTTATTGGAAGCAGCAACGGTATAGATTGTCAGAGCTCCACGGTGGATTCGAGAGTGTTTCGACAATCTAAACCACTCCTCCATTGCTTCTAAGAGGATGAGTGTGTTTCTTCCTGCTCTTATCAAAGCAGGAGGAGGGGGGGGGGGGGTGTCCACAGCATCCCTCTTAATGCTCTCTGGTAGAGTGGTACAAATCAGCAGCACACGCAGCATTAATCAACGGCCTGAGGGGTCAGCTAAGCATACCTGCGTCCCCCCTCACGCATCCTTCTGGTGAGCCCTTGAAAATCTGGGCTGCAGCAATCCATCACAGATAATTCCCCACATGAAGCTTGAATGATAAGCCACTGTTGGTTGCGTGGAGGAAAAATAAATGAGGGGGAAAAAGTTTCTCAGACAGGTTTACGTTGAGCTCCGACAGCCTTTTACTTGCGCATCGGTAGCCAGGAAGCGTCTGAGAGCGGCGACCTTGCTAAGGTCAAGAGCTGTAAGAGCTCCGTCCCAACTCCCCAGCAAGCTGCTGCTGCTGCTTCTTCTTTTCTTTCCCATCGTCTGACTGTGTAATTAAGCTGCTTGGCTGTAAGTATGACAATGAGATGTAAATTATACAGTGGCACATCTCACTTAGCTTGTTTTATCTATAATGTATGTCTTTATTCCCTCACTTTCAGGGTATAATACGTTCTCACAGTTATCATCTCAAACATGTTTTGCCGTGGAAGCTCTGTGATTGACATCCTTAAACACTTGACATTACACTTAATGAGGGGAAAATAGGCACTCTCACCCCAAAATAGCCTGATGAGCTGTACGAGTAATTAATTAAATTCATAGGATCTTTACAGACAGATTTGAAAGATTTGATAAGAGGAGTGGAGAAGCTTACATGTTCGTTTTCTTAAATATTCAGTCTGATTATATTGCGTTTTTTGTCTCCCCACCTGGCAGCATTCGTCCCTTTTTGATTCTTGATCTTGCAGCCAGATGTTATCGGCCTTATCACAGAGTTGCACAACGCTGAAGGACGGGGACCCCTGAGGACACCGGGCCCAACCACATGCTAAAAAACATGAGGGAGGGTTTGTTTTAGCACCGAGCACATTGTGTGTCTTTGCAGCTGTGACACACTTATTGCATTACTTTTTTTGGGAGGTCGTTATTCAATATTGCATTTACTCTCATCATTAAATTACATCTTATCTATCTCTTTGCAAAATGATATTGATTAATGTAATGACTTGCATGCGGCTTTGGGGAAATTTAAAAAAAGAATTTATCATATATTCCATCTTGCAGTCTTTATTATTTTTTTTTAGTTTACCACCAGTATTTCTCAAGTCTTTGTGATCTTCGTTGTACCAGATTGCAGCAGTTGAAACAGGAAAAATCAGTATTGATTCATGATTCTCGTTCCCCAGAGATAACTCCATTGAGACGTCTCCCACCACACATGGTTTGTTTTCAGTCCTGGTGGATTTATGTAGTGTGAGGAAAAAGGCTATCTCAACAGTAAATACTGCAGCGGTTTCCATTTCCCATTGGACACCCAGCAGCGACCCAACAGCCACCGCCTGAGCCCGGGCTCCCGTCTCCTATCACAGCACCATGTCACACTTTTAAAGGCATCAAAACCCGGGCTGCAGCTATGACTGACAGGTGCAAGCTTTCTATCTCCGGGACCAGGAAAGAGAGAGGGGAAAAAGCTTCTGAAACAAAAGCTGAGTTGAGTGATTTGAATCTGGCTGCCTGGAGGGAAGGGGGTGAGGGGGTTGACATCGGCAACACAACTGGATGAGGCTTTGGGTTCTTCAACAGTGATGGACTGGATATGTCTCCTCTTTCCAAGGGTGATGTAGGCGGAGGGAAACGGGGGTGCTCTGCTGCTTCCAGTCATTAATCAGTGTGGTGACCATCGCACCCCAACACAGGCCTCGAATGCAGATTCAACATCGTCCACCCTTGGGCGGCTCTGACTGATGAGCAGAAATGTGCTGCTTTAACCTAAAGCTGTTGATACGGACAAGAAACAGGGAAAAAAAGGGATGCGATCGTCCATCTGTGGGGCCTGATGAGGCCGCCGAGGTGGGTTTCGTGTCCGTGCCGTAAGCTTAATGGATCCTTACCAAATGCAAATTTGATGAAGACCAAATGTATGGAGCACTCGTGGGGTAAGAGAACACAGATTAGCTCAGCCTGTGGTGTTGCCAGTGCATGGGCATGACGAAAAAAAAAAAAAAAAAAACAACTCACCACATGGCAGCGCTACAAAAATAGCTCTTTCTCTCGCATCATCCTTATTTCCCAATTCCTTCCCGAGCAGCTGCTTTGATGGATCATTTTGTCTCCCTAATAGCAGCTCCAAATCCCTGGATGCTCTCCATTTATGTTCCGTGGGAGACTATAACAATTTAGCAGAATCCATCTAAAGATTAGCGCAGGAGCAGAAGAAAAAGGGGGGAAAAGAAGTCTAAGCTTTACCCAAGAGGGAATCAACTTGTACTTTATTTAGACTTTCCTCTGCCTTCTAATTTATTTTAAGTCAATGCTTTGTCAATATTAACTATAGCTGCTGCTTGCCTCTTGATTTTTTTTTTGAAGGAACGCTGTATAAATGATGCAGTCCTTCAAGCTTGCAGAGGCCTTTCAATCATGCATGAGTGGTGGATAAGTGATGGGAGCTGCTGTGGCCCGCCACTCTCTTTTCCTCTCCGTCTGGTTTCCATTTTAACTGGGGGGAGAAGGATGAGAGAGTTTCTATCACGCCCACCGCTTCATCACAAATATCAAGAAAAGAAAGCCAGTGATGTTTTGAAACAGTAGTCTCTGCCGAGCGCAGCAGATATATTTACAGTCTCAGAGACATCTCAGCCGGAGCGGATCATGTGCAATAACTTCAGTCTGTCAATCAGCGCCGCATGGCCAACCCTCTGTTCGGGGTTTGTGTAGCACATTAATAAAAGGGGCTCGTGACACGTTTGATCACGCTTTCCCTCGACATGACAATTTAGAACATTTCATAAACGCTTCATTACATATTTATACAACATTCATCGTACATGACGTGTCAGATTTTTAAAAAAAAGGTCCGTGGTGCACATGTGAGAACGAAGCAGTGAGATGTCCAACAAGAAGTGGCATATATTATACATATATAATCAACCCTAAACCACCCAACACATTAAATGATAAATTCTCTCGAGGAATACATAGAAATAGTATAAGGATAAGAAGCAGAAACTGCATTCGCTTACTGTTTGTTTTACATTAAAAAATGAGCAATAGTTTACAATTTTAAATTACAGAAAAGGAAAACAATTCTGCACATTCAGTCTCGCACAACACCCCTCTAATGTTACTGGAAAGAAAACGCTTCCACTGGGTGTGGATTTCTCCATTATTTAGAATGCAAAGCAGGGAAGGGAACCAGCAGAACACCCCGTATACTCCAGAATGCGTGCGCAGTGTGAAAAGCATACTTAACAAAGTCGTTTGCCCACATTTAAATGTGCACGCCGTTAATTATGTTGCAGCCCTGAGACCCCGGCAGGTGCACTTGTAATGATTTTATTTCTATGCTGTGCTCCGGCGTTATATTCCCGCTCTACAGTCTTTAGGTTTTTCCTCCGCTGCCGGTAGGTTATCTTCTCCCACTATGTCAGGTAACAACGACGATAGTGGAAGAATACTTCCTCTTTTCCAACTTGTGCTTATCTCGGTACTCACTCACAGTATTACCTGGCGGCGAAGAAAAAACCCATTCCAAACCCATTCCTAAACATCAACACTGCTGAGAATAACACTGCAGACTAAAATAACGTAGCAACAGTGTTTAAGTAAAAAAATGTAAGCTTTCATTTAAATAAAGTCATCTTTCTTTTCTCTTTTTGCATAGTAAAGTAATCCAAAAGTAATGTATTACTTTTATAATGTAATAATTAACTTATTTCTTTAGGGTTCTATCCAAAGCTGTAATTTGTACATAGTTATTATTTATATATATGTTTTATACCTGATAATTATCAAAAGTGGTCAACATAAAATAACATTGTGGTTAATTTTTTTGCTATATTGTAGAAAACAAAATCCTATTACTTACTGTTGTTAAACAGCGATGCTGCTGATCTGTTTAGACAGATATATTTTCCTCTAAACAGCAGTATAAAACAAGCCCACATTATCATTTTAGTGTTGGGCCAAGATAATTTGCATTAGATAAGAGGTGATATATTAGAGGATATTATCACAGATTGCAGGGGGACCTTATGATTTATTGTTACCCTATTTAAGAGTGTGTGTTTGCTGCTCACAAAAAAATGTGTCCTATCTGTGATGCGATAATAAAAAATGTTTGTTTCCCGACAAAATAAAGTGATTCCAGTGTGTTTTAGTATCATTTTAAGATGTTGCTCTGGGGATGCTGCTCGGCGGTATTTCTTTGTAGTCGAGTAAACGCGCCTCCATGCAGAATCTCTTTGCACTTTAAAATATTAAATAACACCTGGCACCTGTAGTGCAAAATGCTCTTTGTCGGTTCGCACCGTCGGCAAAAACAGCTTTGGGTGTTGGAGAACATCACAGCTTGGCTGTGTCGGTGGGTGGAGAGACGCCGGGACATTGTTGGGCCTTTCAGATGGAGCATGTTGTGTTGGGACGCCACGCTGTCCGTCGCGTTTATATTATGGACGGGGAGAGAATTGAGGGCGCTGAATCAGCGTGGGAAATCTCTAAGGGAACACCTTGTGCGATGGTGGAGGCGGGAGTGCGGTATGGTGGTGGTGGCGTTGATGGTGGCGGCGGCAGCGGTGGTGGTGGTGGTGCTGGTGGTGGTGTTGGACCCAAATTGTAAAAAGAACAAGGAGGAACTCACCTCCCGTCTGTCTAAAGAATAGAATAATAGGAATAGAAAAAGTTTGGAAACGTTATTTCGGTCGATTATTCCTCCCCTTTAATAATACCAGCTGGTATTGTATTTTATATCGTTGGAAAGCCTAATTAGTCACCTTTACAACGAGGTACAACTAGTAAGAATCATGCATTCATGGAATGAGCAACACAGCTAACCGCGTGGGTAGTGGCCCAGAAAAATGTGCCAAAATGTGCCAAATTCCCCTGCAATATTATTCACTCTCATTTTGAGCTTCAAGTGCTGGCAGGTGTATGCTATATATTTTTATATATATATATATATATATATATATCATTTCATACTGCAGTGCTGAAACAGAGCCGAGGAGATTGATGGACAAACAGACAACATATGTCACGTTTTTTGACTTGGCTTGCTTTTGCTTTTTGCCGACATGAATATCACTTTGGACATTAATTCCATTCCCCTCCATTGTAATCCACAGAGAGAGAGAGAGAAAGAGCTACAAACTGGCACGGACCCCTGTTTCTACCTGCCTCCCCCTGTTGATTTATGAGTGATTATCATGAATACTTGGATTTATAAATGTACATAAATACGGCTTTGTTTGACAGCTCCCCCCCGGCCCAGCCCGTCTCTGTGGTCGGGGATGATGTCCTCATTCCCCAAACTGAGCTCCGGTAAATACACCAACAGATAACTCTGGTCATAAACACTTCTATCTGATTGCCTTCAAAAATGATCCACAGTGTAATTGTTGTAATATTCCAATTAGAGGGAGATTTAGAGGACTTTTTATTTTTCTACCTTTGAGACGGCAAAGCTGTAAATTAGTTTCTACACTTGCATTGTTTAGTAAATCACTGGATTCTGTGTTTGGACGACGCAATGTTTTTAGGGGAAACTGTTCCCTGAATATGCACCGAGTGTTTCCTGTCAAATCTCCTTGTTAACTCAGTTACTCCAGAGACACCCAAGGCAACATTAGGTGTAAATTATGCATTTGATATTGTTTTTCACCTCGTGTCAAAACCCTCAATATTCCACATTTCTAGTGAGTATTTCCCCGTGTTTAATATCCACCATGTGTTTAGGGAGGAGGTATTATAAGGTTTATAGGAGGCTAAACCTTATGATTTAAAAACAATCTGATGCATTACAAATAGTGATTCTAGTTTTTATCATTGTAAGATGATTATTGGGATAATATATTAATTCTGCACCCTAATTCATAGAGATGAACAGGGTTTTGACAGAAATGTGTCCTTCCAGAAACGAAGCTCTGGCCTTTTTTTAGTTCTTCTATAGAAAACAGTTTACAATAAAAACGGTTCCCATCAGAGTCTGTGGATTATCTAACTGTAATATTGCTGTTGAGTTTTTTCCAAATGTCATTTTTGATTCCTACACATTGTTACAGGGGGAACGGCTTAAATCTCAAACCTCTGCACAGAAAATAAAAACGACCTACATGACTTGATATTTTTGTAATTTAGGGCAAATTATCCTTTTTAAAAGGTTAAATAGCATCACTCACACAAAGCCATTTTGAGTGCTTCCTGGATTACGAAGCCAAAACAAAAGCTGAAGCCAATTTAGATGTTCCCTCAGTGCGACAACACAAACAAAGCAGGAAACGCCGGTCGCAGGCCCCAAATCCTCGGTTTGAAGTCCCAGGTCCTTTTTTTTTTTTCCCCTTTCATACAATGAGTGAATGCATTCTCTACTCCCACAACCTCCTCCAAATTAGGCCATCACCGTGGCAACACGGGAAACCTGCCAAAAGGTTTGAGGGGATTGTGGGACACTGCGGGAACAAGTGATTGAGGTCAATTCAAGAGGTCAACGTGCCATTTTCAGAGCAAAGTTCCTGTTACCTTTTGGCAAACAATTTCTTTTCCCCTTGGCTACCAATCAAAGTAGTTTGTGAGTCCCTTCGCTTCCGTCAGACGTCGTCGAAGGCTCACTCAGCGTCGAGCCCCTGGAATTTAATTAGAACTGGGGGGACTTGTGATATTGACACGCGTGTCCCATTTCCCCACGGAAAGCCATACTATCTCCTCCTTACAGGTTGTTCTCCCCGAGACCAACATCCTCTGGACCCGGTTCTTGAAAATGACAGGATATAAGGACTAAGCATGTTTTCAGCTGGCCCTTAGTTTTTAAGTGGTCCTGTGGGGAAGTGACAGCCTATCTGTGGTCAGCTATCAGCTATTAAAAGGCTGGAGAGTGGCATTTAGAAATGACATAGGGTCGAGCCACCGGTAGAGCCTTCAGCACCTGGCTAGTTATTTGAGCGTGAAATACAGTCTCCTGTCTGACACCGGTGAGTGAGGAGGGGAGAGCTTGTGTAATAAGGCCAAAAAAAACCTTGTAAATATTTCATGGCTATAGGTCAGCAGGATGTTAATGTTGTTTTTCTTTTATGCCCCCTCCCCCTCCAGGTAAGGGTTCAGTCTGACAGATTAAACGGGCTGCATACAGGCACTTCTGTCATGATGTAAACCAGGAGCTGCACACATGTGGTGCAGCTCCAATGGGACCGCAGCGCGCTGGTCGGTTTGAGTCATTTAACGGATCAGAAGGAAGCTGCAGGAACACACGGAGCATGCACAACACTTCATTAAACATCTGAGACTAAATCTAAGTACTCCGAAGCCCCCCCCCCCTCCGCATGTCATATTGTGATGAGACCTTTGTGTTCTGGTTGGTTAGATGATTGTGATAGGAACTCCAGAAACACGTCGGAGCATGACATCGCTGCGCTACTTTATTAAAAAATCCTCTTGCTGTGTGCATGCAAATAATCATTATCGAGGCTGATTTTCATCCATCATTCTGCTTTATTACATTTTGTTGCAATTTCCATTTTGCTTATTTAGGATCTGTGGCTTGTTTGCACGGGTGGTGATTTGGCCATTTGATCGTATTTCTGTTATTTGTCGATTTGATTTCCATTGCGACCATTTGATTGTCTTGTTTTTTTTTTTTTTAAATGAGGGTGGAAGGGTTGCTTTGACGAGAGGCAAGTAAAGCAATATGAATGAGGGGGAAAAAAAACCAAACCCTTCATAGAAGGAAACAAGCTTTCAACGTCCAACCAAGCCTTCTAATTTTCCGCTTCATTAAGAGCTCCAGTGCTGGTGCTGTGAGCCCAAGGCCAGGAGTCGCTGGAGGCAGAGGCAGACCCTTTAATAGCCTGTTTACAACCGGGCTTGGGTAGCATAGGGAGCAAAATGGAAGGACTGGGCTTGTTAACAATTTAATTGCTGCAGTGAGTGATTTAAAGATTTGCATACTCGCAAAGGTCATTTTTGTTACGTTCTTCACCGGGCAAGACTTAGAGCCACATTCACTGAGCTTTATGGTCCACACCGATCATTTTCAGGGATGGCTGATTGTAATGACGCATAATTGAAAACTGCTTTCCCTCCTTTGTGGCCACTCGATAGGTCAGAAATTAGTGCTCAGTACAGCAAATAAAGACAAGAATTGCGCCAATGTTTTACTGAAAAGACCCACGATGGCAGCTGATTGCTATAGAGCTGCCTTTATGGCATTTCTTCGGCGTCTCTAACATTTAGTGATTCAGCTGCAATATCATCACATTGCTTTTGAGTGGTAACATAGGAGGTGTTCTCGCCGCCTTTTGTTGAGATTAAATGGTGTTATCCCCAACGTGAGACTCCGAAGGTGCATTCAAGCTCCCGGCATTGAACTGATTGCCGTAGCATCGAGACCATATATACCATCCATCTCCATCTGTGCTTGTTTCTGTCTTTTGCTGCAGCTGCAACAGCTGAATCTCTCTTCTGAGGATCAATAAAGCTAATCTTATCTTAAACCAGGGCTGATAATTAAAATAAAAAAAGACAGTTCCCCCAAAAGTATTAGGATCTTGTCAGTTTTTCCTTTGAAGGAAAAGCTGACCTTTTTAATTCAGATTGTGGATGTAAAGAGACCTGATCTCTTCTGTTTTTTAATTTTTCTTTTAGGTGAATTGTGCAAACGCGGCATTGATCAGGTGTCCTTGATTTCTTCAAACTGGCTTCCTTATCTCCCGTCCTTTATTTTTTCTTTTGTATTTTCTGCAAAAAAAGCCACGGTGATGGTGGCATTAAGATTTAAGTGCAGCCTATGTTTTAGCACCTTTAGTGACTTTTGACAGCTCTTTCTTTCTCTCGCCTCCTTTTTTCTCACTTTCAGCTAGACTCTGTCAGACCATGTAAAACATGCAAGGTTACACGTTGTCTCTGCAAGGACTAAGGGCATACAAAGTCAATGGACCTTGACTTGAAACAAGTGTGAAGTCGCAGCAGAACGCTGGGGAAACTAGAGCTTACCGAGTGTGGCCAAGGCTGCCGCCGCTGTGATGTGAATTTATGTCTATGGGGAATGTGGGAGGCTAAACCTCGCAGACTATAAACAAAGGTGGAGGACCCACTGAGCACTAATGCGCTCTGACATCAGATACGACCCAGGGCACAGGTTGACCAGCCGAGGTGTTTGAAGGGTGGCTACACATGCAGCATAACCATACCGGCAACTGCATCCCTTTCTTTGTCATTTCTGTCCTGTTCTTTTTGCGTTACGCTCACCAGCCTGTGTGTCATGAATATAAAAAGGCCTCTCAAATGACCCGGAGCAGGACACGTCATCTACATGGACATGCTTGTGGCCTTTTTTTATTGCGATATGCAAGCTCTTGCTCGTTTTGTTTGCTTCCGAATGGTTGCACGCCTCCACCAACGCAATTGGACATTGGCAGTCCTTCCAAGTCACTGGTTATGACAGGTTTCCCCCACTGGACTCGTCCTGCTGCCTGGGGATGACCCCCGTACCCTTTCATACCACCATGTGAAGCTGAGGGTGCATGGCTAGGACAAGCATGTTGGGCTTCTCAGCTGTATATTGCAGTAGGAGTTTGTGATGGGGATGGATGGGATGAAGCAACTAGAAAATGTACTAATTTAGGGCTGAGATCTTCACCAGGGGTCCGTGACCCCCTAGGGGGTCTGCAGAGTTACTGCCGGGTGGTTCACGAAATGATTTGATGCCAAGCTTTATGTATTCCAGAAATGTTATGTCCAAAAATACACATTAACATGAATCCAACCTATAATCAGCAAATATAAATCTTATTTATTCAATGTTATCAGGTGAAATAGTGATGTAGAAATGCCAATATAGAATTCAAATATGTTCTATAAATATATGAATCTGGCTTAGCATTGTATACATACAGCATTACAAAGTACTATACCTGGCACTGTAAGCTGCCCTACACATTATTATTGACCGCTTTTAATAAACAACACAATTTTATATGATCATCTGAATTCATTGACTTCTTTTCCGCATTTTACCTTACACTCTCCCCCTCTCCACCAACTCACTGGGCCGGGAACCAACTTGACCTTGTCTTCACAAGATCCTGTGGCATCTCGGCACTCTCTGTTACCCCGCTCACCGTGTCCGACCACCACTTTGTGACTTTCTCCCTCCCCATGAAGCCCACCACATCCCTCCCCTCTACGCCTCGAACGGTCACCAGCCGCCGCAACCTGAAATCCCTCACTCCCTCCG
This sequence comes from Eutrigla gurnardus, assembly GCF_963514095.1. NCBI lineage: Eukaryota > Metazoa > Chordata > Actinopteri > Perciformes > Triglidae > Eutrigla > Eutrigla gurnardus. The sequence goes on along the minus strand of NC_139929.1, from coordinate 4,681,297 downwards.
CTCTCTCCTCAACTGTTATCTCCTCGCTACCATCCTCAGAACAGTTCTCCTTAATGCCTACTGAGGAAGCCTCCTCCATCCTTATGTCCTCACTCTCCTCTTCTTTGGACACTCTCTGTCCCCCAATCTCATGACCTGCGCGATCATCTCCCTCCCCTCCCTGGCTGTCTGAACCTCTGCGAACCAACAGATCATTGTTGCGAGCGTCGGAGAGAAAGTGGAAGAAATCGGGCCAGCACGAGGACCTTGCTCACTACCACCACCTCCTCTCTGACTTCACCTCAACTGTTTCGGCAGCTAAATCTGCCTTCTACCTGGCAAAGATCAACTCTTCTGCCTCCGACCCCAGGAAACTCTTCTCCATGTTCTCCTCCCTCCTCACCCCTCCTACCCCTCCCCCTCCTTCCTCCCTTACTGCCGATGACTTTGCAACTTACTTTACCAAGAAAGTAAATGACATCAGCTCCTCATTCACGCCTATTCCCTCCCAGAAGACATCTCCCCCAACTCTCAACTCTGATGGTCTTACCAGCTTTTAGCCCCCTCACCTCTGAAGACGTTCACGCACTTGTTACATCTAACCGTGCCACCACCTGCTCCCTTGACCCGATTCCCTCCCCTCTTCTCCACGACATCTCACACGACATCTTGCCTTTCCTCACCACCCTGATCAACTCCTCCCTCACCTCAGGTGTCATTCCAGCGGATTTTAAGACAGCTACAGTGAAGCCTCTCCTTAAAAAACCCACCCTAGACGCTACTGACATCCAAAGCTACAGACCTGTATCTCTTCTATCATTCCTCTCTAAAACCTTGGAACGTGCCGCCTACAACCAACTGTCATCCTATCTCTCGCAAAAAAACCTCCTTGACCCTAATCAATCAGGATTCAGGACTGCTCACTCCACTGAGACGGCCCTCCTCACAGTGACCGAGTCCCTGCAAGACGCCAGAGCCTCATCACACTCCTCCATTCTCATTCTCCTCGACCTATCTGCTGCATTCGACACAGTCAGATCCTGCAGATTTACCCTCTACAATATCCGCAGGATTCGGACCTTCCTCACAAAGGATGCAACGCAACTCTTGGTCCAAGCACCCGCCTTGACTACTGCAACTCTCTCCTGGCCGGACTCCCGGCCTCTGCGATTAAACCATTGCAACGTATCCAGAACGCTGCAGCACGCCTTATCTTCAATCTACCCAAATTCTCCCATGTGACCCCCCTCCGCCGTGACCTCCACTGGCTCCCTGTTGCAGCACGCATCCAATTCAAGACGATGGCACTGGCCTTCAGGGCCATCAATGGAACAGCACCCATCTACCTTCAAACACTTGTCAAACCTCATGCCCCGAAGCGAGCACTTCGCTCCTCTACTTCAGCTGGCCGGCTGGTACCACCATTGCTGAAATCAAACAAATGTCGCTCAGCAAAGTCCAGACTCTTCTCTGTTCTGGCGCCTCAGTGGTGGAACGAACTCCCGACTAATGTCAGGACAGCGGAGTCATTTGCCATCTTCAGAAAAAGGCTCAAGACTCACCTGTTCAGACTTCACCTAGACTCTACATAGCATGACCCACTAACCCCCCCCCCCCCCCCCCCCCCCAAAAAAAGAAAAAAAAAAAACCTTACCTATAGCACTCTGATCGTAGCACTGTTGCTCTTAAGGTACTACTTTACTCAGATGAGGACCTAACACAGCTCTTACTTTATCGGCAATGATATGTGTGGTTTCTTTGTTTCCTTCTTTTGACAAATGTACTTATTGTAAGTCGCTTTGGACAAAAGCGTCTGCTAAATGACCTAAATGTAAATATGCTGGTCACTATAGGCGTTAGGGGTCCTTGCCCTGAAAAACGTTGAAGACCTCTGATTTACAGATATAGCTTAGAGAAAAAATGGATGTGGGCAACACATGGGAGAGTTTACTGAATAGCAATGTGTGAAATATTTGAAAGATGTTGCAGTGGAAATAGAAACCGCAGGATTGTCAGGGAGACGATGATGCGTTTTGAACTAGTGGTGAAGCAGTGCTGCAGAGATATCAAGCAGCTGTTCTCTTGGCCTTGGCCCCTTGAACCTATCATGCACCAGCGCTCTGCCTGTCTGTCTATCTGCTGGTCTTACTGCCTTCTGTCAGCTCCCCCCGTTAGGCTGTGGAGTCCCGGAGGAACCAAATCCTGACCTCCTCCCAGCTGGCTCGCCTTCCAGTGGCCAACCGTCAACATCCCCATACACAGCAGCATTGCCATCTGGAGCTTCCTCCCTCCCACGCTGTTTATTGTTATTGTCTTTTTTTCATCTTTATTGCGGAAACACATAAATATGTGCAATTGGGTGCACACGATGTGAATCTAAACTACAGCCTACAGGTTTCCACACACCCAAACAACTGTCAGGCAGCCTCATTCGGTTTGGAGATGAAAGCGCCGCATCACGTGATGGTATAAAGTCCGTGCACAGGACAGTACATATAAATAATGGATATTTATTCTGTTTGGTATTCTTTTCATGTGCTCAAAGACATGATCAGACGGTGGGATCATTTCTGTTTTTGGCGCTTTACAGGTCAACAGACATTTATTTTAAGTTTCGTCTGTGCCAAGAAAAGAGAAAGTTGATGTAAATAAAGCACAACCATCCTCCTGTCTCCTTTTAAAGGACATTGCTATACATTTATATTAGCATAGTAAAGGTCAGTGTCTGCCGCTTTTCATAATTCCCCACATCTCTCTGCCGTGACTCACTCGTGTTAAGTAGATTTGGACATGCATTTATGTTAAAGGGCGTTTGTGCTCAGTCCAAGGTGAGTCTCTATCTCTGTCATGTTTTTACATTTAATTTAGTGTTTTGGATTCTCACATTACGCTTACTCTGTCTAATAAAGTGACACTGCCGCAGCTCAGGAAGAAATTCAATGCATAATATCTCCCATGCCCGATTTGACTGATATCACCTCCATCAGCTGGAAACCCATAAGGAAGCATTGTTTAATCCACTTGTCCTTACATATTGGTTGCTTCATACAACCTGCCGCATCGCATATTGACTACATGATTGAAATTCCAATAATTGCCAATCCCTCAGTGTCGGATCCAATGTTCAACCTGGAACAATCACTTTAACGCAGTCGGCGGCTGCACGACTAGTATGCTAGCTATTGTTGCGCGGGGAGGATTTTCATCAGGATTCAATAGCCTGCATCTCCTGAGCGATGGTGGGACACGACGGGAGGGACAAGCGGAGGAAAGAATAATTACTGGGCCTATTTCCTCCCCAAGTCATTCACGCACCAGCGGGCCCAAAAAAAAAAAAAAAAGGGACTCTTCCTCCATGCATTGTTATTATGAAATGAAAAATGGGCAGTGGATCAGTACAGTGACAGGCCGTTTGGTGTATTTACCTGTCATTTGTCTCCTCTCGGACAGGAGTGGACACTGTGCAGTTTGAGGCGGTTTACGCCCACCGATGATATCAGTTCCCCCCTCTCCGGGTTGTAGATTGATGTGCTGCACTGTAAGCGTTTGGGTAATCTAGCCGCATGCTGGTTGTCGGACATGGGGGGGAACACGGTGTATTTCACATGTAATACGTCTGAAAGCAGGGCCCCTAATTAAAAAGTGAACAGGCAGCACTTGGCAAGCATTGATTGTTTGTGTACCTGCACGTCGAGGATAAGGTTGAGACCATTCAACTGCAAGGATTCTCTGTATTAATTAGTAGCTTGAAGCATAAAATACCACATTTGAACATGGAGAAAATGAATTGGCAGTGTCACTTCTCCTTCTGGTGTGGACTCCCTGCATACCGGCAGTAAATAACGATCGAATCTGTCGATACACATCAACACCCGGTCTCCTTTTATTAGCCATAAAAATAGTTAAGTAAAGCCATTTCCAATTTTTGTTTTGGTTGGATCAATTTGCTACAGCTGTCAGGCGTATGAGGATGAATGGAGGTGCCACGCTGGGTTTATTCATGAGCTTAAAATTATGTGATTCTATCTGCCTTCAGGATACTTCTGAGTTATTGAGCTGAAAGGTTTTCAGCACCTATTGAATGGTGATTGCACACACACACACACAAAAATCATTTCGGAAAAAATTTAAATTACCCCACAGTGACATTAAATAGTGGAGCCTATTCATCGACTTGGTTGAGAATGACTCGGCACGGACAAAAAAAGTGAGACAAAAATTCCAAGGGCACTAAATCTACAGTGAGTTGGCGGTCAACTTTTATGCAAACAGTATAAATTATCTGATTGCTGTCGGTGCTTTTTTAGAGCAACAACATTTTTATATATTCCTCCATATTTCTTTTTAAACACTCTCAATATGTACTGTCCCCTTTGGCCTTTGAAAAAAAAAAAGAAGCAAGTTCATGTCCAATCTGTCAGGTTAAAACTTTCACATTTACTTATTGTCTCATTAAAGCGACCTCCACTTTGGGTGCCCACTTAGTACTTTGAACATGAATGTCTCACATTGAATTTTTTTAAGAAATAGGCAACCTCTCAGAGGTCTTGTAGAAAATGAAGGTGCAATATAAGTCAGACGATGTAGCAATGTTGCATTGAAGGACTGTCAAACAAATCCATTATAATCTAGCAGCAGATTTGACTGCAACTGGACACATATTTAGGTTTTAAGCCGTGTTTCATCTGCAGGATCAGTGTTTCACTTATTCTGTAAAGCTTTTGATTCTGGTTCGGCTTGCCCCGGCTGGCCCCGGCTGGCTGGAATTTCTCAAAATTCCTTCGGGGTTGAGTCAGGATGGGTTAACGCCAATTTCCATAAATGTTATACACGTTTTGAGGCTGTTCCAAATAGTTTGAAGCGTAATTCATAGATTTACTATTCAAATCATGTGAATTCTGCCTTTTTCCCCTAATGTGGATGTCTATTCATGCTGTTGAAACCCAGTATTTCTGCAATTGCAGATAAAGATTATGGTACCCGAATCAGTGTTTCCCTTATAGTCATTGGAAGTCAGGATACACCTGGACATGTCCTCACATAAAGACAGACAACCATTCAGTGAGCACTTTAGAGTAAGGAAAAAGTAGTATATTAAATGGAATCAACACAATGCGTGTCTAAATTCTGCAGTATTGATGTGTTATTTTTCCACCCTCTAGGGGGCGATCTCGACACACACGGTATAACCTTTGTCTATCTGCGAAAAGCTTTGCTGTCAGAAGTAAATCCTGAGAAATCAATTCGCAGCTCCACTCAGAATGACACGCTGCCGATATTTTTCTAACATTGGTGGCGAATGCTGAAAGTGATAGCGCTGTGTAGCACTGAGAGTGAAGTCAGTTTTTTTTTGCAGAAGCAGATCGTATCAGTGGAACAACATTGTGTTGACTTTGATGGCATCCATCACGGTGACAGTGCTACGAACTCACTCCTACGAACCTCTTCCCTTTGCCTCCTCGTGTCAATACAATCCGCACACTTACCGCCGCCATGCGCTCCTCCACCGGGCCCCCAGGAAATCACAATCATTAAAAAATAAATACATGCCCATGGCAGTGAAGCAGGTGGGAGTGATAGCAACGTGAGACTTCACCCTGACTCAGGCCGACTCATACTTCTGTCTGCCCACTGACTGAACGCATTTACTCAAAACCACCGCAGACTTTATGGATTCCAGGCATCGATTTTCTTATTTTAAAACTTAATGAACTGTAAAGAAAAGGGAAAAAAAGTAATGACCCTCATCTAGTGGACTGCTTTCCCTTTGTGGTTGACATTAATAAGTTAGTTTGCCATGCATAATTGAAAGCTTTATGATTTTTATTAATGGACAGGGGTGGTTTCACAGAATGCTGTAGTCGTGATATACAGTAAATGCCCTGACAGCCACTAATACTTCCCAAACACACATACAAGCTCTTACAAGTGAATTTGCATCATAATTATGCCATTCCTAACCAACCACTAAATGGGGGGAAAAAATGTCAGGTCTTATGGAACATTTAAAATATGATACATATGTCTAATGCATGTATTTATCAGTATTTCTGTGTGAAATAGTACACACATCCCCCCTCTACTTGTGATTAAGACTTCCTCATAAACTAAAACACAACCAGAACTGATGAAAATGTGTCCAAACAATCTCACCTGAAATTGAGTTGAGTAGATGTTCTAGAGCTTTTGACTTGATATTCAACAGCAAATTGTGGGTTTTATCCAATTTTATGGCTGTTTTGAAAGCTGGTCTTTTGTAGTTCTAGAAGTTGAGTGTGAGAGTTGTACTTCATTGTTATGCTAGTATTATAGTGCAGGTTCTGCCTGTATGTTTCTAGTAGTTTACTGAAAATGTTAATATTGTAGCAAATGTGATAGGTGACTTTAAAGTGTTTACACTTGAATATAAAGTAGACTTTTTAAGTGTTCCTCTTGTTGTATTTGGATTGAGTATGTGGGAGGTAACGGGTAAACATGATTATTACAAGGCACAAGGCTGATTCATGACAGGTCACTCATTTAATTAAGTATCCATTTTATTATTAAATAAATAGTGGATAAATTGTAGCGACCCATTTAATCTCTACAGCTATGCTGATGACACAGAGCTGTATTTGTCCAAGAGGCCAGATGATACTGTTCAATACTATTGATTACAAAATGCTGCTGCCATGGTTTTGACAAAAAGTAGAACAAATTATCATATATTCCTGTTTTACACAACCTACAATGTCCCCCTGTATCTTTTTAGAATTGATTTTGTCCTTTTTTATTATTTATAAGACATTACATTGCCTCACCCCTTTTTTTATATCACAGACTCTGTGTTATTTTAAAGTCCTCTAGTTCATTTTCAACTATTTCCAAAGGTACAACGAAAACCTTCAGGGAAGCTGCTTTTAGCCACTAATGCCCCCAAAATATGGAACATGCTGCCTTTAAAAGATTAGACTTACATCTTTTAAATATTGCCTATAACTCACTTGAGAGTAATTTTTAGATACATACGCACATTTTGTCCTTTCCTAGGTATGTAAGTATGCAAGGTTTTAAAATATTTGTTTTTGTTACGGGATTGTGAAGCTCTTTGTGTGCTGGATTCTGTGCATGAAAGCCGCTGCATTGATAACATTCATTCCCTCATTCATTGGGAGATTCACTTTAAAAACCAAATTCAATAAGGAAGAGCCCCAGTGTTAACCCTTCTCCAGAAACTGCTGTGATGTTTTGTTGAATCAACAGTTGCTCCCTCGTCCAGACTCACTATATCAGACACATTTTTCCACTGCTAGATATATGCTGTAAGCATATTAAATGCTGCTTTCCCATGCTGTCTCTCTTGATGCCTGCAATTGTGTTACCTCAGTGTAATCTGTGCTCTAGTAAACAATCACAAACTCATTGGTTTTATAGGCTAGTTAGAAATGGTAATTCATCCATCCTATATAGACTGTAGGGAGGAGCAGATGAACAGCCATCTATTAAAAGGAATACATTGTTTTATCTTTAAATGTCCCAGAAATAAAACATTTCAAATCATATACAAATGCAACTGAATGTGTTAAATAGGCATTTCACATAGTCTCATATTGATCGTGAGTTCCTAAATATCAGTATATATTGCATTGTTGGCCAAAACTACAATCTAATAGTGTATTGTAATGAAAGTTGTGATTTTCGCCCCTAACTTTCTGCATTAGTTATGGAATATGAGAACCGTGTAAAAGTTTTCCTTTTGGAATGAAGCAGCAAAAAAGTAGTTTTAGTTCATTTTGTGTCGCCCAAACAGAGATTGTCACAACCGAATACATAATCTCCCAGCTGAGACGTGAATAACCCTTTAGTCTTATTGGAGTATTTATCATATTTCCATTGTGTGCTTTGTGAAGGAACAAGGGAGAATAATTGTGTCTCTTCCATTTTAGACGTCTAATTGAAAAAACAGCTGTTGGTATCTCCGACTTTTTTATCTAAGCATGTATTTTTCCCCCTGAAGTTCCTCTCAGTGAATATCTTGTCGTGGCCTCAGCTTCTCCTAATTATTGTATTCTGAGCTGTGCAGCACAGACAGCCACAGGTTCACTTCTGGTGTTTATGCAGGGCCTTCTAAATGATTTTGTTCCGCTCGGCTGCACACTTTAATGAAAGTGTAAATGCTTTTGGAATGGTGGAATCAGCTGAGTTGGGCGGATTAGCACTTCCTTTTTCCCACAGCCTTGATGTTTAATTACCACAAGTTTGTTGTTTTCTCATTCATCGGGTTATTTTTTTCTCTTTTTCAACTTTTTCGACGGCTCACATTGAGCTCGGGGCCCAAGTAATTGGTGTGTTTGGGAGGGGTGAAGGGGGGGAAAAAAACAGAGGCGCAGAGTCTGTCTGGCTTCTGTCTGCCAGACGACTACAAAGGTAGTTGGGGTCAATCGTTTTATAACTGCAACACTTTTCCGCCTCTGTGCTGAACAGGTATTTATATTCAGTTGCTTTTTAATTTCTTCTGTACTCTCTCACCCTCACCACAGTCTTTACCCATCATGCATTCCCTTCCTCCCCAAGCCCACGCACTCCTGTCCCTTTCTCTCTCTGGTTTTTCTCCCGCAACATCAGTTTCTGTATTATCAACACAGCCAGCCGTTGGAGTATGTTTAGGTCATTGGTTGGTTTTGACCTGTATTTAGCATTTAAATCAGGCCAGGCCTGGCTGTGATCTCATTACCAGACTACCTGACTGGATTTTATGTAAAGGCTAGGCATTAATAAGGATCCCTCAAGGGTTGAGGGGAGGGGAAGATGAGGCTTGTCTTGCAGCCCAGGTAATTTACTGCAGCAGAACAAGATGGAGAGACTGTGTTATTATAGACTTGATCGCTTGGCAGGCCGGCTTGTAATTGATCTGTGCTCTGCAGAAGTGCTCAGTGGTGATGGAGGGGCGCGGCTGTGGAGGGAAGAACTCGATGCAGAGTGTAATACATACTGTATAACATTGAGACAAATCCATAGTTTGAAAACTGAGAGGACGGGCAGAAGAGGGTTAGACAAGTACATATCGATAAATAAATACTCCCCGTGACGTATATTTAGAAAATTCTATTAAGGAGATGGTTTTAAGAGTTCCTCATAACTGCAAATTTTCTTATGAAAATACAGAATTCAAGACATTTGGAAGAAATAAAGGGAAAAAGCCGAGTGCAGGCAGACATGAAGAAGATGTCAAACCATTGCATTTATCTCTCGCCTTTCCTCCAACCTCAAAGGTCGTATGGGGATGAACATCGTAAATTGATTGGAAATCATCCTCTACTGTACAAGCTATGATAAAACATTAAACGGTAAAGTATATTTCAAAATAGCTATAATAGCCAATAAAATGCCATTATGTCCTTTTCATTAAAGCCTTGAGCTCTCAATAGTCATTTAAAAGCTGCTCATGAATCAGGTATCATTGTTTTGATGGCTGCTAGTGCTCGTGTTCAGGCCCTCATCAGTGAAATACAATCCAGGTCACTCTGTCTCAGTGGCAATTTTCCATTTGTTGGGGTTAATTGTACTGTTACCACCAGGCATGAGATGGTAAGAAAGTTTCACGTCTTAATTATCCCAGCCAAACTTTTGATTCATGATATTATCATCAAAAGTATGCTTAAAACATGTAATGACTTTTTGTGTAACAATATTTTATTGCATTGCAGATGTGTCACGCTCATAAATACGTTTTAAATAGCAGAATTGTTCATTCTTACAGGATCATTCCTGTATCTTTTAGACCAGCTACTATTTATTTATTGTTTTTTACTTCTCCACCATCGACAGCTTTTGCAAGCTCTTCACGATTATCCCAAAAAATGAAAATCTGACACGATCGACTTACTGTGAATGTTTTTTCATCCATCCCTTGTAACCACGGTGATTTAGACACAAAAACAAATAAATCCAGGTGAAGAGACCGATTCAGACAAAAAAAAAAAAAAAAGAGGACAGATGATGCACTATTATATATATTATATTTTTCTGTTTAACTGTGCATGGTTCAACACCATCACCTATTTCTGTCATTCTCATCAACAAAATGTGAAATGAACTCAATCAAAAAACATCTACTCCATCCTGCAACACACCAGGGTAATACATCTTGCACAAGAAAAAGCACAGATGAATACAAATCCTGAAGGGCTCTCCAAAAAATTGCATATCCTTACTGCGTCCATCGCCAGGCTATGTAATGTCTTTTGCTTTGTGCTTTCGATGCATCATTATCTAAAAGAGACGAAGGATGCAAATGAATCCCCCCTCAACATTTACCAAAACGTTGTTTATGGTCGTCGTTGCAGTTATATGAGAGCGGAGGCACAGCCCGAGAGTGCAAATCTGGCCAGGCAACCCTTTCTCTCAGCATCTGCAAGGTACTATTGATTGTTGTTATCAAGGGAGTCGAACTTGCAACAAATAGAAAATCTTCTAGAGGCTCATCTGAGCTACTCTAAATAATTTTGCTGTCTTCATCACGGCCGCTTACACCAGGGTCCTTCGGGGAGGCCCCAATCAATCGGCACTGTGAAGATCTGCTTATTATCTGCCAATAGAGGGCCCGGCAGTTGTGTCTGCTGCAGTGGAATACAATGAAGTAATTTAACATCTAGGGAAGGGGGAGAAAGGAAACGTAAGAAAAATAATGCTCGTCCAAATCCGGAGAAAGTTTGACTTTGAAGTCTGCAAGCTGTTGGCACGGCGCTGCAGTGTGGATGCTGCAATGTGGAACACTTCCTGATTGGTGAATCACAGGATTTGGACGGAAACGCTTCGCGGCAACAGTGTTTGGAGTCAGCCGTCGTATGGCAGCGGTGTCACTTTGTGTTTGTCAGCACGCTTGACAATGTTTTTGGACGTAAATAGAGATGTCTTTTCACATCAAGTATGGCTTTGGGTCTAAATTCAATTCCTGCTGCCGCCCCCTTCTTCTCCCTTCTTGGTCCACTGGTCCTGCTGAATGTCTGGCGAGGGAGGGAGGAAGGGTGAGATCTAGGTCACGATGGGTGACTCAGCCCTATCGCAGGGACACGGGGAGTTTGGGAGTAGGAGGTGAAGGATGCTCTCTGAACATCCAGGGAGAAACGGGGACGCCTCGCACCGCCCTGTTCTGTCCTTGTGAACATTAGGCATGCATCTTCTGTGACTAAAGATGCGACAGAGCAAAGGCACACGCTGTATGTACACACTGTTTCTAAGCTTTGTACTCGTACGCACATCTGAGGCTGTTGCTGAACAAACAGAACACTTTATCTTTGTTGCAAAGGCCTTTTTTTTTTCTTAATTTGTCTGCGGATCTCACAAGTTACTTTTAAGAATATTTTTGTGTGGCAGAAATTAATTAGCGATGCCTTTTTTTCTGTTCATCAGCTTCCCCTTCTCAGATTGATTATCCTATGACACTCTCCATTAAAGCCCCATTAGCCGCCATTATGCCAGACTATTTTCATTGCCAACAATAACACTCAACCGGAATGCAATCCAGGGAGGGGAGGGGGGGGGGGGGGAAGAGCACCAGGACACAAGCACAGTTTGACAGTTACAGGATTGTTCATCATTAGCCGACATTGTCTCCGAGACACGGGGATATGTCATTTACTAAAATGGGGGGCCACGGTGTGTCCTTCCCAGCCGAATGGCTTTACATGACAGCGGACATTTCTCTTGCGTTTCCTACAGGGTTCTCGATCAACGCTGTCAATAGGGGAACAAAGGAGGACTCGCTAATGACAAAAGACGCGATTCATTTAGTTTAAGTGCAAAACATCCATCCTAAATATCCTCTACCCGCGCCGAGGCTTTGATTAAGAGATTCAGTAAAAACTGTTTAAAAAAGGAGAGCATCGAGGGGAGGAATGTAGGCCGTTTCCCCCAGCGCCTCCAATCCCTCTCTCATTCTCCAGCTACATGATGGATTAACAAAAGGTGCATGGATGGTCATTACTTGAAGCGAAAGAGGAAAAAGATGGAATAGTTTGTATCTGAAGTTGCCAACGTCACTAATGATTGGTTAAACCTACCTATTAGCGCCCGAAAATGGCCGTCTCATCCAGGTGATTGGTCGTTATTTTGGACAAAAGTGTGAAACCTCTTCATGCCGTTGTTGAGAGGTGCTTGTTGTTCTTTCTTTTCAGGTTTTCCACTTAACGCTCTGCAAACACTAGAATAAGGATTTATGTGTGTTTGTCTCCCGGGTTTACCATCACTGGCCCCGATCACAGCCACGGTTATGTTTTAGCTCCAGAAGGTGATGAGATTGCAGACAACGGTGGCAATGACGTCAATTGAACATTGTTAGCATTGTTTACACTACATCCTACTTGCTGCTGCTTTAATACAGAGCAAATGTACTGCATATCTCTGCTGTATATTACCTGCCTATAAAGCTTTCTGTCCTTTATGTGTGTAGGTCCTTCAGTTTCCCGATCCACTTGCGTTTCAAATGACTATTTGCTCCGATTGGGCACCCCCCACCCCCGATGGGTGCTAGTATTCATAAAAATGTAAATATGAGATGAACACGTGCTCCTCCAATGCCACGCGACGCGTCTCCGTGTGCACTGCAGGTTGCGCGGCATTCCCGTGCATGTATTTGCATGTCTAATGAGGGGATTGAGTGCCATTAAGTCGGCTTCCGCGGTACGTAATTGTACTGCAAATGTATCTGCGTTTTAATATGCATTTAATATATATTTTAGGGGAATAAATGGGGAATAACAATGCGCAAGTAATTACATGGTGGGTGGATCCCTCGCAGCATCTGTCATTCCAATCACCGTGTTGAATATCCTCGTGTCTGTTCTGTTTCTCACCCCCGAGCGGAGACGGAGCATTTTAATTTCCATTGTGGTCCTGGCTAGGTCGCTCATTGACGATAAGCCAATAAAATTTAAATTTGGAGACTTTCTAATGAATATCCAAGAAATGTAGTGAGAGAAAACACCCCCGTGATCAAGTGTCAACAACTTTCTGGAGGGTTATCTTGGTGTAAATGGCAGGAAGTCACCCAGGGAAATGAGTATAGATATTGACATTGTGATCAGAGGAAGATGATGAGGGGAACAGCTGGAATGGTGGACAGTGGGGATATATGGAGGGGAATTAAAGTGAAGTCTCACCACTGCTGACATCCTTTCGTCGACACAACCACCATCAGGTGTCTCTCTGGTGTCTGAGCCGACTAATGAACGATGATTGCCCGCTAGCCGCTTCACGGCAGCAGGGAAGATTCTACAAAATACCACCTTAACACAAAATGTCACAAAGACTCCCATTTGCTTTAACGCAGGTTTAAGTGGAGAATATGTGATTGTTGTTCTGCGATGATGGAAATTCTTGTTCCGCACCATTAAAACCATAAAGTGTTCCCCTTTTAACAAATCTCCTCATCGCCCTGATGCAGGCGCGGTACTTACACTAATTGTGGTTCTCTGTGGTGAATAATAGTGAAGAGCCATTTGTATCGAGGGTGCGTTCGTGGTGGTGCTGAGCGTACGCGTGGGTCGGGGGGCACGGGGGAGGGCTATAATGACAAACGATGCGGCGTTGAGAGGTTATTGATGTGCGATACTGACTTCAGCACTTCGGCAGACGTCGGACTTCTCTTCAGTACTCATGACTGTAAACAGGCTTTGATTTGCAGGGCATGGCTCTGCACGGTGGATTGACTAACCAATTCCTCTGTCGGACTTTTTGATATTGATGTTTCACATGAACCGCACCCCCTCCCCTTTTGAAAATAATCGATTACTCCCGACTACAAAGTGCCTACGCATTGTTCAGCAGCACAAGTCTTTTATTCAGGTCGGTGTTGTGAAATCATAGTTCTATCATTACCTCCATACAAGCAGTCTGACGTCATCCAGCTAATATCTTCAGCATCTTGTCTGCGGTTTGATTCTGCAACGGCAGCAAATGACTGCGTATGGAAATGTATGAAAATTAAGATTTTTCACGGAGCCCTTCCTGATGGGGCTGTATTGCCCTGAAAGATTAATGTTTAAGTTTAAGATACATCAATCTTTCACACAGCCGGACCGAGCTTAACTGTTCTGAAAGCCTACGGCTCCGAATGAATATCAATGAGTGAACCACATAATTCGGATCTGAGCCTTTTGACGTTTTTTGAACTGCAAATATTCTTCCCTACTAGTATTTCCATATTTTGTCAGGCCAATTGCCAGATTTTTTTCGCTAATGGTGATAAAAAATGACAATTACGATTGTGATTACGCTCTCAATAGATGGTTTAACTGACTTGATATAATTTTATATTATGCGAATTCCACATGGTAATGCGTGCAATAAGTTACAGAAACTTTTTTTTTATAAGCTCTCAAAGCCAAGACGTGACTATGCAGAACTCTCATACTCAACAATTTATCCCGCTGGCATCTCTATTAGCATCCGCTCAGCGGGCCCAGTGGAGGCCTGGCACTCAGTGCCACTTCTTCTTGTGCCGAGAAAGAGATGCCAAGCTGACTTAATTACACCACAACTGGCTGCTGACGCCCTAAACCGCTATCTACTTCTTTTTTATTTTATTTTTCCACTTGAATTTATGCCTCCTCCTCACTCTAGCCATCCAAGCACTTTTTTTTCTGATTTTAATGCTGCTGCTCATTAGGTGATATTATTAGTGTTCACATTAAATCAAATCACTCTCAGTGGTGTAAGAAGTGTTCTATTTTTTTGCTGATTCCACTGAGAATCAAACGTTAAGTCTGCAACTCGATGCAGCTTTAAGCTCAAGGTTATGAATCCTTAAAGTCATATAGATCTAATGTGTTTAAGCACATTATGTGTCCCCCAATTTTATTATTTTGTCTTTTTTACTTCCTGTCTACACCCAAAGTGGTAACGTGTTGTATTGTGTAGATTGTCATGCTACTTGTGATCACCTTGCACTTAGATTTCAGCAAATATCTGATCAGTGTCATCACATAACGTACAGCGTGGAGGATTGTCAGAGCTGGCAGATAATCAGACTCTCCTCTACAGCAGTCTGACAAACATAAAACCACTATTTACTAAGAGCAAACAGGTTTCCCCCCCTCTATGTCTCGCTTCTGGCCCCTACTGGCCAGAAGCTGTTTAAGCAGTCAAACAATGGCAGAATCAAACAGGCCATTAAATGTGTTTTAAGACTGTGTGAGTCACTGTAATCTCATGAGGTCCTTGAGCATGCAGCCTTAAATAAACACCCAAAATATTAAGCAGTTTGCAGCAGAATGTGAGCATTCATCACGGACAGACAGAGATACTCACACTCACTCACACACAGACACAAAGGACTGCATTATCTCCAGGCGGAGAGGTTTAACACACAGGCCAACAAGCCTTTGTCGGATACTTCAAGTATACTTAATCCAAAAAATACACATTTTTAACCTTTTTTTTTTAAATTCTTTATTGAACATGTTAAAAAAATAATTCAAACTAAATGTAACAAAAAATAAGTTGTAACCAAAATTACTTTTTGGCTATGGTTGATCATGTTGAAACATACCAAGATCGAGATATCAGTCCCAAATAGCTGTGTGTTATTGGTCTGTTGTGTCAATGACTGAGTTAGCTTGACTAGGATTACAGTTAACACGCTCAGCTGAAGCCTGAATGCACTCAGGGCCACGATAAGCAACGTCACGGGCCATTTACTTCATATGCAAGAAAAATATAATCTACATTTAAATCCGACGAGTTAAAAGGTAGCGGTAATCCCATTCACTGTGTCTATGTAATTGGACAACAGACAGTAGCGCATCTGCTCACAGGAGATATCACATGATTCCCATATTTACATTTGTTATCCCTTTGGCCTTGCACTATAGAATTAATAGGGAAAATTAGGATCCTGCCCGAGGCGGTAAACAAAGAATTAGCTATCGGAGCGGCTCAGGGCTTCTGTAATATGTTGTCAAACCTCTTCCGACAACGCGAGTGACACAAATTCAATTAGTTTCATCTTGACACGCGTTACAACCGCGATGCCAAGGTACTATCCATTTAAATATCGTAATTTCGTGTTAGCATCAGTTATTTTTAAGAGAAATCTATTCGATTTTGCCATTTTTTAAAGGAGTGTGTTTAAAGTGGCATCATTGCAGGCGTGTAACACACACCTGTCCTCCGCCTGCGCCCATAGATGGAGTTCATGAGTGATTAGCTTCCTCACTGGACTGTGGGTGAATTCCACCTGAGCTCCCTCCTGTGTGTCTCTCCCCATCAGCATCTCAGCGTTGGCCGCCACCAGAGGTTCTTTAATTTCTTATAGAGCTGGGCGTGGAGCAAACTTAAGATGGAAAAACTTGTCTGTGGTTTAATTTTTCACATTTGTGTGCTTTTCCAACCAGTGCATTTCATTCATTAAATGTGTCTTAAATGTGCAGCACGGATGGAAATTGGACCGCAGACATGCAAACGTTCCCCATTTTCTATTTACTTCAGTTTATTTACCATTTTGCATGTATGTTGATATGAAGATGAGATTCAAACGTAAACTAAATCCACTCTCAAGTCCAATATAAGCAAATTGTCCCTTTCAGTTTGGATTAATTGAAAGTCTAATTAAGTTAACAGCATTTCACAGCAGATATTTAGCTCATTTACTCCTTTTGTACAATGAATTAATAGCAGCAGTCCTTTTTTTTAATCATTACCTTGACTATGATCACCGATGAGAATCCGTCAATTTCCTTATTATCCATCAAACAAACGGGACGCATTTTTAAACGTTGATGTATTCCGCCGCCATCCAAACGTTTTGAGATTAAAGCCACAGTCGCGCGGCGTGTTTACTCTCCAGTGCGATGCCAGTCAGTTGAAAGTTTTGTGAAACAAGGGGCCTGATTTCCCAGCGCTTCATTTGAATCCCGACTGCGACAAGGTTTCTTTGGGAGAACGGCTTGATTCTGCAACAACGCTGCCAGACTTTCATCTCCCATAATTAGACTTCAGACGTTCATTTTTATTTAGCCTCAGTATTCATCCTGTATCTATATTCCAAACAGAAGTTAGTTTTTTTTCTTCCATCTGAGAGGTGGCCGGAGGGCTTCCTGATTGATTAGAATTCCTCAGAGGGGGAACGAAGCCGAGTGGAGACTTTGAGTTTGAAACACCGGGGTGACGCAGGCCGACGTCGTCTGCTGCCGAAGATGCATACCCTGAAGATCCTGTTGACTGAAGCGAGCACAGATTGTGCTGATTTCGGTTGTGTTGAAACGTTTTCACAGGAAAAGCACAAGGGATTTTTGCAGGTGTAGCTGCTGTAGAAGCCACGAGACTGGTGTATTCTGGAACTGAGCCTCGGGACATTCTGACACTAGACGATATGTTCAGATACAGCCTGATATAAACGTTGCTGACGTGTTATTTTTTCTATTTAAGGGGAAACAAAATGAATAGTTTGCAGGCCTTATAGGATTCTTTCCATTTCACTCATCAAAAACAAAGCATCAACAACAGGACTTTAACTGCATCTAAGTGAGGTAAATTATGTTCTTATATGTATATAAGAAACGTAATAAACACTGCTGCTTCCACGGAGTCCGCATGCTGACCGGACATATTTCAAGATTATTCCATATTCTCATTTTGTGCAAAAGTCAGCAAGCAGCCTACATGTTTTACACTTGCATTGCTTCTTTTTAATTTAGAGACACCTTTGGTCTCGGCTGTGCTGTCTGTGAGGGTGAGGATGAAATCCTTGAAATGCTTCGCAACATAAATTTCTAGCAACACTGGTAACATGGCAATCGCAATGTCGGGTTATTGGTCAGTCATTTGTCCAATAATTACGATAATCCAATCCAAGACGACTTTATTTGCAACATATTCCAACTTTATGGGCCACCCTTTATATACCTAGCTACATATAATGTATTAATTTCCCTTGGAATTACAAAAAACCAATAGGATTGTATCTTTAGAAACCCACTCTCTTGACTTCCTGAAGTCGTGAGTCATGAAAATATGTGCTACCAGGCAGTCCCAAATCCCAGTCGGCTTGTATCGTCCCAGTCTGACATACTGGTTGCCCCTCAGGCAGTAATCTGTAACTGGAGGTATTAACCCAAAGTGGACATCGACACGCACACTGTTACAGCGATTCTGGCTATGTTTACTGGCGCTTCTCCGAACCATATTTTAGAGGTTCACTTTCAGGGGTCGGTAGCGGCTGCTCAAACACTTACTGTTGGCCGTTTGGACGAATGACATCATGTCAAATAAGGAGGGAAGGGCCGGCATACGGGAGAATCCATAGCTAATTAGTGCAGCTGGCTTTTAAGCGGGACAGTTTGACGAGAACATTAAGAAAAGTACGTAGCTGTGTGTGTCGATACTGTTTATGTTGCTCCCTCTTGCACTCGCTCCCATCGCGCTCAGCACTATTGGAAGGGTTTCACCGCCTATAAACAGGCCGCGTCGGGACAATGAACCGACGCCGCGTCGCCGTTAGACGTTCCACCTTATCTGTGGCCAAAATGATTAAAGTAATGCAAGTCATTGTAGAATATATCACAGATGTAACGTCTGTTGCTCGCGCCCAAAGAATCTGAAAGTCATTTTCATATCAGTAAACAGACAGCGCGTGTTGGCCTCCGATTATAATTTAGTTTTCATCGTCATTGAAGTTGACACGGGGAAATTCCACGATACGAAAACCGCTGGTTAGACATGCACATTAAATCCGTTATTTATCGGCGTCAACCTGGATGATTGATGCAATTACTGCAGCGGAACAGGGAGCTTCATTATTTTAAGGAAACTGGCTAATTGAATTTAGCTCTTATAGCCCTTATCAATATATATGTAATGAGCCACTAATGCTCTGCCTGTAAAATCACACTGATCAGTGTTGACATTTCCTCCCGGTCTGCTCTGATTAGTCCGCGGAGAGCGCTTTCAGCGTGAACAAACCCGAGCATGCAGTAGCATCATCTCCCCGACATGTGAAGGGTTTTTGATTTGATTGCTGATTTAATGTGTTTCATGCTCTGTTATATATTTTGATAGGTAGATTGCCCGGAGTGAAATGTGAAAATTCACAGGCTTTCAGTCAATTTGAAAAATTCATATTTTCTCAGCAGGTCACGCGCCGTCTCCTCCTTCAACTCCATCGCTCTCATTAAACCCTAATTTTCCTCAGGCACGTCCTGTGCACTGTGTGGTCCTCAAATAGAAGGGAGATGTTAATTATGAGAGATGAATTCTATCTTTGATAAACCGTTAATGTTCTTTTACATTTTCGGTTAAATTGGACTTGGTGGAAGACGTATGGAGTCTTCATCTATCCACCTCAAAGATAAAACTGGAGGTTAAGAGAGGAACATTTTTGATAATAAGTAAGTACTTATGGCTGTTTTTAGTTTTATGGTATCATTTGAAGACTTCCTTTGGCTGTAAGTAAAAAAAGGGTACATAGTTACATTTTGGAACATTATGACTTGTATAAATTATCTATTTTACAAGAATCTATGGTCTTCATTATGTAAAATGCACATCGGATGATTTAAAATATGTCTATGGCCGTAGAAAGCAACCATATTACTTACCTTTCCATTTACTGTCGGTGGGTTCATGCTACTAAAATGCAAATATCTTCATTTTTCCACCGTGACATTGCTCTCAGTGTCTTTATGAGCATTTCTTTTTGAGTGCTGCATTAACAGACAGAGTGCTGACGGAGATTTACAGGGAAGAAAATCATCTCATCGTGTTTGTGGCAGAAGGAGAGCTTTTCTACCATCACACGGGACCTTTGTAAAAAAGCAGAAGCCATGTGGAGAAAATGAAAATGCAGGAAGGTAGTACAAATAGGGCTGACCTTGAGATAATGACGCTTTTATCGGCAAGGGGGAGAAAAAGAAAAACAAGCATAGCTGACCAGCCTTCCACATCCTAGCAATTTCTTTGCGACTGCGGGAGACGGAAAATAAAAAGGCTCTGAAGGACGCTGCTGTGAACTTGGACGCCAGCTCAAAAAAAAAAAAAAAGTCCATCTGTTTAATTTTCACCAGATCCAAACTGGATTGGGTTTCCTCTCCACACCAGCCATCGGTGTGGGATTCTTAACTATCGATTCTGGCAGCTAGGCAGCTCGTGTAATTAAAAAATTCTATGTGGAAGATGGTAAACACTCCTCAAAGCCAACTGTGGCGGGGCTCTTCATCCTTAATGAGATTTCAGTGGGGGAAAAAAGCTAAGCAACCAACCCGAAGAATCAATAGTTTTCTCTCTCTTTCTCTCTCAAATGCTTTTGATAATCTTCTCTAAGGCTCTGATCAATTTGAGCTGATACAAGTCATTAATAATCGTTGTCCACGGTCCACTTTCACTCTATTCCAGCCTCATGAAAGGATCAGAAACTTAGTTATATTACATTCCCTGGCACCCTGGGAACTTTATATCCCCGCAACCTTAAACTAATCACTCATTGGAAAGTTACTGTACTTCCCGGAGAACTGCAGCCGCATGCATCACCCAGCAGGTGCTCCAACAGTGTAGGTGTCATCTCATTAAAGCTTCAGTCTTTATTAACATCTTGTCTCATGCCATTACGCTCCCGTCTGAGGGAGGGGCAAAAATCAATAAACCATTTACTTCATTTTGTACTCGGCAACAGCCAATCCCTCTGCTGTGACCTGTACTCTTACATTAAAGAGGATGCTGTTAAATTCAGCAACGCAACGCAACTTCTCCATAGCATATCTGTTTCCGCCCCGCAGTGCGCCAGCATCTGCGTTGCTTACTGTCTCCCCATAATGAGCTGATTACGCTTCGGCATTAAATTGTGTGAGTGACATTATCTCCGCAGGGAGCGCCTCATCATGATAAACAACCCAGTAGGTGGAAAAAGCCGGGATAAAAATACATTTATCATCTTTCTGGACCATTACCTCTCACAAACTTGCTGAAATAAATATTGTGACAGTGGATTGCATTTAATTATTTTACCCTCCTTCCTGTTCCAGGTGTATTTTTTTGTAACAGGGTGAAGATCATTGAATATCAGCATCCTCTGACTATGAAAAAAAAACCCAGTATTTTCCCTGAGGTTAAAAAGCAACAGTGATTAATACAATTTCTCCATTTAATTCACAACTTTCAAAAATGTTTTTCAGCGTAACACTAGTGTTTTTTTTTCTTTTTTACTGGAAGGATACCAAAAAAAGTGTGACATTGCATATTCCTGTGTGCTATATTTAAGCCTAGCATGTATAATACATCACGTATTTGCATAGTATTTGTAACAGAGCAACTGTGCAATAAATTGAAAAAAAAAAGGTACAACAGAAGGAAATCCCAGAAGACCTTAAGGCTCCGAGGCAAAGTGTAGGGAAAGAGTACAGCCGCCCCACAGCTGGAGATAATATTGTGAGTAATTACTTCCATCCCCACTGGGCAGAGGACCTCAATGTTGTGTTTCTCTTGTCATATCTGGGCCCGGCCGCTCGTCTCGTCTCCTCGCCGCTCGTTCCAGACGCCATCGGTTCTGTCAAGCATCGGCGAGGAGGGGGGAGGCGTTAGTGGACCCTGGAGAGGAGCGGGGCGAGGTGATAAGAACATCAACAGGGAATCCGCCTCATTCAATGCTGCGTACTCATGAAAGTTGGACCTCTCGTTTAGAATAAACACAAGGTGTGCCGTGCTTTTTGTTTGTGTGAACAAGGTTTACAGCGTGTGAATGTGTTTAATCCTATTAATACAAACGTGTGATTTTTGACGTAAGGCATGCAGAGAAAAGTGTTTTATCAAGATGCACAATCGGATATGTCATTAAAAACAACCCTCGACAGATGTTTGAAAACACGCTCGACATCGTTTATCCAATACAACACGAATGAAAAGCCAGGAATAGTTTAATTAATTCACTAATTGGAAAAAAAAACAATAACTTCACAGTAGCAATAAGCCATGAAAGACCATCGTTTACATTTGTGTAAGTATATTAAATGAGCATTCATATGATGCAAATTAGAGCCATTTTGTTTTATTAAGCCTCTATATTCAAACAAATGGGATAAAGAAAATATTGAGTAAGCTTTTTCAATCATTTGCCACCCAACAATTTCATTACTATATAAACAACTTGGGGAAATTGGAAATATTTTGATTGAAATGGGGGAAAATGTGATCATGTGTTAGAATAGCAAAGTAAGGAGTTGCTAAATGAGAAGAATAACCACCATTATTTTACTTTCAGTCATGTATGTTCTCCTGCAGCAGCTTCGAGGCTTCGTGGGCTCCATATGTCTCAATATCGTGGCGGCAAAGCAGTTCATTAACATTAGCCTGACTTAATCAGTTTAGCATCTGGCGGAGGACCCAGTCGAGTTGTACTAATAATAACACACATCAATATGAACACAAGGATAGCGGAGAGAGCACAATTTCATTAGCAGTGGGTAGGCGTAATCAATTCTCAGCCTGGAGTGCATAAGTAGTGATTTACTCGCTTCGGGTAGTTCTGGCTGAAACTTTTGCTTTTAAAAAAAACGATAATAATTGCTTATAAATGATCCACCAAGGTTGCGAGGTTATACCACTGGGTGAGCTAGTTTCAGTTGAATGAAGAGAGAGAGAGAAGCATTATTTGAGATACATTTCTTCCGTGCTGATGCCGCTATATGCTACCTTCAGATTTTACCTATGCGAATGTGTCTTTAAGAATCATATACATAAAAAAAAATCTAATTGGCACCTGGCGATGTCCCTCTGCTGCTTCAGTACATGTAATTTCATATCCGAGGCTAATGAAAGCTTGTGGTTCTTGCATATACAGCACAGCCTCCACGCTCACAGCAGCTCCCCCATGCTGAGCTTCAGATGAGGTTATTTCATTTGGGATTAGCTCGGTATTATCTATGGCTCGATAAGAATCCGCTTCAATCTCCAATCTGCCATGTGAAACGTATTTTATTTATTCATTTTTCTGACAGCTGGTCTTAAAATGATTGAATGATGAAATCACAAGATGTAATTATTATTTTTTCTCTCACAAATACGTGCTTAGAGGATTGTTGGGATGTGTCGCAGTCGACGAATATTTGAAGAGAGGAATTAACAAAAAAAAAACGGCCGTGCATGGACAAACTAATCACCACCACTACAGATTTAGTTGAAAACTGCCAAAGTGATTTTTCTGAGTGAAAAGGGTTTCTTTTCAGGATTTTCAGAGCACCCGGGCCTCGAGGAGCAGGAGGAGGAGCAGGAGGTGGAAGCGTCTCTCAGGCATCTCGTAGTGCAGCGGCGCTCCATACATCCTTGACCTTTTTTCCTCTTCGAAAGCCAAAGAGAGCGACTCTATCAGATAATTACACAAGGCTTTAAGTCCTAAATCTCATGCCTTCAATACGCTAATAGCTTACGGATGATCGAGCAGGTGGCTGTCATTGCTTGCGATGCATACACGCGCATTATGTCACCGTGTGGTGGAAATAATATACGAGAGGAAGGCAATATTTGCAGCCTAATAGATGTGTTGAGGGGTGGAGGTGGTTGGGTGGGGGTGGGGGTGGGGGAGGGTAATCTCAGAGCTGTTTGCTTCATCGGCTTGAGAGCGCCAGCGAATCGATACATCGACACCGGGGTAGTTCTTGCACCATCAGTCAGCCAGCCCATCTCATCAAACTGTTTATTCAACCACAGTAAACAATAACAACCTTCATGCTGGCCCGGTCCTCTACCCTCTAATTACTCGAGCATAAAGGACCACTATATATAGATATAAATACATATCTATATAGGCACCTGGAATTTGCCCCACCTCCCCAACTGAAGAGCAGTGCGACGCACCAGAGCACCTACTGTACATGTATCCTCACAGAGCTGCGAATGAGCAGATAATGGGCTCATATGCATAATACTGACAAGGGGGTTAGATTGTACCCTTCCTGCTCGCTGACAGCACGGTGTGATCCGTTAAGCAGAAGCCGGGATTCAGGTGAAATTAGTCAGCGCTTCTTGCTTAAAAGGCACGAGGCCAAGGAGAATATATTACGCTTTTGCTTTTTGCACCTTATTAATGCAACACTTTTCACACACCTGCAAAATTACCAACGCTATTGTTGTTTTTGTTTTGGACGGAAAGTATGTGACAAGCAAGCGTGCAGGCTCCTTTAAAAAAAAAAAAAAAAAAAAAAAAATCAAAGGGACTTATTTACATAAGAAACATCTTTTTTTTTTTATATACTTGGATTTTCCATTTATGTTTATTTGATAGACATTTGGTCCATTAATAACGGGGTTAAAAAGGCTGTTACAGTGATCCCATCTGCATCACTACATTGAAAAGGTGAGATTATTATAGACAGTGAGGTCTATTTAATGGGTACAGTCATTTTCCCAAAGGGGAAAGAACATGTGACACAAAGTCAAGCAGGTGACACGTGAAGACCAATTACAGAGCCGGTGCCGCATGAAAGTCGGCATGTGGCGCCAGCGGAGTGCTTCCTGAAGATCTGCTGCTATTAATATTGCACTTCCTGTTGAACAGCAAAGGACATCACTGCCTCAAATTGACAGAGGCACACAAAGGCCAGTAATCAAAAGCCCTTACACTGTAATGAGGCAGAAATATTAAACAGTACATCCTTGCCTTTGATCCGCGGTACCACCTTTGGGTATGATAATAAGCCTGATGCTAATGTCTGAAGTGCTAACAATGGGGACCGACTGCTCCGGATCGGGGCCTGGATGCTGAATTTCAATGCGGGATCGGATCACGGGAACTTGTTGCGGAGTCGGATGTGAGAGGCAGGCAATCAAAGCGCTGCGAGGGCTGAGGAGTCCGTGAATGATTTTTCTGATCCGCACTGTGCCCACGAGGGGAAAAACATCATCAAATCAACAAGGAGCCAAGTATTCAGTTCAGTTGGGTAAACACACAGATTTATTGCCAACGCGGTGATGAATCTCGACATGCATGAGGGGCACCGTTAATGAACCAAGTGAAACATTTTGGCTGTGTGCATATATCAAAAAACAGTCGCCGCTGTCGGCCTCCGTCGTCTTTTCACCACATTGAGCATGACACAACAACAACAAATAACTTTCCACTGTTCTGACTAGCTACGTAGAGAGCTTGCTTGTTGAGGCGCACATTTCACTGCTTTCATTTATTGTACAATACAGCAGCTCAAGATACTCTTGTGCTCATTCACAATGAGGGGCAATTGGCTGCTAGGATACAAGGTTAAATGGGCCAATACTGGTTTTCAGTCCAGTGCCTAATCCAATCCAGTCAGACAGTCTGACAGATGCACAAACATCAGCTGTAACATGATTAAGCATCAACCCCTTATTTTCAAAAGGCAGCTCAATTTTGATCGACCCGTGCTTTTTATATTTAGGTACGCTCGGCGGGTCCTTTGATCCTTCCGTCAGCACCGAGCAAGTTTTTTTTCCTCGTGCTGCAGGCAACGTGTTTTGGAGAGGAGGAAACCGAGTCTGTGCATGACACCTCACTAATTCTGACTGTAAAAGGGAAGCAGCAGAGAGATAATTAGATATTTAAAAGTGTTCTGATTGTCTGTCTGTTTTGGGACAGTCATCCTAAAAAAACCAAACCATGCACAAACACGCTTCCTCATTTTGCTGCTTAATTCTCCAACAATATTCTGGATTTGCTAGTTGTTTGCTGTCGGATGTGTGTACACACTGACTGTATGAGCGGCCTTACAACAGATTACCTGATTTTCAGTTACCTGAAATGAAATGAAATGAAGATTATTTTATTAGCACTCAAGCTGTTGGCTACAGAACAGCTTCCAGGCTAGTGTGAATGAATCATCATCTCGGTTCCAAAAGGGTTCTTCCTGAAGGGCCAAGGCTCCATTTGCTTCTGAAGAACCCTCTTTTGAAGCAAGGGTTCTTTGTAAGACTAATGGTTCCATTAAGAACCTTTTTCATCCAATACCCAAAAACCAAACCACCCCAAAACCTTGTTGTGGGTTTTGCTGCACCACAAAAACCCTGTTATGTTAGACGAGCCTCAAAAAGAACCCTGGGTGGGTTCTAGATGGAACCCATTGACTAAAAGATTTCTTGTTAACACACCCTTTTCTGGGTAGAGAGGGTATTATGTTAGGTTCAAGATAGACCCACTTTAAAAAAAAGTCTGAATGGAACCTTTATAAAAGGAACCTCAGGTAACCCCAGGCTGGGAAAGCCAAACCCAACAATGTTCTAGTAAGCACCTTTATTTCTATACACTTATAGTATTGCCGTAAGCCTATGAGTGTGCCTTGAATCTCTATTGCAGATCTTCACACCACACCAGAGAATTGAGCTCATTTCTTCAAATCGCTGACTGCAGTATCCTCCAGCGTCACTGAGAGTGACATCATCTCATCCCCCATTGGCTTGGTACCACCACAGGAGAGCAATACGATACTCTCTCTCCTTCTCTTATTGTGAAAACTCCGCCAGCCTTCAGGAAGGATCTGTGACCCAGACTGCAAGCTAAACCTAAGTAACTGGCTTGTTTTACAACCTCTGCTCCCTGGTTTCTGTTTCTCACAGGTCTAACGATTCCCAGACACCCTGGAAATGGCACCAGCCTTTTCACAGAGCTGCCAGCCACATGGGCTGATGAATAGCATGGGATGGGTCAGCTCCACTTGTGTTGTCCAGGGCTCCCAGTCGGGTTTCTGCAACATATTCCGCCCCTTTGGTCTCCGAGTGTATTTCTCCTGTTGGCCATCTTCCTGGATCAGAATTGCAATCCAGCCATACACAACTGACAGAGCCCATCAATGCACTTTTCAAACCACCTTTCTCTGCTCGTTACTCAACGGTAAAAGGTACATATGGCCGTAAAGCAATGATGATCTATCTCTTCCTCTGTCACTTTTCTGTAAATGTCTCATTCGGAGAAACCCTTATAATGCAGGATTTGTTCAGGGCATGTGTTGATGTCGGATTGCAAATATAGCCGTAGCATGTCCTAATAATCACTTGATTTAGTATCAGGACTCTGATTTACCATCAATGTTCACTGCCAATTATCCGTTCCAATCCCTCCATCAGGATTTCCTGCCTGACTTTGTGCCTGGGCAAATCCCATCTGGCAAGCATGGAAAAAACTAATTATTTCTCAAAAGCCAAAAAAATATTGCTACAAAAAAATAGCAATAAGTCAAACTAGATTACTGTCCTTGTGCAATTAAGTGCTCATACACATTCTGACCCCCTAATTAGGTTGTCGACTTGCTCCATCCACAGTTAAGAATAATTGTTATTCTCAGCCTTCCCCAGCTTTCAGAGCCAACAAAGAGCTATTACAAGACTTACTTTGATGCTGTCATGTGATTGTTGTTAGGAGGCCTCTGCAGGTTAATGGAAGGATAATCGACTATTTGATCTTAGCTGAGTTGTAGCTCGTCTGACAGATGAGTACTGCCTAACTGTGGTCCAGTCTGTCTTTATTGCACCACTACAACTTGAGATGTAAACGCAGAAATATGCCCATAATCAAAAGATTACCACAATGCCACTGCGACCCTGTACAGGATTAACACGAGTAGATATGAATTGATGTGACAAATAAATGGGTAACGACGACACCAAATATTGTAAATGTCCACCCTTTGACACCACTTCTGCACAGTTATGCTCTAAAATTGCAAATGGATGAATGGATTAATGAAAGGCTCTATTAGGGCCATGCTGACATATCAAGCCGACCTCAAAGATCTACACTAGTGCCTTCAACGTCTGTCTGATCATGCCTCATGGTGCTTTGCAATATTAAAAAATATGACAAGGGACATTCCAAGGTGGATAATCCTCGTTAATACACAAACCGTGTTGCAACCTGACAGATTTCTCTATAGTGCCGTGAATATCGTACGCGATTCCAGCACTTGGCTGTGATTTATTTCCTTTCCCAACGATAAGTGAGGAAAATCTCCCGTCACCGATTGCCTCGCCTTTTTGTTTTCCAAGATGCACGTTAGCGCACACCAAAGTGAAGCGGCTGACATGCACGCATCCTCTGCATCTGCGTGGGAAGGAATAACTAGTGAGTAGTTCACATTTCTAATCCAACCAACATAGAAGGACAGACACATCTAACCCACCTACTCGTTTCATACATACCACTGGCTGTGAACCTGTGAAATAGTCTAATTAGATGCTTTGGAATATGAACTGAGAATATATGATGAAAAGCATGTTGTTGTCAGCTGGAGGTCTCCAGCTTGTAGAACAATAAAAGAGAGAGAAAAACGAAGGTCCTTGTGTCCCTGATCAAACTGATGTTCCGCTTCTTTTTTTAACCTTTTGTTGTACTCTCACTAAACCCATCCTGAAAAGATAAAGTTTGTTTTTGATGATGCAGGAAAGCAGGAAAGAACATAAATCTCTATTGTGTTGCCTCTCTATCCGGCATGTGTGCACAGCGAGGGTTTAATGGTTTGTGTATTTGTGCCAAACTGTGCAGAGGTCACGGTCCCATGCACACAGCAGTCCAACTTGACACTCTTCTGTATGATATAATGAAGTATTATTTATGTATTTAGTATTATAAAAGTTTTGTAATAATTGTCCATTTTTGCATCGAAATTTGTGATTTGTTTTAAAAATAAATGCTAAACCGTGAATTGTTTAATTATGACATTATGCACCATGAAATGTTTAGCGATGGGATTTAAGCATTTGTCCCTATATGAGGCAATTTTTTAATTGCTCTCCATCGTCCTAAACGAGGCTCACACAGAGCATCATCTTCCAACAGCTCCTTCAGCCAATCCCGGTGCATTACGCGTCATCTCAATTACCCATCATGTTCTTCCAACACACGCTGTTGCCAAAAGCAGCAAAACATTTTAATGAGGTTTTCACAACTTCTGACTCCCATTATTCTCCAGTAGATGTTAAGTATTCATGTGAAAATGTGGGCTGAAATGCTTTTGGTAAAAATGGAGTTGAGACCAGCGACTTTTTTCGGTTTACTCTGCTTTATTCGTCCCGGCTGGCGGTGAACAATGTTCACGGAGAAATAATAATAATGTTGTGTCTCTCCTTCAGAAAGTACTGTGATCATGACCCATTGAAGCATTTTTGCATCTATACAGTACTCCTGGTTTTGTGTTATTATTGGACCAGGTTGTTTTCATGCAGCATTCTCGGTCTGAATATGTCCCTATTAGATGAATGGAATGAAACACTGCAGGGCTGTGTGTTTTAATGATTATAATTAGCTGAGATGGGAAACTAATACAGCATATCACTATTGGAAATGGTCTGCATGCTTCCTGAGTCATTTCCATGTCTGGTCAGTGTATTGCAGTTTTAACAAGCTCTCAGCATACATTGTTTTCTTAAATTCAAGGAATTTTAACATCTGAGATATGAATGCATAATTCTTGGCTATAAATGAGTAAATTGTTGAAAATGAACATCCTAATGAGCACATAGATTGGAATTTGATTAAAATTTGAAGGGCTGATCCATAAAAGCATTAGCGATGCAGCTAGGTGGCTTGTTAGCGCTTCAACCGCGGCACCGATGCATGCAAGGCACGAATGTCGGACAATATTAGCGCCAGGTAAAAGTATTAACATCTCTTATTGCAGCTAAAACTTCAGCAGAGAAACCTCAAATTTAGGTTAAAGGTAATACACTTCTTTTGGAAAGAGACCAATTTAAAGTATTCATGAATTTATTTATAGAGATCAATAAATGTTAATATCGATGATTTGAATTAATTACAAATATCTAAACTTACGCACAACTTCAAATTAAATATAATTTTCATCAACACACATCAGTTACGTTTTTTAGACATTAGAAAACATTCCTTCAGACTTCCACACGCTCTAACCCTCATGTAGCGGCGAGTGTTTTTCCCTTTTCATGGCGACACGTACCATCTAAAAGATCAACACAATTTCTTTTTTTTACAATCACAAAAAGAAAATGTCCGTTCCAACACAAAGAGCGGCGTGTCATAAATATAACCTTGTCTTAAGAGGAAATAAAAGTTGTTTGAAACACTTTTGTTGTAGCCCTTTTTACGAGTTTGTTGAGCCCTCTTTGCCAGAAGCGAGTCCTGGAGTGAGAGGAGTTCCATACATCATTGTGCCGAGGCATTACTGCGGGTAATGAAGTGTGAACTAGGAGCTGCACTTCGTTTTGTCATAAAGAGTGGGAGGAAGCTCACTGTAGCACGAGGATATTCTGGACAGTCTTCAGGCGTTCGCAGCAAAGTGCCTCAAATTACAGTTGTCGGCTTAAAAAAAAAAAGAACTCAAAATGTTCTGCCATAGCGCTACATTTCACTTGGACGTCAATGGAGGATGGGGGATATCCCCAGCCTCGAGTCAAAGTGGCTTTAGTCTAAATGAAATGTATGCAATTTAATTTACTCTTAGCCACATATGTGCAGCTAACCAAATAGGAAATATAATTTAATTTAAAATTCGTTTGCATGCTGGGTGCAAATCTAGTTTGGGTCTAACATGGAGGGTGGATGCAATGCACCAAAACAGACAGAGAAGAAGTAGTAGGGAAAAGAAGGGAGATGATGGAATTAGCTGTTTAGCTTCTCTCGAGATCAGGGAGTGGCATTTTTCCGCTTATTGGTGTAGGACACGATATGAAATCATTTATTGATCCTCCAGGGGGGAAACTGAGCGCCACCATACATACATAGACAGGCTGCAGGTGAGACAATAGGAGAAGATGAAGCATCCCAATGCAATATGGGATAAGGAGGGAATGGAGCACCGTAATAAATAGCATATATGACATAAAAATCCATACATTCATCAACAACAAAGTTCCCACAATCCTTCGTACGACCGCCAACATTGCAACGTCCCACATGCTTTGCGTTACATCGCATTGTTTCTTCATGAACCTCATTGAGCGAACCAGCCTTTTGCCTCCCCGAGAAAAACAACCTGCAGGCGAAGAAGCTGATGGAAACAATTCAGAGGCTTACATTTGTTTCTAGGTCGGCACACATGATTTTACAGCATGATTTATTGTCCGCGCAGACAACAGTGCCCCAGGACATCTGGGATAAGTGTACTGCATTAACAAAATGGAGGCTCTGATTTAAGCAGTTGCTTATGTAGTTGTCAGCTCGCGTTCAGGGATCACTGGCAAGGGGGGAGTGATATTTGGTGACAGGTATTATGATAGATGAGTACAACAAACCATTTTGTAATGATGAACATTTTGTGATATTTTGAAGGTGCTCTCTATTTGACTCACACATGCCAAGTTTACAAGGCCCACATTTCCAACAGAGTAGTTCTAAAAAGACTGTTGAACCCAGAACTCCCAATAGGGGGACGCAGGCGTCATCCGATGGTGGTGCGACTCTGTAGCTAAATGATACTTCCTGGCTCAGACTTTGGGTACTTTATCTATAAAGAAGTATGGTTTATTTTGTGTGTTTCATTTTGCCTTCAGTAAACCATTAATTGTTAATATTGATGGGTAGAATGATGGAAAGCTAGCCTTCGTTAAATCCATAAACATTACTCAGGTAATTGTATCACGGCAAATTGCTAATTGAAGGTAATAACACAAGATAAGTGTCTTTTTTGATACTACCTCCGGGGGTGCCGATGACAGAAATTCTACACGGTGGGGCATTTTTTGTGCATTTTTCTTGCCGCATGAATTGGTGTGTGGGTGTGTGTGTGTGTGTTTTGCTGAGCTAAATCAGATCTGAATCCATTGGAGAATGAATTTCGGTTGCTTGTCATATCCAAAAGACAATGGTTGGCTTTCGAAAAAAATCCCTGTGGTTAACTTTAACACTTTATGTCTTTTGGCTTCCCTTTTTTTACAAATATGGTTATAAGGGCTTTTTAATGCCCAAACAAAAAAGAAAAAAGGAATGAGATGTCATTTCATTTCTTCCCTAACAGCTGCATGGGAACACTTGAAGAGGAGAAAGTTGGACTCTACTAGGTTAACACTTCTACTTGTCTCCTCCCTCTAGTACAGCACTGTCCCATACAATTATCTGTGATGACTGTCTTGTGTGAGATTTGCTCAAATGAAATGACGTTATTGCCGAGTGTTGGAGTCGGATTTCTGATTTAATTGAAGTTCCACTGCCTCGTGGGTCCAGTATGGGAAGTTTCCTCGTGTAGCTCAACGGCGTCCTAATGAACAACCACTTTCTCATAAATACTTAACCACCTGTAAGGAATCTGTTGAATTCATTGTCTGCACCATTGTTCCAAAGGGGCAAGAATTTATTGGTTCCTTCAGCTGTGATAATTGCAATTTGCAGCTGAGTTGAACGGAAGAAAACACATTTTCCTAGAGGAGGATATTAATGTATTCAACACAGGGCAGGCCATTTGTTTTCATCATCCAGCTAAGCTAAATGCATTCTTTGCATTGCATTGTATTACTATTTGAAGGCATTATTTTCCCCCCATTTTAAATACATATTTGAAGGCACTATCTTACCCATTTTAAAGTTTACAAGGTTAGATAGCTGTTGAGTAGAGAAAAAAACAA
This sequence comes from Eutrigla gurnardus, assembly GCF_963514095.1. Lineage (NCBI taxonomy): Eukaryota > Metazoa > Chordata > Actinopteri > Perciformes > Triglidae > Eutrigla > Eutrigla gurnardus. The sequence continues at coordinate 4,648,804 of NC_139929.1, read as the reverse complement.
ATGGCTTGAACATTTCTCGTGATCATTTTGCAAATACGGGAACACGGAGAAAAGCAAATTGATTATGGTTATTTTAAGGTTAAAGTTGTAGCTCCCTGCAGAAACGGACCCCGACGCCTACATAATGATAATCACCGATTGTGAGTGGAGCGCACACTTGCATAGCAACCAAGGCCATGGGAGCGATAGTAGAAGCTGTCGATCAGAGGTATCTATGCATCATATATTCAGTATTTTAACATGGGACGAACTGAAAACTTGCAATTGCTATCGATTTGTTTTCTCCCTTAACGTTTTCTTTTTTTTTTTGACCAGCCAAGCTCAAATGCACAAGTCAGGCTTTACTGGAACAGCTGACACAGCAGACAGCAGCCATACATCTGGGGTGGTACACAATAGGAAATCAATCTGATACAGAGCAAACAAATAACATTTGTCAGTCGAGGAAAGAATAGACTGGATGTTTGTGAATGTGTACGCACTGTAGCTCTGTGCGTTTTCACAGCTTCAGGAAGCATTCACAAGAAGTATAATATCAGGTGTGTTTACATGAAATTAGTGTGAGTGAGTTGAACGATTCAGTGAGTTAAGGGTTCATAGAAGCTGTGTGCTTTCATTCCTTTTTTTTAAGGCCGAGCTCATTGCATCTTCCCTTTGCAATCAATCACAAGAAAACAACGGGGGTGGGGGGGAGAAAAAAGATCCTTGTGGAATCTGCAATTATAATCAAAGACGATCATGGTGTGAACACATCTAATTCTCCTGCATGGAGTTTGCCTTGAAATTTAAACGAGACAATCAGTGCACAAAACAGCTTGATTCTCCAGTTTGACGGACGGATGCGTTTTAAAATGATCATGGATGCGCCGGAGAGTGCCTGTGAGGAGGAAATCGGTGGTAACGGTGTAGCCTTGGATATAACAATGTTAAGTGTGGGCTATTTGTTGGTGGATAAATGCTACAACTCCTGAAGCAGCATCACGTGGAGTATTTCATTTGTTCCTGTCAGAAAGTCAGGAGCATCTGATTATAATAAAACATGTTTTCACATTCACCGTTAGCACTGCAATGATAATGAGTACCATTAAGTACTTTGTATCAGCAAGTAGCCAAATGTTCATACTTGACCTGAAAAAAGTGCTATCGTTCATCTCTAAAAATGAATCAATCTATTCCAACACAGCAGCCTTTTTCCCTCCAGATACTCCGTCATATCACACATTTCCTCACCACCAGATGCTGCTCACTGTTTTCTCCTGAAAATACATTACAACGTGACAAAGTTGTTTCAAGCCTGTTAACACAATGATTTCTCTTGTCTTTCTCGGAGACGATACATGTTGGGATCTAGAGATATCAGGCCAATTCTGACTCAAATTGCTGGACGTAATTCAGTTAAATTCTGTATGTATATACCATTCGATCTGTATTTGGTATCGACTGACTGTCTTTCTCTGAATCTATTTCTAGCCCAGGTTCATATTATCAAATCAAGGTGCTTCCGAGGCATCAGCAACTTGGGGATGACTGTACATGCCAGGGAAAAGTCCTATGAAATATTAAATTCCGTATATATAGATTCAGTGTTGCTTCAACGTATCCTTTCGAGAACGCGACTCTACGGTACTATCTATTTATTCATGTTGAAAATGTGCCTTTTTATGTAGATCTAACAAAAAACAAAGCAACTTTTAGATGTTTTAATGATGTGTTTTACATTTAGAAGTGTATATAGCTGTTGCTAGTTTTAGTTTAGTGATTCCAACTGGGACTAGATGCATGACTCCTGACAGGAGCATGAGAAAGTAATGATATCTTCTTCCACAGTGTGTTGTTTGTGTCTCTAAGGGGCTAATTACAATGGTGGAAGTGTGAGGCTGTCAATTGGAGCCACAATCTTACTCAAGTCTTGACTTGCCTCGTAAGGCAGGAGTCCTTACTCAAATATCGTATAACTGAGATCTAATACATCATAACCGTTTTCATTTGCCTATAGTATTGAAGATGCAAATCAAACCTCTTTCCTCTGGATGTTCATGTATTTTATCACATCAAAGCACATTCAGCGTGAACCTTTTATTCTAAGAACATCAGCACTGAATGATATATTTCCTTAGCAGCCAATGAAGGGATAATGACATCTTTATGTTGATTTGAATACACGCAGACAGGTAACGATCAATGTGCGAACACATTTAGAATCCTGTGATAACCAGCACCACACCAGATGCTGTCGGAGTAGACGAGTAGTGTATCATAATCTTGTTCCATCTGGCATATGGTGGATCCAATCTCCAAAAAAATGTTTCACTTGAGGGATGTGTTCTCTAAGGGCTTGGCATATCCCCCCGCTGTCAACATTTGAGCTATTGCGCCGACTGTCTCCAAACGTTCCATTTTAGCTGGATGTCTTGAAATGTCACCCCTGACATCTGCACAAAGAGGAACCATCGGCGGCAATCAGGTGGCTCCGGTTGAAGAGACGAACGGCTTTCTATCGGAGAGAGAGTGCAATCTAATATCTGCAGCATTCTTAAGTTGCACGGCTCTGATAGCCTTGCACATGGCTCTATTGCCTCGTCCCCCTTTTGGGAAAAGCAGACCATTTTTCTTTTCGGTCGCGGAGCAGGAGGCCAGATTGGCAATATTTATCTCGGTCTTGAAGAGGGACTGAACACAAACAGTCAGGGTAATTTTAACCTGTGGAAAGGCTGCGAGGGAGGGGTGTGGATTGTATCGATATCAAAGTGAAATTAGGCATTTCATTGCCGTTTGCTGGGCTAGCCTCCCCAAGTGGACACCGCAATACGAATGAGAACATCAGCAGGCATGAAGGTATGCAATATAGGAAATAGTAATGTGTTGGGCTACGTTTTAGTACACTATGTGGCTACAATGGATCACACTGTTTCAGCAGGTTTTCTGCCTCTTTTTACCACAGTGAGCTAAAACACAACATCCACATATACAGTACTATTGCATTGGAAGGGCTGTTGGGGAAATGTTTTGTTCTCCAGTCCCACCAGTCTACCAATCAATAAAAGACTCAGAGCCTATTAACCTCCCTGAACTATTTAAGACCAACTGGCCCTTATTACTGAGACCAGTCAATGATGTTTGTCACTTTAATGCGATTAGTACCATTTTCTATTAAGCCGAGCAGAGATCTCTACCTGGGACTGCGGTCTCCAGGGGTCAGCGTTGGGCAGCTACAACGCACTTAACCAACCTTTCGAATGGCTAATCTCCTGCTGCATATACAGGGTCAATGTTTAATTTAACATTAATTGTCTCTAAAACCACCACATTTTGCTTCCATTATTAGCTTTTCTTATTTCAGTTTTTTTCCTTTCCTCTTTGGCCGTCGTCTTTTTCTATTTCCTCATACCTCAGTAATTTGTTATACAGTCAATACTAATTACGGAGACCCCCTAAAAGCTATAGTTTGGTGCAAACACTGGTTTGTTGTTTGTTTATTTTTGTCCACACTTTGTAAAATTGATAAGGCTGTTAGCAAACAATTGATTATTTACACATCAAGCAGACAAAGCAACAACAGCATTCGTTTGCAGTTTTATTTCTGACCACCCAACTAATATAAGTTGAATATTAAATCCACAGCTCCTAAGAAAGAAATCTGGCTCACTAAATGAAAAAAATATTAACTAGCTATTTCTTAACTAGCTGGCATGTATTATACTCCAAAATACAATTTTAATTATTCTTAGAGGGATGTAATTCTCCTGTTTCCTGCCGAGGGACTACAGACGTATATTAGCTTACAGCTAAGAAGTTGTTTACTGTCCCCATCAAATAAATTAAATCAATTATAAATGGGTAATAAAATAGGTTTTAGGTTTGTAATCCATAGCCGTTAAAAGTAAAACAAACTGAATATCCAAATGCAAGTACCTACGCAATAAATGAATAGTGGAATATTCTGCTCCAGCCCTACACATTACACAGCCATTTGATCCTTTGTTAATGTAAAAATATTGATTTGTTCTGCTTTAAATGTTAATACTGTTAATCCTTTAATGATGATGGATTCAAAGCTGGACAAGCACTAAAATGTCACAGTGTTGGGCTGTAAAAGCGTTTCCCTTATCTAGGAGAGGAGCGGTTGCTCAGAATAGCTCACAATCCTGAATGACACAGGTGAAGGCAGAGAGGCCGGCTTATACCCCCAGGGATTACAGCAGACCTACCGCTGTACAGTTTTTTCATTAACCTGCGACATTATGTCCTTCTGGGACTTCACACATCCTATAAAAAAAAAAGGCTGCACACATGTCAGGCCATGATTGTGATTGTGCACCACAGCTTCGTGTTATTAGTTAAGACGGATGCAGCGTGACCTGCATTCACTCTCAGACATCTTTGTCTTTGTAGGGACGGCGATGTTCCCACTTAACGTTGATTTACCGGCGTGATTGAGTGAGAGCACAGAGGTATTGATAACATCCTCAGCTTGATCAACCAGCTCAAGAGGTCGGCGAGTTCAGCCACCTTTTGCTAGCCTCCTGTCTCGTGAAGCGCGAGGTCAATGGATTGAGTTGAGATGAAGAGAACTATTCAATTGGCCGGCAAGTCAACCAACGAAGCTGATCCCCCGCTGTATTATAATTGTAGATTTGAATTTTGTATGTGGAATCTGGGGGAAAAATAGCTTTTACGATTTAAAATGATATTGGGAAGTGGGGTCTGGAGGTGATAGTGGTTTGTATTGCAGGGAGATGAAAAGAGAGATATCAATGGATACCTACGGTAATTTGCATCTTGCTTGTGGCCCTGCTGGCGTCGCACTCCCTTTGTGGATTCCTGATGACGTGTTAAATATAGGAGAGATACTGTCAGAAAGCAATGATTTATACATGGGCCGTGATTCAACACGAGCGCTTTATGCTCTAATTGCAAGTAATTGCCACTTCTGTTGAGCTTGAACCGCTGACACGTGTTGAATTACAATTTTTCAAGCAGTGTTAAATTTGAATCTTATTAATAAATAAGCCCCCCCCCTCCTCTTTTTTAATTTTGCTGGATGTTTTTGAGGCAATTACAGTTAATTAAGGAGATATTTTTCAAACCACATTTTTCTAGTTAAGCCAGTATGATTTTCTTCTGTTTCACTTCCCCGGTTTGAACCTGCCAGTGCACTATCCCTATCCCCCGTTTCCTTGTTACCACATTATAGATAATGCTAATTTTCTTTTCACCTCCCAGCCGTTGAAACCAAAACACCATTAAATACTTTCTCCCTTCCATTCTTCTCTCCCTGCTCAGTTGAGCCCATGGGCCAAGATTTACACTTGTCACATTACTCTGAAAAACACATTAATATTCTGCCCGTAAAGTGTTCCTGCTCTACTGTATGCTAATATAAATGTACTCCACTCTCTGTCTGTTTTCGCCGGTCAAAGACGGGCAACAGTTGGAATGAAATGCTTCTTGTAGTCTATATTCTAGGTGTTAAGGTAAGAGAACGCAGCTGAATGTCAATGCTATATCTAATGCAGGAATAATACAGGAGAACAAATGGTCTCATGAATGAAATGCTCTTCTGGGGGAAAAGGTTGCAGGGCAGAGGTCGGTTGTGTAGACATGTCAGGAAATATCTAAAAAATCCTCTTGTTTTACGGATCGGATGCAATGCCACGTTTTTGAGACAAACCATATGTTCTTGTTGTGATTTCAATCATTGCTTGCGCTCCATTCAGCTCGGTTCCAGGAAGAACACACATTTTCTCACCATACATGAGTTGTGTTATAGGAGAAGACATGTGAAATGGCTGTTCAAAACAACGCTATGATCTGTGGTTGTTGAGGAGACGAGGGGGAAATGAGAAAAGCTAATTTGACAGGGGTCCATCATTGTGGTACTTCACTCATTCTAATTGGCTGTTTTTGTACCTGTAATGGTTTGAAATGAGGTTTCTCCTGAGAGTTTTGGATGTATTGCGTATTTCAATCCTGTCAAAATAAGACGAACTCAAGTAATTTGTCAAAAGGATGTAAGGAGGGAAAAAAATGGCAATGTGATGTCTTGTCATGACAAACGGTTTGGACATTTTCACCTGCAAAATGGACCAAATGAAAGAAAATAACAAAAAGTAATACATACAGTATAACATGTCATGCATATAATCAAAATTTCAGAACGTATGGCGCATTCTCAATACATTGTCTATCAAAGCATTCAGAGGCTTGTAACCTTTCAACTATTAGCCCTGGCCAAAAGTTGAAATGATCGCTCGCTCCTGCTATGTGTGAATTTTCAAGGATGCTATCTAAGAGATGTGCCAACGCTTCGCAGTCGCCTGAGAGATATCTGAAGAGGTTAAATATTCGGGCATGTCTGTGAGTCCAAATCCTTTAGTGTGAAATCGTTTTGACCGGCAATGACAGCAGCAACATGAGAGTGTGAGATAACGGGGCCGAGGGAAATATCCAGGGGAGGAGCTGTATTTATTTATTTACCTCCAATTCTCTCTGCAGAACAGATGATCCTTGCCTGCCCCCGTCTATTCAAACTCTCTCTCTCTTCTGTATTATGTTCTTTTTCTTCCTGTCACACCCCTGTCTTTTCCCCATGTCAAGTCTTGCTGCTGTTATGACAGACTTGTTGGGAATTCCTCCCGGTGAAATATCTTGTCGCCCCTGTCGCCGATCACTCATGTAACGTGCAAACCGCAAATACTACAGTACACCCCATTGTAAGACAGACAGGCAGGTCTTGTAATGTGATCAGTACAGCGATCTGATGACTTTGAATGTCCTATAGTGTGTAAGTGCCATCCATGCATTCAGAAAGGCAGCTGCTCCCCACCATCTGGGAAATAGCAAGGAAGTGTTGAAGCATATATACAGGTAAAGCCAAACCTTAAGACAGAAGAAGACAAGACAACTTTATATTTTTCAATTACTACCCTTTTCTTTTCCATCCCAGAGGCTGGCGTTATGCCTTCAGTGTCTTTGGGATGGATCTTTTGGAGAGTCTGTTGGCCCGGTAGGATTGGATGGTCCAACATTTGGGAAGCAGGATGCTCTAGAGAACCAATTAATGAGATTTTGGTTCAGAATTGATTTTGTATGCTGGAAACGAAAGAATGGAGTTAAGCACGATGTCCTTAGACATCAAAAACAAAACTTTGTTCTGATACTGAATTCTCGATCGCCTTTCTGAACCCCTGACATCTTTGTACGGACTTCCAAAACTAAGTTGGCCCGAGTGCATTTAAAGAGTCCAGCTCTTTTAAGCTTTAATATGGGGCTGCTCATATTAGTGCCATCACACAGTGCATCACTTTATAAGCATGTGCTTTCTCTTCAATTTGTTCTGGGATACAGCTCAGTGCTCCACAGTCCTGGTTTTCTTTCGCCTACAAACTGCTCTGATGCCAGGAAGGTACTTCGCTGACAATAAGCCGTGCCACTGGTGAGAATGCTGAGCAGACAGAGGAGCACAGGTAATGCATTTTTGATGCCCACGATGGCTACCGCTCCCCTTGCTCGGAGAGTAGTGTGACAGGGCTGGAGGAACCCCGTGAGTCTCCGGGTCTAGCTTCTTGAATAAGCGTTAAGTGTCCCATTAAAATGGATGTCCAAATCAGTAGGGAGAAGAAGATTCTCCTGCAAGCTCCCGATCTCTCCTTTCAGCCTCGCTGCACTATCTCAGAGGGAAGTTCTCCAAAGGTGGCACAGTTTGAAGTCCTTGTGGCTTGACCTTGACAGCTCACATCTTTTTTTTTTGCTCCCATCATTTGTGTGCATGTCACCGCTCTCCTTAAGAGCTATTTTCAGAGCTCAAGAGCATGTGATGATTCCATGGAACCTATTTAGATTAAGAATAGGGCAAATGTGATATATGCATGTATGTCAGAGGTATATGTATGTATTGGTTGGATCACTGAGCAGTAACCTTTTCAAGCGCACAGTTGTAAATAATCAAAACCGAAGCAGAGCCCCCCTCCTGCGTCCACCACCACCTACCGATGTTTCCATATGCAGCCACACCACTCAAGAAGCCGTCGGCTTTAATAGCAGAACACTTAGATCCTCAGGGGCGGCTCCCTGTCATTCAGGCATTGAGCGACCATTATTGAGGAAGGTAATTGGCAGGGAGCCTCATCTCTGGAGGTTTGCTTGGGCTTCAGCAATCTTTCACAGGACTGCAGGACTCTGCCATTAATCAGCGTAGGGATAAGAGAAAGGACGGATGTGCCAGCATCGGCACAGACCCTTACCTTTCCTTCCCCTGACACAAAAATCTTTACCTAATCAAACTGCCCACTCTAATCTAGACTTAGCATCACTGTGGATGTGGCAGCACACAAAAGGAGGACAACTCTGTCTGCTTAAATGGTCTCGCCTTCTTAGTGGATCCAAGGATGCAAGTTTAGTATCAGATTTTAATTTTGTCACCTTTAGAAATCCTCAGAATTGAATTTAATGTTGGAAAAACCAAAAAAAATTACCAAAAAAACCCCAAAACAGTCTGTTTCTCTGCTGCTTGTCTTGGAAACTTAGCACCCACTCTTCGGTTCCCCTTCAGGTAAACTCTGTCAGCACGTTTGCTGTAATTTGTACTGTTAGCTCAGGCGTTGCCATGTTGAGACCCATTGAGAGGGAATCCATCTTGGATTATGCACCTTTACTCATTTAATTATATCGTTATGAGTGTTTAGATTAGGCCCTTAAATCCCTCTATACCATTGCTCTCACATGATATGTTGTTTGAGAATGAAACCTGGAAAACAGCATTAAGCAAACTTACATGTCATTTGGGGTAACCTTTTTGCTGCCACATCAAGTTGGATGTTCCTTCAACGCATGAACACACCACAAAACAGTAACAACTTTTGGGTATGCACACGTAGCAGTCTGTAGCAGCATATTCTTTCAACTAAATGGGATGAAGCATTCCAAAACATCAGTACGGTGCCCAAACACCATTATAAAAGATGCAAGAGTGAAGAAAACAGAAGCTGAGTAGCACCGTAAGGAAGGGCTTAACACCAGGAGCAGGGGAGGGCAACGCACCACACTTACTTTGTTGTTTCTTTTCTTCATGTTGTACTGAAAAATTAATGTTCTATTATAGCTTATATCCAAAAAAGTAATTTCAACCATCCCGAAGTCGGTGTGAATCTTAAAAGAATTAGAAATGTTATCCTTTGATGTTGTTATTGCCATCGATAGTGGTTACGTGCATAACACACAATTCAAATGATTAGGAAATTAATGATTGTACTTTGATGCGAATACTGTCATGCAGCACGTGTTTCGGCAAGACTGATCGGCCTTTAACTGGTCATGATTGATCAGCTGAAAACTGGCAGGTTTTCCATCGGCTGTCGATTGATCCATTTTTTTCCTTCTCACTTAAGAGGAATTGATAATAATACCACATAGACTGGGATATCTGCTAAATGATTGACATGAAGTACCTTATATTACCTTCAAAGTTGGAAGAAACATTGCAAACATCAACAGAACAATCGGGCGACCTCTACACCTAATCCCATATGTTATACTCACCCCTACCCACAGTCTAACTTGCTCAACCTTGCATGGACGCTGCATGAACATCGTTTTGCAAGTCAATAAGATAAGTAATTGTGTGCGGTAAGTAGGTATCATCGTAGTAGAGGTCAGGGGAGGGAAATCATTCTGTGGCTATTTGACTTTATGCTTTGCTCAGGGGAGATGTGCACCACATGAATGCAAAGTGGCCTTTTTTCCCAAAGTGATGAGGGGAAGATTGTAGCAGATGCCCGACCCCTCCCAGTGAGGTTACTTCTAATTTGTTTGTCCCCTTTTCTCCCACGGGCTGCTTTGAGAACAAAGCAAATGATTCAAGAAAAAAAAAAATCTCATCCATAATTTCTTCATCCTCTATCTTTTTTTTCTCAAGCAGATTACTGATTTGTTCCTAAAATAGCAGTGTGCTTGTTCACTCGAACCTTAATCAGACCAATAATCTCGGTCTGTGTTGCGCTTTTGGACACAACCGGCTGTGAAGTACAAAGATAACCCCAGGGGGCTTTGAGATGATCTCCTCAGATGACGAAGGAGCAGACGTTTGTAATAAACAACGTTGGGTTGTGTGAACTTCAAAATGCTTGACATTTCTATGGCTGGAGCTGATTGGATACGTTTGATCGTGAGCGAACTCCATTTCCGGTGGCTTTGGACAGATTGTTGGAACAGATTACAGGGTTTCCATTAGGAAAGTTATGGCAAGCATCTTTTTACTCTAGCGGCTAAGTGTCAGCATTAAGGCAGGGCCCTATTCCTTCTTTCATAACGGGATAGAATCTCGGATTTGAGAATTTAAAAAAAGTTAGAGCACAGATAACATCGGGAGTTTGTCTAGTTAGGTGAACGCTCAGATTGCTGTTTTCCTGCTTCTCATTGTCTGAGGAACAGTTTCCCTGCTGCGTTTCATTGGCTTGTTTTTTTCTGCAGAGACTTTTATTCAAGTGAAAATAAAAAAGTTTTTCCATCATGATTTCAACGTGCATCCAGCCTCAAATGGAGAGCCAGGAGGACAGCGAGGCAATGAAAATGCCATGAAAATACCAAATCAGTAGAGTTGGTGGACTACTAAACCAGGGACGGTGGTAAACAAAAAAACACTAGTCTGGAACCTTGCTGTCAATCATAGCTCTTATAAAGAAAAACATTGGAATCTGCAGGTCAGACTCTTAAAAAGCCTGTAACCGAGATCACTATACGCACTTCCCCACTGTACACACACATATATATATATATATATATATATATATATATATATACCATTAAATGTACCACATTCCAGCTTCTATCTCAGCATTCAGAATCTGTCTTTGACTTTTCAAGAGTGACCCTTACAAGGGACCCATGAGGGATGATAAGCAGGTTCACATTTTGCTCCGTGTCTATTGATGAATACAGATGTGAATTTTTCTGACAATGATGATGGATATTCTGACAGGTCCCATTCCTGCTCCCTTTGCTGATGAATTTTCAAGTGGGGTGAGGGGTGAGCACCAGGAGGCTGGGTTATAATGATTTTATTTTGTTTTTTTGTACTTAGTACTAATACTTGATACTAGTGGGCAAGTCTGTTCATTTGTTTTGCTGTGAGTCAATGTGAGATTTGATCCAAGGTGACATGGTGGTTGAGGTCAAAGCGTGAACAAAAGCACTCAAAAAACAGTCTGCTCGCTCACAGTGAATCATCAAAGGAGGAGATGTGACGCTGTTTGCCCTTTTTAAGAACAGATCAAGCCGTCATTACGGGTGTGTTCCTCTGAAAACAACTCTACTTTATTAAGGATGAGTCAGAAGAAGGGAGTCGAACTGAACACAGCATGCGGCATTTAAAATGTCTGCTTTCAGTATTCGACTAGGCGCCGTCAAATCCCCACTCCAGCAAGACAAAGTGTTATGACGTATACCGTTGCTTTTATTACTCTAAAATCATTGTATTTCAGAGCACAGCCTGTTGATGTCTTGTTTATAAAGGAAGTCATTACGTTTGACCTTGAGACTTGTGTGTGCTTAATTGCTTTTCCTGCATAACAATTCGAAGAGCGCCAACGGCACCGAGAGAACGCCGTCCGTCCACTTACAGCTTTGACTCCATGTTCTTTCTCAGTTCTGAGAGGCATTGCGATGTGCATGATTCTGCATCGGTGAAAGAATAGAAACATGACTTTGATTGCACTCCAGCTCAGTGGGAGGTCTTTACTGCATGTTGCTATGGCGCTTCGTCGGCTCTCTAGATGCACAAGGCCCTTTTAGGGGGGAGGAGTAATTGAAGGGTGTGTTTTTCTTTTTTGCAGTCCGTCCAACTTTTCATCAACGCTTTTTTTCTTTACTTATCCAGTGAAATATCACTACTTCTACATGATGGATTAGCACAAAACCCACTCACGGTTCCAAGATGATGGATTGTAATGACTATGACGATTCCCTGACTTTTTCCATTAAGCCTCCATGAGGTCCACATTTATGGTTCTGAGTGAAAAATTCTGTTTTTTTCCCCCCTTTCACAATTATTGGAATGGCTTGCCGCCCAGGATGACTTATAAATGTGACCGTAGTGATCCTCTGAAATGTTTACTAGTTGATGGTGCAAGAGGAAAAAGTCAATTTGTCCAATAGTTCACTCGTTATGACCGAATCCCATCAGCCTCCGCTGTAATTTGCATTTTGTGCACGCCGATGGTGAACATGCTAGCATTGTCACTGAGCATGTTGCTATGCTAGTATTAGCATTGAGCTCAAAGCACGGATCTACCTTCTCACAAGCTGCCTTTAGTGTTGTTTTACTAGTGTTGCAACAACTATGTAACACTTTAGTTTTTCTTCTTCCTGTAGTTGCACATATTTACTAGCGAAAATGCTAGTATTAGGATAGTTTTGGACATACAAACCATCAAGATTGGAATGTTTTCAGATATCACAGCCAGTACTGGCGCTCTGCTCAGAAAGTTATTCGAGTTTTAGGTCGATATAGAGCAGCCTTTTGATCAGCGTGAGATTTCAGCAAACCATGTGGTCCACCGAGAGCGCGATTGAAATTCATCTTGATCTCATCCACACCTTCAAACATGACTAATTTCTCGTGATCTAATCGTTATGTCAGAGGCCTTTTCATCACTCAAAAGAGAGAAAAAATAACATTTGGATTTTCAAGAAACGGCATATAAATATGTATTAAACATCTTCCTTCTTGATCCCACACTTTTTCTGTTTGTATCAGTTAACGGAATAAAAAACCCAGATTGGTTGAACCGCTAACAATCAATTAAAAAGTCACTTCGCTATTATACTTTGATGTTCTTCACTTCGGACTGAAAGCAAACCTTAATCATTCCGCACAGAACATCGATAGCTCTAATGCATCAAGGGCTGGGCGCTGGTACGTACTCCGTGTGTTTGGACCCGCTCTATGTGACTTATTTATGTGAAGTGGGGGAGAGAGATGTTCTTCCTCGGCCCGACTCGACTGCCAGTCTCCTTGAGTGATCGCTCTCATGCATCCCTCCAAAGGGAATTTCTCAACATCCCAGTTCTGACGAGATGTGCTAATTAACTGTGCTAACAGTTTAGTCCCTGGATATCTCTCTCCTGTTAGAGTCCTTATTTTCACATCATGTGAAACTGTATGGAAAAAAAAAACTTTCAACAAAGTAGAGGAAAAACAGACACATGCAGGATTTTTTTTTTTTAACAAATCACATTTTCTTGTGGGGATGATAGGTATGATAGATTGGATTAGAGAATCTGTGATTATAATTGCCATTGGGGGAAAAATCTCCCCCCCAGGTTTATCATCATTCTGTGAGGCTCAGCACTTGCTCCACATATACTGTGTCAGATTAATCACACACGCCTGCATGAGCATAATCACTCTTTCTCCCTCTCTTTTGTGTCTTCGCCTCGTGTGTCTCCTCTGACAGTCGTTACACGTACGCAGAAATCCAGACGTACAAAGTTGTGCATCTCGCGGAACGCTGCACACCCGAGCTCGATCCGTCGACACTTACAGTATGTGCGGAGAATGATGGCATTTGTGAAAAAAGGTTGATGGTGTCATAATGTGCCTCAACGTCGAGGCAAACTTGTTTGAATGCAGAAAGGGATTCTTACCCAGACTGGCATAGTGTGCAATCGTTGCTTTTTCTTTTCTTTTTCACGGGTCGTATGATCGACGGTTTGGCATTAATTCCTATTTTGTGCTGCACATAATTAGCCATCATAACCAACAGCCCTTGGTCCGTTACTCTCTGTTTAACACGCATCACAGAGCAGCTGACGAGGGTTTTTAGTGAGTTGCAGCGCCGCTGTTAAAAGGAAATATCTGGATCGCTGTTGGGAGGGATTTCTCCGACTACTTGCAACTTCAGAGGAGAATGCACGGTCTTGTTGTAATGACATGGAAAGGAATGGTTTCGGATGGTGACAGTTTTGTCAGTGAATTGTTCCCAAGGAAACTGTTGCGCGTGATTTAGTGCTGTAGAAAACTACAGTGTTTTACGCTCTTTTCTATTAACACTTCCTGTTTAGATGACGTCGTAAAAAATACCATAAATGCTCCTTTCTCAATAAGATCAAAAGACAACAGCAACATAAAGCCTTTATCTGTTGTTTACACCTACCGCAGGTCTTGCTTCTACAGTAAATACAACCGTCAAGGTCTCGGAAAAGTGCGAAACAAAGACGGATCCAATCGGTTTGAAGTGTTGTCAGTCAGTAAGAGTGGTGAGAATGAGGCCAGGATTGAGAGTGAAGGACTACATTGAGCTTTATTATGGAGAAAATGGGACTATTCAGGGGCATACTGAGCATACAGATGGAGAGCAGAGATGCAGATTATGCTGCATCCATATGAACCGCAGTCTGTCTCTTTTTTAGCTTTCATATTCACTTTAACCACTAAATTACAATATGCCGATATCTGTTTTCCCTGTTTTGGACATTAATGCATGCCACTGCCACCTTTTGAGTTATTCATATTATGTGGTGACCCCTTTAGAGTGTTTTTTACTGGTGCACTCCTGCACTGATATTGAACTTGGTGTTTTTAATATAGCATAAAATGCAACCTTGGCTTTGCAGCCGCTGCAGCCTAGGCATATGATATCTGTCCCCTTATACTATACTAGACTCAGTTTCTACAGAAAGCCATGCAGAGAAAGTGATGGAAGCATATCAGGCTAATAATATGGCTACAGTAAGACATTGAATGCATGCAGGTGGCTCATCTCTCCTTCCGTTATTAAAGATGATGTTATGCAGTGTGAATGCGTTTTTAACGATGATGCAAGTGAATCTGGGTAGCATTTGCTTTCAAAGGTAAAGTGATTCTGAGGAATGCATAATGACGCCGACAAAGAGTTTCTTTAAATTGCTTTGCATTGAAAATTAAATCACTTAAACAAGAGGAAAAATGACTGGTCCCTTTTAAATACTAAGTCTTTCTGTGATATCAATATTTTACACAAAATATTTGTTTTGTCCAAAATCCCTCTCCCTTTATGAATTATTCATTCTGCTTGCTTTTGAAATGTAGAGAGCATCGTGCATTTATTTGTACTCGTAATCACCTGGAAAAAAGGAAACTTTAAAAAAAGAAGGGATCTTAGCTTTTCAGAAACAGCTGTCAAGTTTAAACAACTGATATTATTCCTCTTTAGAACTGCATCCACATCCACATGTATCAGATCAGTATTCAGATCAAACCCTAGCACCCTATAATATCTGGTGTACCGTAGACTTCTACCCTATTTCGCCACAGTCCACTGAGACATAATGAAGAAAGAAAGCAAAAAAAAAAAAAAAATATCCACTCTCCTACAAATTGAACTTGCTCCTCATTTCAAAGCTACTGCCATGCTCCAGGAGGAGCAGCTGGATCATGGGCGCTAATCTTAGCACGCCAAAGTCAAAGAGATGTCTTTCTAGGTCTCTCTGTCATCATCATTACTGAAGCTACAGATGGTCTCGGTTTTCCACGGCCACTGCGAGGCACGGCTTATCGAGTGCGTCTGCTGCTGAAAAGGGAATAGATGGTTTCGATGAGAGCGGTTTTGATGTGAAGGTGAGACACGATGTTGGAAATGAATTTTTTTTTTTTCACACCCCAAGAGGCTTCCTGCATGTTTGTCTCAGCTTGCATCAAGGTTTGCATTCCGATCTTTTATTATTCCTGACAACCTTGTGCTCCTCTCTCTTCATACTTAACGTTCCCTCTTCACGGCTCCATAACAAGCTCGGCTTCATAATCATGCAAAGTTTCAGTTTATAGCCGGTAATACCCGTCCGTAGTAAGGGTTTTCTTGCTCTTGATCATGGAAAATCGGCCCCCAAAGCACGGTGAGCTTGTTCTGTTGGTTTGATTTTCAAATATTTGAAAGCTGTGCAGGAAGTCCATCAAACCTGAACTGCATCACCTCACCGCCGGCATGGCGCTCAGCGGGAGCAACGGGGTTACCATGGTGAGAGTGATTGAGAGCCCATTAGTGGACTGTTGGTGTTGGTCACAAACAGGTCGCTGTGATCTGTGTGGAGGCAGAACCGATTTTTGTGTTTCATACGGAGGGATGAGCAGAAGTTGATGGGAAATGACATCGTAATTACTCCTTGATGGAAAAATGAATAGCCTCACATTCAATCATTTCCTCAAGCCAGTTATCACATATTGAAAAATCAGCCAGCAGTTTTTTTCTTTTTAAAGATATAGTCCACAGAAAATGTTGTCTTCTACAATCTTTTTTTGTTCCTGGAAAAAGAAAACCTTTCAAAAAGCAAAAAACAACTTTCATCTGATCTACGATGCACCTGAGGCTAACATGAAAGATTGAATGATTTTAAATGTCACCGAGGGGGCAATCAGCAGGTCTTAAACCCACTATTACCACCTAACTGTCGGAGGTTGTGTGCTTGGGTTTTTTTCCCCCCATATCGTGAGCTTCACTACATGGAGATTCACTGTTTTTGACAGCAAAATATCTCTTTATTAAGAAAATAGAACCTGTGTCACAACTTTCCGGAGGGAAATGGTTTTCTTAGAACCCGAGGGGAATAATTGTGTAGATGTTTGAGAGGATGTTGACAGCCTCGTTTCATCCTCGGCATAAACATAATACAGACGTTTTGAATGCAGTTGTCGACTAACTAGCACATTAGAGGCATAGGCATGCAAAGACAGCTTGTATTCATCTCGTTCTCCGGGGGTTTCTAACGAAATGCAAACACCCGAGTACAGAAAACGTGACTTGTCTGAACTCGGTGATTGCAGATGCATTCATTGGCCGGGCAAGTTTTTTATTCTTTTGCAAAAGTGGAACATTTTGAAAAGGGCTGCGGACGTTGCCCCCTGGCATTCTTCATTGACAGTAACCCCATCACAAAGCCTATCAGCTCTCGCAGACGTTAAGCAACTTGGACCCACTTAAACATCTTGCCGAGAGCTGAGGAGACAAAGGAAATGGAGTCTTCTAAAAATAGGTAGCCTCCAGGTTAGGTTTCGTGTCTCAATGGATCCAAGGTCTGTTTCCCCCCCCCCCCCCCCCCTTTCATCCTGGGATGCCCGTAGGGATCAGTGGAGTTAGAGGGATTATCTTTCCAGTGCCTTTTTGGAATGATTTTCATGGTTCCTCAGGCTGCACAAAGGAGGGGATTGAATTCACATCACATCGCTAAATCATTCCTGATTTTAAACAGAAGTTTGGTCAAAAGATTTGTCGAGACTTCTCCGGGTAGACCGGCCCCTTTCTGTTAAGTTACTGTTGTCTGAAGGCGGATGCCTCATGCTGTCAGCTCGATCCCCTCCAGGGAAAAGTGTTTCTCCCGGAGACAAAGACATCTCCCCTCGGTGACGATGATAAGCACAAACACCTTTCTGTCCGTCTGTTCTTTTAATCTGTTCGTCCATCCATTAAATCTATTATCCACATACACTCGTAAGGCCTTTGTGAATCATTACTCCATGGGTTTTCAAGGCCCCCCTTCCACAATCTTCCCTGTTACTTGGTCAAATCAGCAGGGAACGCCGCTAACATGCACATTGTACTGTATCATTGCTTCGGTCTCTCAGGATCTCCTCGGCATTACAAATATAATACAAAATGAATATTTGCGAGGCATCTGAAGTCATGGCTCTCAATCCACTAGACAATGATCGGGCGGAAAAACATTTGCTTTGCATCTACACGGATAGATCTTGTGGGAGTATTTGCATAACGACTATCATTTGCATGTATTTATTTATTAACAGAGCGCCCGCCATGTGATTGCTTACCCAGCCGGGTGTTGGTGTGGACAAACAGGGAATGCAGTGCCAACTTGATCTGCAGGTTCATCCAGCGTGGGAGAAAACGGCAGACAAACTGATGCTCATTCCTGGCTGTACAACCTTTCAACCGCCAACCTTGCAATGCTTTCCCTTCCCGCCCCTTCCTTGTGTCCTTGTGATTAATGTGTCTTACCCCACACATACTGCCCTTAAGACAACAGCGGCTTACTGCGCCCCTTTCCCCCACCACGGGTCCCCGAATGACAGTCAAATAGGATTAGTTTGACTTTGTTTGTGCACGTGAGAGGAACATCCATGAAGTTTTCTTTTTTTTGTCCAATTTATGTCAGAAGAGGGGGTGAAAGCAGTTGAGCAGCTCGGGTGGGTTGATGCTTTGGCAGTTGCGTTGTTGCAGAAAACCAGACTGGAGGGGGAGAGAGATTTTAGGGGGTGATTCATTGCAGTCTGCCACAATGGTATACGTGCCCAAAGCTGAAATTTCAGCTGAGGTTCTGCCTTAATAATGCCTGTTGGCGTAAAGCCTTATTACTCAGCAGTCACATGCCAAAAGACATCTCATGATCCGCAGTGAGAATTCACTGTTCTCTGGTCTTCTGTTAAAAAGAAGCTGAACTTTTCTTTTTGTGACGTTTTATCATCTGAAAATGCTAACAGATGCTGGTTTCTTATGCGGCGTTGTCATTCCTAGCAAAGCACATCAAACCCAAGTCTTCTACTTTTTAGACTACGTCGATTAATTACATACGTTGAAGTATATAGAATTTCCACGTTGAAGTTACAGCAACATGGTTTTTATATTGCTGCCTCGAATATCTCTTTTTATTGAGGGATTAAAAGCATTAAAGTATAAGCGAATTTGAAGCAAATGTGGCATCTCGATTTCAGGTAATAAACTTGCTACCATAAAACCATCAATGCAAAAAATAGAATGCCTTTTCAGCAATTTTACTGCTTAATGTTGGATAAAGTGAATTTTTGCTTGAAACTGGTG
The DNA here is from genome assembly GCF_963514095.1 of Eutrigla gurnardus. Classification (NCBI taxonomy): domain Eukaryota; kingdom Metazoa; phylum Chordata; class Actinopteri; order Perciformes; family Triglidae; genus Eutrigla; species Eutrigla gurnardus. The sequence continues at coordinate 4,630,004 of NC_139929.1, read as the reverse complement.
CAACCTTAATGATTTTAAAGATGCTTTAAAGTCACAGTTCTGTGTGTGTTGAACAGAGGAACCCCTCCCGAGACCTTCACAATGACGAGACCGGGCTTAAAGGGCAATGCAAAAGAAATCACATAGTTTTTTGTTAATTCTATCAGTGTTTCCAACCATGGCAACCACTGGCCCTGTTTTCAAGGAAGCAATCTTGGAGAAATCATAGCCCAAAGGGAGAGTTGCAGACTCTGCCTCTTTTCGCCTCATCACCCACTCTATCCCCCAGACAAAAGTAACAACTTTAAAAAAAAAATAAAAAAAAAACGCAAGGCCAAGAACACAGATGTTAAGCAATCTGGATGTCGATAAAGCGGGGTCCCTGGTTTCGGCTGCAAATAAAAGGGACTTGTAAAGAAATATCTTTTGCTGCCAGTAACTCTCTGATGTGTCGGGGGTGAATCCGTACACGGCTGGAAACGGTGATGGAGACCCGGGAGCTTTCCGTTTGTTCACACACTGGCTGTGGTTTACCATTCAGCAGCCGTATATCTTACAAATGACCACCGCCGCGCTCCCGTTTCTCGTTACCGTACATGATGGTTTTGTTACGGTGTGATGAAAGATTGAAATTGACGGGAAATAAAAAAAAGACCAATTCCCATAGAAATGTCTGCCTTCGTTGCGCCTGATGAGATTGAACCTGTCTCCCTTAACCGCCTTTCTGTCCAGCTGTCACTCAACCGCCAATTGAGTTGGTGCAGGTGCACGCTGAACCCTGATGTCACTCAGCAGTCTAGAGGCTAATTCAGGATGACACTCTCTCTCCGTCTGTGTTCTGTCTCCTGTTTATTTTCGGGAAAAGCGCAACTTCTTCCAAAACCCGCTTATCCTAAACGAGTGTGACACATTTTTGTGTCAGATGGCATATTTTCATGGCGCTAATTCTGCTGAAAGACAGGGTCGTAAATGGGAGCCATTTTCTGCACCTTTTTCTAATCCTCTTACGCTCCCATCTTTGACCCCTTATCTTGTTCTTTCTTCAAATCGCAGAGCCTAATTACACATCACCAGTGGAAATCCGGCCGGATTGAATGCACTTCTGGGCCATGTGTGATGTAACGAACTTTCGCCGTGCAACTTCTGACGGTGAAGCTAATCCTCTCAAACGGGGATAAGTACGGCACAATCCCGAGTCCAACACAACCACATATGGAGCCGATATGGATCCCCTCACATCAGCCGACCAGGGCTGATCTGAACCCAGAGGATAAATCCTTCTCCAGCATCGATCGGGCCCACTCTTGATGTCTCCTTGGATTTTAATATGCGTTGATCATCGCTTTCGTGATCTAGTTTTTGGAGAGGTTGCTTTAAGTTTAAGGGCATATTGAGAGCCACCTTGGGGTGATTGACACATTATAATTGCGTTTTTTCTGCCTCCCACAGTCCTACAGCTCATGTGAAAAAGAACATTTATTTGACATTTCATAGAGGAATCCAAAAGAAGCCATACGAAGTAAATACGACCCCCTTTTTTACCTTTTGCAAGGTGTTCTGTTTTTGCACCGACCTTTGCAGCTATGAGTTAGTTGCATTTGCCCAACAGACAGTGGGAAGCTTATAAAAATCTGTCTGTCATACCCTCTCCTATTGTCTGCATTATTATCCAAACACATCATGGAGGAAGCCTGTATAGCTGTGGCCTCTGTAAAGCTGCCAGGAACGCTGCCTCCACGGGAGTGCTATATATTTGGCTGTCGAGGAGTGTAGTCATAAACGAGCAGGTCTCTGTCCATAACTTCCCCTCTTGTTGTTTATCAAACCACTCCAGACCGCGGTCGGCATCTTTAGACCCCCACAAAGGACCCGTCGTCTCTTATGAAACATGGATCTGGATTTTGTCGCCGAGGCCAGAATGCAAACGGTGGAAAAAAGAGCAGCAGAGTCTGAGGAAATAAAGGAGATTCTATATTTCAGGACTGACAGACTGTTGCTCTCACCTGCGGTCTGTGAATCACGTAAGTCAGCCCAACTATCACATTCCGCATCTTGGAGGTCAAACCTTATCCTCCCAAGCACCAATTAGACTTCCGCTGACAATGATAAGGCAGGATCGGAAGCCCTCTCGAGGCCTTTTGACAAAGGGACGTAGGCCAGAATCCCACATACTGTGGATTGATGGGGGGCTTAATAAGTCGGGGGAGACATTGTGCCTTCAATGACAAGCTCATACAAAACATGAAAGGGATATGGGAGGAAGAAAAATAGTGATATTGTCCAAAGTGGTCAATAAAACAGGATGAAAATAGATGCTCGGTGGCTTAAAACAGAAACTAATTGGTTTGTAATCCACTTATGGGCAGCAGAACAAGCCGTCAACACACCATATTGTGGCCTTATGAAGTTGATATTGCTGCCGTGTTGGCAAACGTACACACAAACATCTGCACATTGAGCAAAGCCACTTAAGCATTCAATGTGAGTTTTGTTTTGTGGTCACCTGGCAACTATAAGCCCAATATCTAGTTTCAGCCATGTCCGTCTGCTGTCTGGTGCTGTGCAATACAGCAGGTATATCAGAGCCCCCCCCCCCCCCCCCCCCCCAAATAAAACAGCTGCCTGCTGTTGGTGGAAACAATGTTGATAAGAGATGTGAGGCTGAACCGAAACAGGAAATTTGTGGCTCTTGAAACCAAAAAAAATAAGCTTAAAGATGCAACACTTCATTGAGCTGGAACTGCAAAGGCTTGTTAGAATATGTGGCCTTGTGGTACATAATATTTGGATGGAAGAACAGTTGCAAATACATGTTAAATACAAATGGATGACTATAAATAGTGCCAATAGAAGTACGGAGAAAATTCGGTTCTGTTACTTGGTGTGCAAAGATAGTTAACAGAGATTTCTGAGACCAATCTGTCCAATCATGCGTTAGCAACCGTAACTAGGGACTGGAGGCCTGTCGAGCCTTTAGCGCTTATTATCGAACCTGCAAGTACGACAGCAAATATCCTCAGAGTTTAAACTCCCGTACAGCTGAATCCATTGAGAAACACTTGTTTGCTCCAAGGTAAGATGCTAATAACATGACAGATTAGGTAGCTTAATGAAAAAAAGTGGAAAGATAATACAATTTTATATTAGCTTTGTTAACTGAACTTCAACAAACAACTGTCTGACTCACCCTGTTGTGCAGGAACATTGTTGTTGTTTGTCCTTGGAGTTGTCGTGACCACTGTTTTCCTTCAATGTTATTGGTCTTTTCATAGACCATGCTCTGCTGTTATTGTTAACGATCTCAAAATCTACCTTTTTCTGACATTTCAGAACAAATATTCCAGAAAGCTTCTGTTATCGTCTTTTGGAATATCTCTCACTGATATTGTTGAAAACGTTATATGTTGACATGTGAAGGATTCCCTTTAATTCTACATAGATTGCACATTTGCATCGTAAGCACAAGTGCTAAAAGGAAAACCGATGACGTAATTATATGCAAGATAAGAGCGGAAAATGTCTTGAATATTCATTGTTATTTCTGCATCGTTTTGTTGGTGTTATGGACACACAGTAAGTCATCTTAAAGAAAGACCAGTCTCACCCCGTGGGAGAAGGATGATCAACTTCCATGATTTAATTACCTTTAAATAACAGTATATTTACTGTATTAGTCAAGCTCATCTGGAAATTATCCATCTAATTGCACTATTAGTATGTGGAGCACCAGCTCCCACAAAAATGGCCATTCCATCATTATGCAAAGTTATCTAGTAAATTAAATACTCCACTGCATGAAAATTTGCTTTTAATTATTTTATTTTCCCCCCCACAACTTATGCAAATGTATCATTTCTGTTTTTAATGATGATTACATGTCAGTGTTCGTCTCTCTGTGAGTCACGGTGTCACTTTTGGTTTCGGGGTTAATGTCGTCTGTGGGTTTTTTTCTTCCTCCTCTGCACATTAATAGAGCAGAGAGATGCTTTTACAGACGGGAGTCAAACACCTGCACTATCCATCCGCATGCTCACATTTGCCGCCGTCGACGAAGACCGGTGAGGTTTTTGCAATTTCCCCTTCGCACGGCGAGATAATTAGGAGAAGAATTTGATTCATTAGCCTATGGAAAGATGTGTTACTTCCTTCCCGGGTGGACGGCCCTCCCACTTCAAAGGGAGCACAGGTTTCTTTGATCCAGGACCAGGAGTACGAGATGGGGTAGCACGGCACAGACTTACCACTGTGATTACCTCGCACTTCATGGCTTTTTCCCCCCCCTCCTTTACCTCTGGACACCGGCTCGGAAAAGATGGATGGTAATTGTCAGGCACGTTGGAAAGATAATAGCTGATTCCGAAGAGGATTTGGCCCCTCAACCTGCTTGGCCCCAGCTGTCTTGATTAACTTTGTGTCAAGTGATGTCTACCTTTTTTTTAGGTTTTCTTTTTTCCTTCCCCACATATACTACTATATACTTGGGTGGCAAATGTCTTTCCATTTCCTGTCGTTCTTTGAAGAGGAAGGACAACGTGATATTGACTTGGTGGCTTTGGTGTTCTCCCGTCTACCGGTCGCCTCCATTTCAATTACAACACACCGCGTTGGCGGATGATGCAAAGCGCGTAGGAACCTTTCTCAGAATCTTCTTTTCTTTATATTGGCTGTGTCCTCGCCTCTCTTCTTTAGAAGCTCATTTCCCATACAGATAGATGCACTACTTTGGGGATGGAGAATCCCAATTAATTTAGAGGTCGTTTGTTTAGTCCACCTCATTAGATCAATTTTATGCAGGAGGGAAACGGGGAAAATCGTTACGCAGCTTAAAAGAAACCTAAGTGAATTACAGTAATTATTTAATGCTTGGTCTTGATCAAGCTAAGTGTCTGTACAGGCTTTTATTTATTTCCTTAATAGCCTGTTCATCTCCCAAGGTCCCTCTTTGGACTGTGATAAAAGAGAGATTTTTGAACAGAGGACGAATCCAGCTGTAAAGAATAGCAGCTGCCGTTGGAATGTTTTTCATTTACGATCTTGCAAGAAACCAACTTTGAGTAGTCCTAGCGTGCTGAAAAGGCCATAAAATAGACCCACGTTTTCTCAGCTAATGTAGGAAAGAATGTTTACCCATCTCCAGTAATCATTGAGAGTGGGCCAGGGTTTTCTGTACATTGTGTGCTTTAAGTATTTTGTTACATCTTTAGGAATCTGGATGTTCTTTTTTTTTTGTCCTGACCCCAAAGCCGAGACACAGGCATGTGTAGGTAGAAAAGGGTTTAATGAAAAACACAGCGGAGGCTCGGAGCTGGCTGGCTTGAATAAGTATCTCAGGACTGAACACATGGAGTGGCTCAGACACAAGCAGTGATGCACATGGGAAATCACTAATTTCTACAAGAAACACAGAGCAAATTGCAGAACTCTACCAATCGAGACAAAATGATCTGGCAGCGTATAGACGGTAGAATGAGAAAAGATTTTGGACGATCTTTGTGGTTGAATTGGAAATCCTAAAGATTTCAGTCCCGGCTGATTTGGCGAAAATCGTGGTTAAGGGTGATCAAAGAAAAATCTCCTTGAGTAGCTACTTAGTCAGGAATGTAAAAGAAGAGCAACTGGTTCATTGGTTTAAAGCACAGCCAATCAAAATCATGTCATTTCAAGTGCAAACCTGATTTTGTGTGGCGTTGTCACAATGAAAGTCACCTTTTTCTTATGCCAGCTAAACACGTTTCATAAGAAGCGGCAGTAATTGGCTGAGCAGTAACTTACACTAATTAGGCAATTTCATTCACACAAAGTGCTCACAAATAAAAAATATATCGCGTTCACAACACTTATAACAACATTAGTTTTCTCATTCCCTCGCTTAACCATCGAAACAAACGGAAAATATAAAGCGTCTGATTAACCCAGTTTAGGTGACGCACGGTGTAAAGTTGCGTTACCATAACAGCGGCGGTGCGGAAATTAACTTTAACACGGGGGCGCTGGAGAAACATTTGGAAAATCAATTTTCAGTGATTAAGCACTGACGGAAGCCTGCTCCGCGTGTTGATGACCTAATCATGATGCGTCATGGGGTTTCGGCGGCAACAAAAATGAAACAGTCGGGCGCCGTCTGGATGATGCTGAGCGCTCCGAGGCTGCGTCGGCATTCTGAAGTGTTTGTGTATTGCACTTCCGTGATGAAGCATTTCCAGTTTGTTGTGTCTCTTCCACACTTTCCAGGGTTTAGTTTTTTAGCTGCCGCTTGTCCTCCAGGGAATCCAGGCTTTGAGCCATTCTAGTGGCGAGCCGACGCACGCTATGCAAATCGATGCATTGTTGTAGTCGATTACATTGACGAAAAGCCTCCTTACATGTCAGTCATGTGGCATAGAATCATAGCAAAAGAAAAAGCATGACGTTTAATAGGTTTTCTGCTGCACTACTCGAGCAGATGTAGTTGGGTTTTGGCCTGAAGTGAAATTACATCCTGCCAGCTGGAGTTTCACTTGAAGCACAGAGGATCTTTGTGTTGTTTGTGATGCTTCAAGTCAAAATTGGTGGATTTCTCCGTCGACTCCTCTCAAATACAGCGTGCCGAGCTTGACACTCTTCAGAGAGTTACAAAGTGCTGCAGCACAAAGGGGCAAGAGGAAATAATCTGAGGAAAAGCTTCCTAAACAGGGCCAATGCCTGGGGAGGAAGAGTATTATGTCTTGGGATTGGAGGCAAACAAATGAGTGATGGACAAACAGTTCAATCCAGATTAATGGAGATAAATGTAGCCCCACATTTAGCTGAACCGATAATTCAGATTTTGGCACAAATATATCGTGGCTGCAACTCGGAGAGCAATGTCCCTGCTTCCTGGTTTCTAGGTTTAATTGCTTCTTATTGTAAATGTGCATCGCTAGCAGGTGGAACGATTTAATTACAGAGGAAAAAATTGGGGAAACATTGCACGGCAGCTCCACTGCAGCAGAATCAGTTGAGCCAGCAGAATATAGCTTGTAATCATAGATGACATGAAAACTCTCCCCGCGATTCAGTCATTTAAAGGAGGAAATAGTGGTGTGCAGTGTAGCAAATTGGGATAATACTTCTGAATGAAACTTTTTCTCCCCCTATAACGTAATTTCAATTTCACTCCGTCCTTTGAGGTCAGTGAATCTTTGTCAGACTGTGTGCCCTGGGAAGGTAAACTTAATTTACTGCTATATCTCCTTCCTCTGCGAAGCCGCGGCATATCCAATAGTGAACCTCCTAAACATAATCAATTATCTGAGCTCCAATGGCAGAGAATGCAGAATGCTGATAAGACTTTGTAGACTTTTTTTTTTTTCCTAATGAAGAGAGAAAAGACGATTTGGTTCAATACCCTGGGGGAGGTTTTTTTTTCTCCCTCTCCTGGTAAAAGAGAATTATTCATTGCATTCTCTAAGGGGAAAGTCGATCATTCCCAATAAGTCACAGAGTTGTTGTCCCTTTTTTGCTTGTGCTGAGTAGGACCCCGAGGCAAAGTCGATTTTATGTCATATGCTTTGCTCTACTTTTTTCTTAAAGGCATCTTTGTCATGGCGGCGATGGAGTGACTTTGACTCGGTGGTATTACAACTCGCACTCTGTGATATTTATTAAGGCGCCGTAAGACTGTCGTGATAGAGATGCCGGAGACGCCTAAAATCAGCGTTGCCTCCGAATCATCCTTTTCTGTCTTGTGCTCCTCGCAAGACTGAAGCTTAGGATTTATCAATTGCCAGATAGTGCCGTGGGTGTATCTGTGTGAGTATGGGCTTCTTCAGTATAATTAATTTGACAGCGCCCCCCCTGGCTGTAATATTTTAGAACTCGTGTTTCTGTTAAACACATTTATTTTGCCCCAGGGTCAAGTTGATGTGAGGTCAGCTCCCTAAATGCATTCTATTGATCATTCCATCCACCTGATTTGCATGAGAGGAGCTGCTGTTGCAGACGTGCATTGCTGCACATAGATAAAGAACGACACTTCACCGGAGAGCCGTATTGATTTTTGATCCGGTTTTCCCAAGCATTGATGACAACCTTAGGGCGTGTCTTGATAAATGCTACATGTGGGGCTCGACAAACAAATAAAAAAACAATGGATTAGCCTCTTCTTCCTTTTAATTGTTAACAGTAAAATGATTCAAAGTCATGCTGACCTTTTACAAGCAGCATCTGTGAGGAAATAGAATTTATGTTCCGTGAGCCAGGCTTTATGCCAACACACTGGCTGCTGTTTTTCTACCATTAAACAAGAGTTATGTCACACTTCCCATTTAATCACAAGCGTTTTCAGGAGCCTGGGCCGAATCAGAGCGCCCAGCCAATGACTCACTGCGAGGGGGCCCATTTGACAGATTACACCTGCAGTCACACTTAAAGGTAATGTTAGTAGGCCCTCAGCGGAGGAGAAGGAGAGCCTAACAATTCCATTAAATGTTCTCAATTGACCTTCACGGCAAATGAACAGTCGAGTTCAACATACTCAACGCGGCGCTCAAACGCCCGTGGACGCCACAGCATCCAACGCGCCTGTTGTTACAAAGCTGTTCATCATTATTTCCGTCAAAGTAATGTTTGCCATCATTGTATTAAGTCCGGCTCTACCCTTATTGAAGTCAAGTTTTATATCCTAAAATGACTTAGGCCATACTGTTTCCTCAAGGGTATCCCCGGCAGCTTTGAGGGCAAACGTGGCAGTTTCACGGTCCAGCGGTGTGCTGTAAGCTCCCTATACCGCTGCCTGGGAGACTCTCTCCGAATTATCTAGACAGCGGAGTGACAAAGTGTGGAGCAGAAACCTGTTTAACACTTCATCATCACTGTCCTAGACATCCAGAAGGAGTGAGGCAATTCGCCCACGTAGAGCGAGAGAGAAAGACTCCCGGCAAGGTTGATCACATCTGTGAAATTAGAAATACTTTGGGCCTAAATGGCCACCAAGTGTGTTTGCTTTTGTAATTATCTGCAGCCACTCGTTTCCCCGCCAGAATAATGCTGAACGCTTTACCCGGGACGCATACGTACAGGCTGAATTTGTCAAAGTCAAATGGAATTTTTTGGGGCAAATCTCACAGCAATGAATAGAGCAACAAACTCTATTTCATGCACTGTTAGATTTAAAGAGTATTATAAGCCATCCAGGAAGATATATCTTAAGGGGATTAGGTTTGGTTGTGTTCCACAAAAAAATACTGCAGGATGTTATAATAGCGGTTAACTGGCTGAATCAGTCCGTGATAACGGTAACCAGTCAAAATAAGTTAAATAAGATCACCCTGGATGACCTTTTAAGAAGATGGGAAACTGCTTTATGGTTCTTCTTTTATATTTGGAACTCAGAGTTTACTGCTACCATCTAAAAGTTTTTTTTATATGTGTCTTAACCTTATCTGATGTTTAAATATCGAAGTCCATTTCTACTTTTCACCTCTGAAATTCAGATTGCTTTCTGGAGCGGGGGCAAGTTCCCGCCCTTATTTGAGATAATAGGTGCACTATATGCACATACTGCCCCGACTAGTTTTACTCCACCGAGGATATGACCCAGCTGGCCGATTGAATATTCTATTTAGTAATGGGAACTGAATAGGAAATGCTCTCTCCACCTATAACCCTGTGTGTGTGTCTGCGTTTGAGCAAACGTGGGTTTTCGGCATCTATTTACGTGATTGTGAGCGAGCCAGGTGGGAGGAGAGGATAAGAGTTGTTGGGGTTAAAAAAGGGAAAAAGAAAGACAAGGAGGAATGTGGATATTGACCCAGTGTGTGTGAGTGTGTGGAGGTACAGAGGTGCTCGCCAGAGATAGTGCTTCTGTTCGGGCCACATGGGGTGAGGGATGAAGACTAGCTTTGTGGACGTTTTAACAATAGATAGCCAGCAAAGCTTCCGCCCTGGAAAGTATAATTGTAAGGCTTTGCTGTGAAATCTGGTTAAACTTTTTTCGCTGTGAACCGGCTCTCTCAGAACTGTTTTTGGAACGGTCCGATCCATTTGGCTTTGTGTAAAAGTTGCCTCGTCATTTTAAGCTTTTTTAGTTTCCAGTTCTAACTTATAAAAACACTGACTATTGAATGGGAATTATTAGAAGTGAATGCAGAATGAGACTTTTCCAGCAAAGTCTATTGATATCCGTGTTAAAATGAGGCGCATGCACTTTCGAGTTGTTTGTGGAAGATTGTGATTTTTCTCATTAAGTAGACTTATTAGATTTCATAGTGAATATTTTCGATGTTTAGTCTTTCAGGGCGAGTGTGTATATGTGTGACCAGAAAATAAAACCGAGGCAGAGATGCTCGACATTATTGAACATTTCCCAATTAGGATTCTCCGAGAGCCTCACCGCGGGCCTCACGGTGCGTTAGCTGAGAAATGCTCAATACGGGGGAAAGGAAAATGAATTACTTTTGTGAGCTTTCATAGTGTGTTAGTGCACGTGGCAGCTTTTGCTTAGTGATTAGGGATCTGGAAAATATTTAGGGAAGGCTCGGCTAAATATACAGCCAAGGAGACGTTCTCATACCTTACTTAACCAAGTGTGAAATAGCTTTGGCTAAGTAAGGGGACAACCATTAATACTGATAAAAATGGGACTAGGTGCTCTCAAGGTGGGATGTGAGACCTCACTAAGAAAGTGATTTATGTCACCTTCAAACGAGGTTATATTTTTATATATAAAAATAAATCTGGCACCTTGAATAAGAAATGTACAAACACACACTGGTTGAACAAACATGCATACACACTAGTTTGTCACAATCAAACACAGAAAGTTATAGTTTTTTTCTACTAATGTGAGAACACGTGACTCATCATATATTCTGTGTCAAAAATGAATGACAAAAATAGCGCCCTCCACTGGCCAGATGCTGGTAAAGTATGCATGTGGTTGCTGGTAAAATTTAAACATTCATAAGCCATTTGGCCAGTGGATAAATAAGTAATTTCTTTTTTCATCCTGACTTTAGCCTTTGCTCTTGTGAAAGTTGTGAGAGGTTTTGTAAAGTCACCTTCTTGTCTATCTGTTTTGCTCCTATAGAGTGCTTTCTTTTCGGGGGCTCAGTTATCACTTTTGTTTGTGTTTTCTCTCATCATCGTGGCAGCCTGGAGTCATAACCCTGCACAAAGAATATGTTCTTGTCATACTTCTATCTCAGGAAACATTTTTTTGCAGCAATGACTTTGTAACCGAGTGATGCCTTTAATGTTGTTTTGTTTTTTAGTTTTGATGTAATATCCAGTACAATATAATACTTCATACCAGCACATTGAATTGAGAGAGTAAAAATCAGCATTGCCCTCTGGTGTTCATGTAGTTCACATTAAGAGAGTTTAATTGCAACACCAGGAGTCTGATTAATAAGGATCTTCCCAAAACAGGTATTTTATTCACATAACGAGCAGGTTGTTTACCCTAATTTATGTTTGTATTTAAAAATAACACTACATGTAGCAATGCAATATGTTTTTTAACCAGTCTGTCAGTGTGAAAACCCTCCTCAGATGCTCATTGCAGGTAGCAAAAAAAAAAACTGCTTTCTTTTATCCTTATTTCAAGTCCAGTTTCAAAATTCCTCCCAATGTCTCATTATCATAACATGAGTTTCTGAGTGTCTGCATAGAGAATACATCCAGGGTTTGTCACCTTCCTAATTGGCCAAATCAATGTGCAGTACATGCCTGTGGATATGCTTTATTAGCCTAATCAGGTCTCTCGAGCCAAGACCCCCCCCCCCCCCCCAGCACAAGACCCTTCTCAAGTAGTTAATAAGGCACTTGGTTGAGATCAGGTTGTAGCACTATAGCATTCCAACAATATAACTGTGGACGGAAGGCTGGCGAACACTGTATGTCTTTCAGGAAGGATTAGGGATTTATGAATGACTGCTAAGCAAGTAAAATATGCAAGTGCATTCACTGCTGAGGCTTTTGTGTGTGTGTGTGTGTGTGTGTGTGTGTGTGTGTGTGTGTGTGTGTGTGTGTGTGTGTGTGTGTGTGTGTGTGTGTGTGTGTGTGTGTGTGTGTGTGTGTGTGTGTGTGTGTGTGTGTGTGTGTGTGTGTGTGTGTCAGTGCCAGTGCATTGGCCTTAGCTGAGCTCAGCCCTAGCTTGAAAAAGACCATTACTTCAGAAATGTATACTCAAGGCTGCAGCAGGGACCCTGGACAATAGCTGTACGGCTCTCCACAAAAAACAGAAAATCCTCTACCACTGAATCATTATTTACTGGTCTAGTCCCAAGCCAACGGTCGCCTATAAAGCAACACACAATTAGCACTATATTTCCAGCTTTGCACTCTGCATTAATGGATGTCTACATAAATGTTCCTCCCAGCCCTTTATTTTAGCAGGTGATGTGGAAGGCGTAATGGTTATTTTTTTTCTTCTTGGTACAAAGAAGCTAATGCTGACTGGTATCCTCCTCACTGAAACGCCTCCTAATAATATAAAATGAATGCTGCAGTATCTGAAATACCTCTAATTAGCATAATTGTGTTTTTTTATTCCGTGCCGTCTTCGGAGCTACATCACAGTATATTCCATCAAATTGCAGAGCTCACATACTGTTAAGTCCATGGCAATATATCAGAAAACCTTCGACTAACGGTTGTCAAGTGTGTTCACATGGGGATGGCAGAATTCAGCACCATGGACAGTGATTTATGCTGCATCTGTGCAAAAGGCCACGGACAAATCAAGAGCACCTCTGCAGGAGGGAACTCTTAAGTACCTGGCCTCTTTGTCTACCCTTTCTGTCTTTCACAATCTTGAGAATACCAATCTCTGACTCCAAAACCTGCACTGCAGTGGTGACACGTTTACCAGCTGCCTCGGACATTAGAACACTCAACCTGTTGATTCGCAGCATCTTTGCTACACATTTTCATTGTTTCATAACTCCTTTCATACCTGCATACATTTTAAAGTTATAATTCTTAAAACCTTAATTCCTGGGACAGTCTGTGGTGACGGTAGCCTCCCCAGACCATCACTGACCCACCGCCGACCCACCCGTCATGCCGGGTGATGTTACAGGCAGCATAATGTTCACCACGGGGTCTCCAGACTCTTTCACACTTGTCACATGTGCTCAGTGTGATGCTGCTCTCATCTGTGAAGAGAACGGGGCGCCGATGTCGGACCTGTCAAATGTGGTGAAAGCCAATGGGGCTGCACGTTGCTGGGCTGTGAGACCAGGTCCAAGTCAGGCCCTCATGGAGTCTAATGGATGTACACCAGTAGCCTGCCTGAGGTCATTTTGTAGGACTCTGGCAGTGCTCGCCCTCCACAAAGGATCAGATACCGGTCCTGCTGCTGGGTTGAGCCCCTTCTACGGCCCAGGTCAGCCCTCCTGGTGTCTCCTCCAGGCTCTTGAGACTGCGCTGGGAGCTAGAGAATAATCAGTCAGGAAGGAGAATGAGAGGGCTACCGTCTGCAGCTACCACTTCAAAACCATTCCCTTTTTGGGGCTTGTCTTTCGTTTCTCCATTGCACCTGTTGCCTCTTTCATTTCCACCATCAAGCTCAGCTTTGCGATGATGTCCACTGAGTAGCAACTCTGCTCCATGACATAGCCAGGCCCCGAGCGCCCCCCCCCCATGTCACTGCTGCCCTGCCTGTTCGCTGCCCGCCTGCTGGCTTGTGCCTTTCCCTGCCAAATGCAGCTGTCTCACACGCCTCCTAGCAACAGCTAGTCTCCTTCCCAGCTGCCTTATAAAGACCCTGACAGAGGCAGACACACACACATGCTGGTATACACACTAGCATGTTTACCTTCTCCAATACTATGCACATACAGCGTCCCTATAATGCTCCTATATGTCGACATCAATGGGAGCTGACAGGCTCTTTGAATGCCCCCAACAACAAGCGTAGCCATTAGTAGCAATCATACTTCAAACGGTCTGCCGTCACATATACGCTGGATGTGAGAGAACTTGACACCGCCCTGCTCTGATCGAGATGCCTTCATAGTGATTTGACTACGAGAACCCAAACCTTTATTTCCCAGAATCCCTCCTGGTCAGCCAGTCCGATCCCATGTATTTGGTAGAGATATGGGGCCTGCCATTCATGCTGTTCATAGTGCTGCTCCAGTAATTGACAGATTTGTCCTCCACGGTAGACGTTCCCGACGTATGAGCGTATATTTCCCATGTGCTTATATTTAGTTTTTCCCCCATCCAGCTCCCTCCTATTGACAAAATGCAGTAGTCTCTGACATGCATCAATATTCCGTGCTCCAGTAACAAACGGGGATGCCAGGACGGAGGGGGGCCGGCTGTTTAGCGGGACAGAAACAGCAGGAACAACAGGAGCACAACAAATAACAAACTGCTACATCCCAAAACTTTTTTCTAGGCGTTTATAATGTATTTTCTATGGAAATGAGTGGGATTATTAAAAGATGCATTGAGGCATTGTGAGTAATGTACCTGATTAGTGATTTATACTTTACCCTTGTAGAAGTAGCTTACCGTAAGTTTTTAGTAATTATTCTCCAATGACAGCCTCTGTAAGTCTGGTGTTTGTCTACAAACAACCAAAAAAAAGGCTAAATCATTTTTGCTTCAATAACTGAAAACTGAATTTGGCGGATAACTGATGTAGAATGAGTCAATACTGCAAGATACTCGTCTTCAATACCTGCCAAGATGTAAATGAGCAATCTGAAAGACTCAGAAATTGGAGTTGCATTAAATGAGCAGCGAGTCAGCGAGTGGTCTGGTTGATGTACTTCTTATATAAATCCCAATACTACTATTTATAATTTAGCTGATCGTTGCCGAATGGATAACAGGCATATGAAAATGTCATCCTATTCACAGAGTCACATGTTCTCTGGACGGGTTAATCAATAACGGCAAAGTGACAAGCTGAGCAGCAGGAGAGAGGGAACAAAGGGAGCACCGGACACTCGCTAGATTTCGACCCCACGATCAATAAATCACTCTTTTTTTTTTCAAATGACTGAAAGGAGTCATAAAGAACTATTTTCACATACAGCACCTTGACGTTTGCCGTGTGTAATAAGATAATCCCTTCAGTTTGTTGTGAGCATGTGATTCAACACTCCGTTGGGATTTGGCGTCTCATGCAGACTCAAAAGAATACGCCGCCTCCCCACCTGAGCGTCTGCACCTCCGGCTTGAACTCCCTTTGCAAAGCTGCACTCTATTTTTCCGAACACGACGGGAGTAGAAACAGAAAATCGATGTATCAACCTGACATGTATTTAAATTGATGTCATCACTTTCCTTTATTAAGAGCATGCATATATATTAGAGGGAGAAATAATCGATTCTATGTTTTGTGGAACGATTCTGCATCGATGCAGTAAAAGCTTTAATCGATTATTTATTTTGTTATTTTGTTAGTTTTCTACACAAATTTTGATTTCCACATTTATAAGTACTCATATAAGTAATGTAGAACATCAACTGTATCATACAGAACTGGTTTGAAAGATTTGAAAGGACAAATTCTCATTATATTTAAATCTAAATAGAGATGCATCCAATTTAATAATCAAATTGTGAGATGACTGATTTGTGTGAAGTATTTATTTTAAATAAATATCACTGTATTTCTGTATGTTGCTTCTTCCTTCTGCCTCATGCCTTTATTTTGTCCCGTTCCAAGCTACAAAAGACAGAACACTGTTGTCGTTTTTGGCAGGTTAATAGTCAATATGTATAATAATTTGGAGTTTCAAACGATCTCCTTCCTGATTCATCTGCTGCCTTCCATCCAGCCGGTGTTGCTGACGTCTGACTGGTGGCTGAATATGAAAGCTCAAAAGAAATGCTGCCTTAGCCAAGCTCTGACTTTCGTGCTTAAACAGGTAAGCATCAGTAAATGGGCCGTACTCTTACTCTGCTATTATTAAACATAATGCATTTCCCATCTATTACTTTTATCAACAATATTAGAACAATATTAGCCTAATTGGCCACATGCTTCACTAAATGGCATGTAATGATGCAACATGCAGCTTTGATTGGGCATACATGCGTCACACTGGTTCATGAAACACTGAGAATATGTTTATGAAATAGACCTATTTATTTGATTCCATGTTGCCGAGCTTATTTTGTCCCTTCAATTCCAGAAATGACCTCGCCAATGTACCAACGCGCCCTAATGGAGTGCTTTTCTTTGGTTCTAAGAAACGAGAATGTGATTCATCTTCTTCGTCTCGTGCAGAAAATAATGATTCTTCCACCGTGACCACCACAAACACCAGGCACGTGTCCTGTGGCGTGGGACGCCAGCAATCAACCAACCAGTGGGTCAGATAGACACCAATCAGCCGCGGGCTCCGTCTCACCCCAGCAGGAGAGCCTCCATCAGAGATGGCCTGCACCACCCACAGGGTTGCCCATCTGCTCTACATTTCATCTCAAAGTGCATTTACCATCTTCCTTGCCTGTCGGTCTATACTTACCGAGTCAAAGCGGCAGCTTGGTTGTGACATTTCATGTGGCCAGGGGTTTACGCTGACAGAAAGATGTTATCGAATGGAGATGCTATCTTTTCTCCCATCAAATAGTACCATGTGATAATGGATGTGGTCAAAATGTCATTATACAAATGCATCACTTAAGGAATACTCTTCTTATTATCAATTAATCCCATAAAAAAAGACCCTTAATCTGATTTCTGGCTTCCATACTAAAATATTTCATTTGTCGGGACTATTTTCCTACGTGGATTAATACACAAATGGGAGGATTTAGCGACGTTGTGTGTGGGACTGACGGTTGTCCATGTTTATGCTAATGAGAGTACAGTTGCTTTTTGATAGATTTTAAGATTCAGTGCTGGTTATGGATTGTTGATTCAGGTTTCCACACACAGCATCACAGTCTTTATGAGTCTCAACGGGAAATATTCCTGGCTAAATGGAAAAATAAAGCACCATCCTTGTCAGAAGTGCACTTCCCTATTCAAGCTTTCAAGCTACTAGCCTGATTGATTCTGTCGTGGCCTGGTATTGACATCATTTACCTTTTTTTTTTTTTTTTTTTAACATCCACACTCTCTTTCTAATATCTCAACTCTAAAGAGTCAAACCAGACTGAGTTCTCAAGCTCGAGCAAACTTCAAAGGCTGCGTTCACCTCGGAAAAATTCAAAAGCAGAAAAAAGAAACTTTGGGTTTTGGATCCAGAATCAAAGGTAATAGCTTTCTTCTGTCCATATTGTACGCGCCGGGGGTCCAGCTCATTGAGATGTAAGCACAGTAGTAGCTAAACAATATTTCATATGACAGTCTGTCGCGCCCTTCAGATGTGTGCGTGTGTTTGTGTGCGTTACCCTCCAGGAAAATCATTGATTTCCATTTTTTGCAGCTTCAACACGACATCCATTCTCATCTTTCTCATTGTGACCGAGGATCCTGTTGTGTGCACCAGATCCAATCAGCACGCGGAAACAATGGTATCATTGTCTGCCGCCATCCATTGTGCCGAAGATTGTATTATTCCCTCCATAACCGAACGGCATCATAGGAATACTCGGAGTCTGCTGGGTGGCCTTGACACAGGAAACCTTAGATCCATCACGCCATATCTTTGTCTTTGGGTGCTTTGTTACGTTTTAGAGGCCTGCTCTTGGGTGAAGATAAATGCTGTAAACACTGCTTTATGAATGAATAAATTCCCCCCGCGCCGACACAGCTCCATGGCCCACTGTTAATAAACTGATTCATGGCGTAATCCACTCTCTCAAGCGTTCAGAGCCCCTTTTTATACCCCCCCGTATTTATGTTTGCTGTTATTTGAGAGAGTCAGCTGAAAGGAACCACAAGAGGAAGGAGATAAATCACGTTTCCTCGGTTTTAATTTATGGAGGGGTGTTATATGAGCAAACTCTATCCCGCAAAAAAAACCCACCGGTGGTGAGGAGCACAGAGGGAAACCTGCACGGGGAAGTTTTCACGTCGGGCACCGAATCTTTCTCAATATCTAAGCCAGCAGGAAAAGTGAGTTCATTACAAATGTTATTGTCCGTAACCTCATGACAGAAGAGAAAAGTTAGTCCAAAGGGGGAGAATAGATTGTACATCAGCCCCTGGAAGGAGCGTGTCTTTCATCATTGTTACCCTCAGTCATGAAAAATTGAAGACTTTTTTTTCATAAAAGTGAAACCTTTTGCATAAATGCTGACAGAAGCATCGTCGTTTTTAAGAGCTAGTTCCCGGGGAAATATTTATAGCTTTAACAAATTTGTCAGACGAAATGATCGTTCTGTTAAACCTCTTACTTTTGGGCAAATGTATTATATATTAATATACTATACATATCTTATATTTATAATATCACCACGGATGGAAAAATACAGTTTATGACGAGATGTTTGAGAATTATTTTTGACACATTTTTCTATTTTGAGCATGATAATCATTTAGTCGAGAATAAGATGATCGGCTTGTGTGATGCCACTGAAAACTCAGGTTATAATAAATAATCCTTTCTGTGAATTGTAATAAATGAACCACAATATGTATCTATATACGCTGCTCTTTGAATATGAGTGAAAGAGGTGAATGCATGCTGAGTGACTCCTGCTTACAGAGTGATTTGCTATACAATTCATGCAAATAAGGTTGACCCGCCGTCCAGGTCTGACAGAGTGGCCATCTGTTAGCGAGCCACAGAGAGGCTGGCGGACGAGACCTCCAACAGTAATCTCTCCTGCAGTCAGCGCTCTAAAAATAACCTCCCTTCTATGTTTGTTGTTCTATTAAGGCAGCAATAACAATGCAAATGAGTCTGGAGCTCTGCATTTTTTCTTGTTTGTTTGCCGTGCACGTGGACCATCTCGCAATACATCACCACATGTCCAGAGGGCACTTTCACCACGTATTGATTAGGGATGGAGATTCTCCTCTGCCATGAGGCTTGATGTATATGCACTCCCGTATATGGTTCTCTGCACAAGCTGGATTAGAATTTTTTTATTTTTTTTTATTGATGAAATTCGGGGCACATCAGGACATTACTGTTGGTGTTGTTTATTATTATCGGAGTTTTGTCACGCTGACGGAAGGAATAAAAAAACATTTTAATACACTTGACCCCCTCGCAGAACAATATCGTCTGCAGCAGCAATTAATAATTCATCATCATCATTACCGCGACCATCGCTTCTGGAAGACGGTCTTATTATGAAACTTGAAAAGCAGCCGAAACACGCTGTGAAAGGTGCACGCTGAATATATTCATGCATGGGCAGGGTGATGTGTATTTTTCATGAAATCGCTGGGAACCGGGCCTTGAAGTCTATCCAGGATGAACCGCTGCGCTTTAGTATTTAATTAGAATATGCACTTGATGTGCAGAATACACCTGATATAAGATCTTGGGTTTTGAGGATCGGAAGCGGCGACTTAAAAAGAAGCACATTTGAGTCGTTTCCCACCCCAGTGCAGGCTATACTGTGCATTTAGAGCAAATATACATTGAATAACTCACGTTACCATAGTTACAGTCGGATGCAATCATAAAAAAAAAAAGAAAAGCTGGAGCACGAAGAACAATAATTACGCTGCAGACCAAAGTCGGGTCAGCTGCATGGATATTGATTACAGACTAGAAGCTGCACAGCTGAACACAATCAGGCTAATTAGTCATTCCATTACAGCCACTGATTGGCCGCGTCTTCCCGATTCAAGCGGCGTGCCAAACTCGGATGCAACGAGGGCTTCGCCGTGTCTGACCAATCGACTGTAGCTGTCGAGCAAAAATGAAAAAGAAGAAGAAGAAATGGAGTTCAGAAGAGAGGATTAAAGCGTCGGGGAGGCTTTGTTAAAACGAACCCACAGAGCTGCCACGGGCCAAAACATTTTAGAAGCCATCATTAGGGCTGTCACCATAGCCTCACCACTGCAGCGCCGTGCCATTGGAAAGCCCACCGCAGAGTACGGCGAGGACCCGCCATGTTTATGTTTCTTCTTCTTTTCTTTTTTTTTATTCTTTGCAGTGGGAGCGACGCGTGCCAGCGTTTATTCTGCAGATTAAAAACACAGGAGGTTAAAACCAGGACATTTCATTGCAATAGAAGAAAGAAACTTCAGTGTTTGCTTCTCTTTAAGTCTATAAAACTGTTAGAGACTGAATTCACTACGCGTGGGCAAAAAATAGATTCATGGAAAAATCTCAATTTAATATTCTAAATCTATTCATAACTTACAAAAAGATATATATTTTTTATTTTACTACATTTTTTTACACTAAAAGTTTGAGCAAGTTAAGAATGAATGAATGTAATCTTTGTCTTAGATTTGCCTTTTTGTATTTACATTATTATAAGCAGTTAACTTGAACTTTACATTAAAGTCCCAGTCGGCAAGTCCGGCGGATGGAGGGCACTCAGATTTTGAATGTTTCCAACCCTCATGCTCCTCCCCCACGACCACCGAGCTCCTCCCCCACGACCACCAAGCTCCTCCCCCACAACCACCGAGCTCCTCCCCCACGACCACCAAGCTCCTCCCCCACGACCACCGAGCTCCTCCCCCACGACCACCAAGCTCCTCCCCCACGACCACCGAGCTCCTCCCCCTCGACTCCGTGCCGTTTGAAATCCCTTAGATCACCTTTGAAACGCTGGTCCGATGTTGACTCTGGTTTTATCACGGGCACCGTCGCCATCTTTCTTTCTTTCCTTCTTTTCCACCGGTGTTTTCTTTTCCTTGGTTGTTTTGGACCTCCTCGTTTCGTTTTTTAACGAGGAATTGGAAGCTTGTTGCTACTTCCCTCCGCCTCCCCCCTGTGATAGTGGTACGACCCGAGGGGGGGAGGGGCTCTATGTGTGCACGGAAACAGCCCTGCGTGCTGATTGGGCGCTGACGATTTTTTGCAAAACAAACAACAGGCTCTACGTGCACGTAGAGGCGTGTTTTTTTTTCTAAAACCGGATGATTTATGTTGTTCTATCGGAGCGTAGAGTCGGCTTCAATGAATATGATCAAACAAATGTTGCCGACTGGGCCTTTAAATGATATAATCTTATGCTCTCTTGCCATAATTTGCCACACCGCCTTTATTAGGACTGGAGTACATCCTGAAGCATGTATTTATTCAAAAATCAATTTTGAATCGCGAATCGTTTTGAATCGTAAATCTATTCTGATTCGAATCGTGACCTCAAGAATCAGAATCAGAATCACAATCGACTCGCGAGACACCCAAAGATTCCCACCCTTAGAAACCGCTGTTTGTTATGTAGAAAACAAAAGGTTATGTTTGAGGCTACCGGCCTTATGGCATGGAAACCCCAGCCTTCTGGTTTCTGCCTCTAACATGCATAGCTGAAGTGAAAGCAGTGCTTACTCCACCAGATCTGTCCGAAGCATGCGGTCATTTGATGTGAGAGCTGGAAAAAAAAGGGGAAATGAAATGTTTTTCCATCTACTCTGCCACCAAAGAAAACCTGATGCCCCTCATTTTCCGCATTGTGAAAGGCAGAAATAATGATTTCCTATTTGGTATGCATTTTTCTGCCTCTCTGGTGGAATGTTGATTCACGGGGAGCAGAGGAGGCAGCGCCGTGCCCGTCGCCTTTATTGAAAGTCAGCTCTGTGTTCGGTATCTTATCAAATACAGAGACAAAGAAAATGAGGAAAACAACCCACCATGTTCCAGTGTCTGGCTGAATGGTAAATATCAGGTGAATAATTAGCTTTCCCTGTCGCCGTTTCCCTCTTTTGTAATGTAAAGTGGCTGAGCACCTCTGAGAGAAGGGTAGCGCATTGCTTCTGTAAACATCATTTCCTCCACCGCTCCCATCGCTGGGAAATCCACCATCTCTGCGGCATAAAAAGCAAACCGCGGCTTCAGCCAACCCCAATTATGGGGAGAAGTTCGATCAGCTGGAGTCGGCCTTGGCGAATACTATCTCATTCCCACAGAAGGCTGAATTACTAAACTATTGCAGTAACTATAATATAGATTAGTCACTGCGTCTTTAACTTGTTGAATAATTACGGCCAAACTTTGTCACTTACACTTTAATTCGTGTTTTTAAACTCATTCTTGATCATATATATGTGTGTAACTGAATTGTACATGAGTGGAAGTGACAGTTCAACATTTCTTTGATTTCTAATTCAATAAGAAGCCATTCATGAATGCTTTTACTTTGGAAATTCAACTGTATAAGTCGCTTATGTTGTGGAAAAATGAATCTGCCCAATAAAGATCAACAACCAGTAGGGCTGACCGATAAATCGTATTTTCATCGTCATCGCGATATGAACATGCGCGGTTAACACATCGCAAAAGATGCCTGAAACGCGATGAATAAAAATCATTTTATTTACATGCGCCATGCATTCACACCATTTGGCCAATCAGATGAAGCAACAGCTAGCCGTCGGCACCGGCAGCGTCCCCGGGTCCTATGTTCCCCCGGGTCCTATGTGTTCCGGAGCCACCCTCAAATTAATTGGTGTTAATTTTGTGGCGACTGCGAGGCTATGTAACACGATGGCGGAGAAAGGAGAGAATAGCGAGGAAAATGTGGTTGACGAAGACCTTGTGGTGAAAAAGAACTGCACTTCTGCAATTTGGAGTTATTTTGGATTCCGTAGCGACGACGTGTTACAAACACAGGTACTGTGTAAAACATGCCGAACAGCTGTGGCAACTTCCAGAGGAAACACAACAAACCTCCATCACCACCTGCAACACAACCAGTGTTTCCCCTACCATTGTACAGGCCTGCCGCCAGGCCAAAAAAAATAAATCAATACTCCAAAAATAAGCTACCTATCAATTAATTCATAAATCAATAATCATTTACATTAGGAGCGCCTCCGCGCAGCACAGTACTCCCGCTACGTTTTTCGTGTACTTTACACGCTTGATGTTGTTCTGATGCCGTTCCGCCTCGTTAAACCACCACTATGTCGCTTTCTACTTTGAAAACACGGAGTTGACACTGTATTTTGACAAGCTGTTGCACTCTTTAGACTCGTGGTGTGAGCGGAACCGGACCGGTGCATTTATAAGAAAAATGCCGCTGTGTTTCTCCGTCCAAAATCCGCTTTCCTCGCGCTGCCTGCTCGCACAGATCCGCTCGTGCGCACATTCGCTGATGCAGGTCGAGCGTTTAATATAAATATATGCAGAGACGGCGTTCCTTAAAAACAACATCAAGCCATGTGTGTGTAGTATTAGGATGTGATGACGTTTGTACAACCGGGCTAACGGGCCAAAGCCCGTTTGGGCTGGAGCAGTGTGAATGCAAAGCCGCGGGGGACCCCCCTGGGGCAATCGTGCCGAGGCACGCTACTGATCGCGCCCTTAGGCAGCCTATGTTAATAAAATAAGGATTGTTTTTGATAAGCTGTGGAACTCTGAGTTAACCTATTTCTACCTGAATTTCTATGAACTACCAGGCTGTTGAGTAAACCTATAACTTATATTTTACTTGATAAAATAAGACAATATATGCACTCATGTCGTTGTAGTGTTTTACAGTATCTGTAGCTATTAATGTGATGCTCCTCATTTTCCAGACATATTATTCCAGCCCCTAATTTTGGATAATTTCCATCAACTGGCACCTTAATAAGTCACTCTCTCCTTGAATCCTTGAAAACCTTGAATACACTCTGGTTGAACAAAAATGTTGAATGCAAATATAATAATTGCAGAATTGCAGACTGCTTGCTGTGCCACCTGACTTAATCCAACTGCACCAATACACCATCCCACACGTCTCGTCTGTTTAGGGTTTTTTCGGCGGGTACCACCGGGCCTGAAAAAAATTCTAGGGGAAACACTGAGTGTACCTATTATAGCAGAAAGACAGGAACTGTATAGCTAATATGCACACTTCAATATTTGTTTATTTATCGCAAGTCATATCTCATCGCAATATTGAACAATGGTATCGCACATCGCAGATTTTCCTCATATCGTGCAGGCCTAACAACCAGGATCAGCTTTTTCTCCGAGGTTTATTCCACTAAGTATTCTCATCTGCAGAGGAGGATCACCCCTGCCTTCTGATGCAAAGGTTCAGAATCAGCAGGAACGACCCTGAGTCCAACAACAATCTCCCTTTTAAGGAGGAGGAACCAAAGGACGGATCATGTCCTATCTTACAAAGACAAGATGTACAGGCAAGGTCAAGATTTACAGAACACAGGCGTCATAGTCCTGAAATTATCTTATGTCAATGTGGCACTCATGTTCATATCATCTACAAACAGACATTCATTTTCGTCATAGCATAACAGTCAGATGAGGAGATGCGGATCGACGTCTGGCCTGACAAATATTCTGATTATAAAGTACAAACATCCAAAATTCCCATTACACTTACTAGGAGTTAGTGAGATTTCAATGGCTTCTTAGATGTACATACCAGTACTCCACAAGTGAATACAAACAAGTGGGAAGGGCTAACATGCAGTCACTGATGTAAATATCTATCCATCCATCCATCCGGAAATACATAAATATTCTGTATGAGAAGAATTGGTGCCCACATAATTGAATTTACAGGTGTTGCTGACTATGTAAATTCACGTTAATCAGATTAGCATTAAATCACATTGTAATCGTTTGAATGAAGGAAAAACATTTCTTTGCTTCTCAGATATTTTAAAATAAAATGACATAAGGAAACCGTCAACATTTCACCCACTGAAGGAGAAGAATCCATTGTCTCCGATGTTTGAAAAGGTTAAACTTGTACTCTAATAGCCTTTGTGACCCGGTGCTTCTACAATTATAACCTGAATCGGTTTTATTGATATCAATCTGTTTACAAGCTTCCTCCAGTCTGAATGCGTGTTAAAGTTTTCCCTTCTAAAGAAATGGATATTCCCCGTCTCCCTTATCCTATCAGCACGCTCGGTTACCTCACGCCCATTAACTCATTATCTCACGCCTCTGCTTGTTTTTATTATTGTGATTTGTGTTTTGGTGTCTGCAGGATTTTTCTTGTTCTTTTGTGTTTAAATAAATAACGAAGATGCACTTGCATTCTATATATTCTATTTTATTATGTATTTTACCCGCTTTTGATGCATCAAAGACCTTTTAACTCATGATATGCTTATAAAGTTACATTCACCTCCACAGTTTACAGCCTGAACTGTAATAATTTGCCGGTGAGACGTTTTGCCCACAGCACTGAAGGGTCCAACGCGGGAATCTCTAACTCATTAATCACCGACGTTGGCAGCGAGCCAAGCTATAGACCGCTGTTTGCATCGTATAATTCATGGTTCATGAATGTCAGGGATTGTTTTGTTCTGCTATCGATACACGGATCCGTAGATGAACCCACGAGTGTTTTCCACGACGGTGGTTTGGTTACTTTTTTAATAAACTCGATGAACATCATTTATGCTTCTTCGTAACATTAACTGCAGCTTGTGTTCCTATTTTTCACGCCAATATTAACATTGTTCTTGTTTATTGCTTAAACTCGACCACCTCGAGGTCCGATTGATGCCTTGTGAAATAAGTCAATCAACGTCACCGTCGGCAACGACTCCTTCCCGCCATCCTAAAGAAAGCCTACCCAGCTGTCACGGCGACGCGAGGAGTGAAGTTGCACTAAGGATTTTTCACATTTTTTCCTTTTTGAAATGTCAGTGACAGGACTCCATCTGTTACAGAGCTACAGTGTGTATCTAATACCGTGCATGAGTGCTTTGACGGATTCCACCATAGATCCTAAAATCCCACCGAGAATCTCTGACGGGGGACAAACGTGGCTTTTCTGGAAGAAAGAAGGGAAGAGGGCAGCGAGTAGAGGTTACCTTGAAAATCACATGCATTTTTTAAAAATGATAATGTAATTATGTGGCCCACACGAGACTAGTATTATAATAAAATAGGAGCAAACAACAGCAGAGCACTTTGATCTCAGTATTTACGTCGTAAAAAAGCGTATAAAGGCAGGTTAGTACTTAACGGCGTGAAAGGATTTACTCCTGGATTATTTAGGGTCCCTTTGCTTTGTCATTGCATGCAGGTCCACGGTTGTAAGACTCGACATCAAAGCCCCTTCTCTCCTCTCGTCATTACAACGGTCCACTCTCCGTGGTCGCCAATCACCTGATCGCTCATCTCGCTTGTCTTTGTGGCGTCATATCAGCCTGAAACCTCAGAATTGATGTCCGAGTCGCACTCTCATCGGGCATTTATGCTTATATGCTCCTCTTGTTTTAATAACGCCCACCAATCTGACACATTTTACCATTTTTGTGTGTGTCTCTGTGTGTGTGTGCTCTGGTTTCTACACTATATTCTCTTCATTAGCTGCAAAACGGATGTAATTGAAAATGATAATCACAACAATTATCAACACAAGCCCTCGCATCTGCAATATGCTCCCATCACACAATAACAAGTTCATCATGGAATTTATATCCTTGGCAGCAGCAGAAACGGATTAAATTGCGCTGCAAAGTCTTGTCATCTTGATAGCTTTTGTACTTGTGCGTCTCCTTCTTTTTTTGCCTCCTCTGGCTGAGATTAATTGCTCCCGCAGCCGGCACTGACAACAGCGTTTATGGAGGGAGGGCCGCCGATATGGGATGCCTGTATTTCAGGTCTTCCGCTCGCTCTCGCTTGTTTTTCATTCTCCCCGTGTCCCTCTTATTTACCACTTTGCTGTGCTCACCAGAGGGAAAGTGCAGCGGGAGCATGTAATGGGAATATGGGAGATATGGCACTACAGGCGACTGTCTGCCGAGGGAGAGGAGACGGGTGATGTCTCAATGTATGATCCGCCTCCCACATTCTTCCCTAAATTCATCACCCAGATACCACCTGCTGCCCCGCTGACGCCTTTTTCACCCACACAAAACCGCCTGCAACGCGCAACACAACCAGATAGATGATGTAACCGCGGTGTTCTTACCAGGCGGTGCAGCAAGTGTGTAAGATTTGAGCAAACTGCTTCTGCAGACCGAATGTTTGCACCCACGGAAATTCAAATAAGAGCCGAAAGGTCATAAAAACAGTGGGGGATCTCACGACTGTGACATTGACATCATCTTCCTGACAGCGTGGTGGGGAATCGCATTCGCACCGTCTGGATGCTGCCGGCCGGAGTCGAGCCGAATCCTCTCTGTTAATAATTCATATATTTCCCATGTGGGACTTAATCCGAGACCCTGAAAGGTGTCTTTAAACCTGAATGGGTTTTATTCTCTGCTGAATTAATTCTCCTTGAGCATTGTCCTGTCGTACGGGACCTGTGGGAACTCCCTGCTTCGACATTGAGATACTATATTATCCTGTGTTGCTATTGAGTCGCCAGATGACTTAATAGAAGAGGCCGTTGACAAACGCATCGGTGCACTGGGGAAGTCACAATGCTGGTTTTGTAATCTGTCGCGTTTCCATACATTTTCATGTCTCACCGAAAGCAATCAATCCTCACAATTGAGAGGCAATCAGCAACGGATAGATGTCGATTAGTCGACTCCCAACACTCCTGACATTCCAGCCCTTGTAATAATTGCGTCTGTCCCAGAACGCCGGCGTGCCCTTGTTTGCGTCTGCTATTCACAGCGTCTCTGACGGGATTCTGTACGCTGATTCAATAGTGTGGGAGCAAAGTGCTGGTGGTGCCGTCATTTATCAGACACAAAGGAGCGGGATGAGAAGCAATTCCGTTCCCCGCGCCACCTGATGTTGTCTCTCAGGACCGCAATTTTGGGTAGATAAGTGTCTTTATCCTTGGGTGATACGGGACCCACCTTGAAGGGGGGGAGAAAAAAAATCACATTCTATCATGCCATCCAGCCAACACCTCGACGGGGGCGGTTTACTACAGACATCCGTCATGTAGCTCCCCGGATACAAACGCAGGGAAAATAAACCCCAGACTTCTTCATGACCATTCATCTCCCCGTCTACTTGTGCAGTCTCCTCTGATCTTCTTTAAAGCAGGACGCGCGGAATAACAATTCTCTTTGACAACACTTTCCAACTATTTCCTCTCTTCTGAAGCTGCTGACACCAATACGCTTCCATCTCCAGGGGGGAGGAGGGGGGGCGGTGTGGGTTTATTACAGAAAAAAAGATGTGGGCCGTTCAATTTGTTTAGAGCAGCACAAGTTCCTTTCATGCTCTTGTCAAAGACATTAGTGATCGGCGTCTCCGTGGAAACTTTCACTCACTTTGCAGATGAAGCTCATTTCTGATCACGAATGCACTGAAGGCAGGGAGCTCTGCCAAGCAGGCAGCCACATTAAGGCGGCGACTGTGCACCGCTGTTTACCCCCCCGCCACCACCCAACACCCCCCCCCCCCCCCCCCACCCAACACCGACCCGCTTTCAAGCCCCGCTGGCATTCTCCCATTCAGCTGATGAAAGAGATTGCTTGGGTCTTGCACTAATGAATTGGCATTATTATTAAATGATGTTTGTAAATTATGACCCAGTTTGCTCCCCATGAATGGCGTCAGGAACTCAAAAACCCACATCGTCAATTAGCAGCTCCCAACCACTGTGAGCAGTTCAGATGTGGAGTTTGACTGGATTTCGGGGGGATGCTGGTGAGGGTTTGGATGTTTCATTTGCAGCTCACTGGCGCTACCTTGTGGTGTGAAGACAGATTTCTTAATTATTCACCCCTTTTTTATATATATATAAATGCTCTGCTAGTAGCAATACATAAACGATATAAAACTTTTATTGTGTTTAGACACTTGAGAGAAACAATCAATAAAACAGCAGACTCCATGTGAGGGGAAGAGATCCACAGAAATCATTTCATGAGCATATTTTGTTGGCCAGAGCATCTAAAGGCATGGATTAAGACGTTTTAAAATATGTGCTTGGAAGTGTTAATGGTGGCTCCTTCATTAGGACGGAGTTTGTGTCCCGTCCTCGGCCACAAGGGGACAGAAGAGTGGGACAGATGCAAGCCCACGGAGCGTCTCATCTCAGCGATCAATGCTTTCCTTTTCATTTGAAATTCTGCTTTGTTGTTAATGATGTTGACAACAACTTCAGTCAAGTTGGGATGAATGAGACAAATGCAAATGTTAATTAGACTTTTGATCCAAATGGTTTTCAGAAGCATATATATATATTTATATTTCTTTTTTTATCTCTGCCTGTAATATGTTCTTGCATGAGAATGTTGGGATTTAAGCACATCTGCTGAGGGTCATTCTCACAGTGACACCTTGTGGAGGCTGGCAGACACAAGCCAGACATTTAAAAGTTCACACTCTATCATAAGGAAACTTTTAGTCACTAAGTCTTGTGGTACAGTATTAATTAGTTTCCATCACTCAATATGTCTGGCCATTTTTGTTTGTCTTATAAACGTCTAAAAATGTGAATATAAAGTTGTTAATTTTTACATAATAATTTTCCTGATGAAACTCCTATACATGCGAGTTAAATGGTGTTTGTTTAGTGTGTTATTTAACCTCTGGTTCAACTTACACTGATCCAAAATGTGTAGCAGCGGTCGGTTTGCTTGGATATTAAATTAAGTTATGGGAAAATATATGATAAAAGCTCATAATATAATTAAAACTGCAGGCCATCGTGAATGGATCTGGACACAACAGGAGTGAACTTTATGATTTATTCTGCTTTCTAAAACACAACTTGGGATTTGTGTTTACTTTATTCCCTCATGTCAAAACATCATCACCATCATTGAGTCATTTCACGGATCATGAACGGACCTCCCGTGTGCACGAAGACGCCACGGCTGCTCTTCCTAGCATTTTGGACGCAAACTTAAATAGAATTTTTCAACTACCATCATTATCTCCATCCACCCTGGATTTAAGGAAGACTGAAACCTCCTGGGAGTGAAGGTTCTCGCCGGTGTTGCATGATTGGCTGCATTCCTCTCCCCATACTTCACTGACCAGATGTCTGTCCCACGCAGCAGCAGCAGAGAGGCTATAGAGTATTCACCCGTCTATATCAGCATTGAGTCACTATATCAGCACAGGAGGGAAATAACTCTTGAATTGACGTCATTTGGAGGATTTTTTTTTTTTAAGGCTTCTCTGTGAATCTATTTCTACCCAACAATCCCTTGAGTTCACTTCACTCTTGGTATTCACACACTGCTCTGAATCTGTGACTTGGGTCTCATTTAAATTCCACAGCATTTCATCAGATGGCAGTAATAACACCATTCAATTTGGCATTTAGCTTTATATGCTCCGTCCATGCCCAGTACATAATGGAGGAAAAACTCACTTAATGCCTATTTTTTCCGTGGCGCTACCCTGCAATTTGACAAGGCTGGATTACAGCGCATCTCCGTAAATAGCAGTCGGGGTAAAATACCAAACTCACGCCATCGTTTTAAGGCTCCTATTATTTCTTCTTCGCGCAGCTTAACATGCCTCAAGTGGAATGATATTATCATAACGCCTCTTTGTCTGTGGCTCCCCGTGCTTTTGTCATATTTGAGGAAGTCTGAGTCGGCGAACACCGAATGTCTCGGCTGCAGATGAATTTCCCAGCTTTTTTTTCACATCCAGACATGGTAGCAGCAGCAGCAGGGGCTGGATGGGAGGTGAGGAGGTGAGGAGGGGAGGGGGGGGGTCACATTCCAGTCCCGCTGAGGCGAAGAGGAAATGATGTCACCCTCGCCTGAACTACCATGACTCATTAGTTTCAGGCTGAGCTTGAACGGTGCCCTACATTTGGACCCCTGGCTGCTACATCTT
This sequence comes from Eutrigla gurnardus, assembly GCF_963514095.1. Lineage (NCBI taxonomy): Eukaryota > Metazoa > Chordata > Actinopteri > Perciformes > Triglidae > Eutrigla > Eutrigla gurnardus. Next base: position 4,599,324 of record NC_139929.1, on the reverse strand, counting down.
GTCTTGGCATTGCCACGGAACTATAAGGAAAAACCCCTCCGTCATTACATTTCTCTGTCAACACCCATTCCCATTTATTTTTTTCCTCCGTGAAAACAAGCCAAGTTCCGATCATACTTTGACATAACTCTCTAATACATTAAATATGTATTTTAGTGCCTTGTAAGCAAGCAGTATTTTCTTTTTTTTTTTCCCTTTTTTTATGTCATGTGATACATTTCTATCTGCAACAGTTGAGCGTGCCACAAGTTCAGAGCAATATGTAAGATTGATGATTCAGGGCTTTGCCACAGGAGCTGGTCCTGCATGCAAAATGTTTTTCATTCCATCATAGCTCACTTGAGAGCCATTTGAGATCATTATTGCTAATTGTGACGACCCTGGCCTTTTCCCTGCCAACGCGCGTCCAATTTTCTCGCCCTGTTTCTGCATATATGCGACGTGAGCCGTGCAGATATGGAGGAATGATGCATACAAAAGACATTTTAAGCACAATTGAATCAACATTTATTGACTCTGTATCGGTCATTTAACTTTTTTATATGCGGTGCAATGGGACTTTAAGATCAGATGTCGCAGCAGACCATAAAACCTACACACCATACATGCAGCAATAAGGGCGTTTGAAGTGTGAGACTGTGAGACCTCAGCAGCAGAGTCAGCACATTGTGGGTGGGACAGAAGGCAATCAACACACCCGGCGCCGAGTACACAACTATACATAGCCGGGTGGCCGTATGTATACGTTTAACTGGCTTCCTGTTAAGGTGAAAATTATAGTCAATTGTGTGTGAATATGCGCGTAGGCAAACACACTGCTACCACAGATGGACCCCGCTTATTTCAGCCTACTGACCAAATCAAATGGGTGCTATTATAGAGTCTGTGCATGTGAGTGGGTGCAGTGCAGCATTGCCTGTCTGCAGCACAATCTTGCAGATGATCATGCCTGTATACATCCACTGATTTTCTCTAAAGAGTAACACTTTATTCAACGTTAGAGTTATTTTGGCCCGGTCTTGTTGAACACGAAAGAGATGACTAACCAAAAAGGATTCGTTTTCCATATGCAACATGGCCTGTTCCAGCTGTTGTATTAGTCTTTATAAGCATGCCAGCATAAAGACAAGAAATGAATTATGATCCCAAGAGGGTTGTGACGTTCAACTCAGGGTCAACGGGAAACTCCTCCACTCTCCTCAATCACAAGAGCTACCAGCTGCACTGTGGGGATTGAAGTTCTGGGGAAGGAGACCACTAAACCTCCTCTTCCCGAAACAAAGCTAGCTCATTGGAAGAAAAAAAAATGTTTTTCCTTCTTTTTTCGCTCTTACTTTATCGGATATGTTGTGGTTTCTTTCTTTCCACAAATGTACTTATTGTAAGTCGCTTTGGACAAAATGTCATTGGAATACAAAATTCTGGCTCAAGCCATCAGATCGTCATCAATTCGTCCAATCCGGACGTAGCACTCCCTTCGAACAAGTTGCCTTACTTCAAAGGTGCGTTTAATGGGAGAGCTGATACACCAGCGGTATCATCTGTATGCCTCATAGGGCTGGTAAGAGGCTTAGAACGAATAGGCCGATAGGTGATAGTCTTTGAATATTGCTGCCACGTTCCAGCGTGCTTTTGGGCAATGGTTATCAAGCCTCGGGGACGGACTGATAGCTTGTAGGGGAGCGACGGTCTGAGTTGAGCCCTGTTTGTCGAGCAAAGCTGGATGTACCAAAGTGGAAACATATGTATGCTTGGAGTGTGCACGTTTCCTGCTATAAATCAGAGATATTATTGGAATCTTGCCACATGAATGAGCTCAGCGTCTTGCTTCCAAGCCGCACAGCAGCAAATCTCAAACATGCTACGACTATTTTAAACATGAAATGGTTTCGTATACAGCACTACTTTTAGGACAAGATAGCGGTGGAGGGGGAAGAGACGAGATCCAGAATGAAGATAGACTTTGACCTTGTGAACCAGTCTGGGGCTTTGCATTCCTGGGAGGTTGTGTCGCTCAAGAGAACTGTGTGATTTCTAGCTTTCACAACTCTCGTTGGTTTCTAAACGCTGCGTTTATGTGCATGGGTTGTTGGTGGAAGACGGGAGGGTGAGGGTGGGTGTGGGGTTCCCATGGGTGCTCCATAATGACCACTTGACTTTGGCATTGTGCGCCACGCTCATTTCTCAACCAAACCCCGACCTTCAGAGACTAAATTTACTCTTCCAGAAAAAGGACCCACTGCTAAGCCCGGGTTCACTCGGCAATTTCATCACGCCAAGCCTAATATCACACAGGGCAGCACCTGTCAAATACAGCAGCCACGCAGTTTATCTCCTGCTACCACCAACAATATGAAATAACCCACACAGACTGGTGTGATGGTCTGAAAAGGAGAGAAGGCACTGTTATAAAACTTTCACTTCCCTGCCGTTTTGAGGTGGATTTATTTGATTTTGGAGCAAGATGGACAGCCATGCTTGTAAATGTACTGCTTTTGGCTGTGGACCTGGTCCTGACCTGGTCTCAGACCTAGTCACTATAGGAAGGGTCCTTGCTCTTTTCTCTGGTGAACCCCTGACTTGTCATGTAGCACCGGCGGCAGGTCAAAGTTCACTTATCCAGTGAGATATCTCGACATTTACTGCGTCGACTGGGACACATTTTTTTTTTACAGACATTCATGTTTCCCAGAGGATGTTTACTCCTATTTTTTCCCCTCTTATGCCACCATCAGCTTGACATTTTGTGGTTTTGAGTGAAATGCCTCAGTGACTTGCTGATGTTTGTGCTGTATTTATTTCTGTACCGCCTCAGAATGGTTAAGGACTCTAAGTCTAATTCATTTATATATCCTGAAAGTACATTCACACTTTAAACTACAATTTGTACCTTTTATTTTGCTTTTGTGTTTAAAAACCAAAACACTCTTTTTTTGCTGCACTGTTTATAAAAAAAAGGAGATGAAAACACTTGACATCTTCATGCAACTTATTTTTTGATTCTGGGGCAAAACTGGCACAAAAGGTTTCTTTTGTATGTTGTGTGCCTTTCTAGCCAAACTCCCCCTCATGAAAGCTGATATGAAAGTATTGCACGGCTAGTTACTCTTAACCCAGATCATAAATTATCTCTGCATGTAAACTTGTGAAAGTCAAAACCAAAGAGTGTGATGGCATGGGGCCCAGACGGAGGCAGAATGTCACAACACGGAGCTGCAGACCACAACATCCCAGCGTTCAGGATTTACTTTGTCCATGACAGAGGTATCGAGGGAAGAAGAAAAAAAAAACCCTCACTTGTGGTCGGTCTTTTAAGTCGGAGCCAGGGAGCCAATTATAAGGATTAGGGTGGATCACCACTGGTTTTGTCTTGATGTGCTGCGGTCCCCGCAGATTGCCAGTCTGCTGCCGTATTGCTTCTGGCTCCGCAGAGGGCAAGAAGGTTCATGAGGACGGCTCAAAACAAACACGCCCCTGCTTCTAGGGATTCTTCGTCTTTACTATCTGATGGGACTAGAAGAAGACGTGCTAACTACAAATCCGACAAGAGCCGCACGACTCGGAACGTGCAATTATATCCGTACCGATGGATGGCTTTCTATGGAGCGAGGTCAAGAGCGACGGTGGGAATGCACTCGTGTCACGAACACCGCCGTGACCGCTCGCAGGCCGTACTGCTGCAAGCACTCATCCACAATTGGAACCGGTGGCATGAATATACACTTAGGCATGGGAGAAAGTGAACGTGGTTGATTCATTTTTGTGTTTTTGGATGAGTCTTGCTTTTGCCCCCCGGGGTACTTCCTTGCTGATATAGGACTTTGCTGATTTCAGGTTCCAGTCCAGCAGAAAGCAAACATCTTTGGCGTCATCTCCCAATCTTTTATTTTCAGATCTTTTTATCCTGAAAAGGCCAAACTCCTAACAACCAGTTGCTTCCACTTCTGTGTTTATTTCTTTTATTTTGTCAGTGTTGAGGCCTACATCGACATCCACTCAGAGCCTCCGTGTTCGCCCACTGCAGACCCTTGGGTACTCTCCTAAAAATCACAAAATCTAGCACATAATTAGACATTTAGACTGCGTCTAGTCTAGAACCTCATTGGTTTACTGTTGATAGATTGTCAGCGGTTTATCAACTAGCCAGCTAAAGCATCCAAACAAAAAAGAGGTGAGGCTGGTAAATCTGTGGGTGGCCATCCCCGACACTGTGCCAAAACTCACAAACTCACAGTGATGAAAGTAGCAAGGAAATGGAGGACATGTAAACATGACAGAGACTATTTCAGACATCAACAAACATCACAGCGAGTAGCTTATCTATTTGTTTTACTCCCTAAAAGAAACACAACAACTTTCCTGTGCCTGTCAAAGGGCAACATCTCTTAATGTGAACACAAATACAATCGATACAGTAGCATATTTTATTTAATACATCTTATAACGACAAGTTTTTCAATTTCACTTGCAGGTTGTATTTGCTCTTCATTACATCATCGCATCCACTCACGTCTAACAGAACCTCTCCTAGCCAGGTTTTAGCATCCAGGCTCATCACTCCATAGTGGGAAACTGTGCCCACACGGGGGCTCTGGGGGGCTGAATACAGCCGCCTCCCTTCCCTACACCCGACCTGAGACACGTAGCCTCCACATACACAAACACCCACCCTGACTCCAGAATACACTCCCATTCTTCTTACCTGCAGTCCAACTTGCAAAGCACTGATTGAAGGAGCAGACTAAACACAGTAATGGATCATCCAAAAAGACCCCGGAATAGCTCATAAAAGTCATGTTGTGTGACTTATATTTGTCTCTGCTTGCTATAAACTGAGCTTCTGTGGCTTTTGATGACCCCCCCAGTCCTCCACCCGTCTCCCATCCCGCATTTTGTCTTCCATAAATCAATATCTGTCTGGGGGTGTGGGTCTGCTGATTGTTTTTAAAGGGCGTTGCTGTGTAATTTGGCTAAATGGCACTTGCACCCAGTTTACTCTGAGATGGTAAACAGTCTGGCTGGTTAAAAAGGGAGTGTGCTGATGGATCCCCAAGCATGCAATCAGCTGTAATTGATGTTGTGGGCCGTGGACGTACTTGATTACCTACCTGGTAGATAAGCATGATGGCAGGCTTCGTGATAATATGTACTATTTTGGGTAAAATAATACAATATGGATCATATTCGCTGCATTTAGTTTTTCTGACACGTGTATATCCATTTTCTTTCATATAGTTTATGATATAGATATTTGCATGATACTGAGAGAGAATCTCAGCACAAACAAATGAGCTGGGACTTTGCATAGCCTACATTCCCATCGGCGTTATAAAGAGCCCAATAACTTTTTCTTTTTACAATGTGTTGCTGCTGTAGTTGCCAGAGACGGTGCTTTTGATGTTTTTAAAATTAAAGATTTATAGGATCTTTCTCTTCAGCTGGTAAAGCATTTAACTCGCCACATGGGGATGGAAACGACTGAATTCAAAATTGAATTTCAGTTTTGCTGTTTTTGTATTTTTTAACAGAAAAAGTGGAAAATATGTTACGTGAATGATTTGAAAGTGATCTCTTTATTTGCTTTGCATCACTGCAAGATTATAATAATGCTTGATTTGCATCTTTATTGACCTGTAATGGTGGAACTTACTGACTCTCTGCAAGTCGTTTTTTGCTTTTCATCTTTTGAGTTCTCAATTGTCCTCTTTTTTTTAACGGCAAACCTCATTCTCATACTTCATCATACCCATTTCTCAAGGAATGTTCAAAACGGGGACACTTGGTCTTTTACTGCCAAGTGGTAAATCACACAGAGGGGGTCTTGTCTCAAGCGTTCAGACATTCCTGTATGAAATGCATCCCGCTCTCACACGCCGCTCCTCCGGTGCTTTGTTCCCGTTCGTCTCATTTGTAAAAAAAACATAAAGTCTAATAAACGTCGACATCCTTTTGAACGGCAAGAAGTAAAAATAATACCCGCTCGGACCGACCCACTGACGCCCCAAACGCATCTGCGAGCAGCTTTATTGAATGTTTCCTCGGTACTTTCTCTCCCAGTACTTTTCCGTCTGACTCACACATGCACTGTGTCTGAACTCTGATAACCCCGCCCCCCCCCACCCCCCCACCTCCTCCACCCTCACATCCAAACATAATTTGATATATTCACAGGGAGTTGGCCATGCCTTGCATATATCACACACACATAGTTTGCCTGCTTCATGTACTTTTTGGATGTTGCGTTGCATTTTACACAGATGGCTTGCTTCTATTTTAGTCATTTATATAACGCACAGTATCTTTTTCATAACTGTTGCATAAGAATAATAGTAAAGGAAGGGGGGGGATTATATGGCTGATGATATTCTATGTTTTAACTGTCAATGAATCTAAGGAACAGATCCAACCCTTCCTTCCTGTGTAGCAGAAGCATGATGCTTTCTTTGTCTGTTCCATAGACCTCCATTGTTTCAAAAATGGTTAAAAACCCATTAATGAGCTACATACACTGTTCTAGTGCAAAAAAACAAACATTCAGTCGTGTGTTAAAGTTGTTTTAATGCCACATGTATACGGGTCTGGGAGTGCCTGGCGAAAAAAGGGAAATTAAAATAAAATAAAGGAAATTAGAACGTAGTAAAGTATATATTTGTGAACCTGTCTTAATTGATTTAAGCATTCACTCGGCGTGAAAGGCGATACATAGTTTAACTTGGAAAGCACCTCATGTTTTCCCTTCCTTAAAGGTATCTACGATGGCTGGACAAAGGTAAACAAGAACATAGTTAAAATGAAATGAATGAATTAAGATGGGAGGATTGTAGAATGGACAGTCATGCTTAAGCCTGGTAAATAATGCATCAATGGCAGAGAAAACTTGATGGAAACAGCTCCTGACTGCCACATAGCACGGTTGTCTCCAACCCACAAACACTGGATATGACCACACATGGGTTGGCCTCAGGCACTTGCTTTATCACCTCATAGCAAAGACTTAAATCCTTTGTTTAGTCAGCACTGTGTGCCGCCGTAATGGCTAAATCACTGTCTTTCACCGGGCACCCTGCAGTTAGTGGCACACTTGCATATACTTTGGACTAGGATCAGGTTTCCCCACATCTAGCCCCAATGACCCCAAGCACGGCTACATAAAACAGTGAGTTCATGATGTGTTCATCTTCAGAAAAACACTTTCTTTTTATTCCAAAGGCCCGAAAGTCACTAAGACAACCCTTCTTTGTCTTTCAAATACCCGACCGGCTTTATTCTCTGTCTCCTTTTTTTTTTTTTTTAAATAAACCAGGCTTACATCACCTTCCTCCATTTCTACCTTTTAATAAAGCCATTCCTGTGACAGCCTGCTAGTTTAGTAGGTATGCAGGTTTTCCTGCATGCCTGGCTGGTATCAATGTCACCTTTCAGAGGGTCTGAACACCGGGGCAGACCGGAGGAAACGACGGCCACAAAGGGCTCTTTCACCAGGAGAGAGCCTTTCCCCCGTGCTGACCTAAATCTCCTCCTTCGGCCCCCTTCCTCCCTCATGCCTCGTAGCAGCTACTCAGACATTCAGCCTTCATCGGGGAGCAGAAAACGTGCTCCTGGTCAGGGAGTCGACGTCGCCGTGTAAACACACGGGTGTAAAAGGGGGACAAGCCTCCAGAGGCCGTGGGTGCTAAAAGCTAAGATGTGATCGGAAGGTGAGACCTTTAGATGTTTCACAAGATCTTTGGTTGAGATTGTGTTTTGTTTCTCGGTGGTTCACAGTTAGAGGCTTGTAGCTGCTCAGTTTCTTTCTGTTTTTGGAACTCAACAGATGATCAGGTTTCATCTGTTTGTCCCTCTTGCTCGATCCAGCTGGCCGAATCCGTACAAGAGCACTGACGCTCCTTTCTAGCAGATCTTCTGGAGGCTCCACCTTTTCATACTTCCCCCCTCTGTCCTGTCACCAGTCTTTACAGCCCCCATCTGTGTACCTTCCACATGTTTACACTGAGCCCCTTAAGTAAACTGAACTATACTTGCACTGATGTACATCATCGACCCACACCCCTGAAGCACTCTAGTGCTTATTCCCCTGAAGAGGAGCGGTACTACCGGTCCAGGCCAGGCCTGATGGGTCCAGACCAGGCCTCATGGGTCCAGACCAGGCCTCATGGGTTCTACATGTGACGTGTTCAGCAGAGAACAACTTGACAGGCTGGAAGATGAACGATACACAATGGAAAGCTTTCTGGATCGGCGAGTGAGACATCGCTGTGCTTCTGCCAGAAGTATCAACAAAGAAGACTGACTTTCTCTCGTTTGCTTTAAATGCAACATCATCTATTGAAATCATGGAGATTTTTTTTTTTTATAAAGACTTTTTATTAAATTTTGACAAATAAGTTAAACAACTTGCTGAGTTTCAAAATCCATTCACACACATCTCCCAGAAAAATGTTGCAGAAATGTCTTCAGGAAAGGAAGGAAGAAAAAACATTTTCAAGTAAAAAAAAAAAAATCTTATTGAACTTCATTCAAACGTAATTCATATTGAATTCTGCTGTCTTTTTCTGGTGTGCAAATTTTTCACAGGGCACATATCGAACTTTTAATTTCAGTAAAATCGCAAATGGAGTCTGAACTGTTTGAGGGTAGAAAAACACGGTCGGCTGAATCCTCGAAAGCAGAAACGCGGAGTGTTGATAAACAGTAGTCGTCCAAGTTTTCCAGTTTTTCTAGTAAATGAGTTCAGTGACATTTTACCTCATAAACACAAATAGATACACAGCGTCCACCTGCGTCCTAGTGTGGTACAACTAATTAGTTGCCACGGCGATTTTAAATCACTACTGTGAAATGAGCTACAGTACCAAAAATTCCAGACAGGATGCTGGTTTGAATCTAAAAATAAATGGAAATAAGAGCGTGGCACAGTTGTGCACCCTTCTAGCATATTGTTCTTCTCTTGTTCGTGTATCTAAAGTGTGCATTGCTTTCGTCACGTTCCTTTCCGATCCACACTCTGTTTGACAGAGATTCATTTAATGCAATTTATATCCTTTTAAAAGCTTTTGCTTTGTAAATAGAATTGCTTCAGCAAAACATCTCGTGCACCAAACGTCAAAACACAACAAAAACACAATGGGGGAGGGGCAAAATAAGGTCAAAAGACGAATTTACAGTAGGATGGGATAGTTCAAGGGTCGATGAAGGAAATTGCGATATAGCGGGTGCCGTTGGTGGTGGGCAGGCCTTCGTGAAGGTGAGTCAGACGTCCCGGGTGCATGAAGCTCCAGCCTTTCCTTGGCGAGTTTATGGAGCAGTTGTATCTATGGAAACGGCAACCCCCACCCTGAAGCAGGAAAAGGAAGGTTACATATTAGACGGATGATTTGAGTGTGGAAGCTGGCATTAAAATCCAATTTGACGGCACCCCAGCGTGATTCATCTCCCTCAGTGCAGGTCCTCACCTGAAAGTCTGTGTCTTTGTTATTGAGGGCGATGTTGATGGTGAAGGTGGAGGAGTCATGGTGGGGCCGCAGGAACGCCTGCCTCTCAGGCGTGTATTTTACCACGAAGTTCATTACAGAGTAACCCTGGGATGAAGAGCATCACATCAGCAGTCTATCTTTGAGCATAACCATGAAAAGAGGCAACCTTTTTCTTCCATTCTAGCCTTTTTCTATTCCTCAGTCACACACTGACCTTGGTGAAGTAGCCGGAGAAAACTTTCAGCGTGATGGGCGATATGAATTCTCGGATGAAGTGAAGCCACTCTTTTTCGTAGCCGATTTGCTTCATGTGGATGTCGTCCGTGGGCACGGTCTCGTAGCCGCCGGAGATCCGCTTGTCCTGAGAAAAGGGGGGAAAATAAACACGATAGAACATAAAGCAAGCTGCGGATTGATTGACGACGGGAACAAATGACCCGCCGTCCTCGATGTGTGCGATCCATGCTGATGACGCCGCGTCTGCGTGCGTCTTTAAAACCGCAGGCTGCACTGTTTGTCTGCCTGCATGAGGCTTAATGACCCATCCAGCTCAGCCTTTTTTTTTCACAGTCAGAGGATCCGCTCGCATTAAGTCTCCCAGACAAAACTTTTTTTAGACGCATTAATTACCAATTTCAAACTACATAAAACAGGCCACATGAAGTAAACGGCCATAAACATAAAACACAACATCATAACCATTTATTTGGTTATATTTAAATAATGGACCTGGAGAGGATGGGAATAAAATGAGCCACCCTGAACACAAGTGTGTGTCTGTGTGAGATGGTGCACACACAAAAATAAGACGTAGAAATGTAAAAAAGGAGCTGCTACTCCCTACATCTGTCCCCCCCCCCCTTCCCACAACAAAAGGGTGTGAAAGGGAGCTTGAAAGTAAAAGCTCACCCATTCAAGACAACAAAGACGTGGCTGTTGCAATAAAGTTTACAAGGCAACATCAGGGATTATTTCCTTTCTTCTTTCTGTTGGATTAATTACAACACACACTTAACCACAGCGAGACACTGAAGGCTTCATCTTTACTATGATAATTATCCCACTCTTCAAAGTTGTACATACTGAATAAATTAGGGTGAACGGCTCCTTTCGGAAGGTGAGGAAATGAGCCCAGGTGTCTCCAACTGTGCCGACTGTGTTGCTGTGTGCAGCGATGGGCGGCCGACCTACTGTCACCACCTTTTTATAGCTTTATTAACACAAAATATAAATAGGCAACAATTTGAAAAAGAAAGCTTTAGTTAGTTTATCCAACATAACATATTTTTGGAGTCCTAGCGGCACGGAGAGTGTTGTGATTTCACAAGACATATTTTAGGGTGGACCAAATATAAAATAATAATTTGCTTATGGATGTGGATGAAGAAGCGATCTATCTTTTTAAAACGCACATAAAGTTGTGAAGTCACCCTTTTGCAGCCAAAATATTATTCCCCATACATTCTTGCCTTCCACAGATGTTAACTCACAGAAGCATGTGTTGACTACAGCTTTGTGTTCACGGTACTGACCTCGTGTTTGCCTCCAGACCATGAACCGTAGTGCTCCATCTCCTCCACGATTTCATCACAGGCCTTCTCTGAGAAGACTGGGAACCAGTACACATCTGGACAGGGCTGCAACACACACACACACACACACAAAAACACCACTGAGAATTGACCTTTGAGCCACACCTTCTTCACCTTGACCTGTAGTGACTGTAATGTAGTATTGTAATGTTAAAAACACATGAGATGTCTGCCATAATATCTTACACTTTCTGTCTGTATATCTCTGTCTCACACACACACACACACACACACACACACACACACACACACACACACACACACACACACACACACACACACACACACACAACACACAAACACAAACCTCCTCCAAGTAGTTCTCTGTGAAAATCTGAGTGTAGTTTTGGTGGATGTACTTCTCCTTCCAGTCCTGCAAAGGAGAACGAATATTGGATTAGTTGCCATTTTTTTGGACTGTTTGCTGACCTACATACCTCACAAAGATAATCCCCCACCACCCCCACCCCACCTCCCCCTCCCAGTGGGCAAGTCCCAGCATGCCAAACACAGGAGTAAATCACAAATCCTTATCAGACAGGAGTCTTCACGCTGAACTCATTACTTCAAAATCGTCTCGCATCTAGCAGCCCTCACATTCCGCGTAATAACCTTTACAGGTGGCCGCTGTTTATCTCAGCTATTCGTGGGGGAAATTGCTTCCTTTTGTGTGTGCGAGGAATAACGAGAGATCATAATGACTTACCACGGGGTTCACGAATATCTGCCACAAGTCGTTGTTATAATGGGAAATGTTATAATTGGCGGTGGAGATGAGCCTCCCGAAGTCGTGACGGTTTGTGAGGTACATGAAGACTCCCTGCAGCAGACGGGAAGGAAAGTTCAGTCAGTTCCTGCAGAAGTTGAAATCTCTTTAATGTGTCAAAGGCTGCATTACTAACGGATCTACATAACCATAACATATGCACATAAACACACAGCAGGTCGTGGCGGCTGCTTATGACTCGAGCTCTCAATGGTGGCAAACTACTCCGAAAAAGCTTTGAAAATGAAATACGATTCAAGTGTGTTTTAACACACTGAAATCATTTAGGCTGAATTTAGATGGAATTAAAAGAGACAAAAAAGGCCATATAAATAATCTAAGATTATTTATGGGGGGTGAGTGGGGGTGGGGGGGCTGCAGGCCGGGGGGTGAGAGGAGTGGTAGAACAGGGGAACAGAGGGGTGCTGGGGCAGTTGAGGACAGAGAAAATCAATTGATTTTACAGTGAAGCGTCGGGGGAGGGCTGGATTTGGACTCGCTGTCAGACTAGGCTTCGAAAAAAGAGCAAAAGTGATGATGAATCAGAAATGGTTTTGCAACACCCTGGTGCATTTTTTTTTTCCAAATGAATCTTGATTTAATTCAGATGGTTGAGATGAGTAAAAGGAAATATAATCGGAGCCTAGTCTGAGATCTGTGGTCAGGAGCAGCTGGTTTCCAGGAAGGTTTGGCTGTTTGGGGGTAAAGCATCAGGACAGGGGACCTGCATGTGAACTCTCCAGCCTCCTTTCTCCTCCTTCGTCTCCTCTCGGGAGGTGTTGAATATAAACAGGACACAGGCCTCTCTTTCTCTCTGTCTAAATTAGACACATATCTGACTTTGAAATGTCCAAAGAGCTGCCAGACACCCTGAGTTCTTACGCAAGGCAGCCACATAGACTAAACCCAATATTACATTTTATTCTATGAATATGCCACTGCGCAATCTGAAATAATCGTTCCATTAAATACCTGCACATGTACATAATTTAACTGATTGAAATCAGGTACAAGTGCACTTCGGAGTGCGATCCCATCGGAAAATGGATATTTCACAAAGCAGAATAATCAAAACAAATGGAAACCTTTGGGGGCCTGAGCATATGGAATGATTCCGGAGAAGGGGAGTCTTTTTCTCTGTGACTGGTCTAAAATAAAGGAGAAGCATCATGTAAATAGAATAACATAAATGACTGTTTTCATGATAAAAAGACAGATGAAATACATGTCCCATACATAGCCACTCAGGAGGGGAGGAAATGCGCCTGCATGGAAAAAAGGAGCAAAGGGTCCCTCTGAAGCTGATGTTTTTTTCGGTTAACATGGGAGGAATGCATGCTGGGAAAGAGGCCAAAGCAATCCAAAAAAGTACACGGAGTTTGGATCAGGCATGGTAGTTGTTTAGTGAGGAGAACAGGTGACGTGACAACACAGCTGGATGAACAGTTTGCAGTGGAAATAAAAACAAAAAAGAAGCGAATCGACAGACTAGACAAACATCGCGTTGTGACTGGTTGCATGGTCTGTGGTGTTGTGACAATACGGGTGAGAGAAAGTGAAGCATGATGGGATATAAGTGGAGCGGAGAATCTGGAATGCACCATAGAGCAACCGTAAATAGTGGAGGTTCATGCCTTGACACAAACGGTTCAAACTGCGAATACTTGCCTTTGGTTTCCGCTGAGCTGTTGACTTTTTCACCGTTAAGACTCTAAACTATTAGTTCTAAAATGTTTCTATACAGAATTCCACTTTTTTTTTTCATATAGCTGTCCCTTACATAGCTAAATGCCGTGATCTTGCAACATGCACACGGCGCTGAATCCCTAAAGATGGAGGTCGAGTGTGCTCACCATTTCTCTGGCATTCCTACACAAAGCCATATCTGGGTCTAGTTTCTCCAGCACAAAGAAGTTCCTCTCTTTCAGCTCCTTCCTCAGGGCGCTGCCCTTGACCAGGTAGACGTGTGCCATGAAAGGAATGTTCCACATACCCCTAGAAACAACAAGGAGGAGGGGAAGCACTTAACAGTAGCATTGCATTCTTGGGACTTCAGGAGGAGATTTTTGTAGTTTTTTGTAGTTCTCATGGCGACGATGACTTTGTTTCTATATTCGCATTTCTACATCACAATTTAACAAATAGGAATATGTCTATTTGCATATTATAGGTTGCATTCATATTAATGTGAATTTTTGGAGATATTTTCATTTTTGGAAGAAAAAAAGTTTGGGATCAAAATTCCGTTGACCCCCTGCAGTAACTCTGCGGACCCCCTAGGGGTCCCGGACCCCCTGTTGAAGATCTCTCCTTTAAAGAGATTTTTATGGGCTTTCCCCCCCTTTTGTCCCAGTTTGTTACAGCTACACCACGACTGATGCTCGGTCCTAAATCACCTCTCAGGTTGATCATGGCTTTAATGACCGTTCATATGTGTATTCCAGGATGTGGCTCATAACGAAGCCTTCATGTATGTCTTGCTGTTGATGGCTAAACATGGATGAGAGCTGTTTCAGCACAAAAGGAGGAGATTTATGGACACGCTGCGAGATCTAACACTGGTGTGTGAAGCATAAAAACAGAAAGCCATCGCTGTGTGTGTGTGTGTGTGTAGCCTTATTGCACTTACACGCGTTTTCTCTGCACAATGTCGACATAATCCTCGGAGCGAGCGTAATAACCATCCAGACTCAAGGCTCCCCAGAAGTTGGACCACAGCTTGCCGTGACGAGTGACAAGGGGACCAATTATTTTTCTGTAGGGAAGCAGGAGGCAGAGCGGAGAGATGGTAATTCTGTCAGAGCAGATAAAAGTCAGTGACATCTCACAGGCAGCCGACCAAGTAATGTACTGGGCCTTCATAGTGGAGATCAACCCCTCTGTGGAAAGATATGATCACTGCCGAGTCCCTAACAGGTCGTTGAAGTGCAGAATGTAAACCAGAGCTCGACGTCGTGCTCGGCTGGACTCGTAAGGGTAACAGCTTGCTTTTTCTAAACCATGAATCTGGTCAATTTCTCTGAATTTGCATGGCTTTCAGTAACACAGGATTTTTCCACTGCTGTTCTTTTAGTCGTACAAACCCAAACCACAATGAAAGGGAATTTTTTTTCTTCTTCTTCTCCCTTCTATGAAATAAACTGGGCAGACTTCAAATAATTGAGCCATAAATCACAGTGCTTGATTGCAGATGCACTACACTCATACTCATGCAAATGTTTCTTTCGATTCACATAGATTTGCATTTTTCTTCCCACAACTTCGGTGCCAGCAGATCATTCTCATCCCGTCTTTAAATATCCTAGAAGGCGTTTTATAGCGCATGCCTCCCCGGATCACAATGCCACCTCCTTCATGGGAAGGTTTCCGTGATCACGGGCTGCAGAAGGGAAAGGAGGGTTTGCATGTTTGTTTTTCGCGTAATGCAAAGTGGCATTTCAGGGTCAGAGCTATAGACTCTTTCTGTTCCCATGTGGCCGGGGCAAAAACAGGAAGCTTTATTTTTAAACTTTTGTTCACTCGGCCGTAATGTTCCTGCGGTTTTGCCACTTGCAATGGTCCGACGATCACGACGACCAGGGAGGCTCGGTTTTTCTCCTCCAGCTACCACATGATTACCTGTTCTGCTCAATCAGGAGCTTCAGTGTCTGTCTGTTGGTGAGCATCACATCGGAATCCAGGCTGAAGTAGTAGTCACACGTGGCATCCTTTCGGCAAAGATCCCTATGGAAATAATAAAAAAAAAAACGCAGACACGGCAGAGAAAGTAGTGATTATTCAACCCTGATTACAGTCAATGAAATACTAGTAATCAGGGTCACGTTGAAATTTATCAGCTCTTAAGTATAAGATGTCGTCTTCAATTGCAGACTTTCGCTGCCTATCTCAAAGTCTACGGTGGATAATGTGATTCTAGGAAGATTAGAGACTCCTAATAAACCTTAGACTTCATTACAGGGCTGTCCTCGACAATGCTTTCAGGCGCACGGTGTTTTTGATGGGCGCTCTGTGATGCGGTCGCACAGACTGAATTATCACCGTGACAACAGACCATTACTCACTGTAACGCCGAGCAATGAAAGGGAGGGAATCGAGAAGAAATACTGCACCTACTTGACTGCGATGTCAAGACGGGACACATTATCACAAGTCTGGAGAGCTGACGATATTTCAACCGGACTATATACGTGAAGACCTCATCATCTGGTTTCATAAATTTAGCTCTTAAAACAACAGGTGCTGAGAATGATTACGAGACATACATGCCCATGTTCCTGGCCTCTCCTTGGCTCAGATTTTCTTCTGGTCCCACAACCTTGAAAGTGTTGAACACGTTCCTGTTTTCCTCCCAGAACTTCTGGATGTGCTTCTCGTGGTAGACCTCCTGAGAAGATGACACAATATTAATGGGGTAGAAGCCACACACAAACTTCGTAAAGATCTGGGGAGAAAAAAAACCCCAAAGAGCGACTGCAGCTGCATGCACTCACGTTATTGTGCACAAAGATTTTCAGTTTGTCTTTAGGATAATCCAGCGTCAGCAGCCGCTGGAAGAATTCGGGAAGGAATGGAGTCGGCTGCTCGATGAACACTCCAACCAACACATTGGGATACTCCTATTTAGATTAGAGAGGATAAGAATGAGTACACAAAACGTCTGGGTGAAGCAACGGTGTTTAACATACATCACGGATGATTTGACATTTCACGTCAGACGTCACCAAACAGCCAAGCTGCAACAGGTGGTGTCCATGACGACGAGGGTTGCTGTCAGTTAGGTGTATGAACTCTTCCTCTCCCTTTTTGTACTCAGAACTGAAATCGCTGAAGAACTCACGTAATTATATGTTTTGCTCTTCTGTGTGCTTTTTCTATGCGGTTGCCACATATATAATATATATATACATTTTTTTTAGGTCAGCGCATGTACACAATGTTGGCTCAGACAGTTGGGGCAAAGCATATATAAAGAGAAAGTACAGCGAGGGACACGGAGAAGAGAGGAGGAAACTTTTTTCCCATGACAGCCCACACAGCACAGTCTGGTCCCTCATCCTCTTGACCAGTTCACAGCAAACGTCTGGGCCGGGGATGAAACGGGCTCCGAGAACCATCTAATTTGCGTGCTCCGCAAAGGCTGCGTTTCAGGCATAAAAGCTGGGGGACTGGAGCATCTTGCCAGCGCGAGCTTAAATTGTTGCGGACGTACAGTGGACGGGCAGCAAAAAGGAAAAGGAGTGGCAAAAAGGGAAGAGAAAAGTATAAGCAAAGCATCTATTAAAGCAGACGAAAGCAACACAGAGGTTTATTACAACGCAAGAGGCATAAGTGAAGGGATCTGGCTGGGTCAGTGCAGGGTTGTAGTGTAACACTCGCTGCAAAGATGAAGCTTAGTCCCCAAAACCAAAGTACACAAAGAACCAGTCTGGACAGGCTGTGGCGTTGGTTTACCCCACAAGAAAGGCCTGGACACAGTGTGACCAGTGTTTCCACATGACCCGAACTTACCGACGTCTCTCTCTCTCTCTCACACGGCGCAATGAAACTCTTCACTAGCTCGCCTATTATTGAGAAGCAGCATGTCCCTGCATTCATGGTGGAAGGTCAGTGAGAGCAAGCGTTCACAGAGACGCCTTTCATCGAACGGGGTTTGTGTTGAATCGGCTCCAGGCAAACTATTTGAGAGCATTTATTTTCGAAGCCTCCAGAATTACAGTAAATGTTGAGGCATTCGTTACTCACTCTTACATTTTAAGTGATTGACAATCTGCTGTCTTGTGTAGAGCAAAGACCTTGTTATTTAATTGCAGGGACACCTTTTGTTGCCGAAGCAAAGTAGATAAAAACAGATGATAGAATAGATGAACTGGGATTTTGGGTATCTGCTTCTGTACTCTACAAAGAGAGAAGGTTACATAACATCATTGACAGACGGGAACGTTTCCTACTGCCTGCCATCCTGCTTGCCTATACGTCGCCCAGTCTTGGCCGAACCCTGTGACAAATTTTCCGCGTAACCACTGTAACTTACTATTGCGGGCAAAACCCACACTGAGAAGCCCGCTTAAAGGAAGGCAGCTCAACAGTGACTCCCCTTTAAATGAGCCCTTCTGAAAACCCCAGAAGCCATATCCTGCACCACAGCAGCGCAGCACTTCCTCTTCCCCAAGTACTTTCCCTGGCACTTATGCTCCTTTAAGTTTAAGTGTCCAAGAGGACCAACGGGTACATAACCTATTATTGTTGGGAAAGGGAGTGTTTGTGCAGCAACAACAGTCTTGCATATCTGTTGAAAGGTGAAAAGTCGGGCCTTCCCTCGGACTGTCTAGACGGTCACTGATAGATTGATGGTTCATGCCAGGCGTTGTTTCACTCTTTCCTGTGTCCAGAGACGTGACTCAATACAAACTTTCCAAAGCGGCACTTTTTTAAAAAGGGACTAATGAGGACAGCAAATAGAAGGAAAACACATTAATTTGAAGCACTTACTTTTAACTGGGACAAGTCCACAACATCGTCATCACAGTGGCTGCAGCCGTGTTCATAGTTCCATGCGTTGGGAACATAGTTGGCCAATGAGTTCAAGTATATCTGAAGAAGACATAATTCAGAGCAGGGACAGAGGATTAATATAAGCATAAGCAAAGAATCAGAACTCCCTTTATCATTGTGATGTGTTTGGAATTTGACTGTCGATGTTCAGTCCACTTATTCATTGTAGGGATTAGAGGACCATGAATAATGACTTGTCAGACTAGTGTCTCCTCTAGTAAATTTATTTTTCTTCATAGATGTCAACATATTGTCATCATAATTATCTTTTTCTCTGTAGTTTGGGGAGGACATGCATGTTTCAGTGCACCACATTGAAGACAATAGGACTGACATGCATTTGTGACCAGACCGAAGTTAATACCGTGATAACTGGGAAACAAACAAATTATTCTGACATCCAGGGAGGCAGCTCAAATGATAGGAACAGCTGCTAGGACGGGGTTTCTGGGATCCTGCATTAAGAGCTTCTCTGGAAAGGGTGACTCAACAGTGTGGTGGGTTTGGTTCATTACCAAAGAAGGCCAGAGACCGGCCCTGGCAGTGAGACTTGTGAAGACATGGGGGGGAAGGAGAAAAAACTTCTCATTAGTGATGATGGAGTCATAAAGAAATCCTGCTCTTCAGCTTGCTGAGCCCATCACTCTTATTTACAGAGAGAAAGAAAAGGGGGGACAGAAGCATTGTAGACTAGTTTGGGCCGCTCCCCTCTCTTCCACGGAATAATGAGCTGACTTTTATGGCGAGGATTTCAGTCAAGTATCACATGAACACTACGTATATTTCCTGAATGTGTGGGAACGTATGCAGTGAAATAAAATCTATGGTGAGTAATACTCGGATGAAAAGCGTAAAGACGTGAGCCAACAGAAACTCATCTGCAAATGGAAAAAGAAGATAATTCAACCCACAGTATATATCAGTATATCTATACTGATACGCTATTTCAGGTGTGCCCCAAGGGCTTCATTCCTTACTCACTTTGGTGTTTCCGTTGCCGTGGACGACCACTGGCAGAGAGTCGTACACCGTGTTTCTGACTCTGACGCGGTCTGTTCCAAACTTGAGAAGCACTTCATCTGCCAAAAAGAGGAACAAGAGACATTTCAGGCCAGGTTATGAAAATCGACTTCCCACATGGGCCAGAGCTGTAAAGGTTTCTAGCTTACTGGATGAGCTGCCAGGCCTACACGTTCCCTGAAAATATGCCGTCATTCACAATGTTGGACCAAATCTTTCTTTTTTTCACATAGAAAAACCAGCAAGAAACTTGCATTTTGAATAAATGACATAACATATTTGACAAATGATCCAACAATTGGTGCATTTTCTGTGTTTCCTCACCAACGGCCCCATTTAGGTTCTGGAAAATCTGGCACTTGTGGTCCAAAGTCATATTTAGAGTTTGCTGAAACACACGACAACACACACACAGAGTATCTGCGTCATCCAAGATGCGTTTTATAGGGTTGCATTTTAACATTAACCGAGACGAGATGCTTACCCGCTGTAAAGGATCCACGTATATTTTGGTGTAGAAGAGCTGATCGTCGTCATTGTCGTGGAGGTTCCATTGTGAAACGACTCTGTTAATGTACGGGGCGTAGCCAATTATACCTGCAACGCAGTAAACATCGTGAAACACATATGCGACAGTAAAGTATAGGTTTAACAGACATTTACAAGGTCATATACAACTCACAGGCTTTGGTGTTAATTACAGCCTGAATTTTTTGACACACAGTGTGATTTTTGGCCCCAATCCTAAGCACACAAGAAATGGGCAGGGACTCTGTCTCTTCCCACAGTCTGGAGATCCAAAAGCAGTTGAATAACAAGCAGGAATATGCTATAACCGTCTCCCAAGTGTGTGTGCTAGTGTATCTCAGACCCTCACATTCTCAAACTCCGCTCAAGCTTTCCGTGTCTCCTTGTTTTCCTTAACTTGGTCAAGGACTCCGACCACAGTGACAGATTGCAGGGTTGGACTGTGTCGCTGGTGTGCCGCGTCTTGCATCTCGCCATTTAAAAAAGCCATGGACAGTAAACAAGTCGGCGGATAGACATGACATAATCCAAATGGCAGGAGCGAGAGAGAAACGTTTCAAAGGGAATCGTGACATTTCATGCAAATCGGATCGTCCACAAAATGAGGGCTTTAGGATCCCATGCTGGGAAGTTAATGGCTTTTTGACCCAATGCAAAAATGCATGAACTAAATCACCGCTTTGTGCTGCTCTGAAAATGGAACAAAATGACTTATGTGTCTATATTGACAGACGATTGGAAAGTAGTCTTTTTATATTAATAAATCTTGCGACTGTTTTTGCTAGCGCTCGTTGGTTTCAGGCAGTTCCAGCATTCTAAAAGTAGTTTTATGAGTAGATCCGATATACTTAAATAAACACACTCGGTCACAAACAAACACAACGCTGCTGTATCTCCACTCCCTCCCTGGAATACTGTACTCTCTGTAACACAGTACTGTGTGTCCACTCCAGATGTTATGACATTTTTCCCCGATGGTCACTTGGGCGGTAACCGTAGGAACACAAACAAAACCGGCAATTTTATACAAACTGTGGCACATCCCGGGGGCCAAGGCAGATCCACGTGTCATGTCAATGACACGATGCCATAAAGCCAGTCTGTGATCAGTATGAGACCGCTCAGCTCCGTGGCGGGAGGTCAGAGAGGACCGATGGCCACAGGGAAAGCAGTAATTCAGTGTCCCAAACAACTGGCGTGATGCAGCTGGCTGTGCCATCTCCTATTACTCTAGCTGTATTTGTACTGTATGTTTGTCTGATATGTATATTTAATGTCACCACTGTATCATGCCTAGAATCAGCTTCATATATAATGTAGACCACTGAAGGGATCTACTGTTAAATAATGTAAAAGGAACAAAGCAGCTTAATACATCTATCGGCTTCTGTCCACTTGGACAGGAAATATCTCAAAGAGCCAGTTTACAGGGAAAATAAACATCCATTTTACAGACAATAATAAAAAAAAAAGTCCTGCGGTTTTTATATTTTTATTTTAAGACTAACCAAGTCTGTTGTAACTCCTTGAAGTCGCTCCACCATTCTTTAGACGAATAACACTGAGGTTGCCGCCATGCTGCTCAGCCCCCTGAATTCCATTTAGGCCTGCGGGTCTTCAAAGTCTGACAGCTGATGGTGGAATGTATGAACTCATACCCAGCCATACACGTTATGGGTTAACCACCAGGTTACTTAATGTTATCTTAATATGAGATACACCATTCCATCACTTCGACCCTACTTCTTGTCAACTGATAGCAGCAGCATCTTGATTCAGCAGATCAAAACATTCCGATCATACTTTAAAGGTTTTTTTTAGAACCCACCTCCAGAGTTGAGGTAGCGCTTGCCGCTGCGGATCGACGGGTACTTCTCAGCTAGTTTCTTATCAGGCCATATCAGTCCCTCCGCGGCAAAAAGCACTTTGTGATTGGCTTGCTGGAACTTCCTGAGAATCTCTTCTGGTCCCCCAGCGAAGATAAGATCATAGCTAAAAGGGAAGGAGTGAAGATAAAATACAGCAGATCATTATCATTTCTTTGCCCCTTCGAGGGCGTCTGACACACAACCTATGTTCCTACTTGCTTGAGATGGATAGAGATCTAAGTGTAAACAGTTTCAACATTTTTCACGGGCGGTGCATTTGTCATTTTTCTGTGAGGCATTTTCCAAGAGTCCCACTTTGATGGACATTAACACAGAAGAGTTCTGTGACAGATGGAGGAAAAAAGTGCCCAACCCTTTAAATAGGACTTGTGGTGACTTGTTTTAATGCAAGCTGTTATACAGAGGGCAGAGATTTATATGTGGAAACTCCTAATGTTTCTGGCTATTGTCCTGTTGTTGACATGAAGTCCCTGACTATAAAACACCTTCCCCTTCCCAAAATAATCCTGCTCTAAATACACGCAATTTATATTAAGGTGGTAGGAAAAAGCAAAAGACAACCTGAAGCACCTCGGTCAGGCATGTAATGAGATGACTGGAAGTATGACGAAGCCTGTGTGCTCTACTGTATCCACATCTGGCCGACACATGTTCATACAAGTACCCTCTGTCACTTAGTAGCGCATGAAACTTCATTATTTCTGCAGTATTAATAGATCTGCAATGTATGATAGTCATGACATTGTTGTTAAAAAGTAAGTAACTGGTCTGCTTTACGTTCTCTTTGTGGGTGTTGCTCATTATCACCTATGATTGGTGCATTTCTTTGTTTCGACAACAGAACTGCGACGTTTGACATTTGGTTTTAGAGCACAACTCAACACTGAAATACTGTGATAGTAGTGAAATCACTAGCAAGCAGGACTGAGATTAGGGTTGTTTTATGTGTCCTTTAAATAATTCATAGAGAACACTATAAGCTATAATATTTAAATACATATTTAATGATGCACAACGTATGCTGTTTGTTACAGTTCCATTAGGTCTAAACCTTGCTTCAACCCTGAATTTGAAAACACTGCCATAATGTGTGGCATTTGGGAATAAGGTAACCTAACTTGTTACATTTTCAATACTAAGGGAAAAAAGGGAAAAAAGTTCTGGCTGTGAATGAAAATTGAAGTCTAGTATTCGGCTTCTGAACTGCATGCAGTCATTTTTCTATTCAGTTTGGGGGTATTGGCCCATGCTCAGAAGCTGTGTGAAGTGAATGAATTAGAATTTCAGTAAGTGAATTACATGACGGACAAAATGCGAGACTGAATCAGACTTCATCAAAAAAACACCAAGCCAAAGTGGCCCAGCAGGATTATAGATTTAAAACCCACATTTGAGTGGCTCGGTCAGTTTTATTACACTCCAGTCATTTCCTGTAAAAGGAGAAGAAAAAGCCTCTTTCCAATTACCTGTTTTGAGGGTGTGACAACTTTGCACGGCACTTACAGCGCACTAAGTATCATAATCTTTTACTCCATTCGAGGAAATACGTACTGCAAAGCTGTTATTATTCTGAACCTCTCCCATTAACTCAGTAGAACTTTCCACTGGCTTTGAAAACTCATAATTCAGCTACCTGCATGTCATAATTAATCTCTTCGTATATTTGCTCTGTAATAATGCCTTTACCTGAATGAGTGGGGGGTTAGAAACACCTCTCGCTGAGGAGGAATTGCTTTCATAGCAATAATTACAGTCAATATTTGATAAAGCTTATACATCAACACAGCAGTTAAAGGTGATTTATGTCCCTTTCTTGTTATGGAAATGTTTTGTATTTCATTTCAACAACAACAACATATTCACACACATCATTTTTCTTCTTTTTTTAATTATACTTGTTGTCTGCTAATATATTGAATAAAAAATGTATGACTTCACCTCCGTTAAGTATTTTAAAGTGATATGTCTTTTGGGAATTTAACTCTCAGGAAAGATAGTCCGTGAATATTCAAGTAATAAATCCACAGGGGATCACTGAACGCTTTAATTTGGGCTTTGAAATGAATTTGCTTCACTGTCATAAAAAGGTAAATACAACAAGAAAGCTATGAATGTCTTTGTTCATCAACGTACCTATCAACGGAAAGGACAACGAGATCCTCCTGGTCAGCCAGAGCCTCCATGGCCTCCTTTAGTAGTCTAACTTTTTGCCCTCCGCCGATAGAGCGGCCTACGTCACCACCCTTCCATGCCTCTCCCATTCCCAACACCTGTGACACAACACGTGAAGAAGTAGAGCCCAACATTGACAACAAACTTCACCAGAAGACAGCCCAGCAGCATAAATACCCATCTTCCAAAGTCCTTGGTTCATTTTATCTGTTACTTGTCTTATAATATGCAATATTCCAAGAACATTGGGCAGAGTACGATGTGTCCATTAATATCTTTAAAATATTCTAGGGTATGAAGAAGCTTTGGCAAATAGGGCAATATTTTATTGGCTGCTGTAAGTGTTGGCAAAATTGACTTCCACACAATCTCACTGGTTTTGAACACAACTGTGGATGGTAAAAGCACACAGCTGTAGGGGGAGCTGAAGATAAGAGACGTGAGCCTCAGAGTTCAGGGCAGCTTCAGGCTGATAAACCACATGGGCCCAGTTTCTTGAACAACCAGGGGTAATGCCTGAGTTGCAGTCGTATTATTATTTTGTTTACTGATGCCCTGTGGTTGAGTTTCTGGAATGAAGACGAGTGCACACAAAGCCCAAAGAATGATAAAACCAAGCAAAAGAACAAAAGGAATTTAACGCTCATTTAGAAAGGTCCCAACAAGGACCTGTCTGCACGAGACTGAATACAAACAAGTGCAGCGGGGTCACATGGAGAGGCTGATGACAATGCAAATGCTGGTGTTGCACTACATCTGACCTCGGAGCAATGCTTCTTTTTACTGCTGGGTCCAACCTCAGAGGGAAATTCCCACATTGAGGAGTATCGCTTTAAGATGGATGTTTTAGCACTTTGCAGCACTTCATTGTTTCCTTTAACGGGCCCAATCAATCTTGGGAAAACATATGGCTGCTGTGTGTGAGTGTGTGTGTGTGTGTGTGGCATCATTAGCTGGGACAAGCTACACATTTGCCGGCATCCTTTTCAGAATATGAGACAATCTTACCTTCACAGTGTAGTTGAAATAGTTTGCAGACTGCATAAAGCGGAGGAAGCCATCCGTTTCCTCTGTTGCAACAGTGAGGATGAGCAATTTTTCTGCAAAAAGAAGAAAATTCCACATAAAGTAATCACATATTTTTTTTGTATAACAATTGTCCGTATATACACTTACAGCTGACAATCATTTTAAGTTGTAAATTTAGAGTGAATTCTTGGTTTCTATTAAAGGGTATCCGCAAAAATGTCTTTTATTTTTAAGGATTGAGAATCCCAAAACCGAGTTCCTTGTAAACCTCAGACCTATGTCAACAAACTGGCAGCTACTTGGTTTAGCAGTCTAAACCTACATCTCAAATTAGGGACAGCTACTGTATTTTGATACGATTCAAAAAAGGAAGCACATTTTTTATAGTCGGATTGAATAATTCCTTTCTTCTTGGGTTGAAAGAACTCCCACAAACCTCCAGGACATTTCCAGTGGCTGAGTGCTGACGTCTGAGGTCTGAGGAAGGGTTGGACCAAACACAAATTAGCCCCACAGTCTCATCTGAAGCGAGAGAGAGGAAAGACTACGCCCACTAAGCTAGTTTTCTCTTTTCTTATAATCTTTACTTGATTAGAAAGGCTGCAATGTGCGATTGGGAGTCGAGGAGGGAAGCACCCTTGATCTCTTGTTCCAGTTCATCAAACTCAAATTATTGCATGAAGAGAGAGTACTCATTCATGTCCAGCTCCCAAAAGATAATTTCAAAAATGTGCACAGTGTTGTTCTGAACGAGTAGGCACGCCAACAAAAAAAGTTAATGACATTTTAATATGGTTTTATAAGACCAATTGAATACTAATCCTGCTTTTCAAGTTTCAAGAGCCAATCTGTCTTCTATTTAAAATACAGCACTACGTTCCACTAAAGGCTTGTAAATGATTTATTGGACATTGGCAAGGATTGGAAGTATGACGGGGAACATAGCAGGGTGCTATAATTGGCCCGCGAGTGCTCTCTGCCTTAGAACATGCTTAAATAGCGTCAATAAAGAAATTTGCATGCCGTTATTTGTTTATTTTTGGCGGAAATTTGCCTTGTGATTGTTATCTTGTTGGCTGCACGGCAAATACCACCATGCACATAACCGTTCCAACTCCCTCACCACAGCGAAGCGTTCATACAAACCCACTACGGTTACCATGGGAAGGGAAAGTTGACGAAATCGATGCCATCATCAAATTTAACATAAATAACTAGACAATCAATGCTCTGTGGATGCTGAAATATTGGATGTTAAAGTCCAGACATTCACTGCAATTGTGCAGGGACTTAAACTGAACAAGGCCTCAGAGAATACAAAACCCTGGGTGCTATTCTGGATTATTATTTGTCAGCGAAATGACCCACCTTCCACCCACTCATCCACCCAAAAGTACATTACGGCCTCCTCGCAGCGCTTTTCCATCCGTTTCCTGTCCATGCGACTTAGCCGCTCTCTCATCCCAGTCTAGCCTGTGGCCCTGTTGTCCCTCTAATAGCCATTCCAGTTTTCCTCTGACACAGAAGTTCTGTTACAGGTTGGAAACGGTTCCCCCGTCTTCCTCTAGCCTTACAGCATCCGGTGACAGATGGAAGAACTGGGCAGACAGAACTATGTGAGTTTCACATTAAGCCGAAGGGATTGCCTATTCTGAGCCACAGAGGTGTGTTCATGTTCTTGGTCTTGGCTTTGGATGATGGAGCATAGTGCATGGGGTTAGTATCTCTCACATCTGGGAAACACATGTTCAGGCAATTAGGTATGCTAAATGTAATATGTGCATGCACGGATAACAATTGTTCTTGCAAAAGATCCAAAAACCCATCTGCTATGTGAAGCATGTGGAGATAACGGAACTAAAAAAAACTTCTCTCCAGGAAGCCATTTATTGTGTTACAAATATCACAAATAAACTGTAACTTAGACTAAATATTTGCCTAACGGTTGAAAAAAAGGAGACCTTGATAGCAGAGCAGCTTACATTCTCAGCTCCAGCTGGCCAATCACGTTGTTCAGCATGCATGTGAATAGTGCATTGTCTGTTTGGGAAAGTTTCAGAAATAGTTGGACGCTGCCTCCTCAATCCAGCGTATTGGGACGGGGGTCTTGGGATGTAGTTGTCGACCACCCAGCTGGCTGTTCTCACAGACTGCCCCGGTCCCTTAAGGCTTTTGGCTGGAATTTCCTGGCAAAATTTGGTAACCTCCAGGAAAATTCTTTATTTTATAATCTTGCGATTAGAGCCAGGACACGTGTTTTGTATTTCTCTTTGCAATCCTTCTGTTCCCATAAATTCTAAAATCATAACCCGTAGCTTTGTTTGTGCACAATGAAAGCCACCGGTGGAACTACATGTTATGATCCCTGAGCATGACTTTCTTGTTTTAATTAAACACAGAACTGCTGGACCAACAGCTGTGTGCTTTGAGCTGCTCACCTTTTGCCATCAAGAAGAAATAGGTTCGGGACGGCTCACACCAATCCCCTCTTGGTGACATTGCCTTGAGCTTAATGAACCTTTCCTAAATATGCGGGCCACATGAGCGCATACCGGCAAGCAAGCTCCCAGTTTAAAAGATATGAGACGGACACTTTTATTGTCTACATTAAACATGTTATTCCAGCAAAGTCTGAAATAATCTACTTCATGGCTTTTCCCATAGACAATTCCTGGTGGAAAAATACCATAGGATTCACTGTGGGCCGTCTGATATATGGCTGGAAACACTGGCTGGGTATTGTCTCCAAATTAAACACATGGAACCTAGGGGATGCTTGATTATGATTTGCCAATTCTTTGCCAAACCAAGGCCTTGCATCTATTTGTGATATCATGTAACACTGGCGAGTCAGAGGGACTGGGCTTTCCATCACTTACCTAGAAATTCTCTTGTAATCATTTTGGCACAGTGCTCTTTTGTGAGATTGCACAGATGCTTTTAAATGGACTTTCACAGATACTTTATGCACATCTAATTATTATTGTTTTGTTTCTTGGCTTCCTCAATGAATCTGTCAAATGGTTGCCTTTCTTCCTTGCACAGAACATTTTATGAGATCGCCTTCACACTCATAATGAAGCATAACTCTGAGAGTGATGGCTACAGTCAGGAAGGAGAGGTCTTTAGACAGCTGAGATTTTGGAGGATGAGTGTCCTGTCAGAGTAAACAGAGTGAGCTCTCATGTCAGTACTGTACGAAAATCCGCAGGCAGGGAGGAATGCAGATCAGACAGAGCTGCTGTAACTCCCGGCCAAGAAAGGCATGGATGCCAAATGCTCTCTCCCTCCCTCTTCTTCGGTACCACATGGGCCCAGCCGTCTAGGTAAACTTTCACACTTTGATGAGCAAAAGTTGTGAGTCACCGGCTGGGGCTAAGCTTAAGTAAGCATTTCTTTGCAGAACGGAAAGCGGTATCATGGGAATGTGCCATGGCCTTCAGCAAGACTATAACAGGATCTTCCCTCTTTGACGAGACGGTCCTGGAAGGGGAACACAGACCCCGGTTCTTTCCATTCTGGTCATCCATATATAAACAGTGTTTATAAAAGATGTCAGGAGAGTGGTGGTTCAGTTAAGGTGGAGTGGATGAGAACTATTGGAATGTGATAATTAAGATTGATAAACTTCTCCCGGAAACTGTTTTCATGACCTTCTGGTCACTAAGTGGTCGGACCCTCATTTTACCACTTTCCTTGATAGACCCACGGAGCAGAGGGACCACAGCTGAAGGTCAATCTTCATGCTCAAGCTGATTTATGAAGCCAGAGAGAGACCCCGTGTTTAATAGCCCCACCTTTCTCCTTTACATTCCCGATCAGCGGGTAAGACGCATCCAACTGATGTTTCAAAGATAAAATGATCATGCACTCTAATTGAAATTTTATGATGCGCTTACATGTTTAATGATGTGATGACACCTTTGGCGTTTTGGACCTCTCTCCCACAGACTGATCCCGTAAGAGATAATAGGCTATTTTTGATTTATATAACTTAATCCTCATTAGGGATGTCCCGATCCGATATTTGGATCGGATCGGCCGCCGATATTAGCAAAAAATGCATATCGATATCGGATCGGCCTGCACGGGAAAATCCCGATCCGGACTCCCGATCCAGTTTTTTTTTTTAAACTCCGGTCCTTGTTTTCCAGCGCACCGATGTAGTAATCCATTCCATTTTTTTCTGTTTTCCCCCAAAATCCGGTCCGCGTTTTCCAGCACACCTAGCGCACACCTCGCGACCTGTCCAGCATCTACTAAACAACAACAAGACGGACTTGTGTGCATGTCCCGTGTTTCCCCTACCATTGTACAGGCCATAAAATCAATATGCCAAAAATAAGCCACCTATCAATTCATTCATAAATCAATAAACATTTACATTAGGAGTGCCTCCGCGCAGCACAGTAGACTTGCTCCGCAAGACGCGCAGCCACAACAATCCTCGCCGCGCGCTCCCGCTACGTTCTTCTTCGTACTTTACGCGCTTGATGTTGTTCTGATGCCGTTCCGCCTCGTTAAACCACCACGATGTCGCTTTCTACTTTGAAACACGGAGTTGACACTGTATTTTGATAATCTGTTGTACTCTTCAGACTCGTGGTGTGAGCGGGACCGGACCGGCACCGGACCGGCTTCCGCACTGCCTGCTCGCACAGATCCGCTCGTGCGCACATGCGCTTGATGCAGGTCGAGTGTTGTCGATAAATATATGCACTCCTTCAAAACAACATCAAGCCATATTGTGTGTGTAGTATTAGGACGTGATGACGTGTGTACGGGCTAAAGCCGGTTTGGGCTGGAGCAGTGTGAATGCAAAGCAAGGGACTCCCTGTGGGGGGGAGGATTGTTTTTGATAAGCTGTGGAACTCGTGAGTTAACCTATTTCTACCTGAATTTCTATGAACTATTAGGCTGTTGAGTAAACCTATAACTTATATTTTACTTGATAAAATAAGACAATATATGCACTCATATGTCGTTGTAGTGTTTTACAGTATCTGTAGCTATTAATGTGATGCTCATCATTTTCCAGCCATATTTTTCCAGCCCCTAATTTTGGATAATTTCCATCAACCGGCATTTTTAATCTTTAATACATGCTTGGATCGGCCGGTATCGGTATCGGCCGATACTAAAAGCTACAATATCGGTATCGGATCGGAAGTGCAAAAAGCTGGATCGGGACATCCCTAATCCTCATGTTAATAAATAATTTGGTAAGGCACGGGTATTCATATACATCCCCAGAGATCTTAAGCAGGAAGTTGCATGCA
This sequence comes from Eutrigla gurnardus, assembly GCF_963514095.1. NCBI lineage: Eukaryota > Metazoa > Chordata > Actinopteri > Perciformes > Triglidae > Eutrigla > Eutrigla gurnardus. Next base: position 4,569,024 of record NC_139929.1, on the reverse strand, counting down.
CACTATTTTGTATATATATGGTTTTAATCTATTTAAGTGTACAAATATTCACTTTTTTTGTGAACCGTTCACAAATGGACTTTCTAACTTTCAATATGTTCCGTTGTGCGTTGGTTCTTCTATATTTGTTTTATAAGCATACAAAATGACTCCCTTTTTGTCTGCATCTCAAGACACAGATTTCTGGATCCAGTGTGAATCTTATCCATTCATTATTACTGCTATTCATATGTAGGTATGGTTGGTGGGACTTGTTTGGTATCGTTCTGGAGCTGAGTGAGCCCAGCTTTCAAATAGGTACGAATTAAATGGACTGTGCAAGGTAGCAAGAGTTGTGTAAAATGAGTTGAAAGGAAGGAATCAAGATACTTCATTAAGATTGGAATGGTTCGCTGTTCGCTCGTACTATGCAGCCCCCGTTATCAGAAGATAAGAAGATGAAAACACTCTTCTACCCGGTTCTTTGACACCGAACTGAGATCACTCAGATCTGTGTGGAAGTGTTCATAACATCAACAGTTTGCAAGAAAATTGAGTTAATCCCATGACATAATCGCCCCTGGTGTGTAAAGGCCTTTAATAGCACACATTTCTTGCATTTATCTGCTGAGCCTGCGTTTAATATTCAGGTAAAGCAAGAAAATATGAGATGGGGAGATGAAAAAAATGACTGCTTCTCATCAGATGTGATTCATACCGGCAAGGATTGCATAGTACTGCTTGATTCCGTTTCTTGAGTGTGAGCCAATGTGCCAGGCTTGTACCTGGAGATTTGCCCGAGGATGAGCACCCTTCTGAAAATAACCAGCTCCCCTCGTACTAAATGTGAATTTAACCTTAACTCAAGTTGGTGAACTGAAATAACGCAGTGCGACGTGACTGTCAGTGTGTATAGAGTGGTAAGAAATAGTTTACATGCGCTGAGTGCAACAGACTCCCAGGCTCTCTCTCTCGCTTCGTGGATGGGCCTTCGCCCAAAACATTCAGCAGTAATGTGCACTGCCACGTCGTACAGCTGAAACCCCTCATTGTGTTCCTCAATGCAACATACACCCTTTCCATTCCGGTGGCTGGTTGTTATGGGACGCAAGGTTGATGTCGACATCGTCGGGCCGCCTGACCAAGCAATACAAACGGGAACAGACCCGTCACTCACGTCCAAAGTTAATGAAAGGTAGCGGAGAGAAATGAAAAGGGCAAACAAGTTTCACAACAGCAAATATGAGACAAAATCCATATTTTGGAGAGTGAATCAGGGCAGAAACAGAGCGTATCTCTCTCCACACAGACCTGCACCACATTCCTCAAGACTCCCTGTCATCCATTTGGCAAAAGATAACAGGGCAAGTGTCATGTTATTGTGTATCGTAAAGGTTACTGTCGCTCTGGTTCTGCTTAAACTTGAGCTGTGTTGCTTGGATGAGTTGTTCACCTCGATCATCACAATCCAATGGTGCTTTGATTGGAATATCGTGTCACAGCTGGAACCAATAAGATGGTATTCTCAAGTGTAAGCAAACATTTAATCACGCTGTAAAATTAGACACAACTACTGCTTGGGACCTCATGAAATGGATGCGGAGTAGTTCAGAAAAGCTTTATGCCATTATTAAACCTCCAATAAGGTATTTTTTGACAGTGGAAATAGTTTGTACATCTTTTTAAATCATTGCATTGATTTTCTTAGCACTTATGGAGCAACATTATCATTCATTTGGGGTCCTGTTTCTGAGCATTTGGTGGATGTAAGTCCAATATGGTCTCTCAGCTCTGTTTTTTGGCTCTCCATCACCTCCTGAGGGAAAAATCTGATGCTTTAGCTTCTAAATGAGTCTTTAAAGAAGCCGGCCAACGTAGACCACGATGGATCTGGCCACTGAATTGGGACACACCTAAAGACTCTTTAAATGTATGTTAAAAGACTTAAATGAGACACAAAAATCAATTAATCTCATCATTTTAGACATATATTTGTTGATTACCTGTCTTTTCCAGCTTCGTCCTGCTATCCATGTAAACACATGAAAGCATGTTACCCCTCCTACTGTCACGGTTCAGAGATTTTCCAGCTTTAGAATGCATTAGACTTTTAATACACCTTTGGCACAGAAGTAGCACTTTTGATATCGAAAGCCAAAAGCCCTGAGACCTGCAGACATTCCTCCTCTCCGCCGTTGCTAACTAGATGAGCGCTCATGTGTTCGTAATTAGCCGTGCTCCCTAAATTTGAGGGACTAGAGGATAATGCTCGCACGTCGGTGAGTCGGACATTACTTTGGTTTCCCACAACTAAAAGGAGTTTATTTCCTAGCGACGTTTAAAGTCCCCATAATTGATAAAACACACCGTTTCCATAACACACGGGACCGTGTAGTTGCATCTGCAGAGAAAAGGCCTGTCTTTTCAATTACACATGTCAGACCACAGGCACCTCGGCCTTTAGGATGTGGCATGATGTCACCAGCGGCGAGCCAGGAAACCATTTTTCTCGTCTCGTCATTTTGAATCGAGAATAGCTTATTTATTTTACCCTACAAAAACAAAAGTTGTGCAGAAAGAAACAAGTTATTTCATCTGGTTTGTGTCGTGCAGGGCTGCTGTCAGCGGTAATGGTTTGAGTTAGGGCACTAATCTTCTCTACCGGTGTTACTGTAGAGCTTTAAATCCATCGTTGTTGACGCACGCCTAGTTTAATTTGACATAATGTATTTAGAGGTTAACAATTTGGGTTAAACCATGTGCCTTAATTGTTGTGCTGTCAATGGAAGGGAAAACACAATTTTACGGCGTAAGCGATAATATTATTTCGATAATTCGTCCTGCAAAAGGGAATATGAGTCAGGCATTTTGATGTATAACCGCATGCTGTTTCTTTGAAACGGTTCCTGGTTCTCTACCTAGGGAGTGAATTGAGAATGCTTTATAGATGAGCTGTGAGCAACTCCCTAAGTGCATGCTTTGGCTTCATCTACATGTTCTCTTCAGCTAGCTGATTTATTTAAACAGGCTTCAATGATCGCTGGTTTTAACAACAAAAAGGCTGTAGTTTGACATTTTAATTAAACCTTCTGACAATTTGATTGTTTTTTTGTTTTTTTCTGTAGCGCAATTTCTCTAATTCCTTTTGGTTTGTCGCCGCAAATATTCCAGGCTCTATTTCCTTTAATTATTTTGACAAAGTAATGACTTCGACTTAAAGCAAAGTTGTACAAGTTGAACAATACGTGTCAATTCCAACAGCACACCCTGCCAGCTGCAACACTTCAAGATCGAAGCCCTCGCCAAATTCACACAGCTGCTCAATCCCAACTTTATCATGACCTGCTCGTAAGCCCAATGGGATTTCTGGACTGGTCTCGACAACCTTCCTGTAAAGTCATCTGTTTTCAGTATTAAGAGGAAGACATTGCATCATGGGAAGTGTATTGTTGCTAATCGTATCTGCTTGATAGCTGGCAGAATACCTCTGACAGCTTAGAGAAAAAAACAGACAAAAAAAAAAGCAGACACGACACATTTGGCTGAAAGGGAGGCGAAGAACTGACCCTTGCGGTGATAGAGTGACAATGTTCTAAGGCGTGATTGCAGGTTTGGCCTGCCAGCAGGGTTTGTCCGTTTTGTTAGACTGGAATTTGAGAGCGCCATGTTACAGAATAGAAAGCATGGGGCAACTTGAGGTGGAGTTTCCTTTTCCTTCTCTATAAAAAATGCTCCCTGATGACACGTCAGTGTTGTTGTCTGGAAAAAGGTTTAATCTACTGAGTAATGGTCTTTATCACTCTTACATACACACTCACTGAGACGTGTTCTTGCAGCTGCCAGGAAGAGAATAGTTGTTTCCAAAGAAAAGTTAACATCTCTCTTTAAAGATGGTGTTGATCCGAATCAGACTTCATTAAGAACAGCTTAGATTTTGTATTTCGTGTTTAAAAACGTTGAAAATGTTGGATTTGGTCAATTTTGAATCCAATATGGACTCTGTTAGTCAGTCAGAAATCAGTGAAAGGGTCCTTTCAGGTGGCTGGACTGTGGGGGTCTACGCTGCCCACTTTTTGTAACTTTCCTACAGAAGAACCGGCAGCCACGTCCTCTGTTCAGTGACTGGCCAGGTGCACGTAGGTGAGAAACGGCCACATCCCTGCTTTTCTACTTCTTCAACTGCCCCTTTGTGCTGCTGAATCGCACTGTTTTAGTTTTTCTGCACTAAAACCGTTGTGGTCCGGTCTTTGTGGTCTCAGGGAAGACTCAAGTCTCTGAATTAAGTCTGAACCAAGAGAGAGAGAGACACTCTCTACATCTGCACAGGTGGCGTTCAACACAAATCAGGAACTATGAATACCTGTATACCTATGCAATACTTATTGGCACCTTGCCAACTGCCTATTCTGCTTTGTAACACCCCGTCACTATGACGACCAGCATCGGGGCCCCACCTAAAAGGAATGTCACCCTGGAAGTGAACTGGTTCTTTATTACAAAAGCAGAAGATTTAGACCCCAACAAGTCAACAACGCTTCACCCACATGACTCTGCATCCCTCTTTGTTCTGGAAGGAAAAGTGTTTGACACTGTTAACACCTCATGCAATCGGTGTAATCAGGTGTTTGTGACGTTTTGACCCGGGCCCCAAAATAACTGGTTTCACTAAATCTCAGTCGAGAACAAAATCTTCTATTTGGATTAGAAAAATACGCAAAAAAAGAGTGTCTGCACTACATCTAAACTTTTGGCATGTAATGAAATGATGCATGCAATGTGCTGCAAAATCCTACTACAACACAGCAAACTGCTCATGGAGTTATAATGCATGAACTCTTAATTCATTAGAATTACTCGCCATCGCCTTGTGCATCACAACATCTTTAGTAGTTAAATAACAGTGTCATTTAAAGACGTTTCAACAAGTAGTCCTGATCCGTTTTGCTGTTTTGCACGCTGAGGGAGTTCTTTGCAGGAACATCTGTGCGTGATGTTATTTTGGCAATGAAACGTAGGGGAAAAAGCGGACTAAGTTTTCAATCTATACAGTTTTTGACTGTCTATTCCCTCCAGAAATGAAATCTGTTTTGACCTGAAATGCCTCTTTTGTTCAAAAGAGAAAGGTGCTGTGCATTATATACTTTCACGTCCCTCAGTGAATATGACACCTGGTTACATCTAAAAATAGAGCTAAGCTGCAGAAACGGATTAAAGCCAATTGAATTTAAATACCCCGATATAATGACATATGATTGCCTCCATTTACAACTGCTTGATTTACCTCAAATTCCACCCGATTTAGTAACTGCATCACATCTCTCCCCCTATATAACCCCCAGGTGTTGCCATGCTAACAAGGCTTTCCACAAGCAAACATTCGAACCCTTGTAAAGTTAACGGGGCTTCTGTGTGGGAGAGACTCCCCCATCAGTCCAGACCAGAGGACAAAAACAAGCCTGTGGAGACTGAAGGCAGCTGTTGTGCCCCCCGATAGCTGACTGCCTCCCCGGCATCATTAAAAAAACAAAAAAACACACACATAAGCCCCACAGCATTTATGACACCAGATTAAAATGGAACATATGCATCCACTTAAACTATTTCGTTGTTTACAAGACCCTGCTACTGTGAAAAGTTGCTGTTTAAATAAAAGCAGGCTAGACAGCAACAGTGACATGGCAACAAGTTAATAAAACTGTGACACACATTAAGGGGTGCCTCAGGGAGCATACTATGTGTATTGTATAATCTCAGCTGAGCACCAGTGCAGGTTCTACTTGGCTCTCCTCCAGGGAAACTTCAATAACAACATTTTTACAGCAGCTTATCACATAATTACTTGTTTGCTATTAAAAACCAATACTAATGGACGGCTCGCGCATTTCTGATTTTATGGTAAATCGTGGCTGATTGTTGTGAATGCTCAGCTCCGATTGGTTGGTTGTTTTCTCACGCTTGCGTTTTTGTTTACAGCCTGACATGTATATAAAAACCGCTGCCAAAACAACATCAAACACGGCAGCATTGTGAGAAACCGCAGACTGTTTTCAGACTTTTTTTTTTTTCTTTACATGTAATTTTACGCTCCGACATATTTAGACGCACGCGCAGGGGCGCCTCGCGCGCGTGAACCTGCAGCCTCTTGTACAGTAACATCACGCGGCTGAAGGTAGGGAGGTAAATTTCCCACACAGTTGCCATGATGACGCCTCTCTCATGCTTAGTTATATGTATATATTTAATATATAACGGCTGGCTTCGTGCGTGATGACGACACACGAGGCTGTTTCAGTCCGGGACGCCCCGCAAACAACAATGAGAAACAAAGTTGCTTACCTTTAGGAATGGGCGCGAGGGCTTGAGGTGCATCAGTAGAGAAGACGCAGTGTGCAAACTTCAGCCAGCACGAAAACGCAAAACACAACTTGAGGTACTCCATTATTGCTGCTGTGCGCGTTAACCGGACACAAAGTGCGGGTGACCGCCGGACTGTTAGACTACCTCCCCAGCCCCCGAACGCGCTGGTCAGGATCCTTACTGTAGACTACGCTCTCGCGATAATAAAATAATAATAAAAAAAGTCCCCCAGTGGATGTGAAGTTCTGTGGAGCAGCAGGAGACACACAGAGGGGGGGTTGGAGTTACTGTAACGCGCAGCCTGTTGCGTTCCCGGTGAAGTTGCAGCCGATGGAGAGAGGCAACATAACGGTGTTCAGCCCTGACACAGGGACGTCCTGCGCGAAAGTGTGACCAAGCACAGCTGTATTTGAACCCCCCACCCCTCCTCCTCACACCCCTTCACAGTTACATAGCCTCCCCTCCCCCTGGTCCCCTCCCCCTGAGCACCCAGAGCCAGAGACCAGCACTACCCCCCTTCCTAGCAGACTCCTCATCCAGCCTCAGTTGTATAAACCCTGTTATAAAACTATACAATCATATTTAAAGTGCGTCAATACTTGAAAAAGTCTCATAAAGGATGTTTTTATTTTACTTTTATATGGTGTTATTGAACATAAAACATATCTAGGAGCAGTGGAAGTGTCTCTTACTTCAGTTTAAGTAGAAATATTACAGTATTTTAAATGTAAAAATAATAAAAAAATAATATGAATATACGAATTGTTACTTTTTTACTTAATATACGCTAAATATATTTTTGTTGGGTAAGATAATCTTTGATTTTTGAATCGTAAATTAAGTAAAAAGTTAACGTTGCAGCTTAAAAAACAGCTGCATGACTTCACGGCAGCACGAAGCCAAAGGCAGAGCAGTGTTTGGTATGATGACGTCCTGCAGTCTCATTAAGCCACTTTATTGACATATTTTATATTCAAACAAAACATATAAATCTTTGAAGCTTGTGTAAACCACAGACCTTCAAGCCATCTAAAAAAAACAAGGGAAGTGCAAAAATGAGTCAATCGTCTGCAGCATTTTTATATTTTAATTCATGTTAAGTAGTTCAAGAAACATTGCATCATATTTTTTATTGTAATCCACTTTAATCTGCAGTAACTACAGATTCGGACACCTGCATGGGTGCGTTTCCCTGGGGATTGTAGTCGAGTAAAAGTAATGAAGTTGGACAAAATGGAAATACTCGTGTAAAAGTGCCACTTGGGTCCTCGGTTAATTGCCACTGTGGCTACAGCTGACCGAGGATGGCATATGGAACCGCCAACTGAAGTAATAAAAAAAGAACCCAAACATTAAATCCAACTTCCATTTTGCCATGTGATCCTATTTGTGTCTGTCAGCTGACCTTGAAGCCCACGCTCCGTCTCATTTGTGTCTCTCATTCCTGATTAGCAGTAACAGACTTGCCCCTCCGGCGTAAACCTTTCCCGTCTGGCTAACACTTTGCACGGTTGCGATGACGGCCCGTGCCCAGATTGTTTTACTTAATGACATCACCGGGTTCATGGTTTTCGATTTTATGAGAGAAATTACTTCTTTCCAGAGGGGCCCCGATAAACCCTGAATATGTAGAGCCGTGCCAGAAAACGCAACATAGAGCTCTGGATTTGGATTTCAACTTTTTTTTTTTAATGCAATTCAGCATGCAACTTGAGAGCATTGTGGAAATAAGTGTCACGAAAAATTGTGGATTCTTGCGGTCAATCCTCCCCGCTGTGAAACTCCGACCAACGAACGGAGTTAAAACAACACATTTGTAGATCAATCCCGTTCCTCGCAATGAAAACACAACTTAAAGAATGTGTAATTTAACGTCTCGGTGACAAATATCCAACAGGGATTGATTTTGCCCCCGCGGGTTGGTGAGGGAACTCTCCGCAGCTGGAAAATGTAAGAACTTGTGGTACGGAGCCTCATCCTGGATCTTGGCAGCGCGCGATATGGAATAAGTTATGTCTTGCTTCAATGCGCTGGCTCGGGTCCGAACCCCCACCAAACATTTGGAAAGTGTCCTTTGGTCTTGATTACATCTTGAGAAAATGTCCAGAGTTTATATGAGCGGTTTTAATATCCCACCAGAGGTCTGGAGACGTGAAATACTGTCACTTATAAGAAACATCAGGACGATTTTACCTATTTTAAAGCAAGATTTGCAAAAAGAAAAAAAAAAAAAAAGGTGTGACACGTTTTAAGCACTCGCTGATGACCCGGTTTAATTTGGGATGCATGTGGTGTGGGTGATGAAATGACAGTTAATTACACAAAATTGGCACATATATTATACATAGACGGGGAGACTGCTGTGGTAAGTGGGATGGGAGGACGGAGGAGAGAGAGTCTGGAGCGCATCAGGGCACCTGCACGTAATTATCCCCACATCATATCTGCCTGGGTATCGCTGGGAGGCGACAGCCTTTGGACTTCATCACACAGCTGTTTATCAAACCTTTTTAAAGGAAGCACCTTCTGACAGCACAGGTGGTGGAGTCTGGAGCCTGCCTTTTTTTTTTTAATTCTGGCTCATATTGGATCCAAATAAAACACACAAGCCTCCAACCTCCTCTGTCCTTGCATTAGTAAAAGACTAAACAGTGTTAAGCTTGCAGACGGCAGGCGGCCAGCCCTCTGTTTTCAGCGCTGTTGTGGAGACGGTGGGTGTGCAGGCGTTTGTTTACATTTAATCTCAAGCCGAACGAAGGAACAGATGATTCATTAGGGAGAACTATGGAGGAGATGCCCGATGTTGGATGGGAAAAGAGAACTCCGGCTGAAACGATTCCTCCATCCATTCACTTATTTCCCCTCGTGGATATTAAAGCCGGGCATATAGTCGCAATCCTATGTTGTCACTTTTGATTTATGTCGGTGAACTGTAATAACTTTCGCCGTTATCGAAGCCAAACTAACATAATGGTCAGTGGTCGGGACACACCTTGGATTTCTCTCTACTTTCTACCCTATTTTTGAACCTCCTTTTGGTGGTACAAACGGATGGTTTTGCAATTGCCCTGGTGAGTCACATATCCTAGACGCTCGGTCCCCTAAACCTTGCCTGGGAACCCGCAAGTGGACCATGATTGTTAAAGAATGGGTTTTTATTTTTATCCCAAAGGCTTTGATCACTCAGCGGAAGGTTTAATTACTAGTCCAGATCGATGGACAGGGCACCACCCCTTTCCCCCCACTCTGTTTGTCTTCCTGGGAATTTATTGTGACGTCCTCCCTGGATCAGCTCCCACTAAGTTGTCCCCCTTATGAGGGGCATCCATTGGCCCAGGGTGTGGTCTAAGGGCTGCTTAGTCAATACCACGTTTAATCTAACACCAAAGAATTTTAACAGGCAGGCCACAAAAGGGAAAAGAGGTTAGACGTGGATTAATCCGCTTTTATCGTGGGAGGTCTGCCTTCTGCCGTCTCAGACAACGAGCCGGCGTTTCCTGCAACGACGTGAGCAGCAAGTTGTTTTCAGTGCAAGGTTGAAGACGACTTTGGAAACCTGTGCGACTTTCACTTATATAACTTTGCACGTCCGCTGCAAAAGACTGCGGTTTTGAGGCAGTGTTCCGTGAAAATGACACATAATGAGCTCTTTCGTCCGGCCTTTCATTTGGATGTCATCATTAGGCGGCCATGTTGAAACCGCGAGGCTTCGGAGGGGGAAAAAAAACATAGCAGAAGAAGGTCGAGGATTCAAACCTGTGGCTTCAGTAGCATCTTTGTTGCCCCTAAAAATATCTTTGAATGGGAGCAATTTGCTGTGTTTGAAGGAAATGCAGTCGTTGCCTGGACAACGGCTTTTTCCAATCCAGGAAGGGTGTCCTCTTTATTTTTTCCCAGAAGTCACAGGGAGGAGGTGGGTGCAAAGCTCCGGACTTTGACACCGTGGCCTCAGATTTCTTAAGTCTTGTGTATTGTAAGAAAATTAAATATTTTGTTTCCTTATTATAGGCTGTTAATTTTAAAAACAATCAAAGCAAAGCAGATCTGAAATCAGCGAAAGGAGGTATTGGTGGTGAGGTCTGACATCCCTCCACTCCTTGATTTGTTCTCAGGAATGCAAGTGTTAAAGTAAATAACCCTCCCCCGCCACCTTTTCTGTCCTGCATCTGCTCCCCCCCCTCACCCCCAGTGTGTATATGGTGTTTTCCTAGGCTGCGTTTGCACATATGTTGCCTCAGTCACTTGTTTATCACAGTGGGTTTAAAGCACCAGGAATCCCAGATCCTGTTTGCTGCAGCAAACCACATGTATGTTGGGCTCCAAAAGTTATCAAATGAGTGTATTTTTGTTCCATGTTGGCTAAAAAACATAGTTTCCATGCAGACTCTGGTTTCACCGCTTTGTTACTGTAAAAATCGCTGGAGTTACTGACAGAAAACAGTCCTAAAAGTCATTTTAAATCAATACCCTGAAATGCACTGATGAGGTCATTCAACCCAGCCGTCCAGTGAAACAAACAACAGAAGAATCCCACAGCTCCTGAATGTGTCAGGAGTGTAAACATTGTTTGTCTGTCCAGTTTCATTTGCGCTCAGACATCAAACTCACTTGTTTAACCGTTGTGTGATTTTTAAAAGATGTGTTCAGTAACACAGAATAATCACGCACTGTTTTTCGGTGCTGCAAAGCTTTAACACGTGTTTAATTATGAACATACTGTACATCTGTGTTTCTTTCCTCAGTCTGGGACATTTAGACCAGCAAATCACTGACGGATGATAGCAGTGACGTTATCCTTGTGTGGTCTGGGTGTTTCAGTTCATACCAAATGTGGATAATTTCCTGCTGGTGTCTGTTAGATTCCTGGGAATCCAGAAATGTAAATCCTGTTACAGATGGCCACCAAAGAGGGTGTTTTCTCTCTAGTCCACCCAAAAACAGGGGAAGCCGGGGAGTTGAGGCAGCTATTTCTTTGCTGACTTTTAGTTGGTGAAAATGACCAATGAAGTGATATTAATTGTGGGGTCAGTTAGAGGTCAAAGTTGAAAGTTTTACACCTTTTGGGGTTTTTACACCTTTATGGGACCAACCAAGCACCAAAAAACCACAGGAACAAGAAATAAAGAGGCTAATAGATGTTGCAGTATATTCCAGTCTATGCAGATGGTTGAGTTGTAAGGTGGCACATTACTCCACATTTACTTTTCTTTGTTTGTTTGGTAACTTGGGAGCAGGAACAAATACATTTGATTAATATAATATAACTTTTTTTAAAGTGAGGGACCTTTTTGCTTTATTCTCATGAACGTCTTTAGTCACTCGAATGAAGCGCCAATATTGTAATGGATGAACCGTAACATACACAACAGTTGTTGCAACAAACAGAATAATATCAGTTGGCGTGGCGGCCGGAAAAATAAAATCAGACCTTTTTAAATATTATTATTTTTCTTTTTTAGATTATAGGCCCTGGTAGTCCACGTTCACTCTAGAATATGAGCCCACACATGACGCAAACCCATGTGACTATTGAGTCAGGTGCTTTTGCCAAGGTGGGATGTGAGGTCCAATGAGGTCACGGTGGGGGCGGGAGATGCCAAGTTTGGCAAGTAAGTAGTAAAACATATGCTTAATAATTGGACGTGTCTCCCCTTTTTGGCATGCCGCTACCAGGACTGGAAATGTCTCCATGATCAGGCGAAGATGGAATAAGAAATCCTCCCAATCCACCTCCCCTTACCCTTCCATGTGCACGGCTGCTCGTTTCTCATTGTTTTCCGACCACAGCTTAATTACATGCAGGCGGAGCGCTGACGTCAGAGCCTTGTCACATATTCCAGAGTCAGGCCGGCAATGTGTAAAAACTATCATTATCACAGAGAGGAGGGGCTCCGACATGACTCACAGGGATTCCTAGACGTCTGAGATGGTACAGTCCATCCATGGGAGACTTTAAGGTCCCAGTTTGGGATTAATAAAGTACATCCATCCATGCATCTATCATCCATCCTTCTATCATTCCTCCATCCATCCATCTATCCATCCATCTATCTTTTCTCTATCCATCCCTCCATCTATCATCCATCATTCTATCTTTCCTCCATCCATCGTTCCAACATTCATTTATCGTTCCATTATTCATTTATCCATCCATCCATCCATCCATCCTTCTAACATCTGTCCATCCATCCATCCATCCTTCTATCATCCATCCATCCTATCTTTCCTTCATCCATCCTTCCTTCTATCATCCATCCATCCTATCTTTCCTCCATCCATCCTTCCATCTATCATTCATCCTTCTATCATTTGTCCATCCATCCATCCATCCACCCATCCTTCCATCCATCCATCCATCCATCTATCATTCATCCTTCTATCATCCATCCATCCATCTATCATTCATCCTTCTATCATCCATCCATCCATCCTTCCATCCATCCATCCATCTATCATCCATCCTTCTATCATCCATCCATCCATCCTTCCATCCATCCATCTATCATCCATCCTTCTATCATTCATCCATCCTTCCATCATTCATTTATCCATCCATCCATCCATCCATCCTTCCATCCATCCATCCATCCATCCTTCTATCATTAATCCATCCATCCATCCATCCATCCTTCTATCATTAATCCATCCATCCATCCATCCATCCATCCATCCATCCATCCTTCCATCTCTGAACTCACTGACATCAGCCCCAGAGAAATATTAATGAGTCTTTCCACAATAGTAATTTGACGTCTTGATTAATCAAATGTCAAATGAAAAGATGCTGTTGATGGATCTTTTCAAGCCTGGCTCTTCACTCAGCCCCAAAGTATTTTTTTTTTTTTACTTTTCATTGATGTGTGATTAAAAGAAAGTCATTAACATAGGGTTTTAAATTACTTCTTTAGGTTACATCCAAGGTTAACAGCTTCAGGTTAATCGCTTACTTGGAAAGAGAGAAAATAAAATGTTCTCATTTCCCTTCTCGTGTTTTCCTTCAAGGACATCTGTGTTTGAAGGAATCGGTCCAATCAATTACTCTGCGGGCCGGAATTTAGTTTTTCTTTCAGCAAAAAAAAAAAAGAAAGTACATTCACATTTCAAGACTGCTCCAAGAATACTGCTTTATAAAGGTGACGTTGGCAGCAACAGCAGCTGGTGAGCTAAAATAATTAACAAGCATGGCTGGGAGGTTTTACACGACCATTTACAAGGTCCGACTATTGTAAAAGCCACAGTTATAAACCCAACGGTCCCTGATAGTAAGTAGTGCTGATGGTCAGTGGTTTTTAACGCTAAATGGAGTTTGTGATTGTAGAATCAAAGATCTGCACACATCACAATATATCCATTTTTATTGAAGTGTTTCCAAGGACTGCACAATTTAAGCATAGCTCACACAATTTGCTTACAATTGTAGCATGACAAAGCAATTCACAGCAATAGTGCAAAAGTAGAAGAATGAGTATGATTCTTTTGAATACATGGCTCCCTGTTTATCACGTTCTGACTTTGATTTTTGGCTTTTAAACACAATCAAAGAGCCTTCAGAGGACGCAGCGTCAGCATGGTGGACTATTTATGCATTCAATCAAATGTTCCCGGGGGTCTTAATGGCAAGAATGCAATTCAAATCTACTCACTTCGTTGAAAGTTAAGCCACAGCGACAGTAGGCTGCAAAAAAACACCCATCATTTCTTTAGTAATTGAATTTAAGTTTGGGAAAATACATAAAAAGTGAGATAAATCCCTTTTATGGTAATTCTACAATCAAGCGTCAATATATTAAAGGTAGAATGAAACACTGTTGATAGAAAGGAAATTTAAGTATATACTGGGAACATTAGCTCTTCCAAATGGCAGTTTATAATATCTTTTTTTTATTATTATTATTATTTTTTTACAAAAATAAAAAGCCGTAAACACTTTTAACACTTAATATCTGTTAGAAAATGACTTAAAATTGATGTTTTTCCAGTTTTCCGACCACAGATGACATGCATGTTATATATCATGATGCTACAAAAAAAACTCTTAATGGCCTTAATGTTCATGTAGCACATTAATGATGTCTTTGCTACTGATGGCCATATTACAATGGAACATGCTGCACAACGGTGTCAATGGCCGTTTGGTGGAAATTGAGGTTTTATATAACTCTTGACACACGTGGAGAGTCAACATTCAAGTTGATAAACCAATAAATGTATTGTGAGATATTTATATTTAGACAATTTAATGTAAAAACAACAAAAAAAGATGATTCTATCTTAGTATTCATAGTATCAGGTGCAGGTGTGTAACTCCCGGAGTAAGCAGTAGCATCACTATAATACAGTAGCATGCATTTCAACCTGAGTTTATCCAAAAAAATACACAATGTTATCCGAAGCTAATATTCCAATAAAAACCCTATGGCATGAGCAGGTATTGGGTTTGTCCCTTTGGTGTTGGGTTGTTCTAAGATGTAAAGCTAGCTCCCTCTTGTGGGCAAGACGGGGATACATCAAGCCATAAACCCATCCCTTCCCAAATAAGCATCCTCTAGTCGACCATCAGAATCGATTACGAGCATTATGGCATTTCATTGTAATCCTATGATTAGCACACACACACTACTGTTTGATGACAAGTTTAAAATATCAAAATATAAAACAATAAGGGCTTTAAATATATGGACCACACACTACCACATTACACAAGGCCTTCAGCTCTCACACGATATATCTACAAGCATAGTGTTCTATATAAAGTAACACCTTGACTATTCAATGACCACATTACCCGAGTGTGGCTGATACTAAACCGTGACATCTTTCTTTCACATTTGCCTTGCTGTGTTCCCTTTTTCATGCACTTGTAAATGGATGCTATCATTCTATTCAAGTGATTAAAGTTGTAAAGAGAGGCTCCGGGCCCAGACGGACTCAGCAGCCATGACGTCAACACAAATAAAATAAAACTTCCCCTCCTGCAGTGTCCAAAAAAACAACACTCCCGGGACAGTGACGTCTTTTAACAACCGACCTGAGCAACTAAGACAAAAACAAACCTTCTATTTCACCGTAACATTTCCGTCACTTTTTGGTACTTCCCTTTTTAAACTCTCTCTCTTTGAAGGTTGCATTGACTGATCATGGCTTCGTGGCCTCGTCCTTCCAGAAGCGTTTGACTGCGTATATGGATACCTTGTTTGGCTCCTAGTTTGTAGTCTCAAAAAACATGAAATCCTGAGGGAAAAAACACCAAGAAGTAAAGTGTTAATGGGTAAAACCAAAATGCACTTAATTGACACAGAATGCAGAAATGAGGTTAAACTATAACCTGAAGGGTGTAATTTCAGTCACTGATACGTCGTCGCCAAATTAGCTGTAAAATCGTCCCAGACACATTAGCGAATGTGGCTCGTGCTACTACGGAGAAGCTGTTTCGCATTTGTGGTGATTGGGGTGGATCCAAGTCACATTACCCCACAAAACAGGCTGCAGAGAGTGGTGCATTAAGTGGTGGGTACACGAGGTTTCCGCCTGGCAGTGAACTCCCCACGAGAGCTGGGTCATATGAGGCTACTGCTTTTGTCGAAGCCACATTTTTGGCACATGAGTGCTCTTATTTTGATACGAGAGAATCCTGCAAAATAGCTTTACTTACGATGAGAAAACACGCGCCGATCATGACGGCCTTCATCCGGACGTCCAGGTCCATGGGGAACTGGATGCCAAAGTTGTCTGAATCCGTGAACACTTCCCGAAGGAGTCCCGTCCACTGCTTGCTGATTTTCCCGATCTTACTGACTTCATCCATCGTCAAAACCTGCAGAAAGCGGTACAGAGAGAGAGGTTTGGGTAATAATCCGGTGTTGCATTGGGATGAAGATCAATCCCTACACTTGTTTGGTTTTATTGGAGGGAGATCCTGGAACAATCCATAATCCCGTCCAATTTCAGCCGCCGCAGTAACTTGGATTTGTTTTATCCCATTAATGGCTTCAAAGCAGCGAAGGAGGAACCGGGATGGTAATATCATGCTCCAGTTACCCGTCCTCTGGGTCTGCTAAAAGGTCTGTATCACTGACCCACATCGCCTTCACAGCTCAACCTAATAAAAGCAGCCGAGGCGTGGAACAATGGCCACACTGTACCACACAAGAGTGCCCTGTGCGATGGCTTCATGCAAAGCCCCGCTCTTGATTGGAAACATATTTCCTGCTCCGGAGCCCGAGGTGGATCCCTGACAGAAAAATGTCCAAAGAGGCCGGCGAGCGGGCGGGGGGGGATGTTACAGCGTTACCCCCGATTTAATGGCTTTCTGTGTTTGGAGAAACCCACCTCAAAGTCAACATCTGGTAGGCAGCTCCATCCACAGAAGGGCCCGTGGATCTTCAGCACAGGCTCGTTGTGTTCGTTGGCCACGATGAATTTGGGGGAGAACGGGTGCCACTGTTGCGTGATGTACCCCACCGTGTTGCCGGGGGGACACTGCACCTCCAGCTGAGGGAGGGATTGTGGGAGAGACGTTTCCAGACATTGAATGTAAACAGTAATAGTGAGCAGAAAGGAAAAACACAATGTGTGTAAACGGGGTTCCACTTGCCTCCTGTAGACAACAAGGGAAGCAGCAAGACATGCACTTGAGCGGCCGGGTGACGGTGATGACCTCCTGTCCGAAGTTGTCCAGGACGTGGATGGTGAAGGGCCGCATGGGGCCGCAGCACTGTCGGCTCAGACAGTCGTTCTCCTCCACGGCGTAGAACACGTTCTGGCCCATGCTGTTCCGCACCTCGTACTTGTTGTTGCTCTCGAAGCCGACGAGGGCTGCGTGGACGGACGACACAAAGATGATGTCATTACACGTGACTTATCGATTCCTAGAGAAGTGTTGGGATACTCTACCTTCAACGAGCTCAACTTTCTGTTTGATGAGCAGCTGATCCACCTGGAACACAAGATGACCACAAGCGCTGGATTAAAATGGATGCATTTAAATGGATGTTAAATGTTAAACAGTTTTTTTTAATACATTGTTTTTCTGTGGACCTGCATTAGTGACAACATGCCTGACAGCAGGGCCCTGAAACCGGAGCAGCTTCAGCCATCATTGCATTCATTATCAATTATTCATTACCTGATGCTTCAGTTTCCACTGGACTATTAGGTGTTACATCCTGAGCTGGATGTGGCAATGTGAAATAATAATAATCATAATAATAATAATAATAATAATAATACATATTTAGTGGATGAAAGAGTCTGTGATAATTGCCTCGTTTTCTCAGCAGTTGTAAGAAAAACAAACACGTCATTCTTTATTCCTTACCTGAGTCAGGTACTCTAGTCCCGCTGGACATCCGGGTATTTCCGCGTCGGGCACCTCGTACATGTTCATCTTGTGGGGGGGGGGAGACCTGTTGATGAGCGGAATGGGTTCACACTGAGAGGTGTAGCGCCATCTTGTGGTCATTTAGGTGACGCTCACAAACACACGGAGATGAGATGAAGTCTATTATAAAATGAATGTTGTGGTGTAAACAGGGGGAGGGGGGGCTGCACCGACGGGGTGGGCGGCGACGCAGATGTCTAATCTTATAAGTATAGATGGAGGAGGGGGTTGTGAGGGAGACACCACCCTGAGAAACAATGTTAACAGACTTAAAGCCAACACCATTATTCCACAGCAGATATCTCTCTGTCTGATTATGTAAAGAGGGGTGTTTACAGCCTGCAGGATGCTAGTAAAGCGAGCGCGCCCCCGAGGTTTGATCCGCCTCCTCGTTCATTCAAAGGAGACGGCGAGTTGTGAAAAGCGAGCGACCCTCGACGATCGGCTGCTTCCGTCCCAGCCCCGAGGGTTCCTATCCTTAAAACACACCCGCTCTTTGATTCGGGAATCGGACTCTACTCACCGAGAATTCACCTGCTGCTCCAGAAAAGAATAACAGGCCACTCCGGAACCCAGCCTATGGAATAAAGCTATGATCTCATTGGGCGACGTCATCGCGCTCCCCCATCGTCATGCGCACTCGACAGGACGGGAGCGTAGAAGAGAAGCCGGTAGAAAGGAGCCAGAATGTGCTAGAACAAAACAGAGTAGAACTACCACACCACCAATTTACTTTATATTCCCCGACATGCAATGAGATTAGATGCTTAAAAGAGGTTTTATTGAGCATAATTCAGATGTTAAGATGATAAATTAAGATATTTTATATTTTCATCCACTAGATGTCGCCAAAACACCAACAAGTGTAGAAGGCATGTAATATCATGTTAGTTCATTAGTGTTTTTGAGCTACAGAACGCCTATTTTTTCTCAACCCCATTCCATAACATTAACAATGGATGTTCAGACATTGACGAGGCCTTCGAGTGCTGCGTTAACATTGGAAAATGTCTCACCCTTCATGGATTAATCCATTGCATTCCTGTATGTAACTGTATCTTGGACAGTCACCAGAGGGTGTTTATAGACGGGGTGATGTAACTGACCTTAAGCCACCAGTGCAGGACACTTTCAGCTGCAGTGTAACAGGCAAGTGTGATTTAATGTGTGCATAGATGCATCAGATATCCCTTAAACCAATCCTAGCAGGATGTGCATGTTATTAGCATACATGTGGCATCAACAACACCACATACACATCATAAAACACACATTTTGCATAAATGTAACAAAGTAAATGAGTGACTGAAGGCGTGCTCCCCTCCAAGAATAGCACTGTTCTTCTGTTCAGGTTATATGTCTGTGTCGTGCGTTTCTATGGTTGTGTTTATACTATCAGATGTCGGGGCTGTGGTTTCGTGACATCGACTGTGTTCCAGCAAATTGCACGTTATAGTAGTTTTGCAGTGGGAGAATAACCGTTGACAGCTGTGACCACAACTCTGTACTCTCATGTCACTCAGCCGCACACCAGCAGCCACAGACACGAAGGTTAAAGTAACAACCCCTTCTCATCCGACGAGTTCAACGTCAACAATAAAACTTGCTTATTTCTATTTTGCATATAACACTCTTGCACCGTGTTGCATCACATCTGATTAAAGACATTGGAGGCTTCTAATATTGAAAAAAAAAACCTTTAAAAGCAGTAACATGAATCTTGACACACAACTAATGCGCACTTGAACTTTATGTGTGCGTTATTACACCCTGTATCCACCGGGGAGCAGTGTTGAGCTAATGATGCTCGGCCTTGTGGCCATTACTAAGACTAATGCAGAAATTGCCTTTTCATTGTTGAACAAAAAATAGTCCCAAACTGACACACACACACACGGACACACACACACACCGTTACAAATGACGTGACGCCGTTTGGCCGAGTATCCTTATTTGCGAATACAAATTACCTGATTTCCTCAAGCGCTACTGATTTCTCCAAGAAACACTAATGAGAACAAATGATGACTCGCCCGCAGATCTGCTGACACTTCAGGCACACACACGACTAAAAAAAGCTGTTTTAATTGATTCATGTTACTCTAACTGCTCACAGTGACCTGATGCAGCCCGGAAAACCGCTGCATATTTAATAAGCGGTGTGTTTTCTGCTGCACAAACATGTATTATATGTTTTTTTTTTTAATTTTTTTGTTGAAACTTTTTTGGTATGTTTTTAATTAAGCTTTAAACGCATGAAACAAAAAGCTGAACTGTCGGTAGCGTCTGGGGCCCTTTTTATCACCCCGAACCGCCCGACCAGAACCCCCGAAAACTTATGTTCTTCATCACTGAGATCAAAACAAAGTAATGCAATGACTTTGAAATGGTGGCGTTCTGTGTTCCCCATCTGAGTAAACACACCGGACGGTCAGGGGTCTTTGAAAGCCAGTCAGATTGTCTGTCTGACTCCAAGAGCCCAGTTTGCTCCCACCAGGGGTTGGTGTGTGAGATTGTGTGTGTGTGTGTGTGTGTGTACAGTTGCTCTCTACATTCCTACCTGTTTTTTTTTTTGCGTTAAGGTGGTGCTCTTTACCCGCACGGGTAATCTTTCGTGCACTCCTAACGAGGTTGTCATATTCGCCGCATAATGAGGAGCCTAAAGATGAATGTAAAAATGCCTCCATTACGCCGCTTTCATCCTCTTGTTCATTAGGTTAGCATAAGGTTACAATACATTACTCCGGTCCCAAATGTTCCCGTGCACGACATTGCACGTGTCGCCGAGGGGGCTTCTGTGTTAGTTTGCCATGATAATATTTATTCACGTCCACACACACACACACACACACACACACCTGAACTTAGCCCTGAACTGAACCTCCACACAGCACTGGTGCTCGTCCAAAATCGGACTCTTTTTTTGTACTGACGTTTGGACAAATGCCCCATCACAAGGGTTTTCTGGTTCACACACCCACTCCCCACACAAATGCAAATCCATTGTGCATGTTTTCATCATCCTTGGATGTCCAAATCGTCCACGTTGGCCCGCTTTTGTTATTCCGTCTCTGTCTCCTCACCTCTGCCCATCCCTCACCTCCCTCCCTCCCTCCCTCCCCTCCTCTTTTTTTTTTATTTCTCCCATTTCTGCACCCCTGTCAAGTGCTTTGTTTGCTGTGACTTTCCATGCGGTTATCTGAGCGGAGACAGTATGCCTCACCCTGGCACAGGACCTCAGTTTCCACGGCAACTTTATAATTGTTTTGGATGCGTTCCAAGCGCCACTGGATACCGAAGGCATTATTGATGTCAAAAGAAACATGTATGAAATGAGGAGATGTGGAGGCGTCCATATGGTTCTGTACACAGCCTCATGCAAAGCCATTTAACCGTTTTTCAATGGGGAGTTTTGTGATGCCCGCTGAATGGGATCCCACATGTGTCGAATGATATTTCATAATTTTGATCTTTCTGTTTCACAAAAGGATAATGGCGACGGCGATACAAGCTACTGAGCTGTGCAATATTTCCCCCCCCCCCGTATTCATGTCATTAAGTCATTGTCACAGTATGCGCCGCTGGGTTGAGTATGTCGACCTCGCTGAATACAATGTGTCCATCATGGAAAAAAATAAAAAAAATAATAATAAAATCTGAATGGTGAAAATGAGGACGGGGTCCATCTGAACACGTGAGGGGAAAATAAAAGCGTTTTCTAGCCACCGTAAAAGTACTTCTTCAAGTATCCTGGTCTTGGTTTTGACAGGAGAGGCGGTGTGAGGCGTCCCAGTGCTTGTCACCATAACCATATTGTGCCCTCCTCCACCTCCCTTCATCCCCCACCAACTCTCCCATGCTCACACACATGCACAGCCTTAGCAGCACCTCTGAGCCCGTGAGCTGTGGCCACATTAACCACTACGCCGCAGCACTCATTAAAATAACATATAGTGTCAACAGCAGTGTTGGCCCCCGAAGTGGATAAATCCCCCGAACCCCTCATGTCTTAAACCCAAACCCAGAGACTTGATTTTCCATCGTCGGAGGATTGGGTTCGCTTCTCTTACTTCTGAAACTTTGACTCCATTACTGTCATATCACAGATTGTGTGATTAAAAAATAATAAATACACAAAAAAAAAGGTCCTGACTGATCTTTTTTCTCTGATCTCAAGCTCCCCTCCCCTCCCTCCCTCCTTTTAATTTATGACCTGCGAGGAGGAACCCAGGGAGTGAGAAGTGAGTGAGACTGGTGTGAAAGCCCTGAATAGAGCCGGGGCAACAGGCCCTCCAAATAACACAAAGGAGGCACCACAGCTGTTTTGGAGGCAACACAAGCCTTTCGTGAGGCACCGTCCTCTGCACCGAGCTCCCAGACTGGCACTCACGCTGACACTGTTACACGAACACCGCAACACGGTCGTCGGAGTGAAAACCTTTTTCCAAGACGTCTAAAAACACAAGTATTATCACTGGAACGAGTTTGCGCGACTGAAAATCCACAATGTTCGCCACAGAAATGTGCTTAAAGGATGTTCGTACTGTGACACGGATTGTTTGATGCGACCGACAACAAGATGTGGGAAAGAGATCAAACTCGAGGAGGGAAAAGCAAAAACAACACAACAGCTGATCACCTTTCCACGGGGCCCGGATCGGTCGAGGAGGAGGGGGGGGGAAGTGTCGCCAGGCCTTGAGCTCGCTGTCAAGTGCCGGTTACTGACTGTCAACTGCAGCTAAAAATGATTTCAGAATCCGAGGTTAGAAGTTCAGACTGGAGGGGGGGGGGAGAAAAAACGCTGTCATTGCCGGGGCCCCGTAATAATTTATTCCCCCCTGTACGAAGCCGGCTGCCCGTTCCTACGTCTGCTGCTTAGTTCTGCACTCGGGCCCGTTAGCTAGCCACATGCAGGACACGTGTGAACTCGGACGGAGGCTTTTCTTTCCCTGTATAACTTAATTGCCGGCCGTATTCATCATCGTGGCTACGTTTTCCAGGATCGGCTGCTTCCTGTCGGAGCATGTTGACTTGCAACGTATTATTCTAGTCTCTAGATGCAATGCAATAATGA
Organism: Eutrigla gurnardus; assembly: GCF_963514095.1. NCBI lineage: Eukaryota > Metazoa > Chordata > Actinopteri > Perciformes > Triglidae > Eutrigla > Eutrigla gurnardus. Next base: position 4,546,234 of record NC_139929.1, on the reverse strand, counting down.
TTTAGAAATCATACAGGCAACAGTCCTTTCCCCTTCTGTGTCCACAGAGAGAGTATCCGGAGCCATCTGCCGACCACGAATCCATCCCCGAACGCCGGGGATCACAAAGGTGTTATTTTTCAAAGCTGGCCCTGTCCACCTCCTGCCGAGGGTTCGCGGCCGCGGTTCAAGGGAAGGTGGGAAACTTCTGAGGCCCCGTTCCCCCCTCGTACCCCCCCACCCTCCCCTCCCTGTCGCCTGCCTCCTCAGAGGCAGCCCTTTGAGGGTGTCATAACTGCGGCCTGTATAACATGGGTTACTGCTGACAGCGGTTGGTCACAGTTGATGAAGCCTTTAAAGAAGCCTCCCTTCTCATGGTTTCTGTTAAAAGTCTGGAGAGCAGGAGCGAGGCCTGGCTCCCAGACAATTACAGGCGGAGGAGCGGGGAGGACTCGTGGCCGCGGGCCTGCATTTTGACTTGTGATGGGTAGAGGGTGCTCCAAGTCCATGTTTGAGGAGAATGTTGTTTGGTGCATTGCAACCCTACACTACCACCTCCTTCTCTCTTTCTTCCCCCCTCCAAAAAAAAAAAAAATGAAATCACCCTCTCCATTTTAGTTTGGTGCTTCTACGCTTGCAAGTTGCCTACACAAAATGAGTCCTGCATGTTTTGCGCTACACAGCGGTCTCCATTTCACGAAACTAAAGGGTGAAGGGGTGAAAAAACAAATCCATAAGGGTATGAAATATGCTGTAAATGGACAAAGCTGCAGAACATGCAGCTGTTGTGGTGCCATCCCGTTGTCTCGCTTGGGTTGGGGGAGGGGGGGGGGGGCTGCAGCAAGGTAAAATGGGACAGAAAGCCATGACAGTCTGGTGGTAATAGCATGAGAGGGTCCGCAGCACCTGGTACTCACCTCTTCCTCCAGAGGGTCCCTGTGGACGCGGCGTCCCGCTGGCATGCCGTAAAACTTGATTGTGGAAAACACCATCACGCTGAGACTCAGAATGGGGGGAAAAATAGGTTAAAATATGATTTTTTTTATTTGCAAATGTGGGTTCTAACAGGAGAGGAGGAAATAAATTGTTCTTTAAATACATTTTTTATTTTATTATTTATTTCCAAAACCTTTTATAGATTTATGTCGAACGTTATTTCATTTTGAATGGCAGGTACCCTTCTTTATTCTGAGCAACTTAGTTGCTCTGGCACAGTATGGTTTGCTCATGATATATGGTTGCTAAAAGTTTTTGCTGATGGGCAGTTATGGCAATTTACCAGATAAAATAACAACAATTATAAAAACAATAACAAATACAACAACAATAATAACGTATATTAGTATTAGTTGTCATACTAATATTATATATTTATAATTATTATTATTTTGAATTTTTTTACGTCCCAGAAATTCACCTTTCTCTTTATTATCATATAGAGCATATCTATATAGAATGACTTGATACTCATTCAGGGTTTTAATGTCTAAATTAGATAAATCAACAGTGATTTAATATTTTACGTTTTCCATGTAATCTTTTGTTGAAAATTCTACATTTTTTACATGTGTTTTATTTACATTTGATTTTCAGTATTTCAGAAAACATTCAGACAAATTTTCACATTTTCCGATTTTAAATTGATATCTCGTCCTTCCACCTCAGAGCTGAGCGAGCTGCCAGCCTTGAATGTTAAATGAGAGACGCCTGCACGTGTACAGTGAGTGTGCTGTTTCTGTGTGTGTTTCTGTGTGTGTGTTTGAGTGTGTGTGTGTGTGTGTGTGTGTGTGTTGAACCCGGCTCCAGCAGACAGATACAGCGAGGCGGCCACCTTGCCCTGTGTGAGCCGACGTCGGTGCAAAGTGCAGAAGGCTGGCGTGGTTCAGGACTCTCTCTCCTCGGGGGGGGGGGGGGGGGGACGTGAGCTGCAGCATGCGGACTCGAGGAGCCTCAGCGCCGCACAATGCTCCTCTGTTCTTTGTGCTGCACTTCTATCTCGCTCGCTCTTTGTCTCTCTCTTTCTGCACACACACACACATGCATGCACACTGAAGAGTTCTCTCCACACAGTTGGAAAGACAGGGGTCACTGACTGGATGCTCCCAGCTGAGTACTTCAGTGCAGCCCTTCTCTGAAACACACACCTGCACACACACACACACACACACACACACACACACACACACACACGCACACACACACGCACAGACGTGGGTACTGTGTTAATGTCTTTTTCCATGCTGGCACCCTGCACACTCTGCAGTCTGCGTTTCTCTCCGAAACTCGAGCATTAACTGAATATTTTTCTCCTTCATTATATAATCAGCGAACATTCTTTCACAAAAGCACCTGAGGGAATGTTGACTGTTGCTAAGAACAACAGTCCTGATAGTAAAATGTTTTAATAGCACGTCTTTAAACAAACTCTCATTAAAACTGAAAGCGTTTTTTTTTTTATTTTATATTCGCCGTTTTGATTCGAGTCCCGGAGAAAGAACAGATTGCGTCCTTAATTCAAAGAAAAGCATCAAGTCTGTATTTTCTGAGTCCGCCGTCATCGTCGTTCTCATTCAAGTGCAGAGAAAAGCAATCGTCAACCTTCAGGACCCCCGAACAATTAGTCATTTCTCCGTGAGATCCTTTTTTTTATATTTATTTTCCAATAATGCAACCATTAATGCTTCTGGTGAATTGAAAACAGACATACAAGAAACTAAACAAGGTTTGTGCAATGAACGGTTATTTCATTATTCCTATAAGTGATGTCATGCAGTGATTAGCTGGAAAAGCCCATAAAGGTACTGAATTTCACTTTATTACAAGGCAGACTCTTTTTTTTTATAGCGTAGTTAATTATAATAACTTGCAATATGCATTTTTTTTAACAAAAAAACAAACAGTACGGTGGGATTGAGTAAATTATAAACACGTAATAGACTTCACTCTCGCACAACTTTGAGTTTTTTGGGGGCTCGGGGGGTCGCCGGGTGATCCGATCGACGACCTCTCTCCGCTGAATTACCGCCATTATGCTTGCGTATCGATCAAAAAACGGCGTGATCCCGTGGCCGTTAATCATCGGTGTCAAAATGGGAGAAACATAACCCAGCCAGGCGGTGCAGGGGGGGTGTGTGGAGGGGTGGGGAGGAAGTGGAATGCGTGAGGAGCACGGGAGGTTGATCCCTCCGTTGCCTTGACGTCAGGCATCCATCTACGACTGTTATTCCTTAATCTGATTCACTTGGCTGCTCGGCAGACCGGCGTTGCCTGTTGGAAAGGTTTCGTGTGCGCGTGATGGATGCTATTGTCAGAAATGCCAAGGTCAATATGCGACGCGGTGGTGAGAAGAAAAAAAAAAACTTTCTTATTTCAGAAAGTGCTTCCCATGTATCATCATCTCTGCAATCTGACCTTGCTTCCCTCTGTAATAACATTCAGAGGGAGGACAACTGCTGCGTAGCGTGCTCGCGGGCTGCCGATGATCTTTAAAACGGGTCATGGCGCCGCACGGCGAAGAGGCCCGTGTCACTCACTGACAGTGTGCAGGCGTATTACTTACACCAAGACAGATTTGGGAAAATGGAGTCGTACAGACATGCCGGGGGACAATTATGTCTTGATTTGAGCGTCGGAACAGAGGGGCCGCCCGTGTGACTCGCACACACAAGAGCAATTAGTTGATAACTCATCATCATCATCATCATCACGCCAGCGAGCGTAAACAGATTTTGAGTGATGAAACGTCAACTTTGGCAAGTGACAAACAAACGGGAAGAAGTCGTGGCAGAAACGGATGAGGGATCCAATCGCAGAGTTGTCAGTTGGAGTGACAGCGGCGGCCTTGGTTACTTTTGCTTCGCATTATGTGATCCGCTCAACCGCATCGCCATTAAGATGTAATTTCTCGTGAAACTTCTCGTGAAAGCAGAAAGTTTGGTACCAACAGGAAGTCAATCAGCTGATGGAATTGGATAGGGGTGGTTAAAAATATCGATACGGCAATATATCGCAATACTTTGCCGCCCAACACAATATTGATTTTTCAACTCCAAAGATCGATTAAAAAAAAAAGATTCATGTTTAGACGCTTGTGAATGCAGTACTTTATCCTTTTTCATTTAATTTTCAAGATTTATTCCAGTGAATTTCATGGGAATTAATAAAATGGAGAGGCTGTTTTGAATGAAGTACTTTTGACTCAATTTGTCCTCTGATCAATATCATCTGATGTACATATACAGGTTCTTATTTATATCGCAATATCATTATATCGTATCGTGACCAAAGTATCGTGATACGTATCGTATCGTGACCAAAGTATTGTGATACATATCGTATCGTGACCAAAGTATCGTGATATGTATTGTATCGTGACCAAAGTATCGTGATACGTATCGTATCGTGACCAAAGTATTGTGATATGTATCCTATCATGAGGTTCTTGCCAATTCTCACCCCTAGAATTGGAATTTGGGTCAGAAATGGCCTTCAGGCTCTAAGTTTCCACATCTCACTCCCAAATCAAGTCTCACACTCTCACACATTAAAGATGAGAAATGTTTTCCCCTTCTGCAGATAATAGTCTCTCTGCACGGTGGATGTCAAATGAAGTCATAATAAGCAAAACATGTCTTTGATTGTTGGAGGACTTTACGGGTTCGCCACCATGTGGTACCTTTATTTTTTAATGTACAGCAGTTAATGGTTTATAATTACGACAGATAGTTTTAATGGGATTGTCTAATGAGTGACGTAAGGAAATGACTGCTAACCCACCGAGCCCTCGTCTCCGACTGTCCACGGGTTCACCAAGCGGGGGATCGACCTCCTCAGCCACCTGAGGACGACCCCCCGATGCACTCTCATATATGCTCACAGGAAGAAAATCCTGTCATTAAGCCTCAACGCCAGGCCGCTCCGTCCAGCGTCGTCCTCTCTCAGGCCAGGGGATCAGAAACACCCCAAGTCTTTGCAAAATGACCTCAATTAAGCAGAATATTAATCACTATTACTCCGAACAAAGCTCAAGCTGAGAAATCCCTTGATGGAAATTGTTATAATTGCCCTAACAACGGGAACGGATATTTCTCCCCTGCTTAATTACAAGTGACTTAATATTTAAATATACCATTTGCTGGGTTTTACAGTATCTTAATCATAGCCATTAATTTTAAATATCTAGCATTTGGAGTGGCGGGGGAGCAGACAAACACCTTTTTTTTTTTTACAGTGTGACTGGTTACATGTGGCAGGTAACGTTAGCAGAATGTCAGGTATGTATTATGCACGAGGGGCTGTTGAGGGGGGGGCGCTCGCCTCGATGAAGACGGGTAATTGTGCTTTTCCTCGTGCGGTACGAGGTGGGGGGCCGATCTGTGACGCACAAGCTGGAGTCCATCGTCAACAACGGCGTTTTTTTCAGACTGCATTTTCATCGTCGTGCTGAAATGATGAGTAGATGTTTCGGTATTTCGCCGGGATCACTCACAGTTTGCATAAGTCATAAAACTGACAAATACTCTCTCATCTGTAAGAATTTGTGTGTTTAATATTATTGCAAATTTAATATCTTTGAGTTTCAGACAGAAAAAAAGCAATTTGATTTGCCACCGTGGGACGTTTTTCCTCTCTTGTTTTTGAAAATATTTATCATTTAAGATGTTAAATAATCATGAATAGCTCCATCATTTAAATGTGAACCTCTGTGTGCTTTATTGCAACGAAGAAGCTGATATTTAGCATGAAATGAAAGCAGTCATTCCCCCGACTCCCCCCTCGCCGTGGTCATTTAGGAACTCGTCGGCTTCTCCAGGTTCAGGGGTGGTAACCCCGGCGTCCTGGCCAGCAGCCAAAACGGTGACTCTCCCAATCTGGCCACCTAAATCACCGGTCTCGTCTAATTGGCCCAAATCGCCCGCTGCTCTCGGACCCCCACGCCGCCGCGTGGCAAAGGCCTTCCGATGTTTGCAAACTGTTAACGCTGTGTTCGGTCAGCGTGCAGAGACGCTTGGTAGAGTTGGGGGGAAACGTGCGGGTTAGAAGAGGCCAAAAAAAAAAAAAAAAAAAGTTAGTTAGCATCATATTAGCCAGTTAATGTTTGAGTTTCAACAGCGAGAATAAGTTTCCCCACTTTCAGAGCAATTACTGCAATATACACAAATCAAGCAGACACTGCGATGCAGCATTTCCACCATGCTGTCACTTATCGGGAGTTGACAATAAGCTGAAACGCTGCAGGGCTGGCAAACACGCGGATATACATGGAGACACACACACACACACACACACACACACACACGTTAAGCAGGCCTTTGGGTCACGCAGTGTGAGTGAAAAACAGAGAGTGGGAGTGAGCGAGCAGCTGCAGGAGCCATGGGGTGGGCTGGGCCTTACGGCGAGCAGCGAGGGGCTTGGGGGAGGCTAAGGGGATGGAGGAGGCTGGGGAGGGCTGCGGGGAGACCCGGAGCTAGGGGCCGCCTGTTTAATTGGAGCTCATTTACACAGCAGTGGAGCAGGAGACACCTGAAGGGCCTTCCCTTGCCTTATCAGCTAAATGGCTCCCGCTTCACATCTCGCTCAAGCTCTCGTTTCTCTCTCTCCCGTTTCTGATATCCCAGCCTCATATATGGGTCTGGTTCACATGAAACCGCCTGTCTAACTCAAATATTAATAACTTTCCAGAAAAAAAAAGTTATCATCTACGACGTTGCAGCGGCGGGGCGTTTCTCAGAGCGCTGCTGCAACATAAAGGTTGTTGACGTGCCTCGTAAAACTGAATTATAAATGATCTGTGCTCGTATTAGAGGAACGCCGGTGCGATATAATTAAATCAGTACGGTGTTGACAATGCTAATGCCCTCCATACCATCTTCCTGTAGCTTTTTTTAAAAGAAGGTGGAGGTTTGGCGAGGTGGAAAACAGGAGGGAGCGGTGCGGGGAGAATATGAGGAGGAGGAGGAGGAGAGGAACCAAAAGAAGGAACAACTTACTGTAATCATAGTCATGTTCAATCAGACACCTGCTATTAAGTTGATAAATACACTTTTCCCAGTGTGAGCCCGGATACACTGAGTACCCCTAAGGCACTGTTCTGCTCTTTAACTACCTACTCTGCCTGGCTTCTTCACTCAAACCACTGACTCTCTTCCCCATTAACTCACATTTCACCCAGTCTCGCAAGATGTCCCGAAAATCCATTCCTTATAGGGCACCGTATGATTGACTAAATGCGGCTCCTCGACAGTGCGACTGAGAGCAGATTTGGTGAGTGGTTTTTCCGGCTGTTGGGGGAGTGAAAGGCTGGGGATTTGGGGACATTTTTAGTCCATTAGTAAGTCCTATTCTGTCCTTTTTTTTTCTTCTTCTCCCTTCGTGCTTACGGTAATAAGAAAAAATGGGAGCAGAGTGTGTGTGTGTGTGTGTGTGTGTGTGGAGAGAGGTTGTTGTGTTTGAGGCGGGGAGGGTGCGCAGACAAAGCTTAATCTCTTGTCTCGCCTTTCCAGCTCCAGTCGGTGCCCACATGCTGGCGACGGGGGCCAAGAGGATGCCTCCTGTCGAGAATCTTACTCAGCACGGTGTCATGGCCGCCACGGCACCTGATAAACATTAAGTACAGGCTGTGATACCTAAGTGTTATTATTGTTGTTTATTTATTTTATGTGCCTTTAGTGTTTTGCGGACGTTTCCGGGCTCATCTGTAGGTTTCGAGACTTTTTTTTTTTCCCCGACCAGAAGAGAATGTAAAGTCCAGATTTAAATGGGTCCTGGGATTTAATTAAATTATGCATATATTTTTGTGCCTCGAAATACAAAAATACCTTCCAGCATCTTTGGTCCTCCTGGCAAGTGTTGGACCCCCCGAGTCGCTGCCTCTGGCATGATGGCAGGCCTCGGGGATGTGGTGTGTACAACACCATCTGATTAATAATAATAACAGCATACACTTTGCAAGCCTCTAATTTTCCTTTTTTTTTCCTCTCTGTGTTTTTTAGCAAAATAAAGTTGCTAAAAAAAAATCAAATTTCTCCCTCCGGGAAACGGGCTGATCTGCATCCCACCATCGGTGTAACAATATTGTATTTGGGTTTGTCCTAAATTCCTTGCGTCAATATTATGAATGTTTTGCAAAGAACAGAACTTGTGGGGAACAGCATGGTGGAGAAGGCAGACTTCCCTTTAACGTGATTGCAGTCCAAACTCTCTTTGAAACATGAATATCCTGTGTACATTGTCCCGAAAATGTTTTCCTTAAGTTCCTTCGAGCCTTAAAAGAAAATTCATAACTTTGTGGTCAAAGTTCAAAAACATCCCCCTTTGCTCCGTCTCGGGAGAAGAAAAAAAAAAAAGAAAAGTGCCATAACATACAATTCCCCCCTCCTTAAAATCGCACATGTCACTGATTGAGTTGCAAACTGGCTGGGACGAGATGCGTCTGGAGGCGTCGGAGGGGGGTCTCTCTCCACCCCCCACCCTCCCAACTCTTCATCCCTCTCTCTCGTCCTCCTATCTATCGGCTGAGAGGAATTCATCATCTTTTCGCGAGGGCGCGGCACATGATAAGCATGCGAGCGGGTGAGCCGGGCCGCTATATCACTGGGAATGAATGAGCGACCTCACTTTGACCCGACCAGGGGAGGAAAACACATGTTCTGCTGGTCTTGGCTGGCCGGCTACCTGCAGAGAGGGTTGGGAATTCCTCCAGCAGGAGGGATGGGGAGATGGAGGAGGAGGAGGAGGTGGTGGAGGAGGAGAGTCGGTCTCCATGTGTCCGAGGCCTCCTCACATTAACTGGGAGAGGATGTTGGCATATTGTCCTTTTGTCAGACGTGTCTCTTTGAAAGGCTGATGATATAAGATGTGTGAATGTGGGTGTATTATATCATGTTAACCTCTGCAACAACTAATAGACATTTAACATGGCGTTATAGAGCTGCTAAGCTCTCTTAAAGCCGGCTCCCACTGCAAATCCCGTGTTTCCTGCCACGAGCCCAGCGAGCTCTGAGGCTACCTATTGTTTTTTTATGACGTGTCAAGCATTTTTCCACTCTCTAAACCCGATGGGGGGAAACGGGAACTTGTCCACCAACACCTCGGCTCTGAACCGGTTTCCATACTTCTGTTGAGTCCACGTGGGCAGTTTGTGGTTGCAGAGCGTTTTGAGAAGACTTCACGCACCGTTAGAGCTCCCACGCCGCCGCTACCCGACTGCGTTTCAGTGTCAGACTGTTACAAAACCGTGGAGCGGGGGCCTTGGCCTCATGTCTGGACACGGAGCTGGAAAAAAAAAAAGGGCAGCATGTGGCAGCGGAGGTATGGATGGCTACCGGAGGGGGGCGTGGCCACTGGATAAAGAGGCTGATTCCTGTTGCCGGGTTGTCGGGACGAAGGGCGGAAAAGGGGTTAGCAAAAAAAAAAAGGGGGGGGTTGCTGGAGGCGGTCCACATCGCCCCTTTATTTACTTTGACCCCGGGGCTGCAGGAGGCCCGGGGAGGGCACATGCCAAACTCCCCAGGCGGGCAGAGCTGCCCTGCCCTCCCGCTCACCTCTCTGCCCGCCCCTCTGTCTCCAGTTAGATATATGTGTTGGGGGGCCACGGCTGCATGAGTCTCTCCTCGCCCATGTGGGTTAAGACGAGTTCTTTGTAAAGCTTCCCATCAAATTGTTGTCTTACATTAACGCTGTAATTTATAATACAGCTCATTAAACGAGAGTTTTTTTTTATTGTGACAAAGTGCTTTGCACCTTATGTTAACGGTGATAGTTTTATGACTTCAGATGTTAATTTATTTAGTTCTTCGAGGCGTCGGTGTACGCGAGAGTTGGTTGTTATGGCACAATACTTGTTTCTCTTCTGCGTTTCCACGCTGTGATTTATGGCGGCGCTTCTCTCCGGTAGCTGCGGGACAAAGACGATTCATTTCTCCGTCACAGGCAACGAGACACATTAAACTTTCATCTTAAATAAATGTGACACGTGTTATTTGAGCGTGCCATTTTATAAACGTGTATAACTAATTATTAAATTATGCATAGGCCTCATCAATCCCTTCCTTAATAAAATCACAATTAGAAGCAGAAATGGAGGATGATAGGGGGAGGGAAAAAAAGGGGGGAAAAGGAGAAAGAGCAGTGTCTCTTAAGATGCTAATTATTCTAATGAGGCAAAGTGTACCTGCCTGATGTCAATGTCATCACAGTAGTAATTATTACCATGGCAATGCTATTGCCATGGTGAATCAGAGTGTGATTTATTTAGTTAAAGCAATTAGGTGGCGTGATTAGAAATACAAACATAAATGCAAATTTGAACAGATTTTTCACTTTTATCGGCCGTTTTCATTTTTACTGCGCATTCCTCTCGGCAACCTTTGACACGACCCTCCGCGGTCCCCCAGCATTCACGGCGGCGTTTTAAATAGTTCAATTAAGAGAAATCACATTTGGGCTCACATTTCTCCAGATTGTTATTGTCAAAGAAAACGCTTTTCGACTCGGGAGAATAAATGGGAAAAAAGGCGAAACGGATCCTCGAAGCAATCCCCTCGGCTCGGCTAATACGCAGGTTGTAAAAAGAACTCTTTTATTGTGTCTTAAATTAAACCGTACTTTCCCATCCTGACACGTCTGCAGGAGGAGGTGAGCCCCGGCGGTTGGCATGGCGGGGCCCGCTCGCTTCTTTTCAGAGGAATCTGTGATTGGGAGTCTTGTTTGGCGGCGGCTAATTGATTGTCAAATCATGTCATCGTGTGGTAACCGAGATGACTCCGGGGCAAATGTGTCCTCGCGAAGGCGCTTGCCCTCCCAGCACAGTGGCGGGTGCTGAAAAAAAAAAAAAAAAAAGTCACCCCAAGGTGATCCATTCCATTACAGCTATCGCTCAATATCGTCACGCGGCGGCAAATTGTAGCGTAAAGTAAAGGATACACGGAAAGTAACAAAGGATACACAAATAAACTGGAATTATTTTTTCCTCCAACTTTATCCGTGGATTTGATGGTTAATCACGATTTCACAGTTTCACATTTACGCTCGATGACGGGGGGGCGGGGGTGGGGGGCGGGGGGAGTTCAAGAAATGGAAATAGGCATGTTTTGTGTTTGGGAGTAACACGCTGGGACATATTGAATGACCATTACTCCACTGTAAAACCGCTTTGCTATCGAACGCCGAGAGCCAGTGACAGAAATCCATCCAATTCCAGTGGTCGTAAGTACCCGACAATGTATTGGACTTCTACGGGGACGGCGAATGAAGCTGCTGGGCATCCGGCAAATTTCAGCTCCATCTTGTTTCTCGCCGAAAGGCTCCGGCGTGGGCCTGCGGTTGCCAGGCGCCTCCTGAGGTGACTCTATCAGAGCCAGTCAAGCCTGAAATCAATCACTCACACCCATCAAAGGCTGCCGTGCACCGCCATTGTGACTGAGCCATCTGGGCCTCAGCACACTGTCTACATTTATCTCTATGAAATATGTGTGTGTAACCTCATGTGTGTGTGTTTGTGGGCTTCCTTGCATATGAATATGGAAGTAAAAACGATTGCTTTCTAATGCAGGAGGAGTCGGTGGCGGGCCTTAGCATCCATCACACAAGCATGCTCCTTTACACCTGTTCACAGCCTTCCACTACATGCCTCTCCTGCATGGCATCATCTGCTCCAGCTACCCTACACCCCTCCCCCACCACCACACCCCCGTCTCTGGTCAGTCTCCTGGTCTTCCAGACCGTCCACTCAGTGCCGAGCACTAACTGCCCAGCACTGGCAGGCAGAGTGGAGTGGAGCGCTGAGTAAGTGTGTGTATGTGTGTGTGTGTGTAGATGTATGTATGTGTGTGTGTGTGTGGCAGCTGCCATTGGAGGGCAGTAGAGCACCAGCGCATCCATCTCTATCAAAATGACCCCTGTAAGCCCCCCCCAGAGGATGCCCCGAGTGTAAAGCACCACTCGGAGGGATGTTTGGGAGCGCGGATGCAGGCTGCGGGGACATGTGGACGGGTCAGACTCACGCTGGACTCCAGCGGCTACCATGGACTCTGAAGTATGAGAGCACACGGCTTTATATGGAGACTGAAACAAGTGGATGGAAGTGTGTGTGTGTGTGGGGGGGGGTTGCACTTATAAATAAAAGTGGTTTGCCAAGAAACATAAAGTAAAGAAAAAGGTTATTAATGCTGCTATATGACTTATTGACATGTCACCAGTGGCACCTCAAGTGCACGACCTCATATCGAGTGAGGTCATCGATGTAGAAATCTGCACATTATGAGGCATTTACTATCAAGATTATATGCAAACTCAGAGATTTCAGGTCATATCCATCCTTAATCATGAAGTTATATTCCCAATGTCCTCGTGAACAAATAACTCCCTGTCGCTCCTGCAGAAGGACATCTAAGGTCAGCACTTTTCAGCCAGGAGCAGCCGACGCTCTTCAATACCGGCATTTAAAGGCCTTTTTTTCTTTAGAAGAAGAGAAAAGTCAGAGGTACTTCTACCATTTTTCTTTTTCTTTTTTTTGTCTGGACGTACACCCTCTAATCCCTTTTTCAATACCAGTTCAATAATGTAAGGATATCCTGCCGATATCCCTCGGCTTCACCGTCACATGTATTATTTAAATCCCCTCATATGCATTTGGCCAGTAATCTGCCTTAATTTAAAACCAGCCACAGAACCCCATTTGATACTTTTACAGACATGCTTGAAAGTCATTTTTTTGAATCTCGAATAGCTTTATTAATGTATTTAGGCAAATAGTCCAAATATATTTAAAAGTTTTTGTTTAAGATACATATTTAGTCACAACACAGCAATGTTTTGTATTATAAGGAAAAGGCAATTTAAGAAGGTTAAAATAATAATATTAATAGTCTACATAATGACAAGAAACAGTTTATTTATGCAACATTACATTCATATTATATTTGTGCCAATATGTAGATTGTTTTTTAATAATCATTTTAATTAAAATGTTAACGTTTTTAAATATTAAACATGTATTCTGTTTAATTATTCACCCCTTTCTGTTACAGCATTCAATTAATTGATAGAAGATTTTTAAAAGGCAATATTGTAGATGTTTGGATGCAGTTAGAAGTACTTTAAAGTGAGGAATTAAGACGGATGTATATATGTAGAGACAGATTAAAAACATCAGGAGCGGCATATTGTCCTACATCTAAGTACCTCTCAATTCACTTCAAACAGAGCGGCTCGGAAACTTTCATCTCGGGGAAGAAAACACATGTTCCTTGTTTTCTGCTCTCACATTAATGTCCATGTTTTCTCCTCCTTCCATTTAGACGGAGGAGCGCAATGCCGGTCCCGAGTGCAATGTCTCAGACCTCGGCCGGTTCTTTTATGTAAACAGAAACTCCTCGCTGTGAGGGGGTCCCATAGTTAAGAATTCCACTTAGAGAGCACGTTGAACTCTGCCGCCATTCATGTTCTCCGCCCGCCGGCTTTAAAGCTGCTGCATGTCGCTCTAAATGTAGCCTCAATACCCAGTTGGCCGAGAGCAACAAACAATTCGGCTCAAGTCGCAAACTTCTTCTTTCGTGGTTTTTATTCATTTGTCATATTTTTGAAGCCTCCATTGAAACCATACCAATGAATATATGTCATGCTAGCCTGTTGATTTAACTATTTTTGTAAAGACAATCAAAATGTAACATTTATTATTTAGTGGCTTCAAAATCATTCATCATTAATTTCTGCGTTTTCTCAAATGGGAATCAAATTGAATATGCAAATGAATTCTCTACACATTTTATAATTTTATTATCTTACATTTTCACACTAATATATAAATGATAACCAGCTTCCACACTTGCCGTGAATATATTCCATTTTTTGTTTTAAATGGCGGACGCCTCTCCCTTTGTGTTGTTTTGATGGCGTTCCCAGATACAGCAGGAAGCAGAACTTGGCCTGATGACGGCAGCGTTTTTTTCCCAAACACCGTTACCGTGTTTACAAGTGCCCGAGGGCGAAAAGGGACCTTTTATTTCCCTCCTGCTAATTGTTTGATTTCCTGTTGCCGCTGGAGAGCCGGGGCTGTACTGTAGGGGGGACGGAGGAAGGGCCCAGGTTGGCACAGGAGCCTCGCACACTCTCACTTCATCTGTTGGAAACACTGCGATGGCTCCGGGCTAAAGCCTCTCTCTCTGGAGCTTTGTAGAAATACCAAGCAGTGACATCTGACGTTGTCTGTCTACGACTCCTTTTTTTTTTTTTTTTTTTACCATCTCAAGCTGTGACTGACACCCTGTCACTGTTTGTTTTTGCAGCAACTTACTAATAAGGTAAAGACATAAGACGTGTGTGTTTATCGTACAATAAAAATAGCTGAGAGCGTGAAACGCCAAATCATAAATCTTCTTCTTTTTAATGTGCATATTTTAGAGGACGGGGTCCATTCCTATCTGGAACTTGTCATCGGTTAGTTTGCATAGAGATACGATCCCCCCGCCCCCTGTATCCCAGACTGATCCCGGTTCTTATTCCAGCAGGTGGTGGGCTTTAAAAGTTCTTGTTTGTAAGCTGCCGTGAGAGAGATGACACATTTACGATGAGCGGCGCAGGCCAAGCGGGCAGTGGAAGATTCCCCCCGCTCGTGGCGTGCATGCACAGTGGATTCAGGAGGGGTGGGGGGGGGGGACTTCCTTCTGGCCATAACACCACACAGGGACTCACCTACCACTGTTTCATCACAGAGGCCCATTCTCATGTAAATGTATGTTAATCAGGACATGAGGAGATTGTTTTAATCGGATTGTTTCTTTGCCTTCAGAACTTCATCAGGAACAATAAAAAGTGGCGTTGTCAGGTGGCAGGAAGCCAGTAATTCCTTTTCGCGGCTTTTTGACGTTAGCCCGATCCCAGCGATGGGCCGGTTCTTTTTGGCGGGGATCTCCGGTGGACATTTGGGCTTCCGTGCCATCTCGCCCCCTGAACCCGGGGAAGCCGTCCTTTTGAATTAACTTTAAGAGCGGCTGCATAGTTGGGCCACTTTATCGCTTTGCATTTGAAACGGAGCCGTGAAAAGGCAAGCTGCTTAAAAATAAAAATCCATAAAACTACATTTTTTCTTCGAGCCAAAGATGCGAGAACACAACTTTGGCTACCTGTCCCGTTCTGATTTATAGATGCAGAAAAACGAAGCACCTAAGAGGATGAATTTCAATGTTTACCTCCTTGCATCAGGAGAATAAAAACATGCATTAATGCAAATTAAAATCCAATATGCATTATTATGAAATGTCTTTGCACCATCACGTGTGATTGTGATGAGCAGAGCGGCTGTCGAGTGACTGACTTGTGCCACATCGCCTTGGGTTTTGTGTGACGGATGCCCCTGCCAGTGCCAGTGCATTTCTGCCTGCCAGCAGGCCTTTAATCCCTCCTAATGGGGGTTGTCATCTCACCGCTAATTTAAATGCTCCAACCACGAAGCTCCCCCACCTGGCTAAGCTAATCCCAGTGCGAAGGGCCCCTCTTCCCCACAGCTAGCCGCCTCGTTTTGGGGGCCCAGGGGCCCGGGGGCCTCGCCACCCTCCTACACAACAACAGCATCTTTCAATCATCTCTCCCTGATTGTATTAATCTTATCTGTGTTTAATTACATTTTTTAAGATTATTGCTGTATGCCATCTTTGCACACTGTGGGGGCCGCAGAGGGCTGCTCATTTCGGATGCATTTTCATTTGGGCACAAATCCCCATCAAAGACTGCCAGAAATTATAGGGGAGCCATTTTTTCATGGTTGGGGGAGTTTGTAAACTTGATCCTATAGCCTCAAGTCATGTTATATAGTTTGGATTACATTGTTATGGACGGTTTCAGTGTTTCAATTCTAATAAATCCGCAGATGTTCATTTTAATATACATTAGGATCCAGTGGTGTAAAAACTATTCAGAGCATTTCTGCTTCTTTTTTCTGTAAAATTAGGAGAATAATGTAAAAATGTCTCCCATTCAATATTTTACCTAATTAAAAGTGTGATAAAAAATGCACTCAGTATCAAATGTGAAGGTATTTCTAACCCAGACATATGACCCCATGATAATTATATATATTTTGTTGTATAATTGTTTCTGGAGTATTTCACTGTTGTGGATGCAAGAGCCAATTTAACTCCGTTTCATGCTGTTAATCTGTAACAGTGTGTCATATTTTATAAACTTGTCACGTTTTGCGTGTAAAATAATATTTGGCAAGGTAAGCAATAACTACAGCCATAAAATGCACAATATTTCCCTTTTTGTACTCTTTAAAAATGAATCATTCAGGTGTGAACCGCCTAATTAACAATTCAGTGAATAGTAGAACCAACAGTGAGTCATTTTGTTATTATTTACCCAGAATCCCGGTGAAAGGGGGAACAGAAGATTCTTTGTAATGGTCCTCATTTATGTTTAATCGAGGATAAAGGGCTGGAGGGCGCTGGAGGGGGCTAATTGTCCTGTGTTAAAATAATAACAAGCCCGGATAGATGCACATTGTCCATATTAATATTAACAGTAACTAACAGGTGTTTCTGCATCTACATCACAACCATTTCCCAACTACAAAAGCTGCCTATGCCGCAGTGATTGCAATCAGAAATATGCTTTTTCTCGCCTCTCCATACAACTAAACTGTAAACAATCAGCCATCTGGTCAAATGTGGAGTTCTTGTTTGATTGCAAACTCTCCATTTCTTCACCTCAGAGCAATTACAGCGTTCATACGGACACAAACGCCTTTTCTTTGGCTAGAAATGAGAGAATAAAGCACAAACACTTGTGTGTTGTCAATGAAATGCAGCCGAGCAAATAGTGAGATGTTCTAAATATACAGTGAGTGTGAAATCTATCTTCAGCCCAGCACATTCCTCTGTAATGGTCTTGACTGTAAGGCTTGTAGGACCAGCAGGACGTTGTGTACCTCTTTAATGTCTGTCTGTTTTTTTCTCTGCATATTACCAGTAATCTGGGCTCGAATGTGTGTTTTTCTATCTTCAGGTGTGAGTTAAATGCTCATGTAAGCACGGCGGAGGGCCGGAGGGCGTCTGGTCTAGTAGCTCCGTTTGAACCCGGGACGCCGGGTTTGGCCGCCCGACAGGGGGCGGCGGAGCTAATTATTACATATTTCCAATAAACGAGATTTGATGTTCAAAAGTGCTGCACCTGGAAAAAGAGGTGACACCGCGTGCGGCGACATCACATAGGATTACATGCACAACATTGTCACCGCTTCAAGTGGTGCTGTTAAAAAAAAAAAAAAAAAAAAAGAAGAAGAAAAATGCGGCGGCCTCATTTGAATAATTTCCGGAGTGTGAGGACAGATATGGGTTTTGTGGTGGAAGGGGGTGGTGTTGGGACAAAGGGATGAGACTTGGCAGCGCATGAAAATGATGGTTTTGACTTCAAACATGGCCATTTAATCAGAGAGCAGAAACCTGATTGCTTATACGCTCAAATGCATTTGATCCGTACGCGTCTCTTTTCTTGTCGAGTGGTTGTACAATCAAAAGTAAAACAGCCGAATCGGCATCCCAACACCTTACCGAGGCGCCGGATTCACGACGAAAAAATCAACATATTCTCGCTATCAGTACTCTGACAAGTCCACCAACTTGGTGTAATTCTCCCGGCAACCGAGCGTCTTTTCTTCCTTTTTTTTTTCTGTCGCCGTCGTGGATCAGATCACTTGTGAGGCTCCATTACCAGCCGTGCTGCCCTAACACTGGAAGAGGAGCCCTGTAATGACTCCCCTCAACAAAGAATCACTGATAAAAGGATTAACTAATTAAATTAACAGAGTAAAGTACTTTATAACTGTTAATTATGTGGTTCCCTTGGCTGCTCTGGGCTACTAGCACCCTTTGTTTGAAAGCCCCTTGTCTGTACTAATTGACCTCTGGGGAGCTTTTGGTGTGTGTGTGTGTGTGTGTGTGTGTGTGTGTGTGTGTGTGTGTGTGTGTGTGTGTATGTGTGTGTGTGTGCATTGGAGGGTGCCTTACACAATCAAATGGTATGTATAAACAAACTGACAATTTACTTTGGGTGTAGAGTGACACTTTGTAGGGCTCGCTTGCTTAAATGACCTTGAATGTGCCACCAGAGAATAGAGGCTCTCTCAAGGATCGGGCCCCTCAGAAGTCTCGTCCTGCTCTCCGAACGGGGGCCCCCACTATCTTTTCCCATTGAGACGACACTCAGAATTGAAAGCGGGCCGCGATTTGGACACATAGTGGTTAAAATTTGTAGTAAATTTCTATTTTTTTTTCTCCCTTAATCCCATTAACATCACCGGACCGAAATGTGTTTGCTTGCAGCACAATGGCAAAGTGCAATATAGGGGCTTTGTAGAAAGC
Organism: Eutrigla gurnardus; assembly: GCF_963514095.1. NCBI lineage: Eukaryota > Metazoa > Chordata > Actinopteri > Perciformes > Triglidae > Eutrigla > Eutrigla gurnardus. Next base: position 4,527,899 of record NC_139929.1, on the reverse strand, counting down.
CACAAAGGGCTTGTTTTGTTTGTACACCCCGCCCTTTAAACTTTTCATACCATCACAAGGAGGCAGGAGCAGAGACTCTTTTATTCTCAATGGTGTCTCCTCTAACGCGTGGCCAATCGCATTATTAACCTCCATGGCCGCAGTCAAAAGGCTGATAGATGTGACCCGGTCCGCCAATCCGTTCCCGCCTGAGCCAGTTCCATCTTTTCCCAGTCCTTCTTTCATTTTAACCCCTTCTCTTCTTCTAAACCGGGGGCCCCGGCCACCAAAATACCTAATGACGTCCTTGACAAGTGATCCATCAGTTGGCAATTACAACATCTGTCGCCATGACAAAGATGGCTCCGGCACTCTCTCTTTTAGGGGAAACTCTTCACTCCCCCGCGATTATGTCTGGGTTTGGAAGGGAAAGGGGGGGTGCAGAGTTGGTGGGGTCGTGTGGGTTTGGGGGGGCGGCTTTGCCACTTTGTAAAGTAAAAAGGGCCGCCCCACAACACAGACAGACATGTTGACAGCAAACACAAACATAGCAAAACAAATGGTTCACGCCCACCTCTTTAGATTTCCATTCAAATGCACTCCACAACTCGGTGAAAGTGCTCTATCTTCTATAGAGGGAAGAACCTACCAGCTGCTATCGTCCCTCCTCGCCATAAAGAGGACCTTTCAGTCGGGAACAATGCGAGGGCTTCTCTTGTCTCCTGGCCCCGGAGTCTCTGCCGCGCCATGTTTAATTTCAATGGCCATAGATCAACGCAGAACAACACTCCAGAAGTGGTAGGGCCCATCTGAATCGGCCGACGGGACTTTTTTTTTTTTTTTTTGTTAGCGTCAGCGAACGCGCATTCAAATAGTGAATCAGCGATAACACTCGGCTCGCCGTTGTCACATACAGCATTTAACCAGCGGGCGGCTCATTTGCAACACCTACGCATCTTTTTTTTCAGTGGGGCTCGCTAATCTGTGAAGGTGTGTGTGTGTGTGTGTGTGTGTTTTTATTTCAAGGGGGGAAATAAATCCCGTTTTCAGGTGGATACATTTACAGATGAGGCCTTTCATGCTGTCTTTTCTGTGGCTCAGTGGGAGGAAGGTGTGGGACTCTGCCTCGCTTTTCTTTCGCCCCCTTTAAGTGGAGCACCGGATAGATGGCATGACATCACGGGCCAAGCCGGCAGCACAATGCAAAGGTCACGCGGCCCATTGATCTAGGGGGCCCCTGATAGAAACCCCCTGTATTATGGGTCCGCGCACGCGGGGTCTTACACACACTGAGCCATAGAAACAGACCACAAATGGAGCCTTGTTGTCTTCCCATTCAGGGCCTGCAATCAGCGGATTTACACTTTGATGTGGAGCTGAGGAATAAAGCCCTTTCGAGCACTGACCTTTATCGACTGATGGATTAAAATCCATCAGCCCTCTCTCTCTCTCTCTCTCTCTCTCTCTCTCTCTCCCCCTCCCTCCCCAAACTACATATCTAAGTTACAGTCCGGCTAGCTTGCTACCGAAGCCGAACATTTCTAAAGCCAGTCCCCTTTTCTTTCCCCCTTTTATTCTCCTCTTTGCTTTCACCCCTGACTTTTGTGCCTCGCTGCTAACACGGAACACAATTTCTGTTTTTGTGTCGTTGGCGGCTTTTATTCAGAAACGAGAGAACAAATAAAATAAGTAGTGATCCCAGCTGGCCGTTTCAGGGACACTACTGTGCAACAAATGCATAAAAAATGTTCCAATAACTCAGGTCTGGGTTTCTGGCGATTATAAGAACCAAGCTCTCTTCTGGCCCCATTTAAAACCTGCACACCTCACCATGTGGATTATGTCACTAAAACCCAGAGGGCAGCCCACCAGGACTTAATGAATTTAACTCAAAGTAGAAACACTTCATTTTTGTAATGATATCGACAAAGAAATGGTACTTAATATGATTTTTTCCCATCTGGTTCTCTTTATAAGGACAATACTGGTCTCAGATCAGCTCATCCTTGCACAGATTAACAGTAATGGGCCCTGAGGCTTTTAATAAGTGGACCAGTTTCCAAACACAACCACACAGCTTCCATGTTATGTTCCCTAACGCCTCGCTTCCCATCTATTGTCTTTAAAAAGAAAAAACATCCCTGATGTCCACTTGGACATCTCTCCTGTCTGCTGTTCTCCCGGAGGAGAAACACAAATCAACAGAAAAACAGAATTTTTCACTTTTCCGTCCACTATCTGGGGCCCATTCTGCTTTGTCAGAAACATGCCAAAAAGCTTGGCTGTAATCCGCTAAAGAACACTTAACAACCGAGTAATGTCACGGTAGACCAGCGGCCTGTATGCTGCCACGCACTTAAAAAAAAAAAAATCCAGAAGCCATATCCACTTAATTCAGCTCGTGCTTTGGGAGGACCCACCTGAGAATTGTGAGACCGCCTGCGGAGAGTCAACCATCAGCATTAGAGAGCATTACCACAAAAAAAAACACTATTTCATACACTATTTCTCACTTGAAGCCTCCAAGCCTTCCCACCGCTCCTCTAAGCAGAGTGAGGATTTTAGGTTTGTGTTTACTGTCGACATTAAAGGCCCACAACCCCAATTTGACTCGCTGATTCACAAGTTGCATTCCAATAATTACCGTTCTGTTACCGTGAGCTTTTTTTTGTTTTGTTTTCCAGAGCCATTAACTTGTTTAGCTAAAGCAATAATTGTTTTAAGCTCTTTAACTGCGATGTAGAAAAGGTTTTTAGAGTTGTGAAGAAAACAAATCCCGCCTTTTTGTTTTTCCGGCACGCGAACGCGGACGCGAAAGCGTCTCCGAGCAAAAACAATTACATCACACCACAACAAGGCTCTGAGTGTACAACAATGACAAGAGAATTGTGCCTTCAGGCAGAAAACACTTTACACACTGGAGACGGGGGATGGAGGGGATGGAGGGGGGGTTTCTGGTTGATGAGCATAAGGTACAAGGTCCATTCAGACAAATGGGGGGAAACCAAGGTACACAGAGAGAAAACTGCAACACAAAAAAAAAAAACAGTTCCATGAAATATTAATCGGATCTATTTACTGACAAGCTACTATAACCAGCAGCTCTCTTCAGGGTCTTCAGGGAGAGAGAGGGAGGTTGGTGCAGAGGTGCATGAACATGACCTGCACACAGACACAGAAACACACTTGTGAAAGTATGACTGGACAGGAGCGAACGACCCTCCCCCCCTTCTCTCGGACCTCCAGGGCAGCAGTCGAAGACGTGACAAAAATGGCCACACATATAATCTTCACAATTCTTCTTCTTCTCTCGTCCTGAGCGGGTGGAAACACCCCCGCCTGCTTCATCAGATAGGAAGAGGGAATTATGTAAGCAGAAGATAAGACACTTCCTTCCATGCTGATATGGCCCATAAATAATAGAGAGGCTAAGTCCCTCCTCTCCTCCGACCTTATTTAGAAAGAAATTTGTACGGTAGACAAATATACGTGCCATCAATTACACATGCCGATTTAAAAAAAATATTTTGCAACACAAGTAAGATGCCGTTTGTCCTCCATCTGATATTGTACCGATTATTATTATTTTGCTGTATATACGTTAGCGAGGTGACTCCGATATGTTCATGCACAAATGTAACGTTATCTCAAAACCTTTTGATCAGCTGGGAAGCAAAAGAACTCATTAAATATATTTTCTAGAATCTAGCCTTATATTTCAACAGTTTTATGACAGAAATGGAGCTTTCGTCAACCAGACGTGTCTAATACTTTAAGGCTAGATCGTGATATTTTAATATATATCGCGATGATTTCATATATTCTCCAAAATAACGATGCATATGATCTGCATTCTGAAGTCAAATTGGTCTTTGGAAAAATATTCTTTATTGTTCATTTTGACCAAATTTCACATAATTGAAATAAAATTTTTCTCTGAAATGCAGTTTTTTAAAAAATTCATCATTCATTTGATTATATGTTCAATATGTATTCATTTATTTACTTATTGAGTGAATGTGAATTTAAGTTGATTCACAGTCTCCGTGTTTTTTTGAAGGGGAAGCTGGCATCGTTCGTTGCCGTTGCCGACCTTAACGAATATAAAGTTGCTTCGGCTCTTCAGGCTCTTCCTCCGTTCCCTCCTTCCCTCCATATGGTCGTGCAGAAGAAGCGGCAGCTTGCAAATATGACACAATAATTAAAATGTGTACTCGATATAGTAATTTCCTACATTTCATGTAGAATAAGCCGCCATGCCTCAATTATATCCGATACATCGCCCTCCCCTCCCCTCCTTTGGCCCTTCTCCCAAAAATCTCGCTCCAGCCTAGAAATTCCAAACTTTGCTTACCTAATTTTTTTTTTTTTTTTTTTTGCAGCATATTTCGTTGCCACAGGAGGTGGTTATGACAAATTAGAAGTCTACGAATGTTCTGATGGTGTAAAGGCTCCAGCTGTCACCAGGGAGATGGTGATCAGGTTTCCAAGCTGCATGGTCTCTTGGCGCCACAAAGAGTTCCATATGGTCATCCAAATGCTGCACCTAAATCTGCTCCCAATCTCCACCCCGGAGCTGAGCACTTCTACTGAATTAGTCACAAGGCTTCTGAGCACATGAGGTACAAGACAACAGAAATCATATGTCCTTCATGGGAAAAAAGAAGGGAGGGGGGGGGGGGGGGGGGGGGGGGCATGTTAACACATCATTCAGGTTTCTTGCAAAAGTCTTTTTTGCACACACAAACGAGCTCTTATGCACGGACCGTGATGATGTCATGGGTTTCAGAGTTTTACTTCCTCTGCATTTACGTCTCTTTTTGTTGGGATATTAAAATGGATGTTCTTATATGTGAAAATAACACAAAGAACACCACAAAACAAAGCAGAATGCTGTTTTATTAGCAAAAAGAGAAATTCATTTGTCACGATATCTCTAGTTGTAATAAAGCATCTAAAAAACAGAAGCTATGATGTTACAGCAGAGTTCTTCAACAGGGGGTCTGGGACCCCGAGGGGGTCTGCAAAGTTACTGCAGGGGTCCCCCAAATGGTTCCTTCAATAATACACATTAATACGACTACAACCTATAATAGGCAATTATTTGTTAAATGTTGTGAAATCGTGATGTAGAAATGCAAATATAGAATTCAAATATGTTCTATAAATATATGAATCTGTCAACATTTCTTATTGTAATGGCTTAGCATTGTAAACACATGATTATTATTATTATTGTTCCAGTTAAATAAGCAAAATCATCCTATAGGATATGTAATGGGGGGTCACTCACTATCAGCCAAAGGGTCCTGAAAATTGTGACCTCTGTGACCTCTGAATGGTTGGAAACTCGTCTCGTGACACTGAGATGACAGTTTGGGACAGAGTCCCCGACATTTTCATATAAATGTTTTTAAAAAAAGCTCATATAGTCTTTTTAAAAGTCAACTTGTGGTGTCATGTTCTTTACCGAAGCCCGTCAACCCGCCCCGACAGAACATCTCCCCCCGCCGCCTCGTGATCCTCTCGCGGCCGAGCCGGGGAAATGTGATCTATAATTAACCGGTGGGTCGGTGTTGATGTCATTGACGCAGCGTGGAGGTAGAAGGTGGCACTGCCAAGGCACCTGTTGTTGTGGAGCGCGGCATCTGATATCATTACCTACCCAGCCGGAGCGCCAACGTCCCCGCTGGGTCGCGAACTGTCCAAGCCACCGACCACGCTCACCTTTACACACACACACACACACACACACACCATCCTCCGCCGTCATCATGTCCTCCTTTACATAACCGACTCCGACGGCCCGGACACCTAGAGGGCAGAGATCCACAGAGACTTTCAATTATTGTCAATGACACTTTGATGGTCGCTGGTTAACCGTTGGGTTCGGCTGCACAAATATCAGAGTGGGTTTAAAGGGACAGTCCGATGTTTTGGGGATGTTTGCGATCAGACCCACATCTCATGAGAACGGTGTGTTCAGACCTGAATCGTCCAGAAACTGTTTGCCTTTAAACAACTGCAAAGTATGTGTAATAAGAGCTGGAGCTATTTCCTCTTTTTATGTTGCTAGCTAGCTGCTAACTCCCAATATGTGCAGTACTACTTGTTTATAACAAGGTTGCACAGCTGACAAATCAGCCGACAAATGTGTGCCGAGTAAGTGTGCCTGATGCTTCTTATCCAGAAATATATTTGCTATTTTTTTCTTTATTTCTACAATTCCAGTTTATTACGACTTTTGTACATTTTCCCCTGGATTCCCTGATAACATCATTTTCAGGCTGTTATTTAGAAACACACTGTAGCCAAATCAGTTTTTCCAACTAGATAATCACTTTATTTGAAGTTGAAGCAGAAGTCCGTCTGTAATGCAACAATTAAAAATATATCATTTTACCCTTTTCTTTTGCTTTTTTGCGAAATTGTTTTTGTTTGTTCCCCCATTTGACTTCTTTTTTTTATAACCAGTAGAACCAACTATTAAAATCACAGTTTGTAATAAGCCAGAATTACCTTTTGAATAACAAGAGAACTTGTAAATAAGGTAGTATTGGTTTGTTTGACTCGGTCTAGCTTCAAATGAAATATATGACGTTTTCTGAGTAGCAGCAAACATGAGTGTTTCCCAAACTGCTCTTTGGCTTTGGATGAAGGACTTTTGGCGGTTGACGTGATGATGATTGGGTCCTTATTGATTTCTGTTTCTGTTAGAAAACATGGGCGGGATGGGGACGGCTGCACACAGAAGTATGAACGATGAACAGAACTTTTACAGTGAGACAATGTGACCGTTCCGGTTGAATGCCATTTATTAGTGTAGCAGCTTTCCCAAGCAGATCAGAATGCCTAAGCCCTGGGCACTGACAGGGATTTCACAGCCCAAACTGATTTTCAGGCTGACAGGGTTCTCACACACACACACACACACACACACACACACACACACACACACACACACACACACACACACTCACACCAGTGATATCATGACAAGCTGATATGATGTTAATTTTGTCATTGTCTTATTTTATTAAAGTAATTGTCAGTATATTGGTTTTATCACATGATTTACAGTGATAATTATTCCATTTTTAATATTTTGTTGCAAGTTTAGCTCAAGTGTTACGACAAGCAAACACTTCTCCATAACCCCATAACTCGTCTTTGAATCATTATTTTCTATGCACACATCAATAAATTAACAATTTGATGTGAGACTGTTTTTTCTTCTTTTTTTTAATTTCAATAACCCAAATCTCTGGGCAAACAACAAATCCCATTTTGTTTTTGTTTTTATGAATCGGTAGCTCCCCAGATATGCAATAAACACACAGCAGTGCTCTACATTATTGATTCAGCTTCTAACAACCCAGAGTGTCTTTATTCACTGCAATCGGTGGAGAAGGAATCGCGCACACTTATTTAAAAAAATCATTTGCGCCAATTAGTGAAGTCGAAGCTTCTGCCTTAATAAGTCCGCTGAGATCGGATTCGCCGTAAGAACAGCTTTGCGGTCGCCGCGGCGACGGCTTATTGCTAATTTGAAATCATTGACGGCGTTTACCGAACATTCAGGAGCTCCATCATGTGATGGTAACTGTACGTGCAAATAAAGATCTCCCTGGGTCAAAATTCCATATTGAACCATTAGTGATCGCTACAGGAAGGGCATTGGTTTTATTAATAAACAAAAACATCATGGTTACTTATGTCAGATCAGTAATGACGACTTTAAAATAACATGTTTCCAGATTCCCTCGTGAGAAGCCGCTCTCGTCTGTCGGCCATTATCTGGTGTTCCTTCAGGGCGTCTGTATCCTTTTCCTTAACGTCCCTCCGAGTTAGAGCCCCGGTGTCCTCTGGGACGGCATGTCATTGGCTGACAAGGTTTAGGGATTTGAGTGAATTTCCCTGTAATAATGGAAATAACCCAAAGCTCCCCCCTGAGTCGAGCAGACAGGAGACTGGCAGGAAATATCTTAATCTGCATTGACCCTTTGTTGGCACACCCGTAGTGGGGAGAACGCCACGCATACCTGCACGCATCCACGCGCACCGGAGACTACATCTGGATCGTGTTGCGGTGACCAAACCCCCCCTCCACCACCACCACCACCACCCGAGTGTGCGGCCTCAGTGGCGGTGCGTGGGTGAGAGCCAGGGTCCAGTGCACCATGGTGGGGGCTCTCCATCACTCTGCCTCCCCGGCTTGACAGGCCCCTGGCTCTGGGGCCTGTCAAGGTCTTGCTGAGTGCACTCAAACTGTGCACTGCTGAGGAAGGGATTCTGTATCCTTCTAATGGATTACTCACCCACATCACCTGTCCGAGTGGATTCCTTTGACCGACAGACACACACTCCGCATGCAGGACGGGTGCTCGTCTCACATCGGACTGTTTGAGGAAAGTTGGAAGCGTTGTGTGGAAATTCCTTCATCAAATCAACAGTGAGGTCTCTTTTTCTCTGTTTCATCGTAAAGAAAATCCAGATAATCGGCCTTTCCTCGCACCGCATCGCTGGTAAAGTTGTTTTCTCCTCCAACTAAAAAGGTCACACGCTAGCCTCCGTCGTTTACTCTTAATTCGGACGGAGAAGGAGTCTGGTGTCACGCTGCTGGACACCTGCGGACCCCGGTCAGGGCCACAGCCCTAATCAGCCTAATACATATGTGTCACACACAATGACCCACGGGCTCCTTTCATAATAAAGGTCACTCGGTGAGAGATACCCTGTCCCCCCGGGTCCTCCTTAATGGGCAGCCACCGTGACTTTTAGAAACCGACTTAGATGCTCCAGCGTGAATAGAAACTACTGTACTGTTTTGGCCATATTTAACTCTGCTGATTTATATAGATTTGGTATTTTTTTGTATTTAAATCCACTTCTTTTTGTCCTTTTGCACAGTATCTCTCTACAAAATAATAGTGACAATAAAAGATACTATTCCTGGCGAGGAAGAAAGTTGCCAAGACTTAAAACTGTCTTATTATATGGAGGAGAGAAATGTATTCTGTTGTTTGTGGTGAAGGGTACTTCACAATATAAATGTTTAGAGCTGAAACCAGAGCTGTTTTAATCGATTAATCGTGTGAGTTGCCTTCCAAACTTGGCCAAGGACATGAAACAAAGTTTTCCAGACCGTTGTGTTATTCCGTCTTACCCACTAGTCCACCAGACGCCCAATTTTCCGATCAAGAAAATACCAAAAATCCCTAAGGATGTGGTCAAGGATAAATAGGAAATTACATGTACACCTGCCTTTATTTCTCCTTAAGCCTATTAGCTCAAGGTTGAGAACAATATATCCCTGCTTCTCTCTGACGGATACATCATTTTCACAGAAAGGTGAAATGCTATTGCCAGTAAATGACTTCAGAGGTCAGGTATTGATCCGCTGCCGAAGGAGACCTTAGGGGCATGTTAAGGAGGGCTATTGCTGCTTGTCAATGATCCTTTTATGGCCTTGACTCGACCCGTCTCCGGCTATCAATCAAGGTTAAACTAGTCCTCTAATAGGAAATCCATGACAATCAATAGATATTATCATGTGATTATAATTCAGTCCAGCCAAGCCGTTAGTCATGCTTAAATAGTCCTTCTGGTCCGTCTACAGGCCTTCAGCCAGCGTCTCCGTGAGGGTTACGTGTCGAGTTGATGCAGACTGCTTTCTAAGTTCACCTCTAAGTCATGCTTTTGCAAAATGGCAAGGCCTTCCATTAGTTTAACTGAGGGGGTCGCCGCGACTTGAGAGAACAACGTAGAAGTTATATTGAGATAACCTTTACACAAGAGCAGATCTTTCACCGGCGTTGAGATTACCCCGAGAGTAACCTACTTGTTATTTGGCTCTAAGCCTCCTCTATCAATGTGCTTCTACCTGTGTGAAAGCAGCATCGGTCAGAAGTGTCTGGCTATGCAACTAAATGGGGCGCAGGGACACATCCATCTAAATATAACCTTTTGCAGCACTGATATTTATGATAAAGACCATTAGGCATTTGTGAGTTGCTTGCGCAAGGGCTTTAAGGCTAACAAGGATCGTGAAGCGAGCTGCCATCCGGGGGTTTACCCGGACGTCGGTGTCATCCGTCTGCGACGCACATTCTACCTGGTGGAAATGTGAGGTTTAAACATCGCCTCTGAAAAAACCTCTGTTATGAAAGCACAGAGGGGAATAGGATTGTTTTTTTGCTTGTCTCTTCAGAGGCCATATCCTCGCTGCCGGCCCCTCCGCTCCACTCATCACAGGCCGGACAGCTCTGTGCTCACCTTGCTGTCTTGAAGGACGGTTTATACTCTAGCTTGGATGTACAACAGAGAAAGTAGGGCCCAAGTTTGAGCTGTTTTCTGACTTTATGTTGGAAAATGCATTGAAGTGACACCAGATTTTCACTTTCCTGCTTAAATCTAATTGACTGCTCGTAGTACATCCTGCATGAAGCTTTAATTTGAAACATAAATATCCATATATGCCAATATTATTAATAGTAATTCATTCACACATGATCAAGAGCATCTCACTGTGTGCAAAAAAATGTAAACTGCAAACCAGATCAAATTCAGAGGTGTCCTATCAATTGCATCAACACCGCAGCAGGAATCCCCCTTGTTGTTTTTTTTTTTATTTTATTTTATTTTGCATATTCATATGATTACCCTTCCAAAGGACAAATACATTCACGTCGACACCATTGTCCTTTGATTCCGACGCGATAAAAGGCTGTCTCGTTTCATTCTTACACCTTTCTAGTCCAAACCTAGACACTCTGATTTGGTAAAATGTAATTCTAATTTATCATTTTTCTGCCCGAGGCAAAACTCTCTCAAGCCCGGGGCTGTTTGAAAAGCAGTTGGACACAAAGACAGACCCTGGGAACTTTGCCCATGCAGTCAATCAGTCAGACACCCCAGAGTGCCCAGACCCAAACAGCTTGTTTTTTGTCCACAGATATCAAACAAATTCTCCACTACCGTTAGATAATAAAAACATATAAATAGGAGTGAGTTGTTCCTGTCCTTTTTTATTTATTTTTTTATTTCGTCTTAACTCGAGATTGGTGGATCGGCGGTGTCTCCGTGGTCAGGGGCCGGGGTGGGCAGCGTGGACATCAAACGACGACAGAGGTCTGAGGCGGTGCATGCAGCTGGTGTCTGAGTCCTCGGTGCTGGACGGAGCTACAGGCAGGGCCTCAGCTGCCCCACAATAAAGACACGCTGGGGAAGGCAGAGCCTTCAAAGGCTAGACAAATACACACACACACACGAAGACACACACTCATAAACACACGGGCAAACAAGAAGCATGAGCACAAACAACAATGCCCCCTAAAAATCATTCCCTCCGCCAAAATAGCAAGCAGTTCTTTTGCTTAATTCTACTAAAAAAGGGGGATTTATGAAGATTTTTACTTTGCAAGTATGTTTCTAGAATGGTTTTCTTTGCTTCCATGCAAATATGTAAAGTAAAATATTTGTTAGGGCGTTTAAAATGGGTTTTCTCCAGGGAGATTAAGAGGGTCACCAGCAAAATGCCACATAACTCTAAATCACTGGACATCCAGACAAACCTCAAACATACAATAATGCAGATTTCCCAGATTTCTCGATACGAGACGACTGGATTGTGATCCGCTGTGTGTGTGAGTGATGGTGAAATAGTGCAGAGGGGTATTTTCTCTCAGCTCGTGGGGAAGAAGAGGAAGACAAAGAGTGAAATCCTGATGGCATGCTGTGGACAGCTTCATGTCTGCTGTGGTCGTGACTTCACAGTGGGACTCTGCATCTCCACCGCTGACAGTTCCTCCCTCGTGTCCACTCACTTCTGAGCGTGACGCAACAACAACACTGACCCATTTTTGGGGGAGATTTTGACTTTATTAAATTAATTTGATGGAGTTTTAAGACTGAATATCCATTTTTCCCCTTTTTTTGATGAATAATACCTCTGTTCAAATCCCCCCTTGTAGTCATTTGTGAAAAGATGATGTCAGAGTTTTCCCACTTTGCCTGTGGACTCTCAGTTCCACTTTCAGCCTGTAGAGGGCATGCCTAAACAGCAATCTGGTCAAGCTCAGTGGGGAGTCTGGAGACATACAATATCCCCACAGAAGAAAAGCACAGGGCGACTTTCATCTGTCTATAAAGGGAGGAAATGGTTTTGTTAGATAGAGGAACACTAATATTACCAAAATGAAGCTCGGGAGCTGCGCTGATTAACTCCGAATGTGATTTAAACCATAGAAATAATACCTGAATTGTGCCAAAGACAACTTTGTACAGAAGCATTAAATAGCTTAAGGGCATAAGATTATTAAACTCATAATTGAACACGTTCAAATACCATCTCTTAACTTTGACTGGGAGGGAATTTAAACAAACAGCTCATTAAAACGACGTCCTCTTTCCTCTCTCCGAGCGGGTTAGAGGTCCTGAATAAAACATGACTTATCTATTGCGATCACGTTAGCCGAGCCATTATTCATTTAACCATTTATTTATTACTCTATTCATCTACATAAATATTTAACTATGTCTTGGCATCTTTATGGACTGCTTGCTCTGCTCCTCAATTACAAGGAGCAGTGTCCTACCACGGCCATATGCCTTCTATCTGGCGACACTATATCTCCACAATTTATGGATGCCAACCTCGGAGCAATATCATTCTGTAGGGCTTTATGTATATCTGTGTGAGTATTAATCTGGGCCCTAATGACTGGCAACAATATGTCCCAGCCTGCGTGCCCAATAGGACCACTATTGTATCCATATAATGTGGCATCAAATAAATTAAGTGTTCTTTTTTTTTTGCTCATTGTATGAATTAAATTGGCGCCCATATGGGGGTCCTCGTGAGCGGCGTGCAGAATGGTCTCCATGTAGTTCGACGTGAATGGATGTATGGTTTATGACTCTCACGCTATATATATTCACGACATATACCATAAGCCTCTACAAGTTTTCACTTCCCCCTGCTATGACACAAAAAAAAAACGCCTTGCTTGTTTGTGGAGGGGAGCGTGGAAGCACGTGGGACGGAGGGGAGGGGAAGCGTGGAACCGTAAACACCCGCCATGGGTCCTCCTTTAAAGTGATGAACAGCAATAAAAAGCACCGGTTGTCTGCTGAGAGACAAAAAAAAAGGAGCATTTGACCACCTGGGCTCGCATCATTTTCTCATGGCGTTTCTCAAGCGTGACTATCAGGAGATGTCCCCGTTAACATTATATGTGGCTAACTCAACCCGATCCACTGAGTCACATCCCGTCGTATACCTGCTTCCACTTCCTTCTATCTGAGGCTCACACGGCAAACTCGCCTCCAGATGCCTTTTTTTTTAGAGTTGGCGTCGCTGATTTAAATTGCCGTGCTCAGCAAATCAGCAACAAATCAAACGCCCGATTCACGTTTCACCCCCTCCCTCCCCACCCCACATCCCCAAAATGGGCATTTTGTCAATTACAATCAAAGGCACTTTCACTGTTGTCTCCCCCCTTTTCCTTCTGCCTTTCTCTTTACACATTTTTTCCTAAAGTCACAGAATATTTTATATATATCCTTAATATCCGGGCTTTTGATCTCCTTTGTACTAAAAAAAAATGCATGAAATCATCTTTGCTTTCCAGACTCAATCACAGGATAAAAAAAAAAAAAATGACAGTCCTCTTATGTCGTTATAATGTGCTAATAATCTGATCCTAGGACCATTCCTGTATCTACATGGATACATGCACATGGACAAACAGTATGCATATTTTCTCTTCTCGTCACCCGCCAGGCTTTGGCGTTTCTGTCAATAGAGCAGATGTCTTGATGAATCTTGGACTAAATCCAAGAAGGCAGAATTCACAGTAGAACAATCTTCACGTCTGCATCCGGCTCAGCTGCACTATATGTGTAATGTATGTACGTAATGTTGCAATAGGCAACAGCCGTTTTTGATTCTACGTTTCCCCCTGTTTGGAAGCGTTCTCTTTCTCCGGTGGCGTTAGCTGACCGGCGGCGTCCTGCTGGCTCAGCTTGGCCTGCGAAGTCGGCCTGGCGCACGGGTGACATGTCTGGCATGCCACTGTTGGCTCTTTGTGATCGCAGGGAGACAGCGTGACTGGCAGGCCGTGTTCCTCACGTCTCCAGCCTCTGAAACAGCCATCACTCTGAGAGGATGTTTTCACTCCCCCTCCACACCAACCCCCCCCCCCCCCCCCCCCCCCGTACCCCTTACAGCTCAGAGAGAAGGTCAAGTTTGGCCCATCAGTCACTGACCAAAGGGCGGGGCCTAGCAGCTGGTGGCCATCAACGGCCGTTAAGATGTTCGGTAGTCCCGGCCCTATCGCATGTCTGACCTATTTGCACCGCTTAATCGTTAGCTTTTTGTTCAGCCTTAATGGAATCTCAAGAATAAGTAAGGAAACTAAAACACAAAGTCCTCATTGAACTCGTCCATGAATCTGGTAAAGTTTAACACCATGCTTTCATGTCGATCTATAACATATTTGACCTCCCATGAAGAATGCTACACACACACACGGGTCATGTGTGTGTGCAGTGACACATTCAGCAACGCGTCACACGAGTTCAAAGCAGGAAACCCACGAGGTGGTCATTTGTGTGTTTACCCGACATCGGGTCAGTGTTTTCAGGTGCATACACACCTTTACATGCCCTTCTTTCACCACTCACACACACACACACACACACCATTTACACTCGAACCCATACCTATATTGACGCACACTTTCCCCTGCTGTTGTTTTAGCAGGGGGAGAGCAGCAATGGTCTGGAACAGGCCTGTTTTTTAGTGCGGGTCAAACTCTGGCCAGGCCTTCAGGCAGCAGCCATCCGATCCCTCCCCGAGGTGCCTCTGGTCTGGGACCCGTTTGAGCCGCCACCTGCTGGGAGAACTTCACTTTAGATACATTGTTCAGGCCTCTCTGAACGCTGCGGAGGGGAAGGCGGGGACATTATGTTAAAGTCAACACCGCGGGATCAGGCCCGCTCTTTGTACTGGGCTTTGAGGGTGACCTTCAGTCTCGGACCGTGTAGAGTGGAGATGAAGTGCAGTAACTCATGCGCTCGCACACATGGGCCGGGCAGAACGTGGAACGGCCCGGTGGTGCGGTTCTTCTGGGTCCC
Organism: Eutrigla gurnardus; assembly: GCF_963514095.1. Lineage (NCBI taxonomy): Eukaryota > Metazoa > Chordata > Actinopteri > Perciformes > Triglidae > Eutrigla > Eutrigla gurnardus. The sequence goes on along the minus strand of NC_139929.1, from coordinate 4,512,782 downwards.
TGACGATGTTGGAGCTGGAATCGGTTCTGAACAGTCAACATGTTTCATGCAACATCAATATAGATTTTACAGCACTAATGCAGATATCACAAGCTATCAGAGCCGGTTCTTTAAGAAACAAACAAATCTAGACTTGCATGTAATGCATTCACTTTGATTTGACGTCACTGAGAGGCTGGTGGACTTTTTGAACTCGCCAGAGTTTTTCCATCTATGACATCACTTCTCAAATGCTCCTGTGTCATGATTTTGGCAATACTTGTTAGTGTTGCATTAGAAAAGGAGAAAACAACCAGGCATGTTGCATTGCTACGCTCATTTTAAATGATCACGCATCAACAGCTCTCTCACATTCAACAGATGAACTTCTAATGGAAAGTTACATCCTCAATAATCAATAATATGGACTTCTTTATGACAAGATTTACACAACTTTTGCATCAGTATAATGAAATATACTATAATACTGTCATTATTGACATTCTCATCTGCTTATTTTCTAGTCTATAAATAGTATTTCCAACTGTAACCTCATCACAATATACTGAAACCACACAAACAATTACATTAATTGAAGTTTTTCCATGAAATTAAAACAACCCTGATTGTCCACCATGTGATGAGATTATAAGATACAGTATCTTATTCTTGAATCTGATCATGATCCACTATTTCTTCACCTCCACAACCATCACGCAGCAGAATGCACCTTTATTCACCCGCCCCCGCCGTCTGAATAAAGGTGCTCTCCTCCTGGCCGCTGCATGTTTCGCCCTCGCCGTGTTGTTTTCCCGCCCGGGCACTCTTACTTGTCGGAAGAGAGGCAGGATGAGGAGTCATCCATCTCCAGCTAACAGCCACCAGTCTGGCCCCATGCTGGAGCCCCAGAGAGAGGAAGCGATCGCTCACAGCACAGGAGCACATTCCCCCCTCAACACAGGGGGGACGAGGCCATTTAACCCATCGAGGCCCGGTCTACTTCTCTTTGCCATCGGGTGTGCCTCCGTGTACGTCTGCAGCGGCGGCGGTGTGTACGTTAATGCATGCAAAGTCATTAGTGCCGTTTCCAGTCTGGTGGGGCTCTTCGGTAGGGAGTTAAATAGCTGGACCACATATGTATACATATATATAGAGCAGCACAGTACATCCCTCACATGCTCCCACCTCTAACCCCCCCATCTCTCCTTGATCCTCATGTAACTCCTACAGCACCCCCCCTCCTGTCTCTCCGTCCTACCGGCATGACGACAGCATCCCCGGACACACGGCGACTTGCACTATAACCAGCCTGAGGAATCGACACTCCAAGTGTTTCTCCACACTTTTTCTAATGGCATCGCGAGCCCCCCGCCACTGCCGGGATGGAAGGTGTTTAGCACCTTACTGTTTTTACTTTGACAGAGGAGGGACACTAGCGCTCCCCTGGCTATATAGGCCTGGACCAGATCCACTGTTATCATTCCCACCGTGGGCACGCTTCCCCTCCCTTTTGAATCACAGGTATTTATGTGGGTGTGGCGGCGTTTGGCTTCGGCTAGCTGTGCTAGCTCAGGATCGGAAGTTTCAGACTCTGGACCGAGAGGCACATCTAGGTTGACGCCAAGGTGAAAAGCTCCATCTGTATATGAGCAAATATGAGACAGACGGACACGTGATGGAGGGATAATGGTCCGCCGTGCACCATTACAGAAATAGGACTGTCCGTGAAGAATGAGGCGGCGGTGGAGGGAGCGAGAGAGAGAGGTCTTGCGTGGTGAATAACATCGAGCACTGAACGGGTAGTTAGGTCAAGAAATGAAAGAAAATGGAGCCAATAAATGTGAGGCAGAATGACTTTTAAACAATAAAATTGACGACCCTTGTCTGTGGAGGTAAAGTGCGGACGTGGCGAGCCGTGACCAAAAAGCCATTGTTGACTAACGTCAACCGGGTGCGTTATCTTTGACCCCTGCGGCGAGAAATGGAAAAAGAGAGCGAAGGTGAGGAAGCGGTTATGAATTACAGACACAACAATGAGAGGGAAAAAAAAGAAATGAGTCTTTACACATTCAGGAGTCGATTCTGGAAATGATGTGTCGGGTAATGTATTTGTATTCATAAAGAAAGTGCAACACTTTTTTTTTTTCTTTCTCCCCTCCTCTCCGTGACAGAACGGCATTCTGGGAGAAGACAGACTGCAAAGGTCATAATTATTTGCGGTCATGCTGCTCCTCACTTAACAGATGGAGACAACCTGAGTCAACATTTTTCAATTAAAAAAGGAGAACACAAACAAACAGAGGGGAAAGAAGGAAAACACACGAGCTGGGGAGAGAGAGAAAAAACACACACAAAAAAAAAACAGGAAATGACCTTGAGGACCTGATACCTCATTAAAAGTGATGCTCCGAGCCTGCAAACAGGCTAATTAGACAAATCCTGCTCACACTTAGCGGTGGTACGCGTGGTGGGGGGGATTGTATCGCGTTTGCGTGTATGTTAAATGTTGTACGGAGCCAGATCTCAGTGCAAATATCTGAAGTCAATTAGCTCTGTGAAATAGGAGGGCATACTGGTACGGAGGGTGAATTAACGCATCCACATGAACATATGTACGCATTAAGTTGGGGATATGGATGGATGGTGACCCGACTCACAATGTTTGAATGCATGTATGGCATGGCATGACGTCACATCGCTCACCTTAATCAGAGTGTAAAAGGGTTAACTTGACTTTTATTATTATCGTGATTCTAATGTAAAACTTGTGAAGTTTACACATCATGTCTGTTTACTGCTGCTGATGTGAAAAACAACAGTTGGATGAAGCGTTCGTGGCTCCAGAGGGAGCCGTGTGTGAAGTCAAAGCGCCTCAAGTGATGTCACTTCAGTCTGTGTCGGTAGGGGCAGAAAACACCAGGTTTGGAAACGAGACGGGAGCAGGTGTGTGAGTCGGGAAGACGTGAGTTAACCCGACCTCCCGTCGCCCCCCGACCTCCTCGTCTCTGCTCCGGGGAGGCTAGCACCTCCGGGCTCTGACCAAACGGTCAGTGGGGGAAACGCTGCTTACCTACTTTAAGGCCAGCATCCCTTCAGGGGTCATGGGGTCATTACATCTGCACTTGACGACTAAGCTGTCGCAGTGACGGAATTCCCCATCCGGTGATGATGATTGGCTCTACTTTTTTGCGAATGACTTCATTCATCCTGATTTTAGTTCTGTATGAATACACTTTGTTGATATATTTAAAGGACATTTTTAAAAATGTTTGTTTTGTGTTGAATGCAGAACGCTGAAGGAAAAATAAGTAGAAATGTGGGCACGATGTCGATGTATTACTTTCTCCTCCACTGCAGTTGTCGTTCAGCACATTTCCATGTTGGATGTTACGTTTGGTCTTTGAATAGACAGAATGGACGCTAGCATGTAGCATAGCGTATATCTGCGATGCTCCTATTGCAAAGAATTCAACGGAATATAACATGAACATGGCGGTTGCTTGTCATCCCCTCCAGTTGACTTCTGCAATATTGCGTATTTCTCTCTTTTCCTCAAATCTGGTGAACGTTAACCCTGAGTGCATGCTGGGAAATATGCTAACAAGCCAGCTCTTAACATTTAATTCCAAGACTGTAAAACAATGCAAGTTGACCTGAAACGATGATGCCATCGGCCCCAGATTTTGAGATCCCTCCACCCGTGATTTTTGGTGAACCGACCCTTTAACAGCAGAGAAATGTTGCCGAGCAATATCAGTAAGAGCAACTTTTTTTTTTCCTGATTGACAGCAGCATCCTGGTAAACATCGTCTCAAGCTGACAGCCCTGGAGAACTTAGCCAGAATGTGACAGCCATCACAGACCCACATCCACACATGAAAGGGCTTTGTGTTGTGATGCCCCTCTACTGAGACCGAAGAGGACATGTTGTTCTCAGTTAGAAACAGACATTCAGAGAGAGAGAGAGGGAGGGAGTATGCATACTGTGTGTGTGTGTGTGTGTGTGTGTGTGTGTGTGTGTGTGTGTGTGCGATAGGACAAGGAGTGCTGATTTAGACATAGCCAACCCAAACACAGATGCCCTCGTCCTTCCTTCCTGTGGGTAACAGAAGGAGACACAATGTGTTCAAGAGGCCGGCGCTGACAAAGGGATTAATCCCACGACAACAAACGCTCCAATCTTTGGCATAAGTCGCCGCACAAAAATACATATCATATGGTCGCAGCGGCACAGAGAGCCAGAAACGGGGAAAAATCATGAAAAAAATTTGATTTTCAAAAAGTTTGCCGTCCGAGTGTCATATTCAGAAACCTTTTCCTTTAGCTTTGGGGTGGATCTAGCAGGGATTTATAAATTTTTTTTTTTTTTTTTTACACATATAGGATATCTCCCACTGCTAATCTCTCAATCCCGCTATTATCTCTCACTTTCTCGCCATCGCTGGAGCTCCACTTCCTTCTATCTCTTCCTGTGTCTTCTTTTTTGCTCTCACACCCTGTCGTTGTTCTGGGTGGAGGGGAGGAGGAGGCGGGGGGGGGGGGATGCGAACCTGTGAACATCTGCCTTGCGATACAGTGGGAGGAACAGACAGAGAGAGCCAGAGATGAGGTTGAGTTCGCGTTGAACCACCCATGGTGCCTGGACTGTTACGGCCATCAGCAAATCTACCATCTCGCTGCCATCAAAGGTTTCACTCTCTCGCCTCTGTGTCCGTCTCCGTGTGTGTGTTTCCACGTCTCTGTGTGTGTGTGTGTGTGTGTGTGTGTGTGTGTGTGTGTGTGTGTGTGTTCTCAAATAACATAATCCCATAAGATGGTGGGAGAGATGGTTTTTTTTTTTTTTTTTGGAGGATAAGGGGAGAAAAGAGAGGGGAAAAATGATGGCGGTGAAGAGAGAAAAGGCGATGAGGGGAGGGAGGGAGGGGGTGTAGGGGGGAGGGGGGGGGGGGCAGAGTAGAGCGGGAGAAAAGCATTAGTAGTTCCAGCCAGCTGCCAAATGATGCCCTTGATTGCCTCTCTTCTTGTGCAGAAACAGAAGGTGTGAGGGGTGATTAGGCCTGGGCCCGATCCCTGATGAACAGATGTTAATAACAAAGCCCATGTTCATTGTGGTTAATAGCCAAGCGCGCCAGGGCTGGCTGCTGAGGCTAGGGGAAAATCTGCCTCCATAGCTCTTCTCCTCCCCTCTCCCCTTCGTGGGAGAGAGATAGGCTCCCTCTACTAATGTTTTGGCTGTACACTAACGTAATGAGCATGGTATTTGCAAGAAAAGGTAATGATAATCAGTCACGGGGGCGGGAAAAAAAAAACACAACACAAAACAACACGGCAAATGATGGTGCGTCGCGTTCAGGAGATAGAGGAGCTCAGGGTTTGTGCTGTTAACTTTTAGTTGATGATGGCCTTTTGATGATTTTTCCGAGATAAAGGGGGTGTTATTAAAGCCGGGCTGCGTGGCTGAAATCACCGTTCGCCTGTCAGGCTTGTTGTCTTCAGGCGGGAACGACAACAACTATAATGTGCCGAGGCGTCGTCGTGATTCGGTTCCATCAAATCCGTCGATTCTAAACCACGCCATCTAGAGCTCAATCAGCCGGCACTAACGAGTTAAGAATACCATTTAAAATCTATAAATAAATACGACAGGGGTTAGAGGTCAAACCGGAAAGGGTTAACGGTGTGAAAACATCATCTCCTCCTCGTCCGTGAAGGAGCCGCCACATCCTCCCTTCTCCACACAACAGTTTACTTATAAAACATTCAAACGCAATGAATTATTGAAGTGAAGCAGATGTTTCGAATCAAATACTTTTTTTTTTTCTTTTACTCCGTTTCCATTAGCGAGCGAAAAAACGTGCTTTTCTTCCGAAGTATGTATGCGGCGGCACCAATTCTCTTTTCTCTGTGTGTACACAGCGTGGAGGGGAGACTCATCTCACACTCAAATATCTCCATGGGGAATGGAAAAGATGGCAGAGACGCATGCCGAGGCCACTCCTTTTATCCGGGGCCTCGGGAAGACAAACATTGGCACAGTCGACAGGAAAAAAAAAAAAAAATCAAAATGTGACATTTTTTTCCCCGCACGCCCGCGATACCTCACATCTTCAAAATTGATGGCTCGTCTGAGATAGACAGAAGGAGGTGTAATGAATGTGCTTCGGTGTCACAAAGACGTGCCACCAGGACATTGTGGTGATCTCGGGCTCTGAAGCATTTTTTTTTTAAAGCGCAGAGGGCCGGCTGTTTGTGTTATTCACATTTTTAGAGGGGTTGGAAGGGAAATCTGCGCGTGGATCCACTGTGGCGAGGGTGATAATAGTTTTGGAGGGCGAAAGCATCCATTTTTGAAACGGCTCTTTATGCTATTTAGTCAAGTGGGCTTTTTATATATATTTTTATTTCCATGACGCTGCTTGAGTTTCTGAAACTCTGACAAAAAGATTATAATGGTCATTTTTATCCGGCGTTCACGCTGTACGTGTGACTCGTGGGAGCTCACGAGTTCTGGGCTTACAATCACACGGCACCAGCTGTCACTCAATAGCCCCATCGCCATGACGACAGTGGCACATTTGTGTCTTTTCTTTGACAGGTATGTATCAGACCCAAATATCCACTGTAATCATCGTGAGACGTGAAGGTTCTGTAAAGTGATCAGAAACCATATTATATACATAACGTCAGGCTTTTCATCCATTTCTCTTAGCTAACTTTTAACAATTCATTCTTTATTCATTATGTATTCTTTATTTGGATCCCCATTAGCTTCCATAAAGTGGTGGCTAGTCTTCCACAAACACACCCGTCAACAATAAAAGACAATAACAGCATGAATACGGATGACTTAGAATAAAACACAATTTACAACCAATTAGAAACCAGGAATTACAAAACAAACAAGACTATATGGCTATAAAAGCAACATTGTCACAAATACACAGCACACAACTTCAACAAAACCCAAAAAGCAGCAATTTCAGAGCCAACAATTTTAATTTGAATGCTTTTTTGAAATAAAATCTATTATTTATTTGTCCAATATTGGTAGGGAGTGCATTCCACACCACAAAACCTCTCTAAAAAACATGTGTGGACTGGATTAACCAATTAGCCAATTAACCAGCACTTACTTGACGAGTCACCATTGATGTGTTTCTTAACCTAATTACTTGATTTATTTAGATCAGTGATTCAGCGTTTATCCTTCACTTGTAGCGGTTTCAACCATTCATCTTTAAGCTGAATAATGTAACCATTTATACTTTCATTTAGTTCCTTTAACCACATATTCATTACTTTCAGCTAGGGGTGAGTATTGGCAAGAACCTCACAATACGATACGTATCACGATACTTTGATCATGATGCGATACATATCACGATATTGCGATATAAATTGAGTCAAAACTATGTCATTCAAAACAGCCTCTCCAATGTATTCATTCCCATGAAATTCACTGGAATACATATTGACAATAAAATGAAAAAGGATGAAATACTGCATTCACAACATATAAACATGAATCTTTATTTTTTAACGATCTTTGGAGTTGAAAAATCGATATAGTATTGGGCGGCAAAGTATCGCGATATATTGCCGTATCGATATTTTTACCCGCCCCTACTTTCAGCTAACTATTTATAATTCTCTGGTTGCTTTCCAACTCGTTTTCACGCGCCCTAAACTGCGTTACGTATATCATACCAAAGGCAGTTTAATCAGTTTATCACCCCATTTATAATCTGTTACCAATATGTGATAAATATAGTCTTTTCTCATATTTCTTTATCATCTTCAAGACGGTAACGCGTGCTGACGTCCTTCCAGCTGATATATCTCACAAGAAATACATTTGAATGCTTAAATTCGGTGACATCCTCCTTTTAAAAAAAAAAAAAAAAAAAGAGAGAATAGATGACAGCCCCCAGTTCCTCCTTTAAATTGAAAGGAGACAATGCTAGTTAAGAGTTATATTCCCAGCGGTACGCTTCCTCTCACAAGCGTCAAGCACCACTGTTTAATGTACACTCATGCCCCATCTACCTCCTCTTCCATTATTCCACTCTCCAAACCTCCGTCTCATGCGCACTTTCCCCAGGCCCCATGCTGTCCCTCCCTATTTATTGAATACATCTTTTACTCTGCAACATTTTTCCACCTGAGCTGGCAGTTGCAACTTTTATAGAGGGGGGGCGGCGGAGAGAAGAGGACCCTCGTATTTTCATCGCACGCATCACGCTCCAGCGGACGGAGGCCATCTAGGCTGAAATGAACTAACAGGGAAGATGACTTAGACCTCACCTCCTCCACCTCCTCCTCCCCCTTTTTTTTTGTTTCTTGTCGTTCTCTTGTTTATATTATTTAAGAAGGAGTGATAGCACTTGGTGTTGCCCTCAATTCACTTCATGAAAAAATAACAACAAGTCAATAGCAGGCCACCAGCTGAGTGCAGACAGAATAGGGATTTTAAAAGGGTAAGTAAACAGCAACCTGATCAACAAAACAATCTATTATTCAGTGCCATTTATTTATTTATTTATTTGGCAAGATCAGTTTTTACACGGCCCCAATTTATAAGGCAAGTCAAGCGGAGAAAAACACATAAACAAGCTTTCAATAAAAAAAAGAATCATTGAGGCGTCTACATTGCTTGTAACCATCAGAAACACTGGAACAGAACTACTTAACGCCCATCAGGGATGTTTCATGTTTCTGTGGCGACATCTCACCTCCCCTTTCCATCTGCAGACACTATCCAAGTTTCCGTCAGGTGCAACTTCACAAAACGTGATGTCACCCTATCGGACGCAGGTCAAAACAGGGGGGACGAGTGTTGATGTGAAATTCACTCCATTAGAGTGAAGCCCGGCTTTGTATTCATGGCAAAGGCGAGGCTTTCCAGCAGAATTACACCAGCTTTGTGTAAATAATCAAGGGCTGACCTGTGGGGTTAAACCCCGTAATTGAAGTGATACTTCAAAGAGACGACTACCACCTTCTCTCGGCGGCAGAACGCTGCATGGAGCAGGCAAGACAGACGGGAGGGGGGGGCAACACACACACACACACACACACACACACACACACGGGGCAGACGAAGGAGGTAATGGGGTGCCCAGATTGGATGACACTGTGGGAGTGCCTATTCTGTCATACAAGTGCTTTCTCTGTCTCTCTTTCGCTCCCCTCTCTGGTAAATGGCTAAAATGCCAAATTGCATCTCAGTCACAAATGAATAAATGAAATGAACATGTGATGCCGTCGCCATTTTTTTTCTTCTTCTTTTTTTTGTATCATTGCAGCTGAAGTTGGATGCAATGACTTGAAAGTTTTTGTTGTACAATATGCTTCCACTAGCATGAGATGTTCATTATGCATGACGTGAAAAAAGGTGTTAATGGGGTCAAAATCTACAAATGTATTATTTTGCATGTGTTTAATCTATCGTTTACAGTATTCACACAACCATTTATCATTATTCATGACTGTTCAGCTGACAAATGGGGTCACATGGGTCACCGGGATGCATCCATTCATCATTTCCGCTACGAATATATCATTGTGTGATCCAAAATGATCTTTTTTTTTTTTTAATCTACGAAAATATGCGGTCTAAAATGCTTTGACTCTATCAATCCCCCCGCTGATCCAGAAAAAAATTATCAAAACCCACAAAGCAATGAGCGATTTTGCAAATGTAGTTTGAGTATCGGCAGCATAGAAACCCGAGACACTGAGTGAGTGTGAGAATACCCCTCCTCATCTTCCTCAGTGATAAAACCACAGTGGTCCAGAGAGATCATAAAATATATTGACCCAGAACAGTCCAGAAAAATAAATGCAATAGATGCCGAACAATGAGCGTGTTTTCAAACTTCACTCTCGCTGCTGTGAACCGAAGACCCCTCTCATCCAGACCCGGAATAATCTGGAAAAATCTACAATGTGGAACAATCTGAACAATGAGGGACTTTGCAAATTCCCCTCTTCCTGTTTTGACAGCATAAAAAAAAAAAAAAAAAACCTCTGACCCAAAGCCATCCCCATGGCGATGAGGACCACATGCAGCCCAGATGCCGAGCTATTCGCTTGGAGGAGGGAGAAAAAACTAGCCTCGCTCTGCCACGGAGCATCGTCGCCGCCAAAGCGCCACCACGCAGACATTTGCCCCGACTGCAATTCAATTAGAGGCTGTGAACATGTGACAAAGAGACAGACAGACAGACAGACGGGCTGAGAGTGAATCGGTGGGGTGGTGTTGGGTGAGGAACTGTCTGTCTGTCAGGAGTGACTGGCACGGCTGTAATCACTCATTTACAGTAGTGATGATCACCATAGTGCATTGTGGGTGACAGATGCCCACGCTGTATAGAAGTGTACAACCCACTATCTTCCCCATCTCACCCCCCCCCCCCCCCCCCCCCCCAGCTTCACACACACCTCCAGCAAAGAGTAGCAACCAGCGGAGAGAGGCAGATTGATCCCTGGATTCTGCGTAGCTACGGGCCTCCTTCCCTCATTAATTCTGCTGATTCCACCAGATGGGAAACAAAATATTAATTTTATTCAGCCCTAGGCATGGGCTCTCCGTTAAGGTGTTCACTAAATCACCAGGGTTTCATCAGGATGCTCCGATATTGCAGCCCCGGCTGTAAAATTGCCGGGGCCGGTGGGTGGGGACAAAGGTTCAAATTGTCATAAATGTAATTAATTGTATGGCGGGAATGATTAATATATCAGAAACGGAGGAGCCGACGTGACTCGCCAAGATGCCCAGCCATGCCTTCAACGTGGCGGGTACGTGCGCTCGTTTGAATTATGCAAATTAATTGACTCTTTCAATGTGGCATAAAATGCTAGTGCAACTACATTGCATGGTACATTAGTCTGTTCATCCAATAAAACTGCATTCTTTACAAGTGAATCCTTGACTCAGAAGAGCTCTGGGATACAATTCATTTTCGGGCACAGATGTGAGAGTCTGGCAGCATTTGGCAGAAGGTTTCGGGCTGAATGTGAGGAAGAGGACGGGGCGGGGCGGGCTTCCAGAGAGTTCTTCCACTCCGGATGTATATGCGTGAGTGTTTGGTGTTTGTCTACTGACCCCACTGAGATCCACACTGGCACAGAAACGCCTGCACATTTCCCCCCCCTACGTCACTCCCCTTTTGTTTCACAACGAGATGACAACTTAGTTTGTTGGTCACATCTAAAGAAACCATGGATCATTGATTTCATTGCAATGTTGCAGCGCTGCCCTCCCCACCCGCCGAGCCATAGTGGAGACTGGCAATGACGGGGCATGTGCTCAAATGCACAATACACACACACGCATGCACACACACACACATGCGTGCACACACACGCCTAATTATAAGCACCGCTTTTCCACAGGCAAACTCCAGTGAAGGATGATGATTTCTCTAAAGCCACAGAATTGTGGACAAATAGACGACGTGAAGATTTTCAGTCCAAAATGAAGCTTTTCGACACGTAAAATGTGTCATATCATAAGAATATTATATTTGAATAGAGCAAATATTTGCCTTCACCTGCTCAGTATATCATATATTCGTTTCTGCGTCGCTGTCCTACCAGAAGCTAAATATCTTGCTTTCCGCCCCCGGATGACACTACCTGCCGTTCACTTATCAGCATGGAGACGGAGAGAGGAGGAGCTCCACCTCGCCACCTAATGAAAGCCCAAGCTCTTCCACCACTGCCCTCCACCTACCCCCTCCCTCCCCTCCCTCTGAAACCACCTCCTCACCCCTCCAGCCGCTCTCTCTCCCCACCCCCACTTTGATATACATGTGTCAAGGCAAAGTGACAAATAGCACATATTAATTAGGCACTAGGCCGGGCGAGATTGCTGTTATTAACGGTGGAAAAGGGGGTAAGGTTGGATTTAATTGCCTGTGACATCAAAGTCAAGTGACTGGTATTTCAAGCATCATTTAAAATGTTTGATATTGAGGCCATTGTACTCACATAAAAACGCATCTAAAAATATAAAGGAGACTGATGGGGAGGAAAATACCTACATTGCGTCCGCGGCCGCTATCTGGGAGCTAATAACATCTCTCCTCTGATAAATGGAAGAGATCCTGATGGAAAGTGTATTGTGGTTGCCCCTGACTGACTGCCGCTCCCTCTCTCTGCGATTTTTGCCATCTACTCTCACGATCTCCATTCGCTTTTCATATCACTGGTACGCTGGGGGGAAGAAGAAGGGGGAAAAGCATCATTTCAATATAGAGTACAGAGGTGGAGATGTAAATTTGCTTGGTTGGTCTGGAAAACACACGTACGAGTGTTTTTATGATGGAAAAATACAAAATGAGAAAAGACAAATGGATTGTCTTTATTACATTTTGATAGTGAACGCTAAAGAATGGGAGCTTTTGTACAAGATATGAAGGCATTAAATGCACCGCTACTCTTATAGAGTTTTATAAATAAAATCAAATGTTTAACACCGATCAGCTAAATGTTCAGCTTTTGGGAAAAAAAAAGGCTGCTGTAATCGTGTGTGTCGTGATGACTGATTATCCGGGGCCCCTATCAGATTGTAGACAGTGCTTTTAGCTGTTAACCGTTGCCATGGCAATGCCGTTCTCCTGTTGGGCGTTCTGCTAACCCTGAAATTAGTGTCGAGGTGTGGCGCCACCTCAAACTGCGCTTCGCCCCTCTTCGCTAAGCCTTCCCCTGATTTGCCGTCCACAACAACCCCCCTTCTCCAAAATAATAAAAAAAAAAAAAACCTGTTGAAAAGATAAGCCTCCCCTGGAAGCAGTTGTGGGCCAGACGCTCGGCACTCCACACAAGGCAGGTGAGAGTGATAAACCGCAGATACACTCCAATAGTCAGGACCATAACCATCACCCACTTTGGTCCTTTTAAAGGTTTTAGAGCATTTTCTCTCGGATATGGGACGCTTCGAAATCCTTTTAACATCTGCATGTTGCAGCCGTTTCACTTTTACCGTCAGGCATGGACCGTCTGAAACAAGCCCCAACGGGGTCCCTACAGCAGTCCATTCAGACCACTGCTGTCACGCTCCTGCCTACATTAATCTGAAGCTCCGCTCAGTGGAAAGGCTTTTAAAAAGCTCAGCACTGGTCATTACCGGACATGGTGGCCATGTTGAAAGCTCCACTTCCTCTTCATCTTCATCCCGCTCCGGCCTCTCATTTAGCAAGGCGCAGCGACTTTTTTTTTTTTTTTCTTTCTTTCTCCGTGGCAATGACTTCATCCTCCTTCATTTTAATGGCCCGTTAATGCTAACATCGTCAGTACCTCTCCGCTGCATGGAAATAACCAAACCCAGTAGACGGAGTGCCATTTCTCGGCACGCAATAAGACACACCAGGTGCGCTCAGTCTCAAATTAGCCGATCAACAGGGAGGCAAAACTGGCATCCTGATGATCCAAGGCGCCAGCATGGCACATCATTTAGAAAATGGTCTATTATTTTTGTGCAAGCATTAAAAATAATTTACTGTCCTTAAAGTCTTTGATTTCCCCAAAGACATGACAAAACGTACAACAACCTGACAGGGTTTGTTGTATTGAGAGAAAGAAAAAAAACAACTAAAGAGTAAACTTAAAAACACCTGCTAGTTATGTACGAGGACGTGATACAGCATGGGGTGTTACCTGAGGTTTGAATGGGTCATACTAGTGCATACGCCTTTATGTGGAGAGCATCCAATCAAACTAAGTGCTTTTTTTTGTTGGTGTATACATTTTAAAACAATCATGCAATTTTCAACCTGCTGCTTTCTGCCTAAATGTGTTGATTAGAATTCAACCGTTGCTGCCTTTACCTGCTGTTGCTTACATTGCATGTATTCCATCATCACATATCCATTCATACAGTAACGTACAGTTACTGTATCAATACTCTGGGGGCATCACAGTGACCTGCATATGAACATTGGAGTTTCCAACCTAGATCAAAAACCGAAAAGAAAAATACCAGATATATTTAAGTCACATGGTCCGTGACATGTTCCCTTGCAGTGATGAGGTGGATGGTACACCCTGACAAAGAGACAAAGAGAGCCGGTGAGAGAGAGGCTTGTAAAGCCACGGTGCAGTCAGGGGCCACTTGGAGAGGTGAAAAAGGGAAATACATATTGATAAGATGCGGCGGTTAGGCCCCATAGCCCCTTTCCCAAGACGGGCCACAGACTGGAATTATAATGAGTGGGATTAACACCCCCTACCACTGCTGTTTCTAACCCCTCAGCCCCCCTACCCAAACCTCAACACAAACACACACACACACACACATGTACACTCGTTCCCCCACAAGCACTCCTTCTCCAGGATCTGCCCCGATCCAAGGACAGGAAGCCAAGTGCCAGCAAGGAACATACTGACATTAATTAACAACATCTGACACAGATGCCACGCTTGTACTCGCTCTAGAGGTGGTCCAGCACATTATTTCATTTTGGTTATTTCCTTTCATTTTTCCTCCCCCTCCACCCCTTTTTTTTTTTTTTTTGTCGTTGCTAGATTCACTTCTTAATCTCCTTGACATGCTGTCCTCTCTTTTACGTCAGGAATGCGAATTTGAACTGGCTTTGAATGCAATTAACTTTCCACTTGTCGGGGCCCTTTTGTGTAATTTTGAATAACCCCTCCGCTCGTAATAAGGGAAGCTATCAAATCTCATCGCGGAGAGATACACGCGGCGATATTCATCGACGTTCACACCTTTTGCTTTGCTCTAATCTATTTGCTCTCCCTGACACCCCAAATATTGTGACACCAGACAAAACACCGAGGGCCCCCAGTACGGCGGACCCCCGTTTGCTTCCAAGCCGCCACCCAGAAGCCGGCGTTCACAAAAGAAGAGCCGTTTCACGACGTGGCTCGGGGAGGCAAAGGTCAAGCTTTTCAGTCGGAAAGGGTAGTGAAAAGAAAAAGAGCCGTCGGGAGGTTTTTCGGTAATTAGGCGGGAGCTTTCTACCGTGCCGGAGTTCCACCGTGCCGAAGAGTGGCAAGCGACACGTACGTTCGAAAGCCTGTATCTCCGCTAATCAGCCGCCCTCAAACAAAAATAGACGTGTGACTTGCCAAGTCGTCTGCAGACGTGTTGATAAGACACACATGTCAAGTCATTATTTGTGATGCAACTTTTCGAGAGGGAAGAGAAGCAAGCGCCCAAGCGCCGCGAGCCGTGCAAACCCCAGAACAAAGAGCAGAGGTGAGGATGAGTAATAATCCCATGCTGTCTGGAGGGATCGTTCACCCATCAGAGGCCCCCTGCGATCCGCCGAGAAGGTTCTGAGGGGGAAAATGTGGCGTTTTCTAAACTGTCCAGACACTTTGTGCCTCCTCTGCTGCTTCTCTTTGGTGGCAGCGGTGACCCCCGAGTCCCTCCTGAACTGCCTCCGGTAATGACCGTCGTACATCATGTCTTAAGTGCCGCCGCCCCGGTCGGGCCCGTGGTCGCCGGCCTGTCCGGCTCTCATTTCCATGTGACCCACCGAGTCCTGGACCCGGGCCACGGCAGGGAAATTAAAAAACGCATCGTTGCGATTCATCTTCTGAACGACTCCCGCCACACGAGGGACCGGACCACCGGGGAAAAGTCCTCATAAAGGACCTTGATGGCGATCCCATCAGTCCGAGTGTCAGCCGGCGAGGCGGGGACTTTGTTATGATTTGTTTAAGCGGCTAACCGTGTATCATTGTCAAACTAGACACGTGGGTGCAAAAGGTCTACGCTTCATATGTGGTCATGTGTGTGTTTTTTTTTTTTAAATAATAATCAGCTCAAATGTGTGTAAGAGCAGCTTTGAGTTCCACTCATCTGTGATCAATATTATCACATTTGCTGACATGTTGACAGTTTTAATTTCTCCTGAACTGGAGGATAAAACACCTGTCAATATTAGCAGAAAAAGTCCACAACCCAGGAGCCGAAGGGGTGGGGCCGCTCAAACGTTCTGCTGCCGCCACCTGCTGGTTAGCAGCTTTTGAAGCCTTCGCCCCCCCTCCCCTTTTTCTGCCATTCAAACTCACCAACCCCCCAAAGTAACCAACAGTAAAAAAAAAAATCTCTCCTGCCTCACTCTTCTCTTTTTCTTTCCTTTTTCTTTTTTTACAAATCCCCAAGCTGGATAAGTGTTTATTTTTGAGCTTGTAAAAAATATTTCCTTTCACCTTTTAAAAGCCTCGTCTGGTGTGTCCACATCATTGGAGTAGAAATACGGGCCTGTGTAACTCTATCATGCAGGGAGATAGATATAGACGGGGTGGGATTGCAGATATGGAGGTCAGCAGACAAATGGTCAGTGGCGGTGGGGGGATATCGTCTTTCATTAATTATTCTATAAAGAAAAGGAGGCTCTCTCGTCCTGAGGAGGCACCTGATGAAGAGGCCATTGTGCTGCGTTCAAAGGCCACGTGTTTTCCTGAAATCTCTTTAAGTCGCCACTCAAACGCTCCTGAGGCATATCTTGCAGCAGGCCGGAGTCCAGACAAAGAGACTTCTCCACCATTTATCTTCAAGCCGGCATAAGGTGCCTCCGCCACATTACTCTAAACACTGTCTTTTCAATCGAATAAAATAAATTCTAGTGCTCTCACTAATGGTCACATCGAACATTGACCACGGGAGGTAAGTCTAACAAAATTAGTATGCAAAAGACCTGCCCTCGCGAGGCCTATAATTTCCTTGCAAATGATTTCCGTATTTGAGGATGAAAGGAGGGAAAAAGACAATGGGCATTTTTTTTTTTTTTTTTTTTTGAGCGTGCATGCGTGTGCAGCTTCCCAATGCAAGCTGCATTTAAATAACTTAACCCACGACAGCAGGTGGGATGGGATGAAATAAGGTAAAAATGCAGAGTGGAAAGATCCGACAGTTTGCATCTTTTGATATTTAGTTGATAGGCTTTGGCATGACGCCCCGACGGTGTGAGCTGAGGACAAAAAAAAAAAAAAAAAACACACAAGTGCCAGAGAGACAGTGAGCCCTGAGAAAAGCCTTGCATTCTGCTCCTTCGCCTACATTCTGTGCAGCGGGCAGGCTGCTCGCTGCATGCTGTGACATCTTTTTCATGAGTTAACTTAATTAAACGTATATCCGCCTTACATTGTTTCGCCCAGACGGACTTTTAACTTTGAAATAAAGGTCGGCCACAGTCTGCAACTGCCTTTTTAAGTGAAAGGAAAGTTATTTAATTAAAAAAAAAAACGAGTGGTAGCAGGATTTTACTTCTAATAACACTTATTTTTAACTTAATTAAAGCGTCTCGTCGCTGCGCAGGCCTATAGGCTTTTACGCAATGCTGCATTTATTCAGACCACGAGACTATGAATGTTAATTGCACCGTTTCCGAATCATAAATACCGACATAAATCACCGGACTATACAATATTATGCTCTACTTTTTATGTCCCCTACGTGGTCTGCAGGAGTACATCCTCATCACTATAAATCACATCCCCACAGCTTCCAGGACTGTTGCAGGGACCGAGCGGTGCCCACACACTTTACGCAGCTTAGAGACCATTTCATGGTATTAATTTTAATGTACATAATGGATGGAGCTGTACTTCCCATGTTCGATGTCCGTTTAATAATCAATCATGATTTATAATGTGCATCATGGTATATTAAAATCCGGCCGGGGTAATTGTAATTTCTGTGATAAGTCATTGAAATAAATGAAGGGAAAGAGGTTAGAACCTCATTTTTATTATCTTTATTATCATTATTATTATTATTATTATTATTAATATTATTATTATTATTATTATTATTATTATTATTATTATTATTACTTTTTTACAAAATTCCCATTTTAAAGAATATTATTTCAGCTTTAATCTGAAGAACACCTGGTTGACTTTATTTAATATGCAAATCTTTGATAAGCAGTCAAAATATTGAACAAAGTGTTAAAATGTGTACACACCGTGGTGGTGGAATCTCAACCATTCACATGAAAGAATTTCACCTCTCCAAAAATCCCAAATTAATTAAAAGTAGAATTTCAATCTTTTGGAAATTAATTTTGGGAGGTCATCATTTATTAATATTTCATAAAAACCGAAACGTCCGTCACATTAATAAAGGAAAAACAAAGACATTCAACCTGCTTTTAACTCTTTCAAGGCGAGTTCTTATATTAAAACACTCTTATATTTCAATTTATTTCGTTTTTTAATGGTTAAATATTGATTGATTGTATAAATAAATAAAAAAAGAAGGCGATTTTAGAGTCACCAATTCAAGAACGATTTTGAATCGGAGGTGAACATGTATATTTGCGTCCTGACCTTTTAAATGTTGAACTCTAGAGAGTATAATAGAACTGTGTGTGTTTCCAGCCTCCCATTCAGCAGCAGTGAGAACAGAAGAGTGGGCGCCTTAGCCCTCCAGTGTACGTCTCTCTATGAGTCTGTGTCATAACCTCCATCAGGGTTTCATATTTCCCTCTTCCCTCATCCGTCCCAGCATGATAGCCTTAATATGCATGTCTCCGTACCGACACGCTCTGACTAAATGGCCACATTTGCACATCTTTTTTTTCCTCCTCGCAGCCTATGTCCAATCCCCTCGCTCCGTTAATGCCGAGTTAATTTCTTCCATCCAAAATAATACTTTGGCAAAATCATTTCTTACTAAAGTGCCACATCATTTATTGTGAGGACTTCGGTGAACTTCTGTGAAAAATTAATGCCTTTAATTTTGCTTGATGGCAACATCAGTGCAGCTCTGTAAATTGCACTTTAATGAGATTTTGCTACAGGGGATAATCTGCAACTGACGGAAAAAACATCTCCAAAACATCTGTAGACCTATGATTCCACTCTGACAGTCCGACCCCCCGTAAGTCTCGGAGCAGACGGATGAGCAGAAACACGGTCACTTCATAAGTGCAACTTTTGAAAGTTAAACAAGAAGTAAACTCATAGGATGTGTTTTCAGGAGTCTGATTGGGCGACAAGGACAGGAAATTTGATGAGATGCTCAATTTTAAAGGGTTTATTGAAACCTGAGGAAAGCCAAAAATAATCATCATCATCTTGTTATACTGAAGCATACCTTCAGACCCAGAAGGCACTGTGCAAACTAACTGGATGAATCATAAAAAAGAACAACCAAACAACCAACTTTTGCATCTGATGATTAAAAAAAAAAACGAGACAAATTCCATGCAGTTATTAAACATTTGATCACACAAAAAGAATGCAACCGAGCCAAATGGATCTGAAGCTCTGTGGTGTCGTGCTCCTTTCCTCGGGCCGTCCCATGGCGTGACTCTTCCAAGGAGACGCATTTGGACGGCGTCCAGCAAAAAAAAAAGAGTGTGGACCGGATCATCTGCGGCCCAAGCTAAGCCAAACCCCCCCCCCTCCAAAAAATTAAAGCTGACACATTCAATCTCGTCAACATGGCGTTTTTAATGTGTCTTTCTCACACTGTTACCTGATCCTCCTTTGCAGCACCACGAGACTTTGTTAATCTCATCTCTTTTATAGTTTCTCTCTCCCTTTCAACCGCTTTAACCCCACTGCTTTTCATTCAGCGTCGAGAGGAGCAGCCGAGAATGTGAGCTGCCCATGTCTCATTACTGTTTTACAGATGTGTCCGAAGATTTCCACCTCGTCTGCGTTTCCCCCTCCATTCCCTTCTTTATTTCCCCACGTCTATGTTTTGTCTGCCTCCTCGCTTCCTCCTCGCTGTCATGGAAACAATGCGTTTGCCCGAGCTAATTACAGGGCAGACGGCGAACTGCAAGGTGGGATATTGTGAGGAATGCTTGCCCCTTCGTAATAAATGCGATGCCGGATTGCAGGCAAGTGATGGAGCCCCACCCTGTCTGACATTTATGGGCCCATCCAAAAAGACTCCATATTTTCCATGTGCAACCCATGCAGCGGAGAAAATACATGTTTCCAAATGTTTCACGGTGAGAGTTTATCTGTGAACAAAGCGCTGCAGTTTCCCCATCTAGTTCTGATGAAACACCACACCTATTGGAGCACACACCCTACTTTTTCACAATTTGAGAAAAAGCAGGGGGAAAAAAACGCTCCCTACCGGGGGCTTAGGAGCGATTTTAAAGTTGTTTTAAACCAACAGTTTTCATGTGGTAGAGCAACCAAGCCTCTCGCTTCTGTGTTTTCCCCCCCAAATGTCACACAATTAAATCAGCTCCAGCGATGGTTTGCCGTGGTCAGTGCCAAGTTGGGATCACGCTTCCCAGCACGGCCCCGCGGCTCCACCAGACAACTCTTGTCTGGTTGGTGGCCGAGACGCACTGTTGGGATGGCAGCACCTGTCAGAGCCGGGCGCCTCACGCCGGCATCTCACCAGGAGCTCCCTGAACCCAAAACACAAACCGACTCTCCATCTCCAGCTGCATAAATGTGGCATCTCTGCTTCGACCCGCAAACACTTCAATCCCCCCAATAATACACCCGAGCCCAGCCGCTGTGTGTGTGTGTGTCTGTGTGTGTTGTTGTTGTGTGAGATTTTTTGGTCTTGGTCTCTTGCTCTCCCTCCTTCTCGCTCTCTGTCTCTCTCCATCTCTCGCATGATTTCCCTGACTCGAGCTCCCCGGGGGTTAGTCATCTTTGGTCATCAGCTCCACTCGCAGGTCAATTGTAGCAGCGAGTGGTCGGCCAAACAATGCAAGAAAAAAAAAACCCCACAACAACCCTGTTATAGGCATGAACCGCCGGCGTGCTCGTATCACCGGCGCATGACAAGATCAGAGCAGAGAGCGTGGCCATAAACAAGCCGATGAGTGGTGGGAGAGATTTGCTGAAGCACTTAAAATGGATGAGGAGGACACAGAAACCTGTCATATATATATATATATATATATATATATATATATATATATTTGCATCCAGCCTGCTTCTGTGAGTGGCTGAGGCTTTTTCCCCAGCTGATCTCCAGTCGGGGAAACATTCCTGCCGGGGCAAATTAACTGCAGAGCGTTTGCACACAGGCCCCGCCGCCTAATGAAGAGGCCCAGAGGATATTTGCAGGGTCACACAAAGGAGGTGGCGTCGATGCTGAATGAAAATTGGGCATTAAGCGGGGATGCCACGGGTAGCCTCGGAAAAACTACTGCAGGCCTCGCTTCTAGGGGGCATCACTGTGAGAGGATTGCCCTACCATTTTTTATTTATTTATTTAATTTCCGGGGAAATGAGATGATTATTCACAGAATATCTGCATGTTTAGTGGAGAAACTGTCATCATCTCTCTTCCCCTGCAGACCCACAAAAAGAAAAATTAGCATTTATTCGGGGGCCACAGGACTTTTATTGGCTCCATATGCAGGCTACAAACCCACAAGAAATTTCAATTTGAAGCCACTTAAATTCAACACTATTGCAGTCGTCTCCAACGACGAGGGCGTTTAAGTTTTAAGTATTAAGAGTGAATCCCAGAATGCCATTGTCGGAACGCCGCGCGCCGAAGGGAGGTGTACGGCGGCCGCGAGGCATCGCCCGCCAACGCCAGAAAAAAATACGCCAGTGATGTTTTACAACTAGCACTTCCAAGAGAGTTCCAACTGTTTTTGCCCAATATGAGGTAAAATGAAATTAATAGCACTGACCAATACGTTTTGTGCCAAGTCCCACAAGCTATTGTGATTCGGAAACCTGCGGTTTAATCTAATTGTTGAGTTACTGTATTTGAGGATGAGAATAATATTTAAATCCCATTCTTTTTCATCTTTATTCTCCATCTATTTATCCTCTCGGCTCCATTATTCTTTTCCACCGTGAATGTGCTGCGTAGTCACTTTCCAGTGGAGAAATGATCCAGTTGTTGTTCATCAAATTTTGGATCTCTTTTTTTATTTTTGCTCAGCTGCAATTACAGAACCCAACTATCCGTTTACTTGATGAATCCTCCTCCACCGTGTTGTTTGATGAATAAGGTAAAATACGTCAACGTTTGCACCACGAATAGTAATTAAAGTGAAAAATACTGTCACAATGTAAATCCTTAATTGGACTCCCAGAGAGATATTGAAAATTTGTCTTTAATAATAGGTGATGACTGGGGACAGAAAAACAAAGCGTGTTTGAAATGTGGCTCTGGAAGTTCAATTTATCACGACATGGAAAACAACTAATTTAGCACAGCTCATTCAGGGAACCACCGGGGCCGGGTAATGCACTTTTAATCATCTCACTTCGGCGCGGGGAAAACGGGAGAGGAGTCTCGTACGGGATAATGTTTCTCTAGGTGTTTTGCGAGATGTTCCATTTTAATAAGACGCGATTAATAATTAATCGGCGAGAGTGCCGGGTCTCAATCTGCCGTCCTTGGACTGCACTTGTGACATTTGTTCATCCAATCTGCTCACCTGAAGACCGTAAATAAAGACCTCCTTTAAAGTGCATGTCAGCGACTCCATAAACAGGCTGCTGGAAGTATCAGGACTTTATTATTTAAGCGATCAAATCATACGTGTGAGTTTGAATCTTGCACGGAAGATGAAAGTTTTTTTTTTTTGGTTTACTATTCTCTCATTAAAAAATGCTCCCAGCCATCTGTGGAGTGCAGCAAACACACCTGCTTCACCCTGGGCTTGTAATGGCTTTTCACAATGTGCATGTGGGTCTCTGACTATCTGGAGGAGAGAGGGTGGAGGGGGGGCTGTTATAGGCCTGTCATGCCAGGATCATCAACCAGACGCGCAGCACCTTGTATTCCACTCGCATAATTATGGATATTGTAAAGCATTCCCAAAGATCAATTTAGCCGCCTGCGTCACCAGAGGAGTTATTAAGCCACTTTGTGTTGGATTTCAATGTTGGTAATGCGGCGCGTTAGAGCACACCCGGCTGCCTGGATTTGGAGCAGAACGTGGACTCGAGGCAGGATACGAGTTTGTTAGTGGAGTCGTGATTGAAAGATATCCGTTTAGCCACGGTATTCAAATCTGTTGATCACAAAATGAGACTGACCTCCGAACGTATTGATGGCATATTGGATAGAAATGTCCCAGAGGTGATCCAGGGGTTAAAACTCCATCTGAATAGGAAGTCTTAATGATAATGTTGAACCCCCCCTCCCTTTTGAAGTCTCACACTTTAAACTGAAAAGGCTTCACACACAAAAAAAAACCAGAAGCAGTGAACCACATCAGGTGCCGAGATGAATGAACTCCAGCAAATGAACTTTGGCGAGACCCCTTTCGGATCCTTTGAACTTGCTATAGGGTCTGTTTCTGGTCTGTCAAGGGAAGGCTCGCAGTGTTGTGGTCACTCTGTGGAATGGTCATCAGGCTCCGGCCCCCATGCGCTCCCTCTCACTGCCAATGTATCTGTTTCCAAATGGGATTGACGCAGGCCTTAGACGTACCCTGCTGAGGTCCTCTGAAACCAGAGACCCTTGAAGTGGACGTCTGCCTGTGTCCAGCCTGCTCCCAGAAACCCCTTTCAGATCCAAGGGCTCCAAATGTGGCCTTCTGCATGAAGACGTTTCGGACACAGCCTGGTCGGCTGGTCGGGTCCCTTCCCCCGACGCTCCGGCCCTCCACCACCACCACCACCTGTGCCAATGCTAACCACCAGCAGCCTCATGCAGACCAGGGAGCAGGACCACCCTGGGCTGGTCAGCAACCCCTGCTTACACCTGCCATAAAACTTAAAAGCTACAGTCTCATCCCCCGGCTTTGAAGTGTTCAAAGCATAGCTTAGTGACCTTTGATGCGACTTTGGACGCAACACATGTTCTGCACCCATGTAGAAACGCCGGCCTCTCGGCAGACAAGGCGGGATTGTTTACCTACATGTGCAAAACGTAAGGGCCAACGCATGGCAACCATGCATGGAGCCTCTATTCCCACACGTCAAGTTCCCCATGGTGGGAAGCCGACATGAGTCGGGCCGGACGCCGCTTTGAGCTAACGTTTCCAGCCACCATGTGTTCAGCATTACTTCCAACACTCTCTCCGTGTCCTCGAACTGACCACCGGGCCGCCGCCGGCCTTAGATGTGGATGGATGCTCATTTGCTTTTAGCATTATTTTGGATATCAGGAAAGCAAAAAAATACATTTACATACTTATTTTAAACCCATGAAAATGTTTCTGTAGCACCAAGTATTGGAAGCTGTAGGTTTGCCTGGTTGGATTTGTAGAATTTAATTGGATATTTTCTGTTCCAAGTAAAATTTTTGCCATTTTTTGCATTTTGTTGTAGTTCTAATACAGCTTCTGATATACAGACATTCGTATTTTGATGAAGGAAGTATTCAGATCCCATACTGTACAAATACTCCGTTACAAGAAAAACCCTTGCATTGAAAATGAAATGAAGGTATTATGTATGAGTATTATCAGCAATTTGTATAAGTTTCAAAAGCATTTGACTTTTGTAGTTGGTCGCGGTGGAGCGAAAATAAGTTTATCTTTGGACCGTATGGAGTAGAAATACTCAAGGTGTTTACTAAGGGCTATGTTGAGAAAATGTACTTTATTTTTTTACCTTTCCCCGTCACATTTAACTTATTTTTTTGTCAACTTTTGTTTAAAAAAAAAAAGTTGCATTCCTTAACGTACAGTTTGGAAATGATCAGAAGTTTAGCTATCCGTGCCGAAAACCAAGTGTTGTATTGGCATTGTATGAAAAAGATACCTACCGCTAATTCATGTACGATACCGAGGTAGCTTACTTGTACTCTGCTCCATCATGATGTACAAATTACATCAAGACTTACTTTTAACTTGACATTTGCACAAGAAGCTTTCAGCTAAACTACCAGCAACAGAATGATCCTTAAACGTACATGAAACAATTATATGAAGCTCTGAAGGAACTGCAGATGCTTCTATTCTTCTCTGCTTTCATTTCTTGACTTGTATTTTTACATTGCATTGCTGCTTTTTCTTAATTAAAGGATCTGAAATCTTCTCCGACCACATCTCCAGGGTTCATTGACAGCGGCTCCCAGCTACAAATGCATGGCGAGTACATAAAACTATATTCTTGAAATACACGTCAGCTAGCATCTTAAACATGCACGCGGTTACAACCGTAATGTACTGTGCACATGTCGCGGATTACGTCCAGCCTCTCCCTCCTCTCGCAAACAGCACTGTACGAAGAGAAAAAAAGGGCTGGCTGTTTTACAAGGCGTTAAATATTTGACAGAACAGTAAGCTCATAATTACACAAGACCACGGTTGTGTGTAAATGTCAAACAAAAGCGGGCTGATATATAGCCAGCCATGGGGTTTACATGCTTCACATGCTAGTGTCTGAATGACAGGGCCTCGAGATGATGTAATTACAACACGAGAGGCTCTATAAGCGCGCGCACCGTCACAGTGTGCTCGGAGTTAAAATAGCACGCGGCTGAGTCTGAAATAACCTGGTAGCAAAACACAGGGTCCCCCTTTATTTACACAATGTGTGCCAGACCTGCTGTGCATCGTGTAAGTGTACCAGCCATGAATCTCAATTGCAGTGCAAATACTGCACATAGGATAAGTTGAAACATAACCAGGCAGATTTTTTTTGTGTGTGGTTTTTTGTTTTGCAACCAATCGGAGAGCTTGTTCTGCTGACGTCTTTCGCTCAGTGGAGCCAGAGGAGCTGGCCTTTCGCTAACTATAGACCGAGAAATCCCGAGCGTGTTTCTTTTTGGCCTCGGGGGGCGGGTGGCCCACGCAAATGTTGATGAGGATGAAACGGCAGCGTCTGCACCGTGACCTTCTGGAATGTGCCTTCAAAGAGGATCCTCTTGCGGATTTCTCAAGAGGATCTCACTCCCGTGGCACCGCCTTGAAACCGCCGTTTATTCACTCGGGTTTATTCACTCGGGTTTACCCTGCGATTTTACACGGAGAGTGCAGTATGAAAATGTCATACCTGGTCTGCACTGCTGCCTTTCTTTTTGCACCCAAAGTCAGTCGTGGTTCCTGTGGTTCCTGTGGTTCCCGTCGGTGTGTCCCACTCACCAGGGCCTGAAAAGTATCAGTCATGTCAGCGATGTAGTAAAGTTCCAGCGCGGCGCATGCACGGTGACGCAGACAGGAAGCAACAAAACCGCATCGTGGCTCAGCGACATGCCTGGACGTGGCGAGCAACGCGGCACATCCATGACACCATAACAGTAAAACAGTGTGAGGGGAGAAGCTGTCGACACTCCGATTTCAGCAGACGCCACTTTAACTTTTAACGTTGACGGGTGTAAATCAGGAGGCCATTTTGAAATCCTTGTTGAAAGTGTGTGTGTGTGTGTGTGTGTGTGTCCACATAAACCCTGCCAGCATGGGACTCCCCCGGGGGGGCACGCCGACCTCCCATCCTCATCTCTGCCAGGCAACATTTTAATATCTAATTCTTCTAATTATGTCCAACATCCCCCCCACATTACTGGTAATTAAAATGCTTGGCCTTTAAGCATTTTTTATTTTATTTTTTTGCTGTGTAAGCTTAACTTTGAGGAGTGTTTTTTTTTCTTTTTTTATTGGAGCATTTTTGAGCTATGGGGTTAGAAAAAGAGGGAGAATCTGTTGTCTGGGGCCTTAAACGCCATAATTAAGATTAGCTGTTAAACGCAACAAATACAGAAACCATGTGTTCCTTAACTCCTGTCTTAGTTTAAGTGATTTATGTCGAAAAGCCTACTTTTTATGAGTTAGCATGTAGTAATAATTAAGTGGTAATAAACCTAACATTAGATCCTGTATCCATGCCAGGATAAACAGGTGAGCAAACTCCTTCCTGCTTATTAAGAGGTGAGGAAACTGCGTTTAAGTGGCTTCAGCCAGCCACTCCATCCCTAGTTAAGGAAGGGAAATCAAGCACAACAACAAAACTTCCGTTCTTTCTCTAAATCTTCCGACCCTCTTTTCAGACATGCCCAGCCCCTCCGTTCCTTTCACTCCAATGGGACTCTACGGAGAGCCCCCTTTGTGCTCGGCAGATCAGGCTGTGTCCGCTACTCCCACTCCTTTCAATGGAGAGCAAGAGGACTGCTAAGGGCTGGAACGACAGTGTTACCCATGCAAGCAGAACATCCCTCTCTTTTTGTGCAGTGGGTTGGTGAGGAGGCAGTGGGAAGGATGCGGTCAGTCTGCTCCGGGATAATGGAGGGCTGGGCAGCTGCCTGTGGGACAACAAAGGGACTAGTCTCCTGTTAGGCCTGTTTACTTTAGTGTTGTTTCTATGCCGCCTGCGTGTCAGCCTACCTGAAAGGGCGTATGGGTAAAAATGTGCGTTGGCCTTACAATTGAGACATTACAGCCACCAGCTTCCCCCCGGTGCTGTGGAGTTTATTATAGGCAGGAAGGGAAAAAATACGAGGGGAGAGAATTTAGCTTGACTTTCATTTCATTCTAGGTGATGTAGTTTGAGTCCTTAAAGGCACATAAAAGGACCATTTTATTCCAATTTATAGCAAATAACAATGTGTAAATATTCACGGGAGTTTTAGTGCGTTTGACTCAAATTGGTTGCGTTTTTTGTGAACGAACGACTTGACGTTTTAAAGCTTAAAACATATTTTTGGTCATAAAAAATAATAAAATAAAACAGCCTGGCACCTTTCTCTCTTTACAATGAAGACACGTTGGTAAAGTGCTTTTAAAGTCACTTCCAGAGGTCCAGGCCGACACTTAGAAGTCAACCCCGTCCATCTTTTCTTCTCCTTGAGCCTTTGATCCCTTGTGTTCTCCCTCTCTCTCTCCTGCGCCAGATCTGTTCTGCGCTGAAAATTCTTTAGTTTCCCATAGAAACGTGTCCTTTCCGCGGGGATATTGATGTTTTTTTCCTCGCAGGGGTTATGATATGGTGAATCAGAATCTCAAAGCCGGGGGGACAATACTCGCATTCATGCTTGTTTTTTTCTTTTCTTCTTCTTTGGTGCCTTTTGTCGTGTTTTTTTTTTTTTTTTTAGTCTCCTTGTTCAAATCCTCATTTCTCAAATGAATACAAATATTTATTCTGTCAATGTCTGCGCTGCACTCACTCCGGACGCTTCTCTAAAGCATTCAAGTCTTTGTCGGAGCAGCAGGTTGCAACGCCGAAGACGCGCGAGGACGCGGAGACGAGGACACGCACGCGCACCTCTTTTTTTTTTAATATTATTATTATTATTATTCGGGTTCACCTCACAAACCCAAACTTGAACCAAAACTTACAAGACGCGCGCACTTTGGAGGAACTATCCATCCTGGATGTCTATAAATATTCTGCTGGATCTCTTTTCTGCACAAATAATCAAATGTAGAAGTTGGCCTCGCTTACATGCTAAGGTACATTAGCACCCTGTTGTTGTAGCCCAGACATGGATCCCAGATGCTAACTGGACGCGCGCTGCAGAGACTTGGCCACAGCTATAAAAAGCTTCAAATTCCTCGAGTCGGGGTATTAAATCGACACCCAGGCCTTTCTCCCCCCCTCCTCCCCCTCCTCCCTCTCCTTTCTGCGGCCTGACATGTCTGCTAGACCACGCTTTCTCTTCGCATTGTCGCCCTGACATCTCAACAATGTACATCTTCGGGACGCCATTTTCGGAGGCCTTTGATCTGCAGACCGAAAGGAACAAAGTTATGGAGAGAAGGGGATGATAGAGGAGGACTGACCCCCCCTCTCTCTCTCTCTGTGTCTCACCCACCACCTCCAGTTTAAAAAAGCAGGACAAGAAATTGATCATCAGTCCAGTTCATGAAAAGATAAACTCCTTCCACTGTCATCTCTCATGTAAAATAACTGTAATCATAGAAATAGAAGCCCACATATTAAATAATGTGTTTACAGTTTTGATTTCTTTACATCTTCTTCACTAAAATCCACCATCCTGTAATTACAAAGAGGAGAAAAGACTAAGAAAAGTGGCCCTTAAGGCTGTCAGAGTCTCCATCCCGACCCTGCCCTAAACATTAATTATGATATTCTGCAGGTCTCGCGGGAGCTCTTCCATTTGACACAGTCTGTGCAATCTCTTGTTTTCCGCCCTCTGATCTTCACCTCGGAGCCAAACGATGAGGACGTACAGTAACGGGTGCAATAACTCCTCTTTGGGGTAAAACGCTGCAGCCCACCGGAAACGTGTCGGAAGGCCGCCGCTTCAGAGCTCAACCAGTGTGTGTGTGTGTGTGTGTGTGTGTGTGTGCATTAGTAACAGTTTGTCGGGTGCCAAGATATTCCATCAGGTCATTAGATGTCTATTAAAGTCCTCTCGGGTCAGGATTTAATAGACGCAAAGTTCATCACACAGCAAAGTGTTAAGTTCCCTTTCAAGTTGGTAAATGAGTAGTTTGATGAGTTTTTAGAGACTTTTTAAACTTGGGTTTACTTTAAAGATTGATTCTGTGGATCAGGAACTGTAGTCCTGCATCATATTTGAAATTTTCAAAAACAAGGAGACTCTTTTAGTGCCATTTCTATGCCGCTGGGATGTTTCTATGTCAACCGTTATCACTCCAGCAGTTCAATTCTATTATATTTATCGTGTCATATCACAACAGAAGTCCTCTCAGGACACTAAACACATTGAGGACGAGAATACGCTCATGATTTTCAGAGTCAACAGCGACACAAATCTCTTAATAGGCCTTTAGGCAGAAATCTTGCAGCCCATCCTTGGGTTCCAACTGTTGGTAGTAGTATATGGTAGTATTAACAGAAGATATAGGATCAACAGTGGTAATTGAGTTCCACCCAAAAGTTGCACGTCACATTCAACATTGTATCATTTCTAATATTTCAATCCATCCATCTGAGCAGAGACTCCCCCCACCAACACTCAGCGGTGTAATTATCACCATATAGAGCCGTTTGATGGAGCGTTATGATGAGGGGGGGGTTCTGCTGTCTCTGTTTTCCATGTCATCTCACAGGCCGCCACTCATGATGAATGAACACATTCCTGCTCCCCTATAGGCTGCTGGCGACGCCATCACGTCCCTCCTGTCATAAACAGCGGCCGTTTACTGCCTCCTTTAGTGTTTCTATCGCTCCCAAGCAACTTTCCTGCAGTTTGCTGTGTGAACGCCGAGGGCAACCGCAACATTGACATGATATTTGGAAAAACGCACAGTTAGAGTGTTGGAAGGAGCTGTTTTGTTAGAATAACACGTGTGTGCTTGTATTTCTGGTGATTTATTATATTTTATTGACATGATTCAGTGGTTCAATAGTGTAAATGGAAGTTGTTCATATTTTCGAATTTATTTTTTTAAGTTGCATTATTAGATTTATTTTTTAAATTGTTTTGAATTTTAAATGATCAAAACAGAAAACAATACAAACATTTCATCCTTTTTTTAGACACCACCACAGTTATTTTAAGGAAGTTAAGAATAACTGACTGCCTTTACAAAACAAAACTGTGTTTTTTAGAAAGATGATGGTTATGTTTCAGATATTTGGTTGCAGCTTGTTATTTTATTTATGTTTTATTGTTTTTTTGTTAATATTAATAATTGCTACTAATACATGGTAGATTATGATAATGAAAAAAATCTAAAAATCTATGTTTTAACCCTTTATAATGAGTTATATTCTTGCAGTGATTCCATTCTTGTGCGTAAAGTGAACCAGCGTTTGTTTCCAGTCCAACAATGACGGACAACACCCGGAGGAGTCCAGAGACCCTCACGTCCAGCCAGCAGAGATGCAGGTAGACCTGTAGGCGTGAATGGGATCGAGTTGATCCCTCCCGCGGTATGAATGAAGCACGTGCGCGCGGAGGCTTCACGGGGGCCCTTCGGTGCGTTTTTAACGTGTTTGCAGCACAGAAGCGAGGCATGAATCATGTTGGCGCGTTCACACACGTCCGGAACATTCACCCATTTAACACTTTCCCCATCTTATGTCAGTGTGTTTTTTGGTGTTGGTAAAAAAAAGTTTACCAACACCCTCGAGCACTTCCGCGCGCGCACAAGCCGCTGAATTGGACGCGTCACGGCCGCGCATGTCCCCCCTCACAAAAGACAATTGTGATTTAGACAAACATTGGGGGGAAAACATAAAGGCAAAGGTCAAGTCCTCTCTCGGTTCAAGTGTGCTCCGATTCACCTACAACACAACGGGCACAAAGAGTTGCAGCTACCTCCGTCTCCAAAAAGGGGATGTGATTACATGGCTTTGTGGAGGAGGAGGAGGGAGGAGGAGGAGGAGGAGGAGGAAGATGCTGATTCTCAACCTGATTCGGGTGAAATTAAGAGGAAGAGTATCCTCTACAAGTCAGCGTGCCGGATCAGCCCTCCTCCCCTCCCTCCTCACCAACACAGACCGAGAGAGGATTCCACATATAATACTATTATTATCATTATTCTAATTATCATGCAACCCCAAAATATGCATTTTTATACAATTGAACCATCGGGCTGTGCGTGTTTTTTCTTCTTCTTCTTCCCCCCCTCCCCGTATTATTATTATTGCAAGTTCAATTATTTCTAGAACAGAGGGATTAGAAGAATAAGTAGTGTTAATTGCGCGGCAGGTATAACGAGCAGGTCTAATCCTTCTTCCCCCTCTTTGTATTGAGTTTTTGTGGGCTTAATGAGTGGCAGGTAGGGCTGCTTCCTGCTTTCTCACATGCTCAAATAGGCCTCTCGCTGCTTGCCGTCCTGGACCCTGGCTGTGTACAGGAAACAATTGATTTCGAGCATAAAGTTAATTATGCCTAGAAATTAGACAGCCTTAACGTCGGGTGAGGACTCGGAAGGTGGATTTCCTGACAGCCCTTAACACACTCTCACGTCTTTCACGGGTTTTTTTTTTTTTTTTGCAATATGTGCAATAATGGGAGGGAAAACGACACTTACCTTATCTGCTCATGCATTGGTTGGCTCTTATTTTTAGCACACACATGCATATATCCCATAGAATAAAAATAGTTGCTCTACCAGTAGGCGAACATGATTTATCCAGTCTTAATGGTGAAATTGGAGAAATAAATGGGAGGAAAGAATCCTTTGGGCTCTGCACTTAGTCTGAGGAGTTTCCTAGGCTACACAAATCAGCATTATGAAGATAGTCTGGAGCTCAAAGAATGTCGCAGTGGTCGACTTATTATTGCGAGCGAGAAGGGGGGGGGGGAAATCGTATTGAAACTTTTCCTTTTGATGAATTAACTCGTGGACAGGGAGGATAAGCCGCCTTGCATCGCGCCTCCTGCGCTGAAGTAGGAATAATTTAAAAGAAAAGTCCCGCTTTGTGTCGCTTTGGACAGAATCAAGTGCCTTTTCATTTTGGTTCTATTTTGCAAAGTCATTTCACATCGACTAAAAAGTATGATTAATGTTGTTGTTATGATTATGAGTGTCAGTGCAGCTGAAACGAGCCTTGTCAATAAAGTTTTCACGGACAGATAAAGAGCCTCTGACCTCTCCGAGAGGAGCTTTAACCTACATATGGTTTACACGTCAAACTCAAACTGCCTGCCGCTGAAAGGCTTTTTTTTCTCCTTCTTCTTCCTTTCTTTAATTCTATTACCGGACGTGGGCTCGCTTTGTTTCAATGCTGTCGTATCAAAATGATTGACAAAGTAATAAACGCGTCATGCTGCTGCATCTGATTACGCCGCGGCATTTGCATTGGACATCGAGGGGGGAATATGACAACCTTGACACGCTGGGGATTTGCTCTGTCAAATAAACACGTCTCCAAGGATCTATATTGTTGCGCGGCGACAAAAAAAACCTCCCCGTTCATTGAATTTCAAAGTGTTTCAGTGTTCGTGTAGTAATTTTATTTTTTTGAGAGTGGGGATGTGCAAACGTTGGGTCAAAGATTGAAGAAATAATAAGAACGAATGAATAAATAAACGCTTGGCATGATGCGTAAATTAACGCCACACTGGCAACACCGTTCCATAATTAATATCTCCCCCATATCTTCCTCTATTTCTTCGTTTCACAGGTCCAAGTCCTTTTAAGTGCCTCTTGACGTTGTAGTGGTCACACGCACTGCAAAGAAATATCCATTTAACAAATCATTCGTGACATTTCTTTCCTTCTTGAGTTGATTTTTTAACTCAAACTTGCGTCCAATAAATGTTAAAATAAAACCGATAATTTATTTCGATTTATTTATATATTTTTTTTAAATAGGAATACTATTTTGTGTTGTCTATTTCGTTTTTTTAAAATAATCTCAATAACGTAATATTTTTTTTTCTTTCTACAGGCTACTGGCGTTATAGATGGAGTCCATTTATATCCCATGGTGTGCCCACCTACAGCAGGTGTCCTCGTGTCGCACCGTGTCAGCGGTGGCCTGACATAAGTATAATAATAGTTAATAGAGCGTGATAGAGAGAACGGTATTAAACCTAACAAAGATGTGTCAAAAGCAAAAAAAAAGAGCCTATGTCTTCATTAGCTTGATCTCCAAGGACCGTCGAACATTTCATTAGTTTGTAATTTATGAATGTTTGACAAATATTAAAGAGTATGTAAATATGAGGGGGCATAATGTCTTTCCTGCGGGAGACTGGCGAAATGACCCGAAAGTCTTCGATCCTGCTAGACTGATCGCGCGCATTATGGCTCTTCTCAAACTGTGCGTTCGCGTGTCTCTTCGGAACATATTTCCCATCCGACGTGTGAAATAGTGCAGATAAACCAATGATTCATAATGCTGGCAGCATTTGCATCTCCTAATATGTGTTATTTTTTTGATGTATGATGATGCACTGCCTCTTTTTCACCATGTGTGTAAATGCACTTCTGCCATTATGGCTTTGGCTCAATCAGTAGGAGGCTTCTTTTTTTTTTTGTGGTCCTAAAACGGTCCATTTCCTTGTTTGTGAACCACTTCCAGGAACATCTTTATTTCTTTATTTTTATTTCAGCAGCCCCTGAAACCTCGGTGCTCCAAACATGAGGCCTCTTCAACATTTTGTTGCTAATTTAATATTTTTGTTGACTCATTTGCACTCTTTCGGATCAGGTTTTGACGCATTATTGTGCGCCAGATCGACTTAATCCCCCAAATTCAGAATAATGTATTCTGTATGATGCTAATCTGAAGTACACAAACTCGTAATCTCAGGGTTCAGAATTTAATTTTAATACATTTCTTCAGCGTGTTGTCACGTAGAAATCTTTCAGAAATCTAGAAGACTGTTTACACTTTAATCCCCCTGTTTCACGTGCACGCGCGTCTGCAAAGTCCCCGGATATTTAGGTTTTGCGTGTTTGCCCGAGTCTCAAGCAACAAGTCCCCTCCGCGCGCGCACGCCGCTCTCCGCGTTAACGAAGGAAGTCATCAACGCGCTCCCGCTAACTAGACAGACCGCGAGATCAACCCGACGAGGAGCCCGATCCCGGGATCAAAAGGGGGGGACCGAAGAAAGCGGGTCTCGCCTGATTCATTCATGCAGCTGCATTGAGAGCGGGGGCCAACAGGCGTATCATACACTGAAAGGGGGCTGCTATTCAGGGTGCAGGTGTGAAGTATGTGGCACATTCTGCCATATAATGTGGAGGTTGTTAGGAATCCGTGTTCGGGCCTGGATCTGGTGGGTGGGGGGGGGGGGGTTGGAGGTTGGAATAAAGTTTCCTCGATTCTGTGGATGACGGTAATCCTGAAACCTGGGGGGGTGGTGCAGGTGGAGGGGTGGGGATGGGGGGTGCAGTGACTTTTTGCCTGCTATATACAAAAGCTACCGCAGGGGTGTATCCTTAAACGTGTTTTCTTTAATACAGGGGAATACACTTAATTTCGCTTTAAAGGTGGTCATAAATCTTTACGACGGAAGCTCGCGGTGGCCATGTACATCACAGCCACGTGATCTTGTGAAACACACACACGTGCGTTATCAGTGTCAAATATTCACTATTCACTACGAGCTACTTAACTTGTGGGTGTGTGCTGTATAAGTTCGCCTTTTGACCCTCAGGTCTGCATATTCCATCAAGGGGAGTCACTTGAACGCTCCTTCCCAAACTGTAAACTGGTTATATCATAATATCTGGATGGTGGAAACAGACGTAGAAGTAAAAACGTAGCGGTTTGCTGACTATAATGACAAGAAAATGTTGTTTTTCTGCTCTATTCTTGCTTCCCCGGTCTGTTTCCGGCGGCTCTGTTGCACCTGTCCCCCTGCCTTTCTCTTCATTATCCCTGCCAATTTCGGCCACTTCATTCCTGATAATTATGACCTGGTTGGTTGGTGTCGGAGGTGCTGATGGTGGTGTTGGTGTTGGAGCGTGGAGGGGAAGGAGGGGAGTGATGAGGGGAGGGGAGGGGGTGAGCGAGGCTTTTACTCCTAGACTGCTAATCCCCCTATTAAAAGGGTTTTGTTCAATAATGCCGGACAGTTTCCGGAAGTAGGATTACCGCCTCCATTATTTTACAAAGAAATGATATTTCACACTCAGATGAGCCTCAGGACGCAGCAGTGGCGTTGAGAGGAGCCTTGTGAGGAATTGGATTTCTTTTCTGTTGCGCTCTAGAAGTTTAAAAACCTCCCACTTCCTTTCTTTTTTACCCCCATTTCTTAAAAAAAACGTCATAATTAATGTGAGTATATGTGGAACTGCATCCGTTTCCTGTTGTTGCTTCAGTGGAAACTCTATTTTTCTCTCACGCGCACGTCTCTAGCCGTGCACGCGCGCACACACACACCTGTTCTCGTTTCGTGACCCCTTTTTGGCTGATATCAGATCAGAGGTCGTCGCTCGCAGCAACAGTCGTCCCATCTCTCCTGCTCACGCGCTCTTTAGCTCGAGATACTTTTTCTTTCTTTTTTACGCAACAAACCGCCTTCTCGCACGAGCCCCATTTCTAATTGAAGACAGTGCGCATGTATTCGGGTAAAAGTCGTAAAATGTTGCGCGTAAAGGTCACCAAACTCTCGCGCGCACGGGCCTTCAGCGCTGGTGCGTGATTTGGTTTCTCTTTGTGGCTTCCAAATGAATCCAAGGCTGCGTTTTCTTTGATCCGCGCCTGCAGTAAAGATCAAATTCAGAAATACTTTGGCAAAGGGAGAGGGAGAGGGGGGTAAAATGACACACGGACCTCACGTTTTAACTCTCTCTGCCTCTCTTTTTTTTTTCTTCTCTCCTCCAAACGAAACGACTCTTTAAATGCCGCCTATCTTTCACTCTCAGCGCTGAATGGAAAATGTTTTTACGCGACTCAGTTAGTTCTTGTCCGTTTTGACGAGTGGAACGAAAAGCTTTAGACGGCCCAATAGAGAGGAGCCCAATAGAGAGGAGCCCCAACAAATCGGCCACAAAAGGCTTTCCGTGTCATCAACGTCGTTCAGACGACCTAGAAGAATCCCTCTGATATCAACTTCCACTTCAAAGACTCCCACTTTCAATTGAGATCCAACTATCTTGTTGTTTTTCTTTCTTTTCTTTTCTTTTTACGCACAAGAGCTGGTGCCAAAAAAAAAAAGCCCCGTCATCCCCACCTTCCTTTATTTGTTTTGTGTTTATTCTCGTCTCTTCTGTCACGCACTTAACCAAACTCTATAAACGTATCAGAGACTGTTAGCTTGTGTTGTTTCCTCCCACTTCTCCTGCGTTAGTCAAGGCCGAGAGTCAAATTGACCTCTCAGCCAAAAGTTCCCCCCTAGAGCTCTTCTTTACCTTCCTGTTTAGCTGTTTACACTTACACGTTTTATTTTGAAATTCAAAAAATTCAAAAATGAAATAGTTCCCAAAGCTCCAAAAATAAAAAAAAGCTTAATTTCAATACATTTTCAACGTCTATTGTTAACTGTGTCATTATAGGCAGCAGAGCTTTGGTGGTTTGACATATTTCCTGTACAGAGGCTAAAATATGATTCTGGTCTCATTGAGCAGTTGGGTCCTCTTGCAGTGCAAGTCTATTATGGTGCGGGACAACTGCCTTTTAGCGGCTTCTCCTTTGATTGTCGTAAAGTAGGCCCGGAGCA
The DNA here is from genome assembly GCF_963514095.1 of Eutrigla gurnardus. Lineage (NCBI taxonomy): Eukaryota > Metazoa > Chordata > Actinopteri > Perciformes > Triglidae > Eutrigla > Eutrigla gurnardus. Next base: position 4,475,923 of record NC_139929.1, on the reverse strand, counting down.
AAAGAATATATTTTTTCTTCTTTATGCTGCCCTCGTCTGCAATATAAAGGACATAGATTACCGTTTCCTACCCCATGGGAAGCAAATATTACATTCTTTAGAGCGGGCTTTTGAGCCCACGGACTTGGCCCCATATCATTTGAGTTTGACTCGGCCATTGCCATAGAAATCTTAATTCACCATGAGGATTCACCGTCGTGAAAAAAAATGTCTCTTTGTACAAAACGCTCTTTGAAGTCTGGATCGGGGATCTTGTAGCCCCCTTTCTGTCCAGCTCTTCTGCCCACGTCTGCATCAAAAAAATAAAAAAAACACAGGCTGAGAAACTGAGATTTAAGTTTTCAAGTCGCCCAAAATAACGTGTATTTAATGTGTCGTAAAGGACCTTCCATTATGTTTTATTGCTTATCTGAATATGAAAATTGGACGTGGATGTATTATTACTGGAACTTTCCTGCAGTAGATGTGTTTTTAATAGAAATATTATTTTTAAAGACATGACAGGGGAAAAAAGTGTGCATACGTTCCCACAGATTTTTTTTTTAAAGATAATTGATAAAGGTTTGTGAATTCCACATAGAACCGAGTGGCCCAGCAGAGTTTTTCACTTTAGTCATACAAGATTTATTCAAATTACTCACAAATTACAAGGCAATTCGGTACGCAGTTTGAGTGCCGCTGGATTTCAGATATTCCAAAAAAAGAGAAAAAAATATATATATATCGACGACAATGATACAAAATCACAAAACGCCCACTTTGATAAAACATTTATAATTTCACGGTCGTATATCAAATACTGCAGGCGTATGAAACAGTTAAAATGTTAACCCTCTGCACAAATAAAAATAAAAAAAACAATGCTGTAAACATACAGTTTGTACAAATAACTGCAATAACCAATAAGAAACTGGTTGGAGACAAAACTATTAACATCAACACATCGAAACTTGTACAAAATTTACAAATGTACATTTTGTTGTTTGTCCTAATTGAAACATGCACTTTGGTTCGATCATACAAAATCATTTCATTTCAGATTTGGAAAAATAAATAAAAACATATTGAAGTCGAAACTCGAATTTACAAAAAAAGAAAAACTGGTTTTACACCAACATGCCTAGGCTACAATAACGAACCACATAGTCTAACGGATTTACACGACTCTCTCCACAAGTGGACCAGTGGGCCGTCAGGACCTTTTTTAGGCATCGAGCCAAACGTTTTGAGGTTTTTGAAAATATATTCTTTTTAATTTGCCTGGAAATTAGCACGTCATTAAGGGCCCCCACTTTTTTTTCCCAATGTGGTTGAATGCGTCTTGGCTCTGGGTGTCTGTTTGGTGGCTCGTCCAACAGGAGACCATAGTGGGCCCTTCGCAGGCGTGTGTGTAGGCACCGCAGCCAAACCACGTTTAATAGTTAGGCTCTTGGAAATGGGTTCTGTCACTTTCTCAACTTCTCTTTGGAGTCGGGATTAAAACGCGTCCCTTGGCTCCGGGTTCCTGTAAGGTGGCTCGTCCGCGGGGTCTGGTGTTGAGGGCCCGCTGGGCGGCGTCTGGGCACCGCTGGCACCTGAACTGTGGCACACGTACCATTCACTTAAATTCGCGGGCTGCGAGGCTCCCACCGGCTCCGACAGCACCGAGGAGCCCCCTGGCTCCCGGCCCAAGTCCGAGGAGGGGGAGACCAGGGACGGGGTGGACGACTCGTAGCCCGAGCTGGGCGGGGGGGACTTGCAGTGCACCTTCATGTGTTTCCTCAGGGAGCTGGGGTGCGTGTAGGACTTATCGCAGCCTCGCACTTTGCAGTTGTAGGGCTTATCGCTGGTGTGGACGTGGGAGTGCTTTTTCCGGTCGCTGCTGTTGGCGAAGCGTCGGTCGCAGCCGTCGAACTCACATTTGAAGGGCTTCTCACCTGTAAACAATGATGGGGACATAATCAGATATGAATCAATACATTATACATGGAGAGAAAGACGGGATGATTCATGTTCACTCAAGGCATCGTGTTATTTATTTATTTTGATTTATTTAAATAAATATGTATTTCATTTCCCATCTAGCAGCTTTATAGTTTGGGACAAATATGTATTTTTTAAATACTAATAATGTCAGTTCAAGCGCTTAGAATAAACCAAACAATATCCAACAAACTAAGAAATTACATTTTTTTAAAGTGTTTTTTTATGCCACTTTGATTATTTCTTTCTTAATGTTTTAAATTTTTCATATTGACTTTTTTTTTCCTTTTAAAAAGTGTGTCTGCTTGGACAGAGCTGCCACGAGTCTGGTGTAAACAGGGGGTCTTGAACCCCCCACCGTCCTGGGTCTATACCTGGCGTCTACATGCATCAGGGCATACGTCAAAACAGACAAGCTATGAGCACAGCGTAGCAGGCCTAAAACCAACTGAAGGAGGGGAAAAAGCGTGATAAATGAAAGTGTTGCCACAGCCATGGCTACACCTACTGTGTGCTAACGCAGCCAGTCTGCTGCAAAAAAAAGAAAAAAGAAAAAAAAGGTTGTGGACTGGGGTCTAATTCTGCGTCTCAATAACAAGTATTTCTACCTGATTATGACAAGGCAAAAGAAAAAAAGAAACAGTGAATAAATTACTCTGAAATCATCCACTGCTGATTTTTCTCCCCCCGATTAAAGCTTTTGAGAATATGTAATTGCCTCTGTCTAATTACACTTGCGGGTTGAATATCAATTTGACCTTCAGCTGCTGGGTTGAGAGAGCCAATCAAGGATATTAGTGTAGTACAAGAAAGCGTCGACGCGCAGACCCCAGGGGCAAGCCCCAGCCATAACCACACTTTCGGATAGGTTTTAAACATGATACCAAAAGACCAGGCCCCTCGGGAGTCAACACACAGAAATAATTTAACAGATTTGTACTTAGGTAATGTGAGCAAATTATATGAATAATACATAGGGCGCAGAAATGGGGGGCAGAAGGGGTGGGGGGGGGGGGTGTGTGCCATGCAGCCACCGAAGGAAAGGAATGCACTCATTGTATTCATTTACAAGTCTGACTCGACATTTTGAGGCCTTCTCTCTCTCTCTCTCTCTCTCTCTCTCTCTCTCTCTCTCTCTCTCTCTCTCTCTCTCTCTCTCTCTCTCTCTCTCTCCACAGCACGTCATTGTTTCACAGAGGCGAGCAGCCATGTTGTACCACTGTATGTGTTTTAAAGTTAAAACAGGGCTTGCGAGGCGTGCGCACGTCAGTGGTCGTGGACGCGCCAACCTGTTGGTGAATTATTCCTGCCGTCTGCACTTGTCAACTTGTTGCTCTCTGGCTAAAGGCGATCAGGGAGCTGATCGCTCCACGCGCACGCGTGTTATCCCACAATACACACGCGCACACACACGTCACATACCTCTGGGAAATAAAAGCTAATACGAGGCTATAGATGCTGAAATAAAACGACTCACTGTAGCTTTAAATGTAATAACACAATCCAACTTGATTTGTTGAAATAGATGAGCATGCATTAATAAAACACAGCCACAAGTTGCTGGAGGGGGGAGGAAAGGAAATAAAAGACATCATCACATCAGTCACAGTGGATGTGAAGACGTCCCCGCCAGTCATATGTGGACGCGCCCTGGCGTGGGCCTCACACTTTTGTTGCTGTGGTGTAAACAAGAGGTTGAACCGTCAAACGCCTGAGTGATCTGAATCCCGAAGCTCAACCTTTTGTACAAAAAAAAACACTCGCGTGCACTGACGCACCTGATAACAAACAGGTGGGCAGTAGTTGCGTGTTGATGTGTCAGCAGCACATTCATTAATTGCCATGACCAATCAGTGTTTTTTTTTTAAAAATGCGTAAAAAAATTTCAAGAAAATTCGTATTTAAAAAAAAAATCCAAAAATCTGAAAATTATGCAAAACATTACTTAACTTGTGTCTGGATTATAAGCAATGCATTTTTTTAAATTTCAACATGTAACTCCATAATTTCATTTTTCACATAATAATAATACATTTGTACAACATTTTGCGTCACTGACCTGTGTGAGTCCTTTTGTGAATTTTAAGGTTCTCGGACCTCGCGAACACTTTCCCACAGCCGGGGAACGGACACGGAAACGGTTTCTCCCCGGTGTGCACTCGAATGTGATTCACCAGCTTGTACTTGGCTTTAAAGGGTTTGCCTTCCCTCGGACACTCTTCCCAAAAACAGATGTGGTTCGCCTGCTCCGGTCCTCCGACGTGCTCCACCGTCACATGCGTGACGAGCTCGTGCATGGTGCTGTAAGTTTTGGAGCAAAGTTTCTTCGGCGATAGCTCCGGCTCCAGCCATTTGCAAATCAGCTCTTGCTTTATCGGCTGCCTCATGTAGCGGAAAAAGGCACCGGCTCCGTGGTGGTGGTGGTGGTGGTGAGCGCTCAGATTCATGTTCAGATTCAGACCACCGTAGCCGTGCAGCGGCGAGGCGGAGAACGGATCAGCCCTGGAGCTTGCCACTTGACTCAAGTGATCGGACCGAACGTACATTTCTCCAGGTAGTCCTAACCTTATTTGTCCATTCAACGCTTGGCCACCCGGTGATCCGCTCGAAGACTGGTCGTGGTGGAGTCCGGAGAAGAGGGTATGGTTCCCAGCGTCGGGGTGGTGACCATAGTGTCCGGGATAGCTACCTGTTGTTGAGACAAACATTCCGTGGTGAGAGGCTGGACCGGCAGTCTGGTCGGTCAGCACTGGCATGGCTTGAGCTGTCAGATCTCTCCGGATGAGGAAGTCCCTGCTTGCGGATAGAGCCTGGGCCGTGTGAGACATGGAATAGGGGACCGATGTCGCCTGAACCGGGCCAAAAGCTCCCGTTTGACTGGAGACCACTTCACTGTGGCCTGCCATATGATGATTGTGGTGGTGGTGATGGTGGTGGGGATAATGATGGGCTGGGCTGATTTTGAGGGCCGCGGAGTGCCCCATGTGTTCTGGCCCGAATGGACTCGGCCCCAGGCGGGGTTCCGCAGTAATCTCCCCAGGGTGCGAGTGAGCCATTGAGTGTGGATGGCTGCTGAACCCCGGGAAGCCTGTCACGCTCTGAGGGGTATGGTGGTGATGATGGTGATGGTGGTGAGCCCCTGCCAAGTCAACTAATCTCAGCGCCGTGTTCCGTTTGGAAAACGTAGGGTCCATCACGGGGCTTCCCAATGCATCCACGCTCATTACTTCCTAATTTTAGAATAACTTGACAGCAGGCAAAATAATAATGATGATGACAAATATATTTTAATCGCAATGAAAAATAAAGAAGAAAAAAAAGAAAAAGAAAAAAAAAAAGAGACTTTATAAAGTTAAGTCTATCTGCAGACTACATGGAATCCCATTCGGTTGAGAGGCAGCAGCAGGACGCTTTGATACTGAATAGAGATTCATGGTAGGCGCTGCAGCCCGTGGAGCTAAACAATCACCCTGCGCTCTAATTGGTCAGAGCTCGGTGATTGACGTCACCAGTGACAGTTTCCAACGTGAAGAAAAATGTCTTAGTGACAGCGAGCAGCCAGCGCGCATGCGCAGTGCCTCGGGCAACGCTTGAGAAAAATAGTTGTTATGCAAAGGTTATTGTACAATAAAAGTCCTTAAAAAGTTGATCCAGATATACAGTCGTCTTTCTTCTGTCGCGGCGAACAAAGGCTGCGCGGCTATGAAACAGCAATTTCCCCGCTTTGATTCCGCAATTACAAAAACAGGCTGCCTCGCAAGAGGATGCATGTTGCCAGTATAAAAGTTGTAAGGATCATAAATAATGCAGTGATATCTTCATTTTGCCCCGCAACGTATGAAGGAGACACTTTACGCGCAAATTACGCACAACTTTACGCACGTAAAAAAAGGATCGGCGTCAGCGGTCCACTTAGCCGAAGGGGGAGAAAAAAAACTCCACGTGGGAGTTTAAAGTAGTCCGGATACGTACCGTCAATATGCGCTTTGATAAATACCCATATTTACATATCCAGTCGTTCGCCCTTTCCGCGCGCACTTCAGCGTTGAGTCCGCGCTCCGCTCGGTGGGATGCGTGTGTGTGTGCAGTGAGTGTGAATTGGGCGAGCGGCGGCCATTGTCCCGAGGGGGAAAATGTAATGGACGGGACCTGTTGTTATGATCCGGGGTAATTTTGCTTTAGACCCGGGACGGCAGCAGATGAGGGTCACAGGAGGCGGTGCCGTCGCAGACTAAAGTTCAAAATAAAAACGTGTGTGTACTGTGAGTATCGGTTACTAAAATATTATCCTACGAATTATAATATTGTGTGATTATGTTTTGCTTTTTTGTTAAAGAAAGATATTAGTTATGGATCATAATGTGCCATATAAATTAGCTGTTGATTATTTGTCCACATACGTTGTCTATTTAAACCATCAAACGACGAACGAGACTTTTTTTTAAATTTGTAGTCACTTTTAGCAAATGTGTGATGTGTTTTCTCTTGTGGCCGGTTAAAAATGTACTTATATTGTCCATGTATTGCCATAGTAATACAATGTAATTAACTTATATATTGTTTTAATTGGGTTTTATTTTGTGTAGCAGCCCCGAACGGGGAGAAGGCGTTCCTTTTGTAGTTACAGACAAAAATCAATAGCTTCGTGAATCGACCTTAAAGAAGGTCACCTACACCGCTGAGCACTTTGATGTCAAATATGAAATATGTTTTTCAACTTTTGCGGTGATAATAATTAACCTGTGAAAGATTTAAGACGGTGAATGAAATGTATTATTCCAGGCGCTCAGAATCTTAAACACCTCACGGTTCTAATTTTCGTTGAAAAGTCAACTGGATACAATATGATGTGGGTTTTTTGGATGAATGAATGAATGTGTCGTTTTCAGATACAAACCAAACTAATTAACTGAATATGCTGAATAATGGGATTTTTTTAATATGAACAATAATTAAAAAAAATCAACTATATTCTGAATTGACTTATCAAAAAAAAAATCGCTGACTTGTCACATCCAGCACGTTATTGAATTAAAAATTTGGAGACATGACGGATCCACAAAGATGTTTATTAAATGGCCTTTTTTTTACGCGTGCATGGCGTTCATGAGGCTCACAGCTGTGTAGCCTTCAGAGACACCACAGCACCCGCGTAATGCAAAACTTTCAAGTGCTATTTCTGGTCCAAGTCGTGCACGCACTCGTCCCGTGGAGACGAGTAAGCAGGAGAGTTGTAGAATACCCCCCAACCCCCACCCCCCTAAATAAAGTGGAATATCATAGATATTTTTCTATAAAAAACACTGTTTTTTTTGTTGCTGCTTTGGTTTAGTTACTTTCACTCTAAACCCCAAATAGCTCCAGGTAGCCATTTTAAATGTTGCACTATGACTCCAGCGTGTTAGGATCGTGACACTAAACGGTTTATGGCGTTTTAATCGGGGTGCATTTTTTACGGTAAATATAAAATATCGTGGACTTCAAATGCCCTTGCGAAGTTATGTACGAGTCTTTTTCTTGGCACACGATTTCCAATTTAGCCTCACTTACTGCAAGTCTGAGTATGTGACCTCCAGTCTTGCGTGCCCCCCCCCCCCCCCCCCTCTTCCCCCCCAATGATATGCCATGTCTTACCGTTTCCACCTGTTGAAAGATCCCTCCAAATGTGTGTACAGCGGAGTGGCGCGCTAGACCTACACCGCTGGATCAAGTTGAAGGTGTACAACACAAACGTCCCCTCGTTCCTTGGTCTCCTAACACTGAGTTTGGGTGGTGGTGGTGGTGTGTGTGTGTGTGGGGGGGGGGGGGGGGGGGGTAAACCTCGTAGACGCTAGCCTAGTAGCCAAGAAGATATTTTAATGGTTCGCATGGCACGTCTGTGCATGTGGCTTTGAACTCTAGCAGCCGGAGGTTCCTACCCACAACGTTTTACACACAGGCTATGCATCACTGGCCTGCGAGGAAGAAGGAAAAAAAAAAGAAAAGGGGAAAAAAGACTAAAGTTGCACAAGCACACAGCCAAACCGTGATGGATACATTAGGCTAGACTAGTGGATCCGAGGAGTTAAATACCGGGCCTCCCTATCCGAGGTCACCTTTAATGGACGCGCTTGGTGAGCACGATGATGTGGAAATCTAAAGCCCAGATGTTGCGCGTGGTGCGGACAAACAACCGGATTCACTGCGACGTGAACGGGATAAGTTGATAATAGCAGAGCTTATTAAACGAGAGCGATGACAGTGGGCTGACTTCAGATCAGATCTTGAGCCTTCCAAAGGGGGGGGGGGGTGGGGGGGGGGGGGGGGGGGGGGGGGGGGGGGGGGGGACCTCTGTACCTGACGCGCGTAATGAGGGTCCACCTTTGAGGTTTGTTTACCAGTTAATGCAATACGATGGATGGATGGATACATGCATGCATGCATGGATGTTAGCAATGACTACACCAGACGGTTTTGCTGGCTTCCCCATCAACAAAGACACACATCGCTTTAGAATCCAATGCAGGATGTGACTTCTTTTTTATTTATTTATTTATTTACAAGAAACGTCGTTGCCTTGTGTTCCTTCACTTTTTTTTGTTTTGCTGTTATTCAGCCTTTTTTCCCCCCTTTCTTTTTAAGAAAAAAATAAATCCAAATCCACAGTCAGCAAATCTCACCAATATCTGGGATTGATGATGCAAAGAGGCCAATAGAAGTGTGGGCCCTGCACCGTGGATTGTTATTTGGTGAGTGGATGTTATTGGGGGGAAAGGGGCTCCGCCAATGGGCGCGCGGCTCCGGGGGCCACGTGACCGCCCCCCTCCTCTCCCATTCATCAGGGCTGGACCGTGTTGTCTTTTCAACAATTCATTTATCTGCAGGAATGATTGCGACTATCAGTCTAGAGCTCACCGCCTGACTGAGGAGGTGAAAGTTGCGCCACAGGAAGATAAACCGCAAAAGACAATATTGCGTGTATACATGGTTCTGCGTGTGCATCGGATGAGCGCTATAGGGGGATTCCTCGCGTCCTAGAAAAAAAAAAAGTAAACAGAAAAACGGTGGATTTGAGAGTTTGCTCAGTCGCGTCGAGGCACCGAGAGATAGGGAGAAGGGGGGAGGAAGAATATCTGCGCGTGATTTTTTGATTTCTGCTCTCAGTCGTCTCGGCGAGTCTAGACTGAAGATGCTCCTGGACGCAGGACCGCAGTATCCCACCATAGGAGTCACTACTTTCGGCTCCTCGCGGCATCACTCAACAGGCGAAGTCACGGAGAGAGAAGTGGCGTTGGGGATCAATCCGTTCGCGGATGGGATGGGCGCCTTCAAAATAAACCACAGCTCCCACGACATCGGCTCCGGACAAACGGCGTTTTCCTCCCAGGCGCCCGGCTACGCGGCGGCCGCCCTGGGACACCACCACCACCCGACCCACGTTGGCTCTTACTCCACGGCGGCGTTCAACTCCACCAGGGACTTTCTCTTCAGAAATCGGGGTTTCGGGGACGCCGCCGGCGCGCAGCACAGTTTGTTCGCCTCCGGAAGTTTCGCAGGGCCACATGGACACTCGGATGCGGCGGGGCACCTGCTCTTCCCGGGGCTCCACGAGCAGGCGGCGAGCCATGCGTCCTCCAACGTGGTCAACGGCCAGATGCGGCTGGGCTTCTCGGGGGACATGTACGGACGAGCCGACCAGTACGGCCACGTTACGAGCCCGCGGTCCGACCACTACGCCTCCACCCAGCTGCACGGCTACGGCCCCATGAACATGAATATGGCCGCGCACCACGGAGCGGGGGCCTTCTTTCGGTACATGCGGCAGCCGATCAAGCAAGAGCTCATCTGCAAGTGGATCGAGCCGGAGCAGCTGACGAATCCCAAAAAGTCGTGCAACAAAACTTTCAGCACGATGCACGAGCTCGTGACCCATCTGACGGTGGAGCATGTGGGGGGACCGGAGCAGACCAACCACATCTGCTTCTGGGAGGAATGCGCCCGAGAAGGGAAGCCGTTCAAAGCCAAATACAAACTTGTAAATCATATCAGAGTACACACCGGAGAGAAGCCGTTCCCGTGTCCGTTCCCCGGCTGTGGCAAAGTATTCGCACGATCGGAAAATCTAAAAATTCACAAAAGGACGCACACGGGTAAGATCCGCTCACATTGCCCGCTTTTTTACTGCCATGTTGACTCTATCTCATCCGAGATATGCATGCGATCCGGATCGTTATTTATTAGGCCAGCTGGAGTCTCTTCACTGGCAGCTCATTCAATGTTGTCAACAGAAAATATTTCATATGGAATTTATTTTTTTATAGTCTTGATATTTTGAGGTAAAAATAGTTCTGCTTGTGTTACATATTTAAATCTAATTAAGCGAATTAAAATTCAAGTCAAATGTATTTTTAGTGTTTAATTTCAATTTAAAAGAGGCTGCCATTTTTAATTATGATTCCTGATTAAATTAGAATTATGATTCACGTGTAATTTGGGGGGAGTCTAAACGCTGTATTTATGCTTTTCTTCATTTAGGTGAGAAGCCTTTTAAGTGTGAGTTTGAAGGCTGCGACAGGCGATTTGCAAACAGCAGCGACCGCAAGAAACACATGCACGTCCACACGTCTGACAAGCCCTATCTGTGCAAAATGTGCGACAAGTCATACACACACCCCAGCTCCCTGCGAAAACACATGAAGGTAAACACGCCGATGGCTTCTTTTATTTCATTATCTGTTGTTTTTTTAATCGGCATCATAAAATGCTGCATTTTACAGCTGTGTTGCAGCTTTACTGGAAATGACAATATAATATTTTTATTGTGTGATATTATAAAAGGACGCAGCTTGTTTAATCTCCTTTTTATTATTTATAGAAATAGATCATTTGCCTTGACATTTTGTTTTCTTTAAACCGGTAAATCAGATTAAGATCTTAATGAGAATAATAATGTTTTGCTTGTGGTTTTTATTGTTAGATTAATTTGTTTTCATTACATTCGCAAAATAATAACTGAAAAAAATGAAACAAAAACACCCCAAACCGGGGACAAAACAGTCTATGCAGGATACTTTTCTTTATTATAACATCTGTCTTATTGTTGAAGGTCCACGAGTCCACCAATCCAGCACCGCAGCCATCTCCAGCGGCCAGTTCAGGGTACGAGTCGTCCACACCTCCCACTATAGTCTCCCCGTCCACAGAGAACCAGAGCAGCAGCTCCATATCACCAGCAGCCTCAGCAGTACACCACACGACCAGCCACAGCACGCTGTCGTCAAATTTCAATGAATGGTACGTGTAAATATTTTTGGAACAAACAAACAAAAATCCAACAACAACAACAAAAAAAAGCAAGAGAAATAACAAAAGACTGCAGAATTTAAAAAAAAACAAAAACGAACTGCTTGGAATGAGAGACTTTATAAAGTCAGCCAGTGAAACGTGGACTGAGAAAAACACGGGACGATCAATAAGCGGCTGTCTTAACGTGACTGAAAGAGAATGCATGGACAAAAAGGAGGCGAGGACAGCCACCGAGTTAAACTCCCCATCCTCCTCCACCTCCTCCTCCTCCTCCTCCTCCTCCTCAATATTTCTTTGAGTCTTTATTTTTACTGAGGCTGTCTCAAAAGAGATCTCCAAAAAAGCATGCTATCTCCGGGCAGAGGCCTGCATTTTTTTTGTACATAAGGATTTCACCAAGTTTTTGGGGGAAGAAAAAAAAAATGTAATATTTTATTTTGTAAATAGTTCTATCACAGTTTAAGGGAATTTGTGAAAAATGTTGGTCCCTAGATATATGGAAAAACGAGATGGTTTTAAAGAATATCGCGATGAATAGACTTCATTGGGGAAAGAATGTTATAGTCGTGAACCAAATGTGAATTCTTCAGTATTACTACAGTCTACACGTCGACCTAACCGACTCTTAGTATTAATGTGCTTTTGTAGCCTATTCAGTGCAACATTTTCGTCCCAAGGTCCAGTTTGAGTAGCACCAGTATCATTGTTGTTATTTAATGTCATGTCGATAAATCGTGTAGTGAAAGCCTGAAATTCCGTGTCAATCTTGTTTATGTACGTGATAAATATAAAATCTTTGTCAATTGCTTTTGTCTGAAAGGAAGTATTATTATTACATGTAAGTAGCTCAATTTTCCATATTTATCCGCATGTAAAGGACCGGTTAACATGTTAGAAAGTGATCGGTATTTATGGAGAAATGCGCTCGTATGTAAAATTTAGTTTACACACACAAAAAAAAATGTTTGGATACATTTCGTACTATATTAAAGGATTAAAAAATACACTAATGCAATGCGTTGGAGGTTCTTGGTTTCCATGGGTGTTTGAGGTTGGAGCTCAACGTGGCTGCTGCTCTTTTATACAGGCAGCATCCAAAAATAGAATTCAAAAAGCGGTATTTATTTATTTTTCTCCACCAATACGAAGTGTTTAGGACGGTTTCGATCAAATAATTATTATATGGATACAAATAATTTTAACTCTTTAGTGTGTGTGTGTGTTTTGCAAGTGTGTGTGTGTGTGTGTCATTTAAAGCTGATGTGTTTCAAACGCACTGGCACAACTTCCCCGACACTCAATAATAAGTAAATCCCCCCCCCCCCCCCCTCCTCCTTCTGCATCTTCTGTTTATCCCAAATTAACATCCAACACTTTGCCCTGCAGTGATGTGCAAATTAAATCGATTAATCACGGCGGTTGTTCCTCGGTGCAAAACCGGGGGTAGTTTGCGTTACTTAATCGTTTGGGAATCTAATTTTCAAATCTAATTCATTTTCTTCTTTCCGCGTTGTGTCGGGATTTTTGTGTAGATTTTGGAAGGGGGGGGAGCCGAGGAGTACCCCCCCCCCCCCCCTCATTGTTCCTGGCTGCAGCTTGCTTGACCGCCCCATTAGGCAGAGATCACATCAGCAGCCGCCAGTGATCATGGTTAACACTGCCAACGTGCACGATCTGTCAGTCTGCAGCTTTGTCACGACGCTGCAGCCCTGCACGCGCGAAAAACAACCAAATAGCAATTTTAATCAGGAGACAAAAACACACACCAGCACAGAAGGTGTGTGTGCGCGTGCATTGATATCAGCCCCCCCTCCAAAAAACAAGAAAAAAAAAAAAAACATCCACCATCTTAGATGATTTGCCGAAATGTATTGAAATGTATTCATATTTTCTTTTCACGGACTATTACATTTGGAGATAAATGAAGGATGGTAATAAAATGACTTTTTCGACTCTATTTAACACTATCTATCTGGGTTTCGGTGCTGATGCTTCACCGCTGTAGGGAGAGAGAGAGGGGGAGAGAGACAGAGAGAGTCAGAGAGAGAGAGAGAACACAAAAAGACGCTCCTCACGTCGAGTCAATCCGTCTGAGGAAGTCACTTTGCAGCTTGATAGGGAGGAGAAGAAAAAATAATGTTCACGTGGAAGTGCAATATAAATCCAGCAGCTGAGTGGACGTGTTAAAAGTGCATCTCATGTGGTTTCCATTCCACGCACGCGCCGTATTTAAATATATAAAAAAGCTAATTCAACCCTCTAAATGTAAAAATCCTGTTTCAGAGGCCAGACTGGCAACGCTGAGGAGAAATAGTTCCCTGAATGGATTTTGAGTTGTCTTGTTATTTCCCTCCTTATGGATTATATTTATTATTTATCTGCATGTTTTTTTTTTTTTTTTGTGTAATACTGAAGAGAGAAACCTTCTGTTTGATTTCCACTTCAGGTTTTCTGTCGCGTTGCTTTGCACTGAACCTTCACACGGTATCAGAGAGAAAAGGCTGGTATGAGAGGGAGAGCGCGTCTCTATCAGGCTCACGGTGCGTTCACGATCAAATAGGAGCGCAGGGGAGAGAAGGAAAAAAAAAACAGCCACTTTAAATGTATTTACGCTCAAGTCTGGGGGAAATGACAAACACTCAGATATGGAAGGCGCAGGCGCCAGCGTCATGAATATTTATTACAGCACTTGTGGCCAGTAAACCGAGCCTGACGTTTGTGTTACCAAGGTAGACACTGTGCGCTAGCCGCGTATCAGATATCAGGTTGGTTCAGCCTTTATCCCTTGGTGTTATTTTCATACGTCTAAAAGATCTATGGAAGTTCTGTTGTTCAATGCAGGCTGTTATATAATCGTTTTTATTGTTTTTTATTAATGCAATAGTGGCTTCATTTTGTAAGTTGTTCCTCCTCTAAATGATAGTTTGGATCTCGTTTGGCATTTTTGCTGGTGAGCTAATTAAACGAGGCTGTTCGTTTTTTATTTATTTATTAAACAGCATGTGTTGCAGATAAAATGCAACTTTTTGTTCGTTTTTTTAATTTTTGTTTGCAGCCACAGACACGACACAGAATCCAACATTAGAAAAAATAAAAAAATAAAAAAGCTCCAGCCTAATCCGCGCCCCTTGATGGATGAGGTGCCCATGCCTTCGCCAGCACTCTGATCTGCATGCCCAGCTGCCGTCACTCACTGAGAACTAAATCGATAACTTAGCAAACATTTGCAGTTGGGTTTTAATATTAGGTTTCCGGCAAAATGATCCTGCAGACTTATGCGAGACACACACACACACACACACACACACACACACACACACACACACACACACACACACACACACACACACACACACACACACGTGATTCCTATTTTTATCAACTCCAAAGTTTATAAAAAAAAACCGCTCCAAGTTACAAGTCGTGAAATATCTATAAAAAAATGTATTAGAATCCATCTGCTGAGTTTAAGAGTCCAAATCCAAAAAAAAGGTCAAATTCAAGTCAAGGCCACTTTAGTTTATTGGCATGCAGACGTCTCTAAACGCCTCCAAGAAACCCTGTCGTCTCTGCAGCCATACAGGATTTAATTGCCAGACTCGTGGTAATGGAGCAATCCATCCCTTAGTGAACGTGGAGGTTTGCATACAAAGATAATCCAGACGTTGTTGGGTTTTTTTTAGTACACAAAATGATTTATAATCCTGTAATAAGAGCGCTGGTTAATTTGTTGTACTGACGTATTTTTTTTAAAATTACATATATATATTTAAAATATGTCATTTGGAATAAGATAAGTAAAGAAAGCAACTATTCATGATTTTATTAAATTAAGTGACACATAACGTTTAAGCTTGTATTTAAATTAAATCCAATAAACTCCATTAGACTATCCTAAACATTTAATTACAATTTCAGACCAATCCTGTATTATGTTTCTTTATATAAACCCTCTTTAAATCTTTATGATTTTTCACTACAAAGGTCCATTTTTACAAATACAACATCAAACCATCGTGAAAAGACATAACTCATTATTTATTTCTCCCTTATAATTATATATTTTTTCTGAGACATGTTCACAGCTCGTTTTTTATTTTTTATTTTTTTCACTTAACCACATCACTGATTGGGACATCAATCTGTGCTGAGCCTCCGTGGCCCCGGTGCGGGTTTTTGTGGAAGAGGGGCTCGTTATGGTGAAACATCTCTCCCGGTGACCCCCGGTGCATCAGTTGTGCTCTCTGACACGCTATTAGGTTTCCAGCGTGCAGGAGATTTGTGGAGGCGCTGACACGGCGTCGTGGCGTCCCCCCCCCCCCCCCCACACGTTTTTTTGACGTGGCGCTAAATGAGGCTACTCCAATTAGCTCCTCGCGACAGGGCGACGCCGCAGCCTCGCGCCCTCTGCTCACGTGTGACCCCATCGTCGTTCACCGTTGTGCTCCTCGTGTGCACTGAAATGCAACCTGCAACCTAGCTTCCGGTTGCAAAAAAAACAACAATCGCTCAATTTAACCCTCGTGCAACCAGCGCCCCAATCACTTAAAGGGCCAGTCCGTATTATTTGTACATTCTTAATGAACGTATCATTCACACATCCTGCACCAGCTGAGTTATGGATGAAATATTCACACGTTCTGTGTTTAATTTGAAGTACAGACAGACTCAACGTTAGAACGCGTTAGAAATCACGAATCATAACTTAAATATAGCTGTGAGTTTGTGTATCATGAGACCTGTCAGGGAAATTAAAGGGGAGCAGCGGTTCCCAATCTTGTGTTTCTGATTTTGCTAATAAAGCCCTTTTGTTGACATTCAGACCAGCTGATTTGTTCAAGAGGCATAAATCAGTGTGGTTTTTTCTTTTAATAAATTCATTAGCCCGGAATGAAATCAACCCACATTTTTTCTTTGATGTGTTAAAAAAAAAAAGGGAGAGAAAAAGAAGAAGAAGAAGCGATGCATATGGCGTTTTAATGTGCTGTTCAATGGAGAGCTCTTCTCGCTTACAGAGCAGCTTGTCGACATCTGCTTATCTGATGAGTCCGATAATGACTTCTTCTTTCGCAACGAGGTTGACCAGACAAAGATAATGACTGACAGATTCTTCCTGATCCGCTCCATCATCGCAGTGTGTGTGTGGTTTTCTTTGTTTTTGTCAATGTGCATCATGAGGAGGGGGAAAACGTGGCTGCAAGCGTCTGATCTCCCTTAGTTTCCAGTGACGTTGTTGTGTTTGTGTTTTCATCCTGTTGTACGTTTTATATCTCCTCAAAATCTAACAAGGAGTCCCATTTAAGTCATTCATCGTTGTTGTGGAGGGCGTGTGGTGTTTGAAATTGTTAAGAGAGAGAAATTTATTCTTACTGCTTGTTATTTGGACATAACTCATCACCAGTTCTACAAAAACAGGAATTAACTATCTTATTGGGACGTTGTTTTTCTTTTCATATATATATAAACTTATATATGAACTCTTGAGTCTGTGTCCAGGTTGGTTTGGGTTAGTTTAGTGCATTTCTTCAAAAACTCGTACGCAGTTAATTAACAAAACGACTGCTGTTACAGTGAAAAATATGGAAAAAATGAATTCCCAAACCCAGCGGTTGTATATTTTAACATCCAGCAGTATTTGTACACATTAATACGCCACGTCAGCGCATGTAATAAACTCTCTTGCCTCTGCACCACCACTTTATCTTTGGGTTGCCTGAAACTCATTGTTGTTTTCCTGCTGGGCCTCTGCCCAAAACCTTCAAATAATTGTGAGAGACAAGAGGCAATAAATATAGTTTCTTTTTTTTTTTAAGCTTGCCTGGTGTTCTGAGTGCAGATATTTTAGCTAGATTCCTTTTTTTCCCCCTCCCAAGTAAATCATTTTCGAAAAACCAAGTGTGCCATGAAACCGAGTGGAATGATAATTCCCTCGTATACGTGGCTCGTGCATAAAGAATTGCGATGCAAAGTTAATATCCCGCATTTCTTTCCTCCACACATCATTGCTTTGTGATTGTTTTTTTGTTGCTCACTGCAGTTAGATTCCGAATATGGAAGATTATGCATCATAGAGTCAAGTTCGTGTGTGCATTTGGCGATATTTTTCCAATTCTTAACATTAACACTGTCATCGGAAAAAAAAGCCAAATCCTAATACAATGTTGATGCATGTCGATGGATAGAAACGCGTCTTCTGTTTGAACATTCTGATTTGGCAGCGACCTACGAGCCAGTCTGACATCTTGTAGGCATCAACATGACTCCGTTTCCAAAAAAGGAAGCGAACCAACATGAAACCTGTTCAAACGTACCGACTTCAATCATATCCGCCGTTCATTTATAATTACACCGCTATCTCAGGAAAGGGTGATTAAAGTAAGAAATCTGGCAAACAAAACCGCGGTACGTAGGGTATCATCATAGCGGTTTTGCGCTTGGCGCCGAAATCCCCTCCGCCAGCTGCAGCAGCGGGACACAGGTGGAAATGCAGAAACTCGACCGGCGATGGGCGCCAGGAAAGCTCTGGAAGGCGAACGCGTGTCTGTCCGTGCGCGTCGGAGTCGAGCAGGCGGAGAATATTAGCTACCTAATGTTGCCAGAGGAGAGATCTCGGAGGAATATGACTCATTACGGAGACGGCTGGCATCACCAAACTTCACTTTGCAACTGTATACGAGCGGTAGACTGTCAAAATGTGAGTGTTTTTTAAGTGATTATAGATCGGCTAAGAGACCCGAATCCCCCCCCGTTTTGCAGCACGTGGTCCGGCCCACCTGTGTAGAGGCGGCTCCTCCTGTAAGTATCGCACCGTTCGATTTTTCTGTTTTTGACTCCTTGATGTTGCAAATATGAGGCTACTTCTAAGTGAAAGTGATGTAACGGGGTCACGCCGCTGTGACGGCGATGTGAAGGAAAGGTGTGAAAGTAGAGCCAATAATATTCAATACATACCGGGTGGTTTTATGAAATTATTTCTGGCCATGTTTAAATCGCAAAGAGGGTGAAGGGTTCTTCTTGTCAACATGCAGGGTTATGATAAAACGCGATATCACGAACGTAATACAACTTGAAAAAGGTGACCCCAGGCTAAAAGGTCATCTTGATGCTACGTTTGCACATATTCTCCCTGCAGCATCATCGTTTTGATGGTTACAGTTGTGATGGTTACAGTTGTGATGAATCAAATCGTCTGCTGATGATAATTCCTAAATATTGTGTCATAATTCCTGTGTTTCCCATTAATTCCAATCGCTCGTTGCTCACTCACCGTTTGATTGATAACGATTGGCCCCGGATCTGCTCGGTCCAGGTGTTTGCTGTTTATTACTTTCCCACCCCCTTCAATTAATCACTAATTGGTGTTTCCACCTGCAGTGGAAATTATACAACTGGCCAAAAAAAAAAACTCACACGGGCACTTTTTTTGTGTGAAATGTATCAAAATATTTTATATAGGATTTTAATGTTTACTTCATGAAAGAGGAAAATACCCCGAAACTAAAATACACTTTCATAACTGCATGACAGCACCTGTTTTTGTTGTTGTGTGAACATAGTCAGCGTTTGAGGATTTTCAAAGTAAAAGACCAGCTTGATTTGGATGTCAGGTGATTAGTGGAGGTTGATGATATTTAACGTCTGCGTCTGGAAACCCTTCATGGTCGAAGTGGAATGTGTTTGAATATCGTTGCATCAATAAATACTTTTTTTATGACAATATGTGTCGGAAAGTATTGCAGGCGTTTTGTCTGTGCATTCCATTCTAAATAATCATTTGTTGCCCGAAGTAATGTAACCTCGGTATAAGATGTTTTCTCCTAATAAGGTCATGCTTGAACTCTCCGGGTAGACTTCTGGGTCTCTTAAAAAAAACCCAGATACTTAAGGGAAAGGGCAAATAAAATGTTAGCAGGCATGAAAGGTCAAGTCTCTGCAGAAGATCAAGCTGTGAAATCAAAAGAGATGAATAATAAAGTTTTAGGAATGAAGACGGAAACGTGGAGAAAAGAAAAGCAGCGTTAAGAATTCTCATATAAATGTTGGTTTATGGGAACTTCTCCAACTTAAAAATGGATGTCATTATGTCCTATATAATACATAATTATGGTTTCAACCCAGTGTGAATAATCTGTTTACTCATAGCAGGACTGGTGTTTACATGTTTTTAGAAATGTGTGACAGCCCACACACACACACACACACACACACACACACACACACACACACACACACACACACACACACACACACACACACACACACACACTTGGTGTCTAATGGACAAGTGTTGATCAGTCCTTTAAAAGGAGCATCCAGCTGAACCTCCTCGCCAAAGGTTCCCTCCAAACGTAAGTATCCATCTGTCATCGCTTCACAGAAATCCGCAGCGCCCCGTCATCAAGCAGATAAATGGCGCCATGTTGCTACCTAATGGCGAGTGGAATGATTGTTTGAAAGCGGCGACGTCTGCAAACCGTTTTAATATTATATAAAAAAAAAAAAAACGAGAAGAAAATGTCTCTTCCTGCGGTTGTTTGTATTTTCCTTTTCATGAAATAATTGGTTCATGCTTAAAGACCACAATTTGTAATTGAGTCTCACTGTGGCTCTGTTTTTGTTTACGCAATTTATTAATGTAAGAACACGGTCGACTGAGGTGTTAAAACATATTTAAATGTTTTCCACATTTGCTTCCTTAAAGTCTTGTCGTATTTCTGTTGGTTTCCAGTTAAACAAACACATTTTTCTGGTTTTAGTCGCACAATCAATCAACGTCCTCTCCTCTGCTTTCATAAACAGCTTGTGCTATTTGGTATCAAACTTTTAATACAACATGTGCAGTAAAGACAGAGTGAAGGCAGAGAGGCGGCCTCTTCTTTTCTCCTCAGAGGGAGATTTAATCAGGATTAGACAGAGAAACAAATCTTTAAAATAGTTTTAGCATCGAGCACTGTGAGTTAATTATAACCAAATGGTGTGTGTGTGTGTGTGTGTGTGTGTGTGTGTGTGTGTGTGTGTGTGTGTGTGTGTGTGTGTGTCCCTGGCCTTGTTAAACAAAATGGTGACACACTGTAGTGTCTGTACACTTTATCCCACCGGGTTACAGGTGGATTCTTTGGAAACATATCGCACACCTGCTCCTCTGACTTACGAGGGTTGTATTCATATTTTTATGGATGCTGATTTTGGACTGAGCCTTTCTTTCAAACCCAACTTTGACTCACGTCCGATGTTTTGACAGATATATGAACGCAACAAACCTGCGAGGATTACTTGCACGTCTATTTTCAGGAGGCCTAGATTCGGGCGTCTTGACTAAGTCGATGACTCGTAAATAATTTCCAAGTCGAAGTCGCCCCGGTGGCGTTCAGCTGCCGAGCCGACACCACGGCCATGTGTGGCGTTTGGATATAAATCACTAATTTCTGACGCTTCTTTCCGATGGAGTTTCGACTAAACTATGTTTTTCCTCTTCTTCTTCTTCTTCTTCTTCTTCTTCTTCTTCTTCTTCTTCTTCTGCAATTAAGTTCATTCAAGTTTGCATGTGCAGATGGTTTTGGAGTCGCATCAATCTCTGTCAGCGGTGTAATAATGCAGACATTCCATACTGGGACACTTCACCAGCAGAGGAGGCACATGGGGGGGGGGGGGAACTAAATCAAATAAAGGCTTGTGTTCTGGGCTGAAGTCAGAGAACCAGCACCCCGGTGAGGATGCAGTGGGAATGAAATTATACCCCCCCCCCCTCCCTTCTGGTTACACTGTCTGCATTTTTACACATTACAGTTGCAGAAACGTCGTTATGGTTTATCAAATAAAAGTCATATGAAACATGCAATAAAAGAGTGGTCTCTGTGATGTGTGAGTCTGAACCGCGTTATAAATATGGATCATAATGCATTGAGAAGATTGAGGTAAATGTTATTGTAGGTGTTATTGTAAAGAGCTTTTCAAATTGAGTTTTTCGCCCCCAAATCTCGCCGATCTCGCCCCACTTTGTCCCACAAACATTAAAGCTACATCTCTATTTACCCCCCCCCTCCCCCAGCTCTCTGGTGTCTATCTCTCATCCTGATCTGACATCCACTGAACAATCTCACCACGGATTCCAGAGCCATAAAAATGTTTGGCAGCACTTCTGATTCAACCCCTCGTACCTCCCTTCGACTGCGGGTCCCGGGCTTGATGTCGACATCACATGTAGAAAAAAAAATATTCTGGAGCACACGTCGGAGTAACACATGGAAAGTATTGGGGGGGCTGCAGGGGAGACATGGGATTGGAGAATGATAAGACTGGATGCCCTTCATCTTTCTCTGTGAATACAGGCCTAAGTCAATTTTACTCCCAGCGTGAGACTTTCTGCAGCCCAAGTTTTGTGTAAATCCAATCAGCTGTCCGCAGGATTGAGACGTAGCGTGTCACTGATGACAGAGTTCGCTGAACGGGGGGGGGGGGGGGGGGGGGGGAGGTGGTCCAGCATTTTTAATACGAGGCTGCCCTCCTCCTCGTAGTTGTAAAATCATTTAAAAGGGAATTACACTTTTAATTAAGTTACTTTTACTTAAATTTCTTACATGATTTGCTCCCCTGATTTCAATGCACTCAAATAAATCAGTGAATTAGACAAATTACTTTCTGCTACAATCACACAAGTAAAAGTGTGTACATTCACGGGCCCGCCGCCATGTTTTGCTCGAGTGCGTTGGCACGGCAGCACAGCACGAATCGCGTACTTCCCTCCAAAATGTGCACCAACCGTTTTGACGGACATCGCTATCAAACACTCAACTGGTCCAAGAAGAAAGAGCACACATCCCACCTCCACCTTCCCCCCCACCCCCACCGCCTCTCATTTTCACATTGGCTTCATTCCACGCTCATTAGCATGTCCCATTATCTTCTGGAATATTCCGATGGAATGTTTCCAGTTTGCCGCCATTCCAATTATCGTCGTATACAACGTGATTCGTGACTTTCAAGTTTTTTTTTGGAAGTGCTTCAGCTTTTTTGTCAAGGTCCCTCAGTCACATGTGAGGGCTGTCGATTTTTCAAGGGCATCTGTTACGAGCTGGCCCAGAAGAGAGGCAACTCGGGGGGGAACGGGGGGGCAAGCTGGAATGATCCACCTAGAATTTGTTGAATCAAATCCTTGCACCTGGATATAATCGTCCTGCTGCTGTGCTGGGAGTTGCCACTGCCACAAAGAGAGCAAATTAGTGGCTGGAAAACGCCGACCTGTCAAGCAAGCCTCACCTGGTATCATATTTTACCAAGACAACAAAAAAAAACCCTTTCCCCCTCGCACCGCTGGTTAATGATTATTTTGTTTACTGGCTCAGATAAACACATTGAGTCTGAATTGCCGAGACGACGAGCGGGGAAATCGAGCTGCACAACACCAACCGGTACGGCGGAGTGTAATAGCTCCTCCAAGTGCTAAATGAATCATTTACATGTGAACTAAATCAAAACGGCAAATGGTTCTGTTTAGCGTTTAAACCTTCTTCTTCTTCTTCTTTTTTTTTTTGATTTATGTTTTGATGCTCAAATGCTTTTTAAAGGAAAGATCAATTGCGCGGTTCAAGATAAGCCAACATCTGGTTTGCCATCGAGACAATACGCACGTATTAATCTTCCCAATTCGCTGTATGGATACACGATAAACAAAGGATTTACATAAATCTGAGGAATTAACACACAGTAATAGTAGAAAATCTATCACTCTCATGGCGACCGAACTGTAATCCGTCCTCGTGTAGGATCAGGGGAGTCCTTTCATCTGGATTTGGGATCTGGAATCTATAACTTAAACACACTAAGCCGTTATATGTGCAAACTCACTTATGTGCGGCTGCTTTGGTTTCGTCTGTCTGAGTGTGTGAGGGTGGAGGGAGGGGAAGGGGGGGGGGGGCAGAATTACATCTTCTTAACTAAATAATGCAGTTTACCGAGAAGGCGAGGATAAAGGATTGCGGCCGTGGGGGGTCTGGACAATAACTACCAGCGTTGATGAATCTCGTGGAAGATAACGCCGGGCCTAAGCATTCCTCCAAGAATATTAATGGAACGCCCCCTATTTATATTCCCTTCATGAATTCCAGCCGTATGTGAAGTTTATGGTATTCATTTTCAGCCGTGACAAATTAGTATTGTTACATCGCAAAAAAAAAAAAAAGGTAATTTAATTTTTAATCTTGCAATCCAGTGCTGAAAAATGTCATAATTGATCACACTTTTCTCTTTAAATAAAATAGCCACCTTGCAGTTTGTGTCCCGTATGGATTTATAGGAAGCTTTGACATGAAAATGATGATTGAAATCAGATTTTGAGTTTAATGGTTGGGAGAGGAGGAAGTCTTTTCTGTTCTGTTTGTAGGATTCTTCATGGCGGTGTTATTTCAGGTTGGACCTGGCGTTCAAGCAACGCGGTCAGACTTTGGTTAAGTGTATAATGTCTGCTGGTGAAGTCGTATAAGCAATAGGGCAGCTTCGTGGCCTCTGTATGGTTTTCAGCAGGAGAAGGGGAAGTAAGTTGACAGTCTGGAGTACGCATTTTATTTTTTTTGCACATACTTTTTGGACCGGAGGCGAAGCTCGCTGCACTTTCCAACTATTTTATGTCAAAGAATCGGAGTCAATATTCAAAATCGTGAAGTTCCAGCTGCTTTTAAAACATCACCTCATTTGACTCGGAGGCTTGTTTTCGAGTTCCTAGAAGCGTTTATTGGAGCTGGAAAACAAGTGTCCTCGGTAATGCACGGAAAATATGCATCCGCTCGTCTCATTCACAGACAATGAAAGAGGTTTTTTTTCCGAGGAAGGAATTGCTGAATCTGGAGTCATCCATCACGGGTTTCTTCTCCGTCTCTGCACCTGCACGGTGAGGGACATCCTCAGGGGACCGGGACTATAGACACCGTGGTGCGTAGTCTAATGGGTGAATCAGCTGGCAGGTGTGCCCCCAAAACTTTTTCTCTGCCACCTGCACACTGGACAGTCCATAAATGGCATAACTGTTTTATTGCTTAGCTGGACAGAGAGACGCACCTGGGCTCGGCTGAATGAAATGCTTAATGGCTCTGTCTTCTTCCACTGGAGAGAAACAAACAAACACACCGTATATATTCTCAAGCCTCACCTGAGACCTGATGAAACAGTAAAAACATAACTGTGAAGTTGCTATATATTTAAAAAAAAAATCAATTTGTGTTTTGGTCCCATCAGATTGTCGATCCAGATGTGAACAGTGGAAGATAATCGCGGTATTGAATGGCTCCTCTAATGACACGCTACACGGATTGAACAACAGCCTAAGTGGCTCAGAGACGAGCAAAGAAAACCATCAGAAACACCAATATTTTTCTTTTAAGTTGGACCAAATTGACCCCTTTCATCCCCCCGGAGTCTGGCTGGGGAGCTTGAATGGCCATTAGTGCCATCATAAAACAAATGAATCCAGCAGAAGATCCAAGAGAGCCGGATGCTAATTTCCAACTGCAAAAGAGTCTAAGTAAGCAATTAGAAGAAAACAGCTCCAGGTACAGTCATATCCCCTCTGTTAGCCTCGTCTGTGGTCTCTTTAGAAGATTCCCAACATCATCATCACAAATGTAACTAATCAGGATCACTAGCGCTGTCGCACGCTGCACTTTGAGTTCTTTTGTACAGATAAAAGAAGCATATTGTGACATTACTAATTAATAAGTTGTGTTACTGACAGACTTCACTCCACATGCTTTTACAGTAAAGAGCAGGACGGCTAAAGGCTGATCCAGCACTTATATATATAGACAAGCTAACTGGAAGCGCCCAAAAAAGACATGTCGTATGTGTTGCTAACTACTTAGCCTCGTTTACTACTTTTGAAGTATCGGAGATCAAGAAAGATATTTTTTTAAAATACAGTTTTTCTTTGTAAAGTCGTGGTGTTTTTGTCATGGAGGTATAAAGAAAAAAGTACAGTTTTATTTGGTATCTTCCTTGCCAACCCCCGAGAGGACAACGCTGCTATTTGAGCCAATTTCGGTGTAGTGGCCACGGGTGGAATTGCAGGTCACATGATGACCCATACATAATTATTTAAAATTGTTAATATAAATGATGAAAATGCTTATTTTATCAAATTTTGAGCCATTATGTCCAATACATTAAATCAAAAGTATACAAACTCATCGTTTTACAATCTGAGACTTAACCAGTAATAAAAGTGGAATACTTCACACATTATCATCCCTCCACACACATGAATACTAAACATCCGGTATTTACAATAATTACAGTATAATAATCGCGCTAATTACAATCTATCATAAAGATGCCATTATTGTAATTTGTTCAATTTCAATTTAGCCGCCTCATCACATGAACGCAACACTGTCAACAGAAACTTGTAGCGTTCAGTGACTAAAACTCTCACTCGGTCTCGTCATTAACGTGATAAATATGCATCACGTCTCACAACTGTTTGTTTTGATCGTATCGTTTATGAGGTTTTGAAGCTAATTATGATCATCTCCTTTCTTGATAATAGGAAGATCATTTTTTTATCGTCTTTAAAAAAAATGTCGCCACGTCTCTTGTAAGTAAATGATGCATTCGCTGTCAGCTGAGACGTGATGTAAGAAAGAAGAGGAGGGGGGATGAGACTTCTCAGGCATCCAAAGATTTGATGTTTAACTCCCCGATGATTTCAGATTCCCGACTCGATTTTTGAACTTGATACAAATAGAGTTTTTTTTGTGGGCCAACAACCGTCCGCGGCGCATTAGTTTCCACTTCTTGGGATTTAAACTGTGGCCGCAACACACAGTGTAACAGCTCCCCAGAGAGAAGCAGTGATTGCACTCCAGTGCACGAGGTGATATTATGTTTAATGTGTCGGTTTATTCCTTGAGGGCTTTCCAACATCTGGTGCGCTTCGAGTTGTTGGGATGCTCCAACTTCCATGTCTTTCTCTTCTCCTGAGTGTCATTGGCACAACGCTGAGACAGCATTTTTTTTTTTTTTTACCTGTTGTTATCAATTAGGGCAAATACACATCCATTTCCTGTTTCCTCTTTTGTTTTGTTGATTTTTTTCACACCAAATATGGCGGTATATGCCGTCTGATTATCCAATAAGCCTATCCTTTAAGTTTCAGCCTCACAGGTATATAGAGCGGCTTTTTCCCTCTGCAGCCGTCCCTTAGTTAGCCGTCCCGAATCAGAGGCCAGCACACCCTGCAGTAAAAAAAAAAGAGACCCTGCCGGAAACTGGGTTTGATTTGTTGATGTGAGTGCGCTGAGGGCAGAGTGGGGGCCAAGCATTAATGGGGCCGAGACAATAGGCCATCACTAATCAGAGACCTCAAGGTTGCCATGAGGTTAATTGTGATGCAGGTGGCACTAGGGGAGGGGGCGAATAAGAAATGTCGACTCCTTTACTGCCCCGGCGTCTATTGTGTTCTAACATTAAGCCCCGGGGCTAGGATTTGGCTTTCTCTCTCGCTCTTTCCCCTGTGTCCTCTTTACCTTTTTAATTTCTTATTATCCGCTGATTCCCATTCAACCTCGCTGGGGTTAAAGAAAAACCCCCTTTTCGCCACACGTCAAAAGGAAATGTTAATATTGAGCCCCGTCCTGGCTGTTGTGATGCGTGACAAACCATTGTGGTTGGTTCAACAGTGCATTTCACATTCACTGGAAGCACTCCTGTTGCATCATTGTTATTTGTTTAAGGCCGACGGAAAAAACAGCGGACTCGGCTTGCTTTTGTGTCGCGTGAAAGAGCATCTCCAAACAAGAGCCGGGGTCATGAATACACAATAGGCCGGTGTCTTCAGAGCGGCATTTGTTTTAGCTTGAAGGTTTTTGTTGTTTTCTTGTTACCATTTTTTCCGGGAGGTTGGACTGAGCCGCGTTTACCATGCTCATGTTTTTTCAGAGTTTTTCTTTTTGGCGAGCCGTTTGAAAGGTGGTGGAGTTAACAGAAAGAGACTCTCACAAGTGTGTGTGTGTGTGTGTGTGTGTGTGTGTGTGTGTGTGTGTGTGTGTGTGTGTGTGTGTGTGTGTGTGTGTGTGTGTGTGTGCCTACCCAACCCTGTCTCGGAGACATTACATCCATCCTACTCATTTACAACAAACCAATACGTTTAGAAGGAAACATGACACTGCCTGGATGCTGAACACGATGAGGAAACGCTTTAACGCTCTGAGAGTCTGTATTTAGTCACAGTGGTTGTTTGAGCTAACTGCTAACATGGTGATGCTTACAGTTTCATCATCTCAGTTTAACGTGTCAGTGTGAAAAGTCCTTTTTTTTCTTCTTTTCAGCTGAAGTGTTTTCATTCCTTATAAGTGGCGGAACAAGATCACTGCAATCACTAGCATGCTAATGCTAACATTTGCTCGTGCACACTAAACACAAAGCACACTTGGGGCTGATGGAGATGACATTGCATTGCAGGTATTTGTTCAGACATATTATAATGTTAAAATAGAAAAGATAATCACTAAAAATGATCAGATTTTATCCTGAGGGGACCGTGAATATTTGTTATTATGAATTTTGCGGCGATCAATCCAATAGTTGCCTGAAACATTTCACCCAAAACCATCAACGCTAATCTCATGGTGGTGCTAAAAGAAAGAAAGAAAAAAAATCATTGGATCACCAACGTCATTAGGATTCATCCTCTGGGCAACATGTAACACATTTCATGGCATCCATTGATGTATTTCAGTCTGGACAAGATGGACCTGTAAATGGTCCCTAGAGCCACGCTGCTGCTAATATGGCTAAATAGTGACTTCAGGCAAGAGGACAATGTGTTGACTTCATCAGTGTGTAACCAAACCACAACCGTCCCTTCCTGTCCTCTGTAAGACTCCGCCCACCAACCAGTCCACTTTATTCCCCACCAAACATCACGTTTCCCCCGAAACCAAACTGGAAAACACAATGTAGTAGAATATAAATGTGATTCCTAGAGGACATGGTTGGGAGGGTACTATTACACTTGATGACATGATCATAATCAAATAGCAGGAGTCTGTATAGATGTGTAATTGCTTAATTAACCTGAGTATCAATATTTACTTTTTCTTCTAATCCGCCTCTCCGTTTGCGGATCGGATTTGTTATGACGGTGATTAATCAGAACCATCTATTTTATCCTATTTGATCTGCTCCCTTTGATATCATGTCCTCTAAAGTTCTTCTACGTCCGCTCTCTCACAACTTGGAACATCTTTCCCCCACGATACATGAGACTCCATGAAGGCCGATCGCAGCTGCTCTGGCGCCCGAACATGGCGGTGACTTGTCGGGTCGTGCTCTCGCCATCTCTCCCCCTTTGCTTTGGAGGCGAGATGGGTCAACCGGAGTAAAGGGAGGGAGGTGCATCGCCTTGAAAGACAAACATGTGTCTGCCAACCTGCAAATGGCCCCTGTGTTTGTTCAGCTGAGGATTGGCCAGCAGCCAGAGCATCGCTCCCTTCACCGGCATATGTGAGGGTTAATAAGCTGAAATTTGCTTTTGATACATGACAAATGAGACGGTATTGAACAGCAGGGGGGTGCTGGTAAGGCACGGCTGGATGAGGTGCAGCAGGTATGGTCCGGAAGAGGAAGAGGGACCAGGGAGCCGTGGTTCTGCCAAGATCCTTCAACATCAAACCTGTGTTGGGGGAATCGCTTTCACTGATTTATGTCATAAAAATGTAGAAGAAAAAGTGTGTAATGTGTTTATTCTCCATTACTGTACGGCGATGTTGAACAAACCTCCCATTGACCAAAGGTTGGATCTCTGCACCCGTCTGCTCCGATCACCTGTGTGTGTCGAAAATGCTAATTAGCCTCCGAGCTGCCTTTTTACCTTCAGAAAGCCTTTTACATCTCGCATGCAAAAATATGCATCTCGGCTTTATTTTTAATCCAAGAGTTTGATTTTTCTTCTTTTTTTTTTGCGGCATCCAAATAGCATTAACCTGGTGATTATCCAGCACACTTCCAAACGTTATGTACACCTTTCATCCTTCACCCTACCTCATGTGACCGAGACCTTGGTCTGACGGAAAGCAGATAAACGTGGCATTATTCCAACGACGGGGCTGATGTTTACCACATTCATCTGGATATGTGACATTGAGAGGGACAAGCAGAACCGGCGTGGCGATTAAGGCCCTATTATCACCTGTGCCTCCGAGACATCCGTGACTTCGCCGCGCATCCGCGTGGGCAGGAAATCTGTCGAGCTGCCGACTAGCAGTGACTTTGAAATCAACCTCTTAGCGACGAGTTTTGAAGTACTTTGAAACGCAAGACGGCGCTTACCTGAGCAGATCATCTGTTTGTCACTACGCGTCGTCGAAGGAGGGAGGAGGGGGGGAGGTTGGTCGATCACATCCGTCAAAGTCTTTAGGAGAACTCGTATCAAGCGGAACATTCTTTCATCTCTCGAGGAGGAGCGTGGCGTTCGTGCCTCCCAGCTAAGCTCTGGCACAAACTGACAACCTCCGTCCCCGTTGGCTCGGCCTGAACCGCCGGTCGATCAGCAGCTCTCACTTTCAATCAGAGTGGAACCTCGCGTTTTTTTTAATCCACACCTCTTTAACATCTTCGCATCTCGGGTGATGTTCTTTCACACGCGAGGCGCAGTTGCAGGAATCTTTGCGAAGCTAATGGAAAGTTGCATTGTGTTTTTGCTCTTTATGAATAATAGTAATTGGGCCCCCATTCTGTGGGGAAGACATGCATAGTAGATAATCGCACCTTTGTGCTGTTTGATGCAGCATTTCTGTCAAAAGTGTTGTTTTTTATAATTGACGGGATTTGCAAGCGTTAACTCGCATCTTCAGGAATCACTTTCATCTTTTTTTTAAAAAACAGTTTGCACATTTTGATTATCAACTAATAACCAAATAATTGCTTCGTTGCCTGAAGATCTCGTCTGGTGCAACAAGTCTCATTCTTATGGAAATCCCTTTAGTTCGTCACCGTCGCACCCCACCTCTCGTCTTACATGTAGCACCTTATTGGGAGGTGTGGACCTTCTCGAGGGAAGACTGAAATCCTTCACTGGCGATGGAAAATGTGTCTAAATTACCGAGTTGACACCCAGCCTCTTGCCACCTCTTGCTACTGTGGGATCTGGTGTCTTCGGGTGAAGAAGGGGGTGTCACAGGTTACGAACCGACGCACGAGCGCTTTCATTAGGAGACGTTTCCATCAAAGGTATATAGGTCGACTTAAACACATGATCAACCGTCCCCCTGATAGCGCTGATTACAGAGTGTTAAATACAAGCGTGGAGATGTTGTAGGTGGATAATTGTGTGCTTAGTGGATAAATGAAGTTGTAAAAGCCATCTGGTACATTTTCATTGCAAAATTAAGGAGCACGGAGGTTTGTTTTTTTTGCGTCTATTTACCTGAAAAAGGAGTGGAATGCCTTCAGGTTGTTTGTACTGAGGCAATAAAGACATCTCACATGTGTATTTAGCACTAAGTCTTGTTTCATGATGTGCGTTTACATTGGGAACAGCAGTGAATTATACTATATAAATGCCCCTGTGAGGCAAAAAAAAAAAAAATCTAGACTCCCTGCCTCCTTTTTTTTTTCTCCAGGAACCGACGAACAGGGATGCTTTTTAATGCCGCAACGTGATTTGTATTTTTACATTTGCTTTACATATGATTATGTTATTACATACTTTTCAGTTTCGCAATCACAATCAGGTTGCATTACAGGGTTAGATGTAATCCCAAAGTAATACAAATTCAGCTCACAGCTAATGATATTCATGAGGTGCGGCGTGCCCCAGTGCTCTGCCTGTAGCTCGTACCTATTGTTAAGCCTCCCCGTGTTTCCCTGAGGTACGGGGGCTCGTGGCAACATTTTAAAGGAAGTGACATAATCTACACTTATGTGGAAAGCCATCGTTGGGACTGAAAGTATTCCCGGGGTGCTTCGTTGACGATTTTATGAAACGTCTACGAAATAAAAAATCTTTGAATGATGACGTTTTCCACGATGTAAGAGACTCATCCCCCAAATTCTAAGGAAGAAAATACCCTTTTTTTCCGCTTTCAAAAACATCAAAGCAGCTCAGTCCGTTGTTATCCTTCATGTCATTATCGAGAGCTTTTCTAAAGGACATGAAAACTTGCAGCCCTCGCCGATGTGACCGCCTGCCATTTAACATAAGACAATAACCTCCTCAAGTGCGAGGTCTAAGTCTTGCAGCTCCGCCTGCATTAGGCAAAAAAAAAAAAGAAGCCTTGTGTAATTAGTCGTGCACTATAAATCAAGTAGTGTGAATCTATTTCGCCATGCCCTAATTGAAAGTGCTCCCCTTTTTTGCGCGGGGTGCTGTAGTCGGACACAGAGCTCCATCGGATGGTGATAGATGTGGAATCCAGCACAAACAGTTTGAACCAGTCAGCCTGTGATTGATCAGTACCCTCTGGGATGTCGGGGTGGATCTTTCTCCTTCAACCACAAGATAAAAGCCTTAACGACTCTCCGGTCTTGTTGTACCTCTCAATTGTGTGTATTTGTGTGTGTGTGTGTGTCTCTCTCTGTGTCGCAGGGTTTCATTATTTCGCAGTCTTTGACCTTGAAGGTTCTGTGTGCATTCGGGGCTGTGATGTCTCAATGATTTCTCTTCTTAAGTGCCAAAATGCGTCTCCTTTTATGCGCCATTGATGCCGCTATACACACACGACATAAATGCCCCACGGAGGAGGCCATTTGCATGAAAATTTAGTTGATTTATGACTGGATTCTATAGCATTTTCTATAATCGCCCGGCACATTTTTGCAGGGGCTTAGTAGTGGCCGTAGTGATGCCACAGTACAGTGCTGTAGCCCGACTTCAAAGACCGTTTTGTTCACACGCACCCTCACAAAAACACAGGGTGACTTCACTGGCTTCCAGTGGCAAAGGTGGACCAGCTGGGCTGTTTTGTTCTCCACTTGTGTGTGTTTTTTTTTCGCCCCCCACCTCCTCCTCCTCCCTTTCTTTCTGTTTTCACCCTCTTCATCGTCTTCTTCCATCTTTTTCTTTCTTTGAGCGTTTGCTTTGGAGATTTACACACGCTGTTGTTGATAGAATAAAAAAAAAAAAAGAAAAGGAAAACTGTAAGCAAGGAGTAGCGGGCGATGCTGGTGATTCAGGTCTGGTGTGTGGTATTTCAATGAGGGTCTAGGCCTGATTGTCCTACGGCGGCGATGGATGTGGCTTCTTTTTTTTTTTGGAAGTGGAGGTGCAATCGAGATGGAGGGGAGGGGAAGGGAGGGGGGATCACTCGGCATCTGGCCCAACACTCTTGTGTCACCGTGACCCTCCTGTGGGGGAGGCAGTGAGGGCCACAGTAGGGGGTGCCACTGAAAAGCAACATAAATTTCAGCGGGAGAATCAATAGACTGTGAGAATTGTAAGAGATGCATCGGTTTGGACTCTCTGACTGTGACCCTGGTGCTTTGCTGCAGAAGGAGTCGCACCTACAGTCCTCAACAGCAGTGAAAATAACATAAAACAACAATATGATCCACTTGAAATACACAGTTTGATCAGCGCACTAACTCAGCCTACGCTCTGTTCTGTGGCATGGCTGGATTTTTAGGGAAAGCCTCGGAGGGGAAGAAAAAAAGAATCTGTTACGTGGGGGAAACCTATTCTCCCACAAGATGTATAAATAGCCGCAGCCATGGCGCTCTGTGTCAAAGTTAGGACACTCAGTGGGGTGCAGACTTCAAAGCGACCAGGGAATTCTCCAAAACAACTGCTGGCAATTTCAAATCAGCATTCCCCTCCGAAAGCAATGTAACCTTTCACCTGTATTCTGCCGCGAGACGATGAAGAGGAGAAAATGTCAAATTCCGGTTGTACAGTACGGCGTATTTCATAAAAAAACACTCTGACACTGTCAGAATAATGTTAAAATTGTGTTTTTTTAATAGTGTTAATGTGTGTGCCACATAATAATAAAAGCAGTCAGCTTCGACAGCAGATTTCATCTTCAGAACCTGAAAACACAGCTGAGGGTTCAAAAAGACGCCTCACTTACCACTCGGTGGGAAATGAAAATGACCTAGAAGGGTTAAAGGCCAGAACACATGTCAAGAATTTCCCCCAGAATATATCTAAAGCAGAAACAGGACAGTGAAGCTCTTGATTTGAATTTGAACAAATACACGTGTTGTGTTTTTTGGGGGGGGTTTCGTCTTCAAAGAACAGACTTTTGAATTCATTGTAAGAAGAAAAAAAAACACGAGAAGAAAGATAGCCTTAAGCCTATTCAATGAAGATATGTGGTTAACATGGTATTGTGTCTTTGAGGGAGTCGGCATGTGGTGCATTGTGGGTAGTGGGGTGCTCTCTGGCCACAGCAGGATACTGGCGGCTCTGTCCAGTTTTTCAGGTGCTGTCGCTCTCGCCTCGGTCATATTAATTATGGGATAACAAAAAAAACTCTAATCCCTCAGCCTTTGAAGCGCTAGGCCACTTTTTTTTGTTGAAAGGCTCAAGCTAAAACACACACACACACACACACACACACACACACACACACGATATTTGCTACTTGAAAATATAAAAGACAACGTATGCACATTTATTTCTTTGCTTCTTGCTGGTAGGATTCTGATTTAGTGTTTTTTTCTGATCTTCACGTGGCATTTTATAGCTACTAACTCCGTGGATTATAGTTTCGCTAGCTATTAAACCTATACAGCATATAATTTCCTCCCGGGATTAGTTCCCCCA
Organism: Eutrigla gurnardus; assembly: GCF_963514095.1. NCBI lineage: Eukaryota > Metazoa > Chordata > Actinopteri > Perciformes > Triglidae > Eutrigla > Eutrigla gurnardus. The sequence goes on along the minus strand of NC_139929.1, from coordinate 4,441,926 downwards.
AATGCTTCCAAGCTCTAACCGAAGATAATATCGATATTTAACTTCTTCTCGACGCCGTGTTCACGTTTCGCCTCCCGCGTCGCAGGTGAGAGCGAAAAAAAAAAAAAAAAAAACGGTGAACGTTGACTTGAATTTTCACATTCTACCAGTCATTACCCATAATCCCCTCCTTCCTAATCTTCTCAAAGAATGATGTCAGCAAAGCAGAGGCGACTCGAGGATATCTCCCTCTTTCATTCATTCGCCCCAACGCTGTTTGTTATTATGTCTGAAAAAAAAAACCACACACACATTCATGCAGATGGGTAGCCCCTCTTCCTCCGGGATCAAAGCAGAGTCCCCCGCTGAACGGTCACACCAGACCGTCACCCCATCGCTCGTAAGCAGACCGTGGTCTGGTCTGGTCCCCCCTCCCTCTGTAATCAGATCTCGGGCCCTGCACTTTCGCAGAGGGGAAACAGCCACTGGAGATTGGCGGCATACAACAGGTTTTTTTTCTTTTACGGCTGTTGTTTCAGGTGGGAGGCGAGTTCGTCGGATGGGATTTTACACTGCCCTCTTGTGCTCTGACACACACTGTACTCCCTCTCCGTTCACGCTGACGCATCCCTGCAGCTCAGACGGCAAACAGCAAGGAGAGGCAACGGTGCAGTTAAATATGATGTAAATAGCATTCAAAAATGTGAGCGCTGTTTGGTTTGTGTCACTCTGTATTTCTAAGGAACCTGCACACAAACCCGGCATCACCCCTGGAGAAGTGATGCATTCCTGCTTTTTAATTCCCAGCCTTTCAGTGAGCTTATTTAGCCTTAATACAAAAGGATTAGCCGCATATTGCTTTTTTTTTGCGTAACACCTTTAAAGCGCTTGATTTTTCCCCCCCCTCCATTTGTTTTGCTCACATAAATACACTGACCTTTCACTTCAAACACATTCTTATATGAAATAAAATACAATTTGGTTGTAATAAAACAACTGTTCTTTCCCATTATGACCGATAGACATCCTGCACTCTTCCCCCCGCTCTGCCACGTGTCAAAAAAAGAAAAGATAGAGAGGAATAATTGTTTGATCTGTCCTTTTGCCTGTCGCTGCCCTAATCACTCAAGACTGATTCAGAAAATGCAGGCTTGAATGTCAGAGGGCCTCCCGCGGAGAGGGGGAGCATTTCAGTGGCTTTGGACAGCCGCGGCCCCCGGTAATCACCACTCTCAACCTGGCCGGCACTCCAGCACTCCCCCTGATTGAGCACCTCAATCTAACAAGGTGCTATTGCTGGAGCCGGAAGATTCTGCCAGGTTTTGACAAACCAGTGGATTGTCCCTGATCATCATGGGACATTGCCTTTTTTCGCAGCTCAGCCACGCGTGCATGCAGTCGGGCACACCTGCCGGTGCTGCGAACGCGAACGCCTGCATGGCAAATTGAAAAAATGAGCTTAAAGGTTACCCTCCTTTTATATAAAGAAGTCATAATTTGAAGGCGGCTACGTCACCAGCTCGGTTCCCGTCATGTTTCCCATGTGATTCCTGACAGCTTCCACGCTTCCTCTGACCTCGCTCCCGCCGGTGACACCGGGGCGAGCCCCGAGGGAACACACATCCCGGTCTTAGATAGATAGCAGCATGTTTACAATTACCTTTAACCTTAAGCTTTTACCTCCAGAGACCTAATTGATTCTGCCGGCAAGCTGCGTGTCTTTCAGGCATCGAACTGTGATATTTCATTAAGATTTAAGGCGACTTAACAATTAGCTCATTGTCAATTAATGTGCCAAATGTTTTCTCAATAGGTCGATTGATTTAATCTGTGAAATGTCAGTACAAGTACTCAGTGGTGACAAATGCCTTGCTTTGTCTAAACTAGAATCCAAATCCTGAAGGTGCTCAGGTCATAATTACATAAAAACTGCACATATTCACATTGGAAAAAGCCACATTTTTGCTTTAAAAAAAGATCAGGATGATTAATCAACTATCAAATCTCTTCATTGCATCTTGCAAATTCAATGCAAATAAACTATGGACCAAAACAATCATATAATAATGAGTACCGCCATATAGCAACACCCAGTAGACGATAACAAAGCACTACTACACATCAAAACACAGCCGAATTCTCTCCAAAGTGTAAAAATCATATGATGTAAAAGTTCTGATTTAAATTTTTTAATTATTTTTTAATTTTTATTTTTTGAAGCAACTGATTTCACACTCCCATGACTTTTGGGTTTCAAGGGTCAAATGGAGTTTTGACTGGAAATTCTGTCCTCAGAATGACTGCAGCTGTAACAATACAGCATATATTCAAAGTTTGGCATCTTATATAAAATATAACAATAAAATAGTTTAGCTCAAAACCAAAGTTTAACTGATCTAACTTAACAGAGACGAGGTAATAAATGAATCCCTTAAAAATATAACAAGTCGAAGGACCGAGGTGATTTCTTAAAGTTCGAACCTGTGCAGGGACAATTTAAGTGGTACTTCCTGAGCTTCAGCCTGCCTAACGGAGCGTACCCACCAAACGCGATGAACGCGATTGAAACGTGCGACAAATGAAATCGCGTCGCGCTAGACGCTCCAGTTTTGACGCCGGTCCAATATGCCAAAAAACGCCTCATCGCGGCATCGCGTCATCGCGTCATCGCGTCGAGCTCGCCCAAACAACAACATTTCTTCCGCCATTTCATTCTCTCGTCGATCATGGCTGAGATAACCACCATCGCTGCACTGTATCTACTCTGGAGAAGTTCCCAGCTTCGTCTGCGGGCTAGGCGCCGACGTCGGTTCTGGGTGCATGCTACCCTACGGAGGCGGCGTGAGCTCGCCGAGTTCCACCGTCTCCTGCAGGAGCTGCGCCTGGACGACGGCCGGTTCCAGCGGTACTTCAGGCTGACTGTTGCCCAGTTTGAAGACCTGCTAACCAGGGTACAGGACCGGGAGGTTTAGCTGCTGCTCTGCCCAGAACTGGTGCTTCATAGCCGGCCATAAGCCCCAGTGATAAACAATCGCAAAAAAAAGGATCTCTGTGTGTGAAAGAGCTGGGATTGATATGTATGTATGTGTGTGTGTGTGTGTGTGTGTGCGCGCGCGTGCGTGCGCCCCCCAACTTTGATTATGGGCAATATATAATATAATATAATATATAAATATTGTGGCAAAAAGCGAGGGAACACCAGGACGTCCGTACGTCAGCACGTCGGTGACGATCTCAACGCTGATAGGCTGTCGCGGCGCGTCTTCACGCGAATTCGCCGCAAAAGTTCAATTATTTCAACTCGAGCGATGGCGCGATGGCGCGATGAAGCGATGGCGCGATGAAGCGATGAAGCGATTTTTCGCGTCCATCGCGTCCATCGCGCCGCGCTATCGCGTCCATCGCGTCGCCCGGCGCGATGAAGCGTCTAATCGCGTCTTTGCATTGACTTTACATGTAATCTTGTCGCGCGATGAAGTTTCATCGCGTTTGGTGGGTACGCCCTGTAAGAGGTTAATTGTAAAATCCTTCACATAATACATCAAAACACGGCTGCGGAAAAAAAGAAAAAAGGCAAGAGTACTTTTAAAGGGTTCAAATGCATTTGGAGTAACTACTAGCTGTAGGATGTTCGGCGGTGTATTTCAGAAATTATGATCAATTGTGGATTTTACAAAGCTGGATTTAAAGTGTCATAAATGTCTCCATTCAGCGGGAAATAATAGCCTTGTACAGACGTGTGAGAGTTGAAATTCATTGTCGCCTTGCCTCCAGTTCTTTAACCTCTCATCTGTTTTCAGCTTAATATAATATTGTTGATTTATCTGTGATGTATTTCCAGCTGCCGGGCATTTCCTTCCCGCTCCTATTTCTAAAAATGAATAGATGATCTTCGCGGGCGTTTCATTATTCTACTTGGCTCGCCTGTGAATTGTGGCGAGAGCGCGGCGGTCACTCCATCAAAAGGAATTATGTTCAGGTCCTCACAAAGACATTCGTCATACGGGGGGGACAGGAGGTATTAGAGCAATGAAAGACTCTTAACTCCCGTTCAAATCAGCACCTTTGACTTCTCGCGACAGGAGCCGAGGGAAAACAGCCACTTGGTCTCCTGCGTTTCCTGGTGGCATTTTTCCCTCCTCATAACTTGATGCTGAAAGTTGATTAATAGTACATTTAGCGCGACTCGCATGCTTTCTTCTCGATAATAAATTAGGGTCATTAATCAATAAAGAGCAGAGCGATTCCAGGAGACGGAGGGGGACACGCTGGTTCCTAATAGAAAAAAGAAAGGAGTGACGCTCGGGCCCTTTTCCCACCGTTGACCACCCTGGCTGAGGTGTTCATTGTGCACCTGCCTAAATCCAATTAAATGATATAATTAATGAACATCTCGCTCAACAATAATGGGCTTTGCCTCTCCGCCAACCTATTGATTTTATAGTGACATACCAGTTAGGATAGCCTGTCACTGTCAGCCTGAGGTTTCTTGGCTTAAAAGTTCCACCAAAACAAATATTTGGGGGTATTTTTTTGTACTTAAACAGAAGGATTTTGAGATGTGCCTTCAATGGCGCCAAGCGGGAGCAAACCATACAAACCGTTCCAACAACGGACCCCGAAAGGCACTCGGTCAATTAGTTCTAGACGCCGATACATTCGTAACATCCAAAGGGGCGTAAAACGGCACGATTAATTACCGATAATACGTCGATACGATCGTGCACTTGCAGGAAGCAGTCCGGTGCGTGAGCAGTGGATGGATGACTCTCAGGTTTCGCCCTAGCTACCTGAAAAAAAAAGCCTCCTTCCCCATCCAAAGCTGTCACCTCACCCCTGCTTCATTCAGCTTGATTAATGATGAGCTGTGGGGCACAGCTAGAAGGTCTAGTCTCAATTATGAAAAAGGCAGTAACTAGTCCATTGTGCTGATGCCTTTATTCCACTGACAACGCTGAAAAATAGCAATATTTCGAATCGGGGTTGAATCATTTATCACTCATTTATTGGCGTTCTTTAACTCCCTGCTTCATCCATCCAACGCTGACCTATCCTTTAAAGCCAGCTTGGCCCTATTCATCCTCTATTAGTCCATTTTCATAGGCGCTGCAGGAAAATCAAATACTATGTTGGGACAATCTCCTAAAGGGCTGTTTGCATCTAAAGCATGTGTGGACTTTTGTAGTGTAAATAGATTTGCCTGGAAGAAGCAACTTTCCCCGTTTTGCCATTAAATCCACGACGCCTAGAGTTTATAGGGGAAGATAAGTGAGTTTAATATGCACTGGAGGGTAAAGAAAATATTCTATTACGCCAAGTATGGAAATTACCCCATAAAGAAACCAACATGGCAATTTGGGGGCCAATTTTTAATATGATTTTTATGATGCACAGTTCTACTTATTGTAATGAAGTTGTCATTGCACTTGTTCACTGCTGCTAACGCGGAGCCCATCTTTCAATTTGTACGAATTAGACTAAACTGCTACGAATGAACTTCATTAATGCTGGAATGAGGCGGGGAAGAAAAAAAAAACACAAACATGTTATTGCGTTTCTGGACCACTGGCTCTGGGATTGTGTGTTTTATATTGTTTTGATCTAATTTTGGAGTTTGGAGGGGAAACACTCTCTTAGGTATATAGGGCCGCTCTAAAATACAAACAAACAGCGGGGGATCGTTATCTGTTGGGAAATGGATACGGCGCCAAAGTCTCATTGGGAAGAGGGATGGCGGCGGTTTACGATCGCTGCCGAACTAATAGTTTATCTATTGTAATTCTGGTATATTTAGTGTCACGCGGGCATCAATTGGGTATAACAAGGTGTCGTGATCATAATGTCTTATGGGTCTGGATTTAATGTGGTAGTTTGCTATCATTATAAATGAAATCAGAAAATCACATCAAAGGAACCATTCAGGACCAGCGTTCGCTCCGGTGATCCGTGTGTTATATTCTTTTATTGACCAAATGATGATATCTGGTCTATCGTCGGTAATTGCTCCACTTGTCCTTGAAATTCCAGCTTTCTTGGAAAATAATATTCGATGTGGGGACCTGGTCTACCCGAGTCGTACACTTCAAAATATTGTGAGTTTACAAAACCACAGCATAGGTTCTTCTCTGCTTTTGAGGTGCACTTTATGTACCTTTACTGTAAAACGGAGTCATTAAGAGATTAAAATGCATAACATCGGTAATTACACCATATTTAGCATGTCAAGGTTGTTATGTAATGGCTCCCCCCCTCCTGATCCTCTGGACCTGCAGCAGAAACTTAAAATCCATAGAGTGAAAATACAAATATTAATTGTGGATATTGAGAGTGTAGCTTCTTCTGTGTTCCCGAACAAAAATCAGAGGAAACTCAGTCAACCCTACTAACAAAAATCAATGTCCGGTGTCAATACCAGGTGGAGTAATTACCTGTTGAGTCCTCGTTCGTTTCAAAGTGAACACTGAGCTTGGCTCAATGAGTACAATCCCTTAATCTCATTCTGTCCGCTGATTAGGAAACCCGGAAACGTTCAGATGTGACCGGACAGATGTTGGGAATCAGGTTTGATTCTTTTAATTGCTTGGTACTCTTCGGGCCCATTTTTTTTCCCTCCCTGCTTCTTTTCATTTGATTGAACAAATGGATCATGTTCAAATGTCTAGTCTGGGAGTTCTGGCAGACGGCGGTTCATTGTTTCCCTTGAAAAAAGAAAGGAAAGAAAGTAACAACTAAAGAGCTTTGGTGTGAGGTTGACCAAGCAGCAATCAGGCACAAAACGCCATCTGAGGCTATTAAGCTGTGCTTTTGTTTAAAGCAGTGTTGTGTAATATATTTACAGTGAAAGTCTGGCCAAAGAGGAGAAATATTAAAAGCCCCCTTCCACTCGTTACCTCACATGAAACATAGATGTTTGACCTTCATTGTGCAGAATGATATGTGTAGTTAGACACTGAAAGGCTGTTATTTAATTATTGTTTGTGTACAAGCAACTATATTGGAAGCCAGTCATAAAAGCATATGTAGGATTTTTAAAAAGGAAGTTGGCTACTTTTTGATTAAAAAACTGAATCAACCGTAAATCATTCTTTCAAGAAGAAGAATATTATATGTCTTGGAGTTTGCACATGGGTGTTTCCCCTTTAAAAGATTGCTCAGCCAACTTTATTGGTCTCAAGATTGACTTTGTCTCGGTTTTGGGGTAGTTACTGCATCAACAGTAGGATATCACATGACACACAACATACAGCCATATGTGTAGGACAATTAAAAGCATAAGAAAGAGGAGTAAAAACATTTAAACAGTGCAAAAATTGTTGTACATGATATTGTGCAACGCAATTAACCAGCCATTCCCTCATACATGTTCAATGTCTCATAATGATACATGTTTAAGAAAAGTATCACAATTGATGCAATTTTTTTTTATTCCATGCATCCTTGTCAAAACCTGCCGCCTACATTACCAACAATGCAACTGGAGCGAGCTGAACAAATAGACACAACGAGGGTATTGACATGAACGTGACAGCCAAGTGTATCTTACTTTGGAGGGCGAAGGCTAAGAATCCGTTTTCCTCCTTCCTCTCCGTCTTTATCTGACACTCGTGAAAATCAGGGTATTCCAACTTGTCTGCGAATGCATGTGACATCCGCTATTACGCATCTCAGAGGTTGTCTTTAGCGATTTATTTGCAGGTTTTGGGGGAAATGAATTTAACATCACGGGATTAGAAGGCGCGGGATTTATTATATCCATCACCGGAGCACTGAGTGACACTAAGCTGTCTTTCAAGCGTCCAAATGATACTCTCAAATTTAATGAGATCTTTAAGCCCTGCCAACATATAATTAAAAACGTTGACACAGAGAAATAAGAATGCAAAAATGTCTCCCAGGACTCCGCGGTGAACTTCAAGCCACGATGCTTAGCGAGTACTATTCATTAAATACAGAAATGGTGCGAGTGCAGTATGAGGCGATTCCATTATTCACTGCTGCCCTGCAACTGTTTAGAGATGTCTTTATTTCCGCTCTGTTCTCCTCACTAGAAATGCCTTTTTATTTCGCCCCCCCGCCTCCTCGCTGTTTTCAGAGTCAACTGCTGTTGTTAGCAGATCCCAGCGCTGTGATTTAATCATTAATTGGCCGTCTGTCACTGTATGAACTCGACAAGGCCTTATTTTGAAGGGCAGCTACTGAAGTGTTGGATACAGGATTTATTTGGTCCTATCGTGTGATCAACATGCTGCTTTTGGGTTTTCAGTTTTCCCTCCAAGTCTGAATTCAATTTTCAGACTCAACATGAGAAAATTAGCATAAATAGACGGTTAAATTTGGTCCTGTGGTCTTTGTGTAGAAGAGTCCTAACCGCCACGTAGAAATAACAGAATGCACTGAATTATTGTTTTGTTTTAAAGAAAGTTTTTATTGTAAACAAAGATTATGATCACATTTAATGTTTCTCACCAAAACGGGTTCCTTGAGGTCAAAGTTCCTCGTTGGATGAATGCATTTACAGTGTTTAACACATGCAAACAGGGACCTGCCTGTAAAAACACTGCTCCATAGCGCCACCAGTGGTCAAACTCTCCACATGGTACCTTTAATGAAAGGAAGCTGTTATCACTTGTTTTAATACAAGAACATCGGTGCACTTTATTTTTTTAAATTAGACAAAAGTGATCCCCACTTTCTGACTCGTTTACAGTTTGCAAATGGTAGCGAAACAAGCCGATATTTCCCATTCATTACGACACAAAATGCTCATTTCTGTCATTAAGACAAACAAGAGAAGATTATGGATGATCCTCTAACTCTTAAATTCAAATTGAAGTCACTGGGCACATTTCACAGATCGTTATCTCCGACTAAAACAACTAATATGTTCTCTAATCTGGTTTTTCATCCGACATCCTTTGAACAGTTTATGTTCCTTCTCCTGTCCAAATATCCAGAGAAATGTGTTTCCTGGTCCAGGAGGTTTGAGAGTTTAATGCAGCCTTCTGCTCCCAGCAGGTGAAGGTGATGACAGGGTCTGGTGGCAGGCCAGAGCCTGGCTGGCACGCGCCGCGCCTCCGTCCAGTCGCTTCCTGCCGCCGCGAGCATATGGGTGGAGACATTGTTATCCTCTGGCTCTTCACCAACCATCTATCACCTTTGCCCAGAAACTGAGAAAGACCACACCGGATGGGAAACTAGATCCATCTATCAATCTGTTTGTTCGAACCACTTGTGTAGATCACTTTTAATAAAAAAAACCCCCCAACATTGTCACTTTTTTGGCTTTCCAGAGTTCTACTGTGTTCGTATCACACCGAAACTTCAGCACATTGTCTGACTTGAGAAGTCGCCCTCGGCGATGATTAATTAGAGTCCTTGAACTTGGATGATGATCGTGCAAACAGATCTTTTTTTTCCCCCTCCATCTCTCTCCCGATGCCATGTTTTCTCACTTACGCTCGCAGCGAGGAAGCGGCGACGCACCAGAGCTGGCTCGCCGTCTTCGCAAACTTGTCGACCTGAATATTTTGTTATGGTTGCGGACTTCCCAAAAAAAACAGCATATGGTGCAGGCATTTCGCACGGTGTCTGAAGCGCCGGCTTTGCTTCAGCGCTCGCTTCACCTTCGTGTTGTAGCTGATTAAACCCAGATAATAACAGAGGCAAGAAGTGGAAAAAGCAACCCCCCCTACCCCCCTCTTACCCCAGAAAAAGCCCCCTTTGCTGGGCTTGCGGGTCTCGCTTACACTTTGAGGAGCTGTCGCTTTGAATCGGCAGAAGGCAGCCAGGCTGAAGATTTCCCACTGACTGGAGAGGAGTCGTTGGCCAGGCTTTCCTTGTCACTGGGAGTTAAGGCAGTCACTGATCCTAATGCTTACACTGTTGTTGCAGCATTCCAATTTTTAATCACTGCGTGACTTGTCAGACCTAATGAGGGCAGTCGGGTAAGAATGATCAACATACCAATAATGAGACCATCGCAGGCTGACGACGACTTCCTGTTTTTGATATATATATATATATATATATATATATATATATATATATATATATATATATATATAGTGTGTGTGTGTGGAGAATACCAGTTCCCAGCACTTTTCCCCTGAGATTGGTTGCTAAGGTGACTGCTAACATTGTGGCTGTCTGATGCAATCACAGCTCCGGTACTCCAGTGGGCTCACCTTTTTTTCATTTTTTTTTTCACAAATCACGTGTTTAAAGAAAGAGAAGAAGAAGAAAAAAAAAAAATTGATTGATTTATACTCCGCAGATGTAAATGACATGTTGGCTTTGTCCATATTGTGGACATCTGCAGGACAATGCAAAGTTTATCCTCCGTGTGTGTGTGTGTGTGTGTGTGTGTGTGTGAGTGTGTGTGTGTGTGTGTGTGTGTGTGTGTGTGTGTGTGTGTGTGTGTGTGTGTGTGTGTGTGTGTGTGTGTGTGTGTGCATATGTAAAGAGCTCCAAGCCAAGGCCGAGTGTGGCTGGCGTGTGTTCTGTCAGATGTCTCTCCCCTCTTTAATCCTTTGTGTGTAAGAGGGTCAAGAGGCAGGCAGACTCCGACAGCAGCGAACGCTGAAGGCCAAACAGTCTCCAGCGTTCCACCTTAAGTCGCCGCCGCCGCGTCTGTAACAGAGCTGGACTTTGAAAAAAGAAAAAAGCCTCCAGCTGGAAACTGCAGCATCACGCAGGAAGTTGTCGGTTTTTAAAGGTTGATAAAGCACATTTGTCTTCATGATGGAAGTTGTGCAAATGTTGGAAAGGAATGCAAACATTTTATTTGTAGATGTTTTTTAAATAAATTTGTTGATTATTTTCTAGATTTAGAACATCAAATGATGATCAGGTGACTTCAAATGTCTCTTTTTATCCAACTTATAACTCAGAGATACTCAAAAACATGCAATTTACAATCATTTTAAGACCTTTTTGGCATTCAGACTTACATTTTCTTTCAATCAACAAATCGATTCAAGTAATTATTGCAGCTTCAGTTCGGTATTTCCCCTTTGTGACCCTATTTTAAATCTAAATTTCATCCAATGTGCGTTCTGTACATTAGAGACTCTCTTCATGTATATTGTCTGTTTGCTTTGTAACCATTGGCTGCGTGAGCCAAACGCTAAGTCCTCAGAGCTTAAAAAGGCAAATAGTAGCAATAATAATAGCAATTTTGAGGGGACACAGTAGGGGTTAAAGGTCGACTGGGGGCGCCAGTGTGTTGCTGTCTCTTTTATTAATAAACAACATTCATTAAAGGAGGACTGGGGAGCACCGTAACTGAATATTACCACATCTCTCCCTTCCTTTTGTGTGATAAGAAGAACCCTGGTGATTCCTCACACGGCTCCAAAGGCTACGGGGGAATTTCTCTCAGAAGCTGCCCCTTCAGCTCAATTCCTCCCCACATTTCCGAAAGCTTTTCATTCGTATCCCCTGGAAACCGCTCCACATTCTTTAAACTCTCCTTCAAGAAAAAAAAAGAAGAAGAGGAAGAAGAAGAGGAGGAGGAGGAGGAGGGGAGGAGGGAAAAAAAAGCGGCTCTTACACATTTTGTTATGCCCTTTGATCACCAGTTATCTTTAAAACAGATGGCTGACCACCGTCCTGTTTGTCCACACATGATGGTTTGAAAGAGCCGCCCGGACATTGGCTTCTCCTGAAATCCACGAATAGAAATAAAATCTATTTTCACCAAAGCTGTTAAAAGATAGCTTAACTACTTCCCCCCCATCATATCCACATCTGCAGCCAAGTGCCTTTACTGGTTTTCATTCCTCATAAACGATAATCTACTAATTTGATTACTGAATAACAGACAGAATTCTATAAACAGTAGCTGAAACCAGCGAATTCAGCGACGCGTCGTCTAATTGTGTCTCAATAAAGCAGCCAAGTTTCAACGTGGATTTCAAATGTGTCTAATCTTTCAATCCATATTTATCCGAGGAGTCAAAAACACTAGTGCACATCAAACGGGCTGTCAGAAATCCCTCAGAGGCTTTCAAGTGGGCCGACGTGCTCTTTTATGTGCCATAAAGTGGTCATTTATGTCTTCATGAATTGCATTAGCCTTTTGCCACCGCCGCGCTCCGGTGATGTAAACTGCGACGATTGGCGTCCGTGCCTGGTAACGGCGTTTTGTTTTGTATGAATTTGAAGAATTCTCCTTTTTTTATTACATTTCTCTTCACCGTCAAATTGTTGAAATGATCAGAGGTCACCTTGGAAACGATCTTTTTTTTCTTTTTTCTTCCTTCCCCTCCTTTAAATCCAGGAATCTGACACTGCAGTCAGTAACAACAGGTTAGCAACCTCTCATTAGTCGATGAGCCAGATGCATTTACGAGGTCATATCTGCAGGACAGGAGGTTATGATGATGAATGGTAGCAAACCTCTCTGCCGAGACGCTCTTTTTTTTTTTTTTACCCTTTTTTTTTCTCCCATGTCGCCGTGCGGTTGCCATGGTGGACGCGAAGGGCAATTTAAACGTCGCCACATCCACCAGGGGGGCGCCCTCTCGGGTAAGTGGCTTTGCGATAGGAAAGCTGACGCCTGCCACCGCCGTCAAGGTTGTTGTCACACGGCGGCTCCTTAAGCGCCCGAGTCGCCACGTTAAGAGATGAGAGTGGCGGGCGAGAGAGAGTGACGGCGAGGACGAGAATTACAGGGGGATAGGCGCGTGGAAATGAGTTCTCCGAATGTTGCTTACACGAGGAACATGCAGGAATATTACCTAATCAGTCAAATCCTCCCAAGCTGACACCTCTTGTGAGACACCCGATGATACCCCAGAGGAACCCCGTGCCCCCCACCCGTGGCTCAGCCCTGAGGGTGCCCCCAAGAGAGAGTCTGTGGTGTGAAGGTTCTTCTTGACAGACATTCTCAAAATTACTCAAATGGTTTTGCATACAGTGCAGTATCCATCTACCGGGGGCACTTTACCCTCAATTAAAAGTGCAGCGGTGAAGCTGCATATTTTGCATTTCGTAACAATGTGTGTGTTAAACTGAAGGTGATCTTAATAGGATTTTCTGCGGTTGGGAACCAGAGATTAGGGGCTTTATATTGCGGAGCTTGAGCGTTTGAACAGGGGGAGTGTTTTTTTTTTTTTTTTTAAATCTGAACTGGATTAAAAATGCCAGACTGAAAAAAAAGTAACACAAAAAAAAAACACATCAAAAAGAAATGGACGTTACCTCTTCATTTTTTTTAAAAGGTGTGAGCTAGCATATTACATGCTAATATCTGCTGGAGCTCACAGTGTGTGTGTGCAGGATTGGGCAGTGATTTATTTATTTTTTTATTTCCCAAAATGGATATAGACTGGATCTTTAATTTTTAAATTTTTAACTTTTACTTGGTTGTTGTAGTGCTATTTATTTATTTTATTACCTATTAAATACCTCAATCTTTAAAAAAGTTATGTCAGCTTAACCATGCAATACACACACACACACACACACATACACTTGCAAATGGTATGCTAATGACTGACCAGGAAACATAAAAGGAAAGCGCCAGGATGTGGTCTACCTGCAGCTGTTAAATATATAATCCATCTGTAATCAAATTTGACAGTTAATCAAGTGAGGCATTTGTAATGCAGACGTTTGGACAGACATAACTAACTCCATCAGCGTCTGCATAATAAATGTATGATTTTAATGATGTTTCTATTAAGCATCCACCAGCTCACTTTACAAAATGATCCGAGGTGTCTGCTGTTTGTTTGTTTTTCCGGGGGACATATAGGTTGTTGCTAGGAGCGATCATTTTGACGGGGGTGCAAAGGTTCAGCAGAGAGGGAGTTTAAGGAAAAAAATAATGTAATTACTTATAGATTGGATGAATTAATTTCTAATGATATTCACCGGTTTTGCATGACAGCTGCCAAGACCCCATTCAAGAATGGCAGAGGAGGGAAAAGGAGTGCTTTTGATGGCGGGACAAAGGGGACTATCATTTACAGAAAGTGGGTTACGCCACATCAAGAAGGGGAGAAGGTGCAAGTGACACATCAACAAAACCCGCTGGGCTTCCTGTATCGGGGCTCCCGACGATCCACAAAGCCCCGAGACATGTGCTCCGTCTCCTCGAGCTGAAAGAGCCTGACGGCAAAGTGGCAATTGTTCCTCCCACGTCTGCATCTGAGTGTGTGTATGACTGAATACAAGTAGTTCCTGCATGCACATGCATGGTGATATGTGTAAACATGTGCTGTGCATTTGCAATATACGTGCACAAGGGAGCGTCATGTTCTCTTGTGCACTTACAAAATTGAGGTATATACTTTTAACAATTCCTAAATAGCAACAATGTTTTATTTAGATTTCTTAATACTCAATATATACTCAATAATATGTTAAAAAACAAGACAATAGCTACTGTAGTACAGCTAAGACTCACTTGTGTTTCAATGAAGTTGCTTGGATTTAGTCCGTCTGTCACATAAAGTATATCTGCTTCATATATTACAGTTGATCTTTGTAAGATGAGACATTTTTATCCATCTATTACATGTGTACATGTTCAGATAGTAGTTCATGATCACTCATATGTCAAGGGTTATATTCTTTTCAATCATTTCCTTGACTCACAGAGAGAAAGAAGGTTGAGTTGCAAACTACCGTTGAAAAACCATAAAATGTTGTACATACAGCTCAGTTGCCGGGGGAAAATTTCGGCATTGTGCAAATCGCATATACGTTGAATGTCGGCCGCCAGTCTGAAATGCTCTGAAATGCCGGATACAGCAATTCCATCTGGATGGAACCATCAGTTCTCCCTCAGGTAAACACCGTTTACTGTTGTTGTCGTTAGCACCGTTAGCTGTTAGCCGCTAGCTCGTCATTGTTGTGTTGAGAGGCAAACAAAATGCTCCCAATCTTGTATTCCTTTTACAGTTTTTCAGTTGCCGGGAAAAATGTTGGCATCGTGCAAATCGCGTATACGTTGAATGTCATTCCACCTGGATGGAACCTTCAGTTCCTCCTCAGGTAAACGCCGTTAGCCCTGTCTGCACTGTTGTTGTCGTTAACACCGTTAGCTCCGTTAGCCGCTAGCTCGTCATTGTTGTGTTGAGAGGCAAACAAAATGCTCCCAATCTTGTATTTTGCACCTTTTACCAAGTAGTTTTGTTGCCTTTTCCCATGTTCTGTAACCATGACATGAGGCTAATATGATACGTACTTATAAAAATGTTTATTCTGGCATTCATTGGATCCTTTGGTTTTCAGAAACATTCAATGCTCACGTTTTTTGTTTCTGGTGTCGAATCTACAGCCACTTCACCACCAGAACACAAAAGAAAGCACAGTTTTGTCTCTAATCTCGACTCTTGTGAATCGCTGATGAGCCAATCTCAAACGGCTAATACCTTGGGAGTTGACATTACATCTTGTTGTGTTTGTTGGAAGGATTAAATCCTCGGCAGATCCACGCGCTCCTTCCAGACACGGATCACAGGCTATTACGCACTCCTTCTTCCGGATGAGATGTTCCTGCATCTGCCTGCATCGGATGGAGTGCCACAAAAGGTTGGCTAATTTAATTACACGTACAGACAATTGTCCCCTCCTCTCAGGGCCCGACGCCTAATCATGGTATCGGATGTGCGTCCGAGTCTCCGCCGCGTCTCCCCTGCTTTCCAGGAGGGTCAGAGGCTTCACCGGTTAGCCGCTCTGACGAGGGTACCTTCCATTGTCTCTTGCCTGGGAGAAAGAAGCCTTCGCCTCGTCTCAGTGTCAAACTTTAACCTTTCTCAACTTCAATTACACTAAGTAAGTTTGGAGTGTGCCGCGGTGCTGTCCGGCCGACTCAGCTCCGACGCCGCGCTGATGGGAAGCCTGCATGGGTGCCACGGCCCCCGCTGCCTCTGACACACTGATGCTGCACGGCACCGATGCCGATGCTGACGCGTGCTTTGGCCTGCTTCCTGGTCGGCGTAAACACACACACACACACACACACACACACACACACACACACACACACACACACACACACACACACACACAGCACTGGATATATGTTAGGAGCTGTATTCAGGTAAAGTTTAGAGATTTCCTGCTTCTATTTATTTGCACATCAGCAAATTCATAAAATGTGTTTATCTACATCATCGCTCAGTTCAGTGTGTGTGTGTGTGTGTGTGTGTGTGTGTGTGTGTGTGTGTGTGTGTGTGTGTACATAAAACATAAAAGTACATAGAAAGTCACTTCTAGACAACAACCACTGTTTGATGAAGACTTCAGCTGCCCTGAAACAGACGAAGACAACTCTGCATTATAGCGTAGATGACCTTTTTTATATACAGGGGGTCTGCACTGTGCCAATAACACCATTTGCTATTTGTGTGTTTGTGTGTGTGTGTGTGTGTGTGTGTGTGTGTGTGTGTGTGTGTGTGTGTGTGTGTGTGTGTGTGTGAAAGAGAGAGAGAGATAAAGAGAGCAAGAACTTGGGTGTGTTCCCTCATTACTCATTCCTCTGCAGGGGTGAGATGGCTGCTTCTTCCTGTTATGTCATCAAAACTTCCACTTTAGCCATAAAGCATATTTTCTTGTGGAAAGTACGCACGTATTAGTATATTGCATTTATGTTTTCTTCTTTTGTTGCACTAATAGTTCACTGATATGATGCCCATTCATCACTGGACCACTGTTGGAAAAAAACTATTCTAAGCAAGCAATCCATAACCCTATGAAATGACAGGATTGACCTAAAAGTAAGCGACAAAGCAAATAGAATATCTGAAAAATCCTGTGTATTCTCCCTCACACTTTGGCCCTGGTTTTCTTAACACACACACACACACACACACACACACGTTGAGTGCTCGACTAGGCGGTTTTGAACGAATCAATCGATTCGCAGGTAGTCGATTGCGCCGCTCACACATGCACCCTTATGATAATGGGTCCCCTTTTAGAGTCATCTAATTCTGATGATGAATTGGACTTCCATAGAAAGCCCCCCCAAAAAAGGAGTTACTGTGGTAACCGCGTTGCCCTGTCAATCACTCGCAATCAGCCTTTTTCTCTGTTCATTGCTTGATGCGTCAAGATTAGGACCCTTCTCTGCGGGGGGCTTCAAAACACTCAGAGGAAATGAAGGAAGAACCGCGTTGTAGTCTCGCCGCTGATGTTTGGAAACTTTTGCAGGATGTAACCATTTCGGTTTTGACTTAAAGGAACTTGAGCAGGAGGTACCGTACTCCAGTTTAAGAGGACATGCATAAAAAAACACCCCGAACCCTTCCCCTCGCAGCTGTAATGAAAATAAATTCTCCAGATTACGACTGCACGCTGACCTCTTGTTCCAAACAGCGTCTGTGCTCTTCATCTCCGTCAGCTCCAGAGACGGCATGTGTTTCTGACCACAGAGGCTGATAATGAAATGCCCCACATTAAGAATAGGAGGCCATTTAAATGCTAATGCTCTCCACGTAGAAGTGTTAGGTGAGGGTTGGAGATGTAGCGTGTATTTACAGATAATAGCGCAATATTTAATGCAAAATTACAACCATGTGCTTTTGATTTTTTGTTCAAAAAAGAGGAAAAATATGATTACATTTTATGTTTGTGTTGTATTGCTAAAGCTTTTGTATTTATTGTGTTCTTTGGTGTGTTTTCTGGAATAACTGTGGTTTTTAAGCGAGCACATGCTCGTTTAATGAGGTTACATTTTACCATAGCGCGCTGGCAGCAGTTAAACATTTAGGGGAAGTGCAACTAATTCGCCGGGCAGGACTATGAACTGTGGCGTTACATCCTTGAAGAAAAGGGGAAAAGCCATATAACAGAGGCACACAGACTCTAAAGATCTTAATTCCCCATTAGTTCCTTATTCTCTCCGGCGACAAAGACGGGGGCCTTTTCAGCCCTGTGTTCCCCCCGCATACCAAAGTCATTCAACAGAGGAGACCTTTACCAAGAGCAATGCTCCATTCAAGCCATGTTAATTACAATTTTAAACCATTATTTGTTTCAACACCTGGTTAACCCATTCAGACCTGTTTAAATCCTCTTTATTATCCCAGGTGTGATGGGAAGGCACTACGGAGTGAAAGGCTCCTGTGTGTGTACCAGGAACATAATCAAGCCCAACGCTACATAGTGCTGAATAGCTTTTTAGGGGAGGGGATAAGATCAGATGTTACACACTCCAGTCCTCAAGTAAAATGGTACGAGGTGGATTATGTCTGAAAAGAGGATTTTGTCAAGGATGTGTCCTCAACTTTTCTCTTTTCGGGGCGGTAAAGCATCATGAATGGCGCGCTGCTTCTTCAGCAGCTGTATTAGGACTAGAAGACTCAATTGCAAGGGGGGCTTAAAAGCAATTGGCTTTGTTGTGCATTTCTGTGCATATATTTGTGTTGCAGTTAGGGGCTTTGAGACCCCGAGGGGGCCACGCTGCGTCACGGGGACGGATGGCGTTTCTATTAGAGGACGTGGTCACAGAGAGGTCTCCTCATCTTCTAAGCTCCCTTTTCTCTCGCCCCGGTCTCTCACCTACTTTGAAGTTGCAGTCAGTAGTTAGGCCACAGTCCTCCGTCCATTATGATGTCATTAACAAGGCTTTACACAGGAACTTGACCCCCGTGGAGCCTTTGTTGCCATGGCCACTCACGGCTTACCTGTCTTAGGTACTTGTTAGGGGATGATCCCATTTCAATAGGAAATATCAACAGAGTGGCATAATGGGACAACATGATGGAAAATGGAGGGGGAAAACACATTAAAAAGAGAATATTACACCATCATGAGAGCTTCTTTTTTTCCCCACAATGCCTTTTCTGATTTGCTGGCCCCGGCACCTACATCCCACAATGGCCGGAGGCTGTTTGTATACACCTCCCGCCGTGTTGGTTCAAATATAGTGCGAGACTTCAGCGCGGTAAAGGATAGCCACACAAAGTTCTGATTAACGAATTAACACTCCCTAATGGCCCCTTCACCATCCTCGCTTAAATGGATTAAGGCTCCACTCTTAACACTTTTTCTTTTTTGCGCAAAATTTAATTAAGATTTAGATTTGGTTTTGAACATGCCACGACAGATTCGCACCGCATTCATGATGTACTTCAATTAAGGAGCAAAGCAACTTAAGCGGCTTCACCAATAATTAGACTATCTCCTTCTTTTTTTTTTTTAAATGCTATCTAATTATGCTTTATCCCTGTGTAATTCAATTTCTTTCTAGGGTACGCCGTGGATACTGGGAGCATCTATTTACATTTTTAAAGGTCATCTTCTCCAATTTTGGAGTTGTATTGAGTGCCGTCCCCCTTTTTTTTTAAATACATTTTTTATTGCAACCACGCGTTACTGCGACAGCACAAATATTCAATTAGACGCCACATTAATCCCTCACAGTCCCCGACAACATACTCTCAGTTAGTGTCCAATAACAGCTCCTCAGGAAAATATGTAGAGCAAATAAAGCAACATGGCTCGTGTTTACATACATGATGGGTTCCCAAACAGTATTTGTGTTGACATTTGCCCTCCTGAGGTGGTAGCCTATGTATTTGTATAGTGATTTAAAACAACAGAGAATGTCCTGCCCCGTGTTAATTTACTCAAAGCAGCGGGGGTCACCGTCCCGGCCACTGACCATTACACAGTAGGACAGGGGTGTCCAGCTGACTGTCCTTTTAATCGACAACAGCAGGCCTAAGGAATTTAACAGCATGGGATTCTCCATTTTTTCCCCCCTCCCAAACAAATAACATTTATGGAAGATTTACGAGTTGCCGGAATTGTCCGGGCTTCGCTTCCTTTTGGCTCATTCAATTAGCGTGGCTGTGAATGTCTCGGTTAAAGGGGGTGACGAGACAATTGAAGGTGTCATCTAATTATTTTACCCTGGTGCTACGCAAAGCCGCTCCCGCGCCGGAATCCCTGGCCTTGGCTCGGGCGATATGAAGTAAATGGGTTAAAGCAGCGGGGGTGATGCAATATGTGGCACTCCTGGAGTTGTCCCCCCCCCACCCACCCAACAGCAACATCTTTAAAGTGAATCAAGGAACCTGCAGGACTGCAATTTCATTAGATAGAAAATATAAGGTAAATCAAATCACCTACTTTATATGCACGTTTATGAGCGAGACTGTATATGTGGGGTCAGATAGCGTTCAGGAGCGTATACCCGAGAACACGGAGTACACGGGGCCGTGGTAAAGAAATAATCATTCCCGTCCCGGATCCATCAATCCACGTGGAAGTTTCAAGGCTGTGCTTTAACCCGAGCCGGCCAAGGAAAACCGGGATGGAGAAGTCATGTGAGCCTTTATAGCAGGAGGCCACAAGTCTGTCCTGCAGCCAGGTTTTTCCCCCCTTGTTTGTAAATTAGCTGTGAGTAATGAATTCTGGGAAGCTGCCCTGCTGCAGGGTTGCTCCCTCGCTGCCGGACCCTCCCGTGCACCCCCGTCGTCATTGCCTTCCCAAATCTGTCCTGATGTTCCTAGTCTGTCAGGAGCCGCCCCAGGGGGCAGTGCGATAGCCCGCTTGGCCCGCCTCCCCCCCTCCTAGTCCCCCTCTCTCTGGGCCCGAGCCAGCTGAACCGTGTAAGTCCCTGCCATGCAAACATGGTGACCCCGAATGGGATTGACAGATCGCAGACCGTGGACGCTAGGCCACCAGTCCGGTGACATCAGTTTCTACTGGTGGTGAGAAAAACTGCTAGGTCATATTTGGGGTTTTTGCATTGATAATGAGCTACAGAACGCCAGAAGGACATAAAGAAAAACCCCCCAATGATTGCTTCACTTGTGTGTAAACAACTCTCCAGCTGAAGATCTTTTCACTTTGCTGGAGATTTGCACCTGCATTTCCTCGTTTCCCTCTGTACTGCTACACTTATCCTCGCGTCTGTAAAAAAAAAAGCCTTGGCTATGACTACCACATGGGTCCCCAAGCGCACATTAGAGAGCCTGGGGGGTCCCTAAGTGTCACCCATGAAATCAGGATGTTAGGGTATGAAAAACGGGGGAGGGACCGCTAGTAATTCTCATTATTGTTAAATGTTCATCGTCCCTGGTGTTGACTTTGCTTTAGTCTGGCTCGGCTGCCAAGAAACAAGATGACTACTACACCCGCAGTCTTAAAAGCTACAGATATGGGCAAATCTTCTTAAGTCTGCGGGTGACCCTAAATTAATTACAACAAGATCTGACCGTTCAGGGGTTGCACATTTTCCCTCACCAGCGCTCGTCTTTTATAATTGCCACCAAAAAAAAAAAGAAATAATAATCTTGAATCAGCTCTTGTGAAACATGAATAATTATAGTGATACATGTGAAATGTTCTAATTCTAATACCAAAGGTCAATAGCAATTTGTCAGCAATTAATGTAAAGGAGGAACTGCAGGGTATAATTTTACACCGTGGCCCTCTGTACAAGCCACTCCGCAGCTCCGAGGAAGAGAAACTTCTCAATGGCAGATTTCTGACGTCCATAATGGCTTAATGTCTGCGTTTTGACAGAGATATCGGGGGGGCGGGGGGGAAGAAGAGTGACTCTTTTGCGAGTTGGCGTGGCCCAGAGGCTTTTTGCTGTCACCGCTGATGACAGTAACTTTCTCCATGCAGATTAAATTGGTGTTTACAGATTTGCCCTGGGTGTACATTCCCCTCTCCTCCCCCGCTGGGCTCCACTGGCTGATGATGAGACCCAACCGCTCTCGACACTGACGCTTATGCTTCCATCACACAGAGCTCGTGGTGGCTTACCAGCCAGTACAGCATCACCAGACATTTCCAGTTGCGGGAAAATGCGCTGCTGCTGTCACATCGTTGAAGACGTAAATGAAACATCATCGGTCACGGTTTCTGATAGTAGACTCCAAGCAAAGGTCCTACGGCGTTACAATAGATATCAATGACTTCCTAGTGTTGTTGCGCTGCCGTGGTTGTTACAGCTGGTCAGTAAGAATGTGCTCAAAGTTTAAAGACACATTGGGTTGTTTTCACAGATGCTTTTTCTTCTTGCTTTTTTCTCCTTCAAGACCCCACTTCAAAGAGAAATGGAACTTGGCTCATGGCGGAGCAAAAGTTTGGCCTTTATGTCTATTTAAAAAGCCGAATGCAGAGACAACAGTGCAATATTTAGTTTGTATAGGCTAAACAGTCGTCGACCTTCCACTGTACGATTAAAAAAAAGTAAAAAATGTAGTCGTTTGTAACGTGCAATTTGCATTGATTTAACTTTAAGTGTAAAATGCTGTGCTGATTGCCTGAAGTATTAGAAGTATTTACTCCAGAGGGCACTTTGTTTGTGCAAATTAACTGCACTGAAAATAAAAAAAATCAATGAACACAACATTTCTAACCTGATCAGAGCAGCAGAGGTTAATATCTTGTATAATGTGATTTTATTTGTTGTTGTGTTATATGTGTATATCCTTTTATTTAACACGACACGGCCGAATGTGGGTGAATACTAGTAGTTTTTATCCAGTAAAGCCATCAAACATGATTTAGATATAATTTAAACTTTCAAACCGACTACATTTGGTGTCCGAAGATGAATATCCAGAGCAGCATCTAGGTGTGTATTCATTTCAGGTTGTAAACAGTAGTCTCTGACACTGGGGTTGTTATCGAGTTGTGGCCCCCGGCGTAGGATTGATCCACTTCAGTCCAGCAGCAGGGGGGCGGGGAGCTCTGGAGGGGCTCAGCGGGGCTCCAAATCAATAAGGTTAATAGATGTGGGGGCCACGCAGTCAGAGGTGTGCAGCCTGGCATTTTCGGTGCCAATGAGGAAAATTCCCGATGACGAGGTGTCTCTTTTGGAGGCTGCATTAATGTCAGTCTGATTACCTGGAGCCCGGGATGTCAGATCCACTGGGTTAGTGGAGCCTTGTTCCGAGGCCATTAACTGGAATTAGCTTTACAAGGAGACCCTTCAGATTGAAGACTTTAACTTGCCACCTCTTCATCCGCTGTCCATTGAGAACAAATTGCCAAACCCCCTCCTTTCCTCCCGTCTCCATTCTTTCACCTCCTGATTTCTATAATGCCAACAGTTTCATAATCACTTGATGAGTAATTTCCTCTCGTTTAGGATTTGGAGGTTTCATTAAGCATTTTTCCTTTTTTTTTTCTTCTCCCGTTCCTCATTTTTCACAGTTAAAGGGGGGTTTGGGCGAGGGGGGGATGATGGCGTAGTACAAAAATGAAAGCCAGAAAAAAATCTTGTTTAACTGACAAAAATGGAAGATTTGCTGCCGGACAGTCGCCACGTTTACAGCCCTCCTCCTTCGAGGGCCAAACCGAATCTCCCGTTATTTATTTCACGGGACAATGAGCTAACAGTGCACAGTAAAGTCTTTTGTCGATTTTTTTTTCTCCCCCTCACACAGAAAAAAGTTTGTGCTTAGCTTTTCCCACACTGTGATATCCACGAGACTATTAAGATTTCTGAATAGGGGCCCTTCAGTTTCTCTCAGACTTACAGCGGAGTTTGAATGGCGAAATGCAAATGAGGCGCTTGCTGATCTATTCTCTCAGTACCTGGCTAATGTCTATACAGAAAAGCCAAGTGTGTGTATGTGTGTGTGTGTGTGTGTGTGTGTGTGTGAGGATACACAGAGAGGTGGAGGCTGGCCAGTGCCACACCTGCAATTAGCCATGCACCTGCATCAGCTGAATTAAAGTGTGCGAGCAGAAGTCATGCTGGCTTCACTACCCTCAGCCCCCCTAAACAAAACACCGAAGTCATTTGCAATAAAAGAATCAGTTGTCCCCCCCCCCCCCTCTCTCACTCTCTCACCCCCCCCTCCCCTTTTCAAAAGGTCCCTTTGCATAGGAAATCAGTTGTCTCTCCCTCCACGGACACCATGCCGTGTGGGCTCCCATGGAAATGAGTTTTGGCATTGTTGTGCCGAGGCACTCCCCCTCTAATAAATTGAGGAGGATTAAGGGAGAAGAATGTAATAAAGGATAGTCATTTCATCATGACAGCCATTTTTAGAGGGGGGTTGGGGCAGCCGGAGATTTAAAGGATAATCAGGCCCGGGTTTATTTCCATAACATGCATTACAATCTGCTTCTTTGAACTTTGCTGCCACTTAGGTTACTAGATTTGTAGGGAGGGGGGTGAGGGGGGGGCATTATTATCAAATGTTTAGTGTTTGAGGCTTGAGTGACATTTTAGAGACATCTGAGTGAGTTATTAAAACCGTGGAGATTATTGTGCGTTAATCTAGCACTTTGAAGTGTGTGTGTGCAGATGGGTGTGTGTGTGTGTTTCTACATGGGAATTATAAAAGCCTACATTTTTGGCCCAGAAAATAATGGCTGTTGCTGCGAATGATGTTTAAGAAAGACTCTGTTTGATATTTACCGCCTTTTTCCTTGACTTGAAAGAAATATCATGTTCGCATGAGGAGGAACCCGGAGCGGGCCCCGGAGCGGGGCCCCGAAACGCTCCGTTTAGTCTGATCACCCTGCCAAATTTCTCCACGCATGGTATTCGTTTTTATTATTGATCGTGAAGTCGGCCCCTCCCGGCTGTTTGTTTAGTCTCCGTACGTGATTGGAAACACTTCAGAGATGGTGACCGGCAGCAGGTGAGGGGTGCCTGTAGCTTTGAAGTCCCACCCCCCTGCTCCTTATTGATCCTGTGCATATTCTAAAAAAAAAAAAAAAAAAAAATCAAGCATCAAAGGCATAGCTAAACTCTTTAAAGACTCTGCACGCACCAAAAAAAAAAAAAAAAAAAGGCACCAATGACAGCGTGAACAAGCAAAGCAGGTGGTGGATGCTGGTCGGAGCAATCACCCCCTCCACCCCCCCATCACACCCCAGACAGACTGCTGAAGGCTTCTATTTTCATGTTGGACAGCAGTATGGCTCCCACTTTGACTGGCACTTGTCTCTCATTAGAGGGAGGAAAAGCAGCTTGGGGAAATCTTCAGTTCAAATTAATTAGTCTGCTAAGCCAACACACCGCGGACACTCGGCTGCAGAGGATAAATTACCGGAATATAACATTTGGAGCAATTAGTAGATACAGATACTTTTTGACAACATGATTTGTGTCACCGCGCCCAATGCTATATTATAATGGTGATAATCTCTACCGCGTAACATTTTGGGAGTTCAGGACTATAATTATAGAGGCTGACCGGTGTGTCGGGAGAGCCGGCCTTTCAGCCGAGTGTTTTATTGCACGTAGCTGGGAAACCTGCAGCACGGAGATGCCAGAGATATGTTTGAGGTAACTAAGAGTCTTCCTCGGAGGACACAACCCCTTCACAGTAGCTCATTTTAATCATCCAGCAGGAAATTTTGCTCATTCCTAAGTAGAATTTGCAGGATATTCGTCCAGGTTTCGGTATTTAATTCAGGATTGTGAGCAACCCGTCTTCATGACAGTAGCAACACAGAGCCATCACCTCAACGGCTATCGGCAGAATTGATGGCGAAGCAACGCCGGTGGAGGCTGCAATTGGCAACATCTCTGTGAAACTCCAGGATGAATCCACACTCCTTCACCCCCACCACCACCTCCTCTTCCTCCCCCCTCTGATGCATGTCTGTCCTCCGCTCTCCTTGGATGCACATGGGAGTTATTTGAGCCTTTCTGGGACCAGCGGGGAAGCAGCGCTGCCACACCGGCTCACTGTTGGATTACCCCTCATTGCGTGAGTCTTTGGCCCCTTTCCCTCTCGTGACGACACAGGGTCGAGTTCACGAGGGGCTGATTTAACTCGTTCACTGCAGTCCGCTGCCACTAGCCACATGCCTGCCAGCCCAGCGATTCTAACACAACGCTAAGTGTTCTTGAAACGAGGAGACAAAATGCCTCTTTGACTCGATTCACGGAGATTGAATTTTGTAAAGTGGGGGGGCATGATGGGTTGATTTACGCCCAACGCTCTCCAGGGAGTTCAAGAAATTTAGTTCGGAGCGCTTTGACGTCTTGTTTTTTAGCTACTGTAAACGTGTTTAACACTGTCTGTCTTAGTTGCTCTCCTTCAAACGATGCTCTGTTGGGAAATGTGTCCCAATGCTTTTTAAAGCCAGTTGATTGGACAAAAAAATAATCTGCTTCTGTATTTTGTTAATTGATTAATGTTTGAACTGATTTCTCAACAATTGTGAGCTACTTTTTTTGTCACGTGTGACGCTAATCTGAATATTGTCGCTAAAACTAATCAATTTCAGGATGTCACCTTCAGAATTAATCAATTAAGGAAATTTGAAGTTGAAGCGATAATTAAATAAAAGTTAATTGCTTCTTCAAAGTTCAAAGTCAGACTATGAAACCTGATTTAAGGATCTTCATCCAAAATCCAGAGGGTAGTTTCAAGCAAGAGCTGTAAAAAGGTAGAACGATCTATACTTTACTCCATAGTTGCTGCTAATGTTGCGTTGCTGATCTGGTGTTGCCACCTCGGCCTCGGAGCAACAAAAAGCTAACAAGAACACGCTGCATCATCATTCTGTACAAACTTTACATTGCAAAAAAAAAAAAAACCTTGTTTCTTGTGCGATTATGTATGACTCAGCGTTTTGTTGCCATCAACCTGCAGCATGAACGCGATCCATAACACAGCGTGACAATTATGACAACCATAGATCAGCATTGACTTAATCAAAAACGAGCCCACTGCTGTGATTATGTGAATTAATGTAAGGTTACTTATTACAGCATGCACTGCATTGTGGGACATTTTTTATAAATAAGGAGTAATCACGCTGTTCATTTGAAATGAATGCGTGGGAATCCAGATATAGATATGTATTGACTTTATTTACATTTACTACAAATACCTCTTTCCAATTGTGGATTAAGATGGCCGACATGTTTCTTCCTCGTTTCTCGCGATGTTGTCCCTAAAAAAAACAACACAAAGCTTATCCTGCCTTTTCCCAAGAGACTTAACAATAATACGCCACAATGAACCCGCTGACCCTTGAAACCCTCTTTTTTTTTCCATCGGCGTGAGGTTGTCGTGTTTTTTTGTTGGCCTGTGTTCCTTAAGTGCTCCGATTTGCTGTAAGCAGCCGAACATCTCCGGCCTCCTTAACTGAGGCGTCCCGTCACCCGAACAGAGGCGTCCCGCCGACGTCCCGGGAGACGCAACTTGAGTAATGTCCTCACATTAACAGGGCAAACAAGGGATACTCCTCACATGGCGGACTATTAATTCAAAGGTCCTGCAGAGTTCTGGCTGCACATTGTGATGCATCACGTGATGTCATTTTCACGACGTGGCTTTAATGTAATATTTTTATTTAAATATCAGTTCTAGTGGTTGATATTTTCGAGGTGAAGAAGAAAAAAGGCATCGCTAATGAATTAGCAGGACAAGTGAACATCGGCTCGGGCGTGGCGGGACGTTTCCTCCGCTTTTTGGTGTTTGTGATCCGTGTCATGTCATTAAAGCCCGAAACATACCGAGTCGCCTCTTTTAGCAAGGGGAGGGATGGATAACACATTAATTGACATCTTTTCAGAAATAAATGTCAAGCGAGAGGGAGGGGAGGAAAAAAAAGTACCTCTAAATGAGCAGGTTTTTCGACTTTGTTTGACATAAAACACGCATATTTGTTACTCGGTAAGACACAGTTCCCTCGGCGGCGTTTCAGCGAGGAGACAATCGGAGACGTTTTAGAAAAGGGTGTGAAAAAAGTCTGCTGCCTGTGGCCAAAAGAATGAACTATGGCAGACTGGAGATTGTGAATAGGCCTTTTTACAGGTCACAGAACCCATTCAGCCCGCTGACATTGTTATTATCTGACCGTCATAGATGGGCCTAATTAATATTCTAATCATAGACCCCCGGAACATTGTAAACAAAATTATCCGCTGAGTACCATTTGCTTATTCAGCCACTCGTTGACTCTGAGAAACAACCACTCTGGAGAAAATGAACTAACTTAAACAGACGCACAATCTCCTTTCACGGGCAAAATGACTCTTTTCATTCACTGCTGTGTTGTTGACAGGAGTGAAAGAAAGAAAGTGCATGAAAAGTAAGGAAATAAATATTTAACACTAAATGGAAAAAAAGGATTCTGGCCGTTTTAGTTTGCTTTTGAACAACACGGCAAAACAGCAATCTTAAGTAGGCAAATAAATAAGTCGTCCCGAGTAATCAAGCTGGAATGGAAAGGCAAAGCATCCTTTATTACCAGAATGCGTTTGAAATATCTCATTAAATGGAGACTTTAAGAGCATTCAAAACCTCCGTGCAAGCACCAAAATTATGCAGCTCCTTCTGAGCCGAAAGTGATGGATGAGTGAATCATTTTTTAAAAGCCGGTCGCACACGTGGATTGTTCAGATCTTTTTTGCCCAATATTGGAATTGCTTTCTAATAGTTGTTGTTTTTACGAAGAGCCTACAAACACCACGCTTCCAAATCTCCATCATTATTGTCAACTTAAGGGGGGATGATGACGAAGGGAGACCTGAAGTCGACAGACATCTTTTTTTCGGGGGGGTGGCAGTTTCATGACGGAGCTCCTTCAGACGGGGGGGCAAAGTGAACAGACTGAAATGCTAATTTCCACACGATGATAAATCTGCGGTATGAAATTGTCGGTACGGAGCGCTCTCGCCCCGAGGCTGCGCGTTATTGCTTTATTCTATTAGTCAGTTATTACCAGCAATCACAGTCAACCCCCACCGCCCCCCCGCACACAAAGCCCCCTTTTTTTTTACATTACATTTATCAGGCGTTGTACAAACGTTGAAAACATATGACGGCGGAGCTGTGTTTCCTCCAGGCCTAAAGTGGGGGGGTCGAGAGGGAGGGGGGGACCTCCAGCTGGCCCACAGTGCATCTGTTCACCGGGGCTCTGACACCATGAGGGCCACTTACATCCTTCTCCGTCCTCCTATAGATTTCCAGTTCTTAACTCCTGTTTGTGTACATTTTGAAGGATCCTCTTGAAAAGCGACGGTTTAAGGCTCGGAAGTCAAGTGTTGGATGTGAAGTGTGAACGTCGCTGTCGTATCTGCGTCTCCGTTAACGCCTCTAATCACCTGACTCCTCCACCTCTTTGCCCAGATGTTCAGCCACCAGTGCCCTCTCTCCCACTACCGCCTATACGGGAGCAGCAGCAGCCCGGAGGCTATTTACATCGCTATCTGCGGAGTAATTACCATACTGTTTTATATAATGCCAAGGCAATCATAGGGTGATAACATGCAATTAAGCAGTGTTCTCTGATTTGTACATAAGGCAATCTTGCGTCACTCCACCACCGAAGATAAAGTGCCCGTCTCAAAGATGTCAGAGTCTAGTGGCTTAATCTGATTATTTTCAATTAATATGCATGTCCCTCTATACCGGGATCGCCGCCGTTAGTGACATTGATAAATTGAGCTCATTTCGATTCCAAGTTTGGACCAGAGACACCACATTTGGTTTGAATGTCACCCGGGCTGAAAACTGAACTCTTTCTCCGTCATTTTAAGGGCTTAGCGAAGTCTTGAAAGGAGCAACAAACTCATCGAAAAGAGGCGGGGTGTTTGGGGGATTTAATTGTTTGTCATGTCTTTTCTCCACCTTGTGAATTCCCCGGTTGGAAGGGAGCAGGCAGCCGTGGATGACAGGTGCCAGTGGGGAGGGAGTAGGGGGGGGCTAGGTGTTTAAAGTGTGGCCCAGGAGAGTGGTGCCGATCCTGGGCCTCGAGAGCCTGTCTCGCCCCTCCACGTTGTAGCTTCATAGCCTCAGCTACACACCAAGAGACAACAACGTGTTTGCAGTTGAGTATACGTTGATTGGGAAAGACATCTAATTTTCTGAACATTTAAAAAAAAGAAGAGCTGTTGTTGTGAGCGGGCTGCTCAAACGGGGAAGGCAGGCCCCGTCACATCTGAGCACATTCTTCCATCTAGCCCGAGGGAGCGTGGTGCTCACCGTTTGAAGATTAAAACATCCACTGTCATTTCCTGCTCCAGTGGTTGCTTTCCCCGACAAGAGTGAAGATATGAATTGTGTTCCCCCCCCCCCCCTTCAGAGCTGATTATCGAGAGCCAGCCCTTTTCAGTGGCCTCCGACGTTTCATGGTGGTCTCCGGGAACAAGCCACCAAAGAGGGTGGCGGAATCGGAGGGGTGCGGATCAGCTGTGTGTTGTATTTGTGTAAGCCATTGTTCCAGGCCAATACAAAAAGGTGAAGCATGGCTAAACCCTTTCTACATCCTTGTGTGCGCGTCCACGTACCTTCCTTAGCGTGTGTGTGTGTGTTTGTACGTGCGTTGTCTATCGTCTGTGAATGTGGTTATTGGTATGTTTAGACCCTCCATCCAACCCTCCCCTTTTAGCCCATCAGTGCGTTGTCAGCAGGGTAAAGGCCCGGGATAGGCCCGGGTGCCGTGGTGGGGGGCTCTAATAGAGCCATCAGTCAAGTGCCTGTCCAGCCGACCATACCACGGGGCGTTAGCGTTAATGCTGAGGCACATGGCGTAAGCGCCGAGGAGCAGGGCTGTTTGTCAAAGTGCATCCAATGTGAAGGAAGTTGTTAGTTAAGTGTGTTTGCCCCCCCCCCCCCCCCCCCCCCCCCACATGGCCGTCCCACTGGAACGTGTTTCTTTTCATGTACTCGCGGTCTTTCAGTGGTTTATTTCTTACAGGGTAAGAAATCACGACCACAATTGTATTGGTTTGAAAACACAATAGCTCTTGAAGGGATTTGATCAATCAGTTAGTGTATTGACGACAATGTGGAAGCAAACTCACGCTCTTATTTTGGAGAGTAACGAACGACGCGGAGACGTCACGTTGTCTTCTGGAGACTTTTTCACTTTTTTCTGACTTTTCTTGGACTGAATGATGCTAGAATGATAAAATCGGCCAATATAAGCAGCATGTGTAGCAGCATTTTAAAACTACTGGCTAATGTTTTTTTCAAACAACAACAAACTTACAATAAACAGCTATAACTATTGTTCAAATCCACAAATTAACTTCCAAAGACTTCTGGCTGAATTATGGGGAAAATGTGTATAAAATGATGCATCTAATACTTCCATTTCAAGGAGTTAAAAAGAAGTTGAGTCTTAATTTGAATAATTAATGGGAAAAAAAGGAGATGGAGATGATCATAACAATTTGAAATCTACTTAAGGTGGAACAACAATCATTATTCTAAGCCCCTCAGAGTGCAGCAGATATGTATTTCCATGTATTTGAGTGGCCCGAACCTGTAACAGTCAGACCTCTGTGGGGCTATTTTAAGAGGTTGGCCTGAAAATGTGTGTGCATGTGTGCGAGCCACTTCCTGTGTGACCTTCTGGAGTGTGAGAGGAGCCACAGCGAGACACACACACCGACTCTGCATGGAGCAAACGGCCATCGCTGCATATCTCCCTCTCACTTCTGCTGCATCACCCGTCACCCCACCGGTCGGCCTTCTTCCTGCATGCTATTTTAACCCTAGCGCTCCGCTTCCCCCCTCTAATAGTCTAATTATTGGCATCCTATGTAAATGATCAGCATTGTCATTAAGGAAATATGAAAGTGTTCATTGTGTTTCTTTTAGAGATGAGTATAGTCATAAAATCAGCATCACTGTTTAATTTTCACCTCCTATAGTTGTTTTTCTACATATATGGATTATCAGTAATTACAGTGTGAACCATGTGTTGTTGAGTGAGGGAGAAATACTGTAAATATATATTTATGACCTCTGTTACGACACTTTTTTTACACCATCTATATATTTATTAAATACATATTTTAGCACCTTAACATAAAAAACAGGTTGTCTGAAAAACAGCACATTTGCACCTTTTATTTGAAAAAAAAAGAAAAAAGAAGTGGGTTCTGATAGACTTCATGGGAAATCTGTCTGTACGGTGCATCTCGACACTTCTCCGGGAGGAGAACGTTCCCTCGGGCCGGAATTGAAATGGTTCAGCTGTTTCCAATACAACAGCTCTCTTTTTAGCAAAAACAGAAGTCGAGATGTAAAGATAGCACATGTTGGAGCATATAGATCTTGTGTTCACATGGGACTTGCTGCTTGTTTAGAGAATCTCTGATCAAAGCCGCCCCTCCTGAGAATGGCTTTATTAGATTTCACACCTTCCCCCCAGGAGCCGGGGAAAAACACAAAGCATACTTTTCTACATCAATAAATATTCCGTTTTTTTTTTTTTTCTCAGATCAATCCCCATTTTATTTTTTTTTCAAGTTTACCATTACATTGCAACACGTTACCGTTTATCAAACCAGGGGCGATGACGGGTTTTTGACACAAATATTTAACACATAAGCTTTTCAAAATCATCCCATATGTTTTTTGCCCCCCCCCCACCACCATCAAAAGTGCTCCACCTTCCCCGGTGATGAACTGCGGTCTCATCAGTATAACGACGCAGGAGGAAAAAGCAACACCATCTTTTAATTGGCTGGGATTAAGTTTGGATTGAGAAGACTTTTTGCTTGAATGAGATCTGGGCACGCTGCCAAATGAATAGAAAATGGTGTTCTCTTCCTCTCGACTGGCCATGGACCCCCTCAGCACACACCCACACCCGTCATTAGGAGGGGGAGTGCATGTGAGCCATTCCAGATTTGATTTTAATAAAGCCAATGTCTTCATTTTACCTCGCAGCTTCTTTAAAATTTGGAGGGGTATACGATACGGACCCCTTTATCCTTAAATGTTCCCATTTTTTATGGGTTTTTTTTATAGCGTGCTCGAGGAGGATCAGGTGTGTCTGCTGGGAGTGTGTGAGGGCAGAAGAGTTGGATTATCTTCCATGAAATAGAGTTTGCTTTCATTGAGGGCGTGTTGGAAATCGTGCACCTCTCTCCGTCCTCTTATCTCTTTGTTATGGGCGCGTCGTAATTCTACATCATCCTTATTGGCCTCAAGAACGCAACGTGGCGACAAATGTCCCCGTTTCACCTCTTTTTCCCCCCCTAAGTATTATTCAGCACACAAACAAACAGCATTTCCTGCTCTCTCTCTCTCCCCCCCCCCCCCTAACTGAACCGTCTGGCCCGGTGGAGCCGTGCTCAAGCCAGAGGTTAGAGCTCCATTTTTCCTCCCTCTTCGGCACATCGCCATGACAACGGATATAGAAATCACACTGTCTCCTGGGAAGAAGAAAGAAGAAGAAGAAAAAAAAAAAAAAAAAAAAGAGAGCCCGGGTGACACCACACAGTGGCACTTTTGTGGTTACGCGATGGAGAGTCAGGGGTTCATTTAGGCAAGCCCGGTCAAGGATGAGTATTCAGCTTTCTGTAAGAGGAAAAGATCAAGCTGGACTGAGAGAGAAGGAGGGAGGTGTGGGGGGGGGGCTATGGTCAAAGAGCTGTGATGCAGCTCCAACCGCTGAATTCACCAGCCGGGTATGTGAAAGGTGACTGATTCATTTATTCCTAAAATAGCCAGCGAGTCTGCCAACAGCTTTTGTCTGAGGGTGTTTTAAAAACACACAAAATGTATTTTTCTTTGTGATATTTGCTGTGTAACTTCTATTATATCATAAAAAAAAATGTCTATTTAGCTTTTTTTTGCTCTTCTACGGAGGGTTGTATAAGACATGAGAGGCCTCTACTGGCTGCCGAGGTCCTCACATCTGTCGCGTTAGTGGGGAGAGAGACGAGCCACATCAGGGGACTATACGACACAAGAGGCGTTTCGGAGGGAAGTGGCTGCAAAACAATCACGACGGCGGGCAATCGGAGCGCGGCCTCGCGTGCAGCGTGACTCGGAGTTGGCGAAGCTCGTTGGGATTCGACGCACACGCGGTTTGATGGATTAAACGTGAGACGCGGAAAAAGTCTTCCTTCCTCTCTGTGTTTAAGAGCACGCGTCTCAATAGAACCGTCAAAGAGTTCACGCTGTTCGGCGAACAATAAAAATCGATACCATTAAACACTCCTTTAAGAAACCTTAAGTGTTCCCCCAGAGGCCTCGTCGGTTTCTATCATATCTTCTTTTTTTTTTTTTAAGGTCTCTTGTCAATAAAACATTCGGATGATCTTAAATTCTTCATTGCGTCGAGTCCGAGGTCTCCATGCGTCCTTTCTTCTCCCCCCTCCTCGCCGGCGTTTTGAAGCTTCAGGTAGCTGATAGATCAATAGGAAATATTCTTGGAGGAGCGAGCGTACCTTTCATGCAGCGCTAACTTGTTTCTTCCTGCACCCCAGGTGTCTGGTGTGTGTGGGGGGGGAGGGGGGGCGTCGGTCCAATCAGGGCATCCCACGAGAAGCGGCCCAACCGACCACAAGCCCCGATCATTCGCTTCCTGAATGCATTCCAATTCTTTCACAGGCGTATAAGCAATTTTTACAGTAGTTAAGCAGAGGTGGAACTGCTCCACATAATCTCGCTTAGACCGTCTCCACTGTCGGCCCACTGACAAATCATGTTAAATCCCAGGCTGAGCTCAAGCACAAAGTGGAATAAGCTTTCCTGTGGCAATAAACATGTGAGTATGGTGTATCGGTGCTATCCATCCGCCAAAGTCTCAATTTGTGGCTTTCAAATGTGATTAAACTGATAATTCAGAACTTCCCAGTCTGTTCTGCTGGATGTGATCGGTGATGTTCGGTCGGGGTCAAGCTAGGTCAGTTAACTATTAACCAGGACGAGTTATTTCTTTTACTAACTTTGTCTCCGCGTCTAACTTGACACTAACTTGAGTCCAGCCTCAATTGTTTAACCTTAAGCTGACCATGACAAAGTGGCCCTTTCAGACCAGCCGACCGGCTTACGTCCACTATAAATAACATAGTGAGTTAAATCACAATAAACACACTCGCTATAATAGGGAACAAGAATATAATGTGACAGCGACGGGACGTAACGTCACATGGTAGGAATGTCATTGTTTATTTCTAATATTTATTGATTCATGTATTCAGTTTATCTCATAGAAGATTTATCTTCATGTTTACTGTATTTTGTCCAATCAGACATTCTCCACTAATCCATCCATTATTTTTTCTGATTTTTTTTGCTGGTTTTGTCCAATTAACAGTTTAAACCTTCAAAAAGATTCAGTAAACAATACAATTAGAAAGTAACAGGCAGATCATTATTTTATTTTCAGCCGTTTAACAATAATATGAAGTATAACTGTGATAATTAGCAGGAGAACTAACCCTATTAGAACTAACATCACCCTTAAAGGGATAGTGCAAAAAAATGTGTATTATTGATGCACAAACGTCGTTTTTACACTGCTGAGACTGACTCTTGACACTTCTGGGTGTTTGGGGGGCCTCTGAAGACCGTGGCATGCATCCCAACCCCTGCCTCATCACCCCCCCTCCCCTCCCCACCTTCACCCCATCCTGTCTGAGCTTCATCAAAGCAAAAGTAGCTCAAGGATTGCTAATTCTTCAGATGGTAGCACTAGTCCTAACAACCCTGAGGTTGAGGAATTCTTTGCAGCACACTAAGGTCATTTTTTTCTCTCTCCCCCCTTTCTCTCCCTCACTTTCTCTCTCCCCCCCCCCCTTCCCAAAAAAAAAATGCTTTCTCTATTAATCAGAGCTCGCAGCTCAAACTGGTCTTCAACTTCCTCCCCAATCCTCGCTAAGCCTGTCATTTCTGGCTATTATTTACTTTAATGGGCTTTGGCTGATCCCTGGCGAAGCCTTGGATCTGAGAATAATGCGGCTGAGGGTAGCGGGCCCAGACGCAAGCGCGGGGCTGCCTGTAGATTAGCTATGGCAGATGGGCTTTACAGGGGCTTCCTGTGAGCAGGAGTGTTGATTGAGAGGGCATAATGAGAGAGGTGGTGTCCTCACAATGGACCCAGCCACCTCGCTGCACCTCTTGCGTCCAAACAACCTCTGAGCCCCTCTGTGCCCTCTCTCTCTCTCTCTCTCCCTCTCCCTTCCTCTCTATTGCCTCCCCCCCCTCCCCTCTCCCTCTCTCTCCCCTCTGTGTGGAAGTCGGAGTGCAGAAACAAGCACAAAAGCAACTGTAAATAACCATGAATGTTAATCCAGCATTAATTGGTTCCCTCTTAAACTGGGTGTGCACTTTCACAGGCCGGGCTCCTCCGCGGGTCATTAAAGGCATAGATCCCCCCCCCCCTCCCCTCCACCCCCCCTCATTGTTTACTTAACTAGCTTCTTCTATATTTCAAGGGACGGGCTAATAAAATGGACGGGATGGAGATGACCTCACTTATTGTGTTTTTGTCTGGAAGAGAGAGTCAAATCCAAGCCATGTTGCTATTTTTAACACTTTCTCTGCTCTCCTGATGAAAAAGTGCAGCGTCGTCATTGTTGCCATCGCTCCCCTCACCTGTTTCCCTATACACAGCGATGTTGACACCCAGGGTGGGGTGGTTGGGTGGTTGGGTGGTGGTGGTGGTGGTGGTGGGGGGGAAACCCCGCAGCAGTCCCCTCCGGGGGTCAAGTTTGTATACAAGAGTTTAAATTTTGTTGCGTCCGACTCTCTCTGTCTCGGGCGCTGGAAGTTTCCACACAAGGGCCCACTACACAATCCACAGACTCCAATTATCCCCTTCCTCTGAGCGCCTTAAGCAAGTTTTTCTAAAACTCCTTTCACGTCGCTCTTGTCAAGCGGTGAAAGAAAAACTAACCACCATGTCAAGAGAACTCAGCTGCCTAGCAACAGGGTCCACAGTTTAATTCTGATTTGCTTCAGGTTTTGAGTAATGGGAATTGACAACGTTAAGCCAGTCACAAGTGTTGTTTGTCACCTCTCAAATGCAAACAAAAAATGCATTGTTTTCCCGGAGTATTGAGCATGATTGATGTTTTTAGAGACCACAATGGGATCATTCATTTTCCCCCTTGTGTGTGTGTGTGTGTGTGTGTTTTTTTGCCAGGATTGATGTCATATCTTTTCATGGCAAGTTAAAGGTTTTGAAGGAGCATGAAAATGCACAACTTTGGGCAGCAGACGGCGGCGGGCGGATGGACGGCGGCGTGCATTCCTGGAACTGGTGAAGTTTAATGATTCCATTCAGCCATGCGTTCGTCTCAGCCAGAAATAATTTAA
Source organism: Eutrigla gurnardus (assembly GCF_963514095.1). Lineage (NCBI taxonomy): Eukaryota > Metazoa > Chordata > Actinopteri > Perciformes > Triglidae > Eutrigla > Eutrigla gurnardus. The sequence continues at coordinate 4,404,976 of NC_139929.1, read as the reverse complement.
TAAGAAACGTTGGCCTTTAGAAGTCTCTGTGTCGTGTCACAATAGTCGCCGGACGGACAAAAGACGACCCCGGTGCGACAGAGAGGGAGTCCCGAGTACGGGAGCCTTTGATGCCCTTCATTTATTTGTTCTGTGACTTTTTTGTTCACGTTTGTTTTTCACGGCAAAAATATTTGGATTTGGAAGTTTGGTGATGAGCGTGTCGAGACAATATCATTTTTTATTTGTGAGATGAAAACAGTTCCTTATTATATCATTACGTACATGTATATATGATGATATCATACTGTACTTACACTATAGGTGACAATAAGCAGATTTTGAAGTATATTAAAGCCACAACCATTGTATTGTGTTTTTAATAGATGTGCCATAAAACAAGCTCAACATTTATGTAATAATTTAGCTCTTTAATTCTCTTTTAGAACATATTTCCCAACAGCTGCTCTGAAGTCATGGTTTTTTATTTCTACACATTTCTTTCATTTAAATCAATAAAGGATTTTCTCAAATCCAAGAGTAACATTTCTTCTGTAATTTAACCACTTTGGATCGTCTTCTGTCTTCTCCCACACACACACACACACACACACACACACACACGCTTTTATTTCCAGAACTGCTTTGATTGTATGATTTGGGGGAAGCTGGTAATTTCTTCTGCTCCGAGGAGCATTTTTCAAAAGGCACCAAATGACACAATAAGAAAGTCATCCATCACAAAGGAAAATTAGTGTAGAAATAAATGGCAGTCTCTCTCTCTCTCCCTCTCTCTCTCTCTCTCTCTCAATCCTGCGTCCCATGTGAAGCTCCGGATGAATATTGACGCTGACAGCAGAGAATAGTCAACAATAACCTCAGTGGCATCAAAGGGCCCAGACAGTGGTGCTGGGGAAGCCCACAGAGGGCCAAAGGCAAAATAAACAGTGGCTACGTCAAAGCCCACATATCTCCACCTACACCACCCCCCCCCCACCCCCCTTCTCCCTACAGTCGCAGGTCTTCACAGTGAATCCCGCGTCCATGCTGTTGTGTTTCTATGACATCTGCGGTAGATTGTGAAGCTTAATCTTTGCCGCTAGATGATTTCCCCTCCCAGCCAGGGCTTCCACTGGTCCCTGTGATAATGCATCTTATCCTTTACCACACAATAAAAAAAAAAAAAAGACTTAATTTCTCTTTATTGAGAAAACCCCCCGCCGCTCCCTATGTGTGTCTCGCATGTTTTTCCGCCATTTTCAAAGAACATTTCAACACGCGGGAAAGCTGTAATCTCCAGCGAGCATTTATAGGTTTCTCCCTTTATAGTCCAATCCGTGTACGACGTGGCGATGACATGTATGTAATATCGGTGCAGGAGTCACACGTATGGAGCGTTTGACCCCCGGTGAGCTTACATCACAACCGCTTCTACATTCCCATCCCTTTTTTTTGTGATCTTATCACATTACATTCGCTTTTATCAAATTCCTCATTTTATTAGAAAAGGCTTTAGAGATCACACGGTAAAGAAAGTCCATATTCCAACAAATGCATATCTATAATGTGGAGTCAGAAAAGTCTTCTTTTACAATCCCTACCTACACATAGTGCTCGTGTGAAAAAAAAAACACCCATATCTGACGTCTCTCAGGTTCCTGACGTCGCCTGGAAAACGTCTTCCTGCATCCATAACAAATGGCTCTCAGCACTCATGCCATCTGTCCTTAATGAGTCCATTTTCTCCCCGAGCCATTTCCATACTGTATTGTGCATTGCCTTACACGCATTTGCATAATTGTTCAAAGAATTTTGCGCCAAAATAGATATCCACACAGGGGGAGAGTGTGTGTGTGTGTGTGGGAAAGAGGATGGAGAAGAAAAGAAGGAAAGTCAGAGTGAAGATGTTTGTGCAATAATGTGCAGAGAAAATCCATTTTTCCCCTCCTCTAAGCCCCACAGTAACCCAATCAGGAGTTGCTTTATCTGCTAATCCACATTTAAACTTTAACCTGTAGGGGGGCTCTTTGTGTTAGTTAATGTAAGCATAAAAGCAGAGGCCGGCCTGAATGACTAATCAGATCCATCATACATTGTGAGACTAAAGAGCTTTTTTTTTTTCCTCCCCAAAAAAGAAGGGAAATCAGAATTAGCGTGACTCTCAATCCGAGGAGAAGCAGGGTAAACTTTAAAATGAAACAATGGGCATACGAGAGCGCGGTGGAATGGAATAAATTAGCGCTCAAAAGGCAACTTCTTAATCAGCTCAGCTGTCTGAGGCCAGACAGGAACGGAGATGTTGGGGTCATTTGGTAAATGAAGGCGTTTGGGGAAGGGTGGGGGGGTGGGGGGGGGGTGGATAGGCAGCTGCTAATGGAGCCAAGTTCAAAATGAAATGCGAGGAACAAACGCCGGCAATTTAATAAAAAGTTAATTTGAAGGAAATCTTTACAGGCCCACAGGACACGCCGCGGCTAAGATGATAAATGACAGCCGTGACAGGTGACATATTAGGCTTTTAATATTTCAGTATATAAAGAGAATTAGAAGTTTGAGCTCGAAGCGGGACGTAAATGAGATCATCCAACAACAATGGTTAATTCATCGCTGCGTTTTTTCTTTTTTCTTTTTTTTTCTCAAACGTATCAGCTGCTGAGGTTTGTGTTGGAACAGAAACGGCAGCTGAACGGGAGAAAAAAAAAAGACTTTTTCAAAAAAATAGCATTTATGTAAAAGAAAAACTTCTATAAAAGCGTTTGTTTAATGTCTCTCCATCAACATACACTATTGAATATTCATGAAGGCTCTGAAACAGTGTATTATTTACCATGACACCAAAATCCTCCTCGCTGGATCCTGAAGTCAATTACCTGTCACAACTGCTACATGCTAAATGGTGCAATTCACACGAGAGATCAAGAGAAATGGGGATTTTTTCCCCCCCTTTTTTTTTCACAGCATTAAACATCTGTTGACAGAGTTCACATTTACTCCTGTGGGACTAGCACTTAAATTTTTGTTTTCCTTCAATCCTTCATTACGTTGTGTCGAGACACTGAACCGGTTTCTGTGGCACAACAGTGACATATGGAGCCGCACGTGTAATGTACATAATATTCAAATACATGCTACGATGTTTTCTCTCCAGCTAAACCAGTACAACTTCTGTTTAAATGTAAAATATACACATATTTTATTATCCTTTTGCAGCATACTGTACTATATATATATATATATATATATTATATGTGTGTAAAAGCCGGACTGGTAATGTTCTCCAATTATCATTTTTCTGCTTTTATCCACCATTAGCACTAAACACTCTTGAATTCAAAGCAGAGAGAGGATTAAAAAAAGAAAAAAGAGGACCGGCATGTCACTTTGCCCTTATCGATGTATCTAACTATATAATTTTCTCTCCATTAGAGGCCGGGACACGCTTCTGTATCAGCATTATCATCTCACACAGTAAAGCGTGCCGTCAATTTATGATGCATTTCATGATTTCATGATGCATTTCATCCTTTTTCCTCCTTTGCTCTCTGTCCCTTCCAAAAAAACCCCCAAAAAGTGTGAAAAGATCACCTGAATCGTGATAATGAGAATTTGAGTAATAATAAAAGGTCCAAGAAGGATTTTACACTTTTTTTTGTTAAACTCGCAAACTTGTGCAGCCTTTAATTCCAAGTTAAGATGACCAGACACTTAAAGAACTGTGCGGTTGTATAAAAAAACCACACAGTTGGTCGCCGTTCATGTAAAAAACCACAAAAACCCCACCGTGGTCACACAGAAGCCTCCTTACATCCAGCTGTATGGATGATCCGAACGCTAACGTCGCTAATTAGCTCGCCGTGTGAGAGAGTTTGAAAGCTGGGGGATGCACTCGAGGTGATTATCATTTTCATTTTAATAAAAGGTAGCTGCTCCCATGGTATGTATGTGTACGGTCTATTTATGAATCACGCCTGCTCTTAGGATACTAAATAAGAGCAGGGGCCACTGGAAGACGGCGCTCGCGGCCTCTGTGCAGGAAACTATGCATTCTCACCTCCCGAGGTTCTGAGCACATGAAGGAGGCTCCATGTCCTCTGCTTCACTTCTGCTGTTATTGTCTTGTTTCCGCCCGAGGTCCCAGAGCTCTTCTGTAGGATCTAACTCCATCTAGTGGCCCCGCAGGCTCTCTTCAGCAAAACACGACGCCTCCCCAAAGCAGACTCCACCTATAGACCCCTTTATTCCTGATTATACTCAACATTCAAGGACACGTCTGCACGCTCCATCACTTCTTTGTATTTTAACACCCGTCTTTATAAAATATTTAGGTTATTTTTCCTTTCTTTCAATAGCCGGGGCCACCGTGGTCATGCTTCGGCAGGACCACTCTGCCAGAGGCTGGGGGTAATAAAACAATTTTTTCGGAGCCAACACTCGGAGCCTACTAATAAAAGAAGCCATCTCAAGGGACACGTAATCTTTTGCACATCCTCTAAAGCTCATTATTACCATAATACCACAATAAAGTTGTCTCTGTCATATTAATGTTACCCACTTTTTTTTTTTTTTTTTTTTTTTCAGAATTCTAATGAAGTTGTCCAGTCCATTTTCATTTAGCAGATTACGATATATAAAGAAACAATAAGGGAGGGCAAGGCTTTGCGACTGTAATCACGCAATTTACCACCACTCTCAGGTCTTATATGACAGGCCAATTTCCACACTTATTAAGCCTCTGACACACTTGAAATAATCGTATTAGCGTTCTTTTTTTTTTGTGCGTGTGAAATTAGCCCAATTTCTGGGAGACATTCTTGAATTGACGTAATAGACTCTTACGCATAACTTGTGATGTCTCTATCGCCGCTCAGCACCAGGCGGGGGGTGAAGGGAGCGGCCCTTAGTCGGAGCTATCAGTCAAAGCTCGGCCTGCTCTAACGCTGCACTTTAAGTACATTTTTTTGTAAAATTTCTAATCAAGGATCCGCCGCTAAATGATTTCACTCGATCCGCTCCGAGAGATACCGAATATTTTAACACTTCTACTCGACCCCCTGCAGAGAAAGGTCAAGTCCGAGACCTCCACTCCAGCTAAGAACCCAGAAAACAACTCCCCCCCCCTCCTCGCTTGTTTTTCACCCCGCCACGTTTTAACGCGGCTGCCATTTTTGCCTCGGTGCCGTCGGTAAACATTGCCAAAGTAGCGAGCAGGAAAAGTTTGCGGTGTCATAATTCACCGCCGCAGAATGAGGCCGCTCACTGGGAGCGGTGGAAAGAAGAAACACCACGGCACTCGGCTCATCGCCCCCCTCCAGAGAGGAATGTTCACATCGAAAACCGGGTTTTCTTGTTGGGGTACGCCACATCCTGGTACTTTTATCTTTAACCCCCTGACCCCCCACCAACACCCCCCCTCCCCCCCCCTCCTCCTGGCACATCTGGAAACATAGTTGGACTCAAACATGAGGAAGTTTTCTTTTCTCTTCACTCAAAGCGATCATGGAAGAGAAGCTTCTTCTTCTTTTTTTTTTTTCATGCAACGCAGTAAACATAGCGTTCTCAGAGCAGGCATATTTAATGGCTGCACCGGCTATGAACTCTGGGATATTTACTATTTGAGCCGAGCAGGGGGACACCGAGATGGTGAGAAAACACTATTGTTCTTTTTGGCTGGTTGGCTTCGAGACTCCAAGACGCATATAAACATCTCAGCTGGAGCTCGGCGTCTTTGATGTCGGACGACGACGACGATGATGATGATGTGGACATCGAGTCGGAGCCAATGCAAACAGGCAGGTTATAAGACACCCTTTTTTTTTTTTTTTTTTTCCTTTTCCCTTCGCATCAACTGTTTCCAATCAGCTCTTTAGTCGCTATTATTTCAGAGCCTCAACGTTGTTTCTTTGCTAAGTGGTATAAGATGAAACGTTGTGACCTTTTTGGGTTCTTGGAGATGGATTCTGTGTGTGCATCCTTTGCATACTAACGGTTTATTGCCATTCTTGTGTAAAATGCTCTCTTATAGTGTCTGATTGGGCAGCCTGAGTGTGCCTTTATAGTTTCTTCTCTGAATCAAAAAACACAATCAAGTAGACAATAAATATAATATAGGCAGGTATTTTTTAAGATTGTATCATCTGTATCAATAGGGTGTGTTGGATATATCCTATTCCTCATCAAACAATCCCGACCGAGTAGAAGACATCTTTTGTGGAACTTGATTTGTTCATCAAAAGTCTTTCTGCAGAGATCGGTAACCTCTCTAGGTTTTACGACCGCTGTTATTCCGATGTTACTAGAGGGCCGTTTTAGTAGAGCCGACGTTTACTGGAGCAGCGGTTTTTATGTCCCCGCCTTCTGCTCCCCGTCCTGACACAGCTGCTTTTATTGATTCCATATAAACGGCCCGTTCCAGTGATAACAGACGGATCCCACAGTGAGACGGGGAGTCGGAGTGGGAAAGAAACATCCCGATAGAAACAGTGTTGAGGGGACATTTTTAACCTTTTTCTCATATCTGACTCAGGACTCCTCCGGCCTCATGTCGCAACAAACACTTCAAGAGAAAAAAAGAGGTTGACTCCAGATGCAGCAAACATCCACATAAGCCTAAATAAAGCCCCTTAGACCCTACATAAGGGCAGGTGTTGTGAATACTAACAGGCTGTAGTTCAGCAGGAGTGATATTGAGCTGCTGTTAAATAAACTTAAACAAAGTGAATACAAGAAAACTAAAAGGCCGAAGAGCAGCACGTAAACCGGTTTGTTATTTGGTCATAAACTCTCTCTTGCCGTTCAGACATTTTCATTGGCATCTTTGTGTAAATTACTTTCTTTTCACATTTTGGGTATTTTGCATTGTTCTAGTTTTTGTTGCAGCTGCATGATAGAAATGTACTGTGAACTCTCTGGACAATAAGCAGCTTGATCTGACATTATGCAGACTTTTTGATCCGGTTCAACCGATTCACACATTTGCATTCTCACATCCAGCTCCTCCGGGTGTGAAAGCGGCTTCAGAAGAAATCAGAAGAATTTTAGATTCCCACAAACAAGCATTTTATTCTGATCTTCTTCCCCGACAGAATAAAGGTATCTTTAAGAAAACAACATGCCTAAATAAAGGAGAACAGTGGGACTCTGTTCACGCTTTAGAAGACTCCTTTTTTTTTTTCCTCCACCAATCTTCCACTACTTTGAACAGGACACCCAAAAGACAAAATGTGACGTTCGAATGATCAATCAGTCAAGTTTCAAGGAAAATAAACTTTGAAAACAAGAACACCATTTCTCGTAAGATAAATAAATGTATTTAATGAGATATGAAATGCTTATGAATGTCTTTTCACTGCACGGTTAATTGCAGCTTGTCACCCTAAAGCATTCGGTGATGTATTGCGCACACACACACACACACACACACACACACACACACACACACAGTTTTTTGTTTTCAGTGTATGACTTTTATACCACATTTATGCTTTGCTCAGTGCTTTTAAATGTATACACAGTGTCACTGTCGTCTGTTTGTTCATTTAAACACGTATTAATCATTGGGAGTTTAATAGGTGGGCTTACATCATTTACCATCACAGACACTAAATCATGCACAGGCTTGTATTTTTGCAGAAAATCAAAGCGAGCGACGGCATAAAAGCTTCTATTTCTTCTTTTCTTTCCCTTGAGAAAAGTGAGCAAGTTCCAAGTAAGGCAATCGCCGCCGCCATTTACATCAAAAATTCGCCCCAATAAAGTCAGTGTGCTGTAAAAACAAGGCCATATTTTTACATCTGCGGCCCTCGCTGAGTGCGGCTGCACAGGGAAGACCATTTCACACATCTTACCACCCCGTGGTGTCCTTGGCTTACAGTCTCCGAGTCCATGTTCTCCACATTCTCCTGCATGCTCTGCCTCGTTAACTCTTGCTCGGACCCGATAGCGTGAAAAAGACATCTAGCCCTGTTGTTCTTCATCGTTATCTGTCCAACTTTGTTTCCCAATTTGCTTTTTTTTTTTACAGAACAACAAGTTACGGATCCAAAGTTGCGTTTGCAAGCCGATATGTGAACTTACTTCCAAAAACAGATGACCGCTATCTCCGAGCTGATTTTTTTGGGGAAAGCAATTGTGAAGCGTTTGATTTCTCACGCATGTTTTGGCTGTCAAGTAATAACTATAAAAGAACATGCAAAAAAACAAAAAAAAAGTCCTGACCTCGCTTCTTCTGCAGATAAGAGAATCCCAGAATGAATGTGGCACAAAAATAAAAAAGATGACAGACGTCCTGACTTCACAACAGCTCTTCCTTTCACATTAGACTGGCGTGTTCTATCAGTGGGAAGACATCAGCAATCATCAGAGGCCGGTTCACCAGGCAAGACGGGCAGAAACCCGGCGAAAGGAGTCTGGGAGGCAACAGATTAGAGGAGGTCACATCATGCTAATGAGAGTCATTACCATCACATGACGGCCAAATAAACTAATTGCCGGCTTATTTACGAGCCGGAGTGTCCTAAATCAAAAGGTTAATTACATCTGAGACAGAGTCCTTCACTGGAAATCGACCTTTTGCATTTTCTGTTTTCTTTCCTTCCTCGTTTTTTTTTCGGATACAAAAAAAAAAGCCACATCCAGACAGAGTTGGCTGCTTGTTTCTTGATAAGCTTCAGGCGCAGACCCTTGCCTATTACTTTGTGTGTGTGTGTGTGTGTGTGTGTGTGTGTGTGTGTGTGTGTGTGTGTGTGTGTGTGTGTGTGTGTGTGTGTGTGTTTTCCCAGGAAGTGCCTGGCTGCATAATTAGTAAACATCATCAGACAAGACTTGGTGCCACCGAGGACTTTATTTTTCCTGAAGTTTCTGCGCCCCCAAGCTTTCCCCCAGCCACCAAAGAATGTTTGTTCTTCTTGAAATTAGATGGGTTTAATTGCTGTGGAACAACGGCAAAACACCCACCCCCCTCCAATCACACACACACACACACACACACACACGCACACACTGACTCGCATACATAAAAAGTCTAAGATCAGGCTGGCTAATTATGCTAATAGCCAATTGTTCAACCGTGGTGATATGTTTACTGAGGGAGTTGATGTGTTTCCTTTTGCCTCGTCATAAGCAGCCTGTCTTACGGGTCCTCTGCGAGATCGCTGCACCTGAAGGCAAGAGGACTGTGCCCTCATCCATCCTGCCTAACCCATTACCCTTGGACGGGGAAGAAGATAAATATTGTTGCAGATGCCTAACTCTCCGCAAATGAGATTTTTCAAGCCAGATTTATCAAGCCTTGGCGGGGTGTTTAAGGCTCCAAAACTTGGCCCTCGGCATGATAAAATGGCAGCACATGTTTCTGAATCACCCACCACAGTGTTGTTGCCAAAGGGTTATGATGATATAGTCGACTGCCTTTTTTTTCCCCGTTGTGCATCGCAGCCTTCGAGATCCTCATTTTCAGTTTTTTTCCCCCGAAAATGCCGAAGATCTTAAATACTTTGGATGTAGAATGTTTTCTCTCTTTCATACATTCTTGTATTATATATCTTGTTAATGTTTTCTGAGCATTTTTGCACCCATTTGCTGTCAAATACATCAATTCCTGCTTAAAAAAATGCTTGATTTATCCTCATAATGGACTGTAGCCTCATTTATGGCAAACTCGCAGTCAAAGCTTCCTTCAATGTGTCGAATGCACAGAATATTGTTTGAAATTGAATGGAGAAACGGGAGTTCAGGCTCTCCAGGTTGCATCAAGGAAAAGAAAGCACATCTGTTCTAATGGTGTGAATTACACTGTTAAAATTAAAAAATACAGAAATCAAGAATTATCCCGCGTTAAAGCGCTAAATCACCTCGCATCAGCGTCGGAGATCTTTCTGAAACGACACACAGGACGAGGCCCTCTGCCTTCACGGCCAAAAAACACGGCGAGAAAGGCATCGATGGGAAGACTTCAGAGTCGTGAAGTTTGGAAACCTGTTGCTGCCCGAGCCCCGCGGCCCTGACGAGCCTCCGCGGGGCGTCCCACGGTGAAGTGCCATATTTATGTTGGCAATATATGCGAAAGAATTACATCATAAAATTCTACGGCCACACAAAAGCTCTTAAGGACCGCTGTTTTGTAAAAAGGCCGGCTGTATTCATGCAACGGTTAAGTTGTCCCATTTTTTTTAACAATATTTCCTTTCTTGCCTGCACCTTTTGTAGCCAACCGTCCAGTGACTGGAGGAGATTTACGACTTCAAAATATTTGACCGTCATCACTGAGTGCTGCTTGTGTTTTGTTTTCCCCCTACTTTTCCTATAGTGCACTGTTTATTTTCTGTGGACCGCCGGTGTTGGAATCCAGCCACACGGCACGACGCGGCAAAGCGCCTGCAATGTGGCGTGTCTTCTGCCATGAGCTGAAAAACACGTTTTTAAACTCACGTATGACTCAATATTTCTGTTTGAGCAGGAATAAAGATGCATTTTTGCACGAGTGTAACAGAAATTGAAGGTCAATCTCTTCTGTGTGTGAGAAATGGAGAAAAAAAATAATGATCTCAGATTCCAGCCGGTTTACCCATGAGCCTCTTGGGTGACTTGTGGCACTTAGGTGTTGAAAATGACAAAGTTCACGAGCAGCTCAACCATATAGATCATATTCACTTCCTGTAGGGAAAGGAGGCGCGTGGAAATCCAAGCATACGGTGCATTTCTATTTGTGTTTGAGCGTGCATTCCTAGCGTATGTGACGCGTAATCAAATGTCGCTGAAGTTGATAAAAGAAATTATTTAAATGTGTGTTATTTTTTCAAGGCGGGTCACAAGGCTTCAAGGTGAACATGACGGGCACAGGAGGGGGGATTTACAGTAGAAATACTGTAACTCTAAACTCCCCCTCCCCCACTGTCTCCCCCTCCAGGGCGGCGCTCGCCAGCAACGGGGGTCGCTCGTAAAATAAACACAAAATTCTGGCTGAAGACTTTACCTGCCCTGTGAGCCGGGAGAGGAAATGCAGAGAGGAACGGTTGCTTATTTTACCTCGTTTTCCCATCTTCGCCGTTGGAGCGGGGAGGGAGGCGGGGGAGGAGGGGGGGGGGGGGGCAATAACATAAAAAATAATATTATCATGTCAAAAAACCCTGCAATGAAATCGGGAGAAAATAAAACGCCAACCCGCCCCGGAGATGCCGAAGGACGGACGGCGAATTTAAAGGATCGGCGCGGCGTGTTGGTAAAGGTGACCTTTGACCCGGGCGTCTCGGCTTCCAAATCAACACTCTCCTCGCACACTTTGCTTAAGTCAACAGGGAGCCCGGAGTTTCTGCAAATGAACGATCTGTCAGGAGGCTGTTTATATCCCCCTCTCCCGCTCTTTTATTTAACACTCCCGCATTAAAAGGGAAGAGCTTTTTAATTAGCTACGGACTCTCCTATTTTAATCAACTCACAAGCGGAGTCCAGCTGTGACATCCTTGACAGGCGAAGACTGGTGACGTTCCGACGGCTGACTTTTTCCTCCTCGCCGAGAAAAAACAAAAAAAAGAGAGAAGGAGAAGACTGAAGAATTTGCAATCACGAGCAGAAAACAGTTTAGCGAGATAGATAGGTTTTGAATTAAAGTGTAACAGCCTGTCTCTTTCCAACAAGAAGACTGTTTGTAGTCATTTTTAATTGAGTTTTTTCCTGCTTTTTTTTTTTAGTTCTTAAATATACACAACATGTCATAATGTGTTGTCTTCTGTGAGCAGGGATGTAAAAGTTTGCTAATGCGTCCAACTTCAGGACTTCAGCCTGGTCAGTGGCCCTTTTTGACGAACTGGGAATCCCTTGAAAGTCATTGTCAATTTCTGCTTTTACAGGAAGCAACTTGGTTGATTTTAGGCAACTAAACAACTTGGTTTAGGTATAGAGTTGGAATTATTATGCTTTCAGACACAATCCTCTGTTTATTTCTATTTAAATGCATCAGTAATCACTTTTGACCAGCTGCAATAATTAAATAATTACATTATGTGTACCAGGTGAAATGAATTCATGCATTTGTCTGGAGCTATAAAAGACAAATTGAAAATCATTCCAACTTTATGGTTAAAAGTGTACTCAGTTGACTTTTGTCTTCACACGCAACACAAACACTGGTCTCCTGGGTGAAAGTCCTGTTTTTGGACTCGTCCTCTTCCCCACGGAGATCACTCTTTATACAATGTGAGACTTCCTCCTCTACACCAGCTTTAACGACGGCGTCATCATTTCGGGCCACTAAACCTCCGTATTCTCCGTATTCGAAGTGAGAACCGGCGGATTGGATGCAAGCAGACAAGCCTGCTCTCCGTCTCATCCCGTATCAGTGTGTTAAAACAAAAACATTTGATCATACTGGACAATGTGCCAAAATGTGCAGTACACTTAAATCTGCTCGCTTCCTCCACATCATGCGCTTCATCTTCTTTCACTCCGGCAGTCTTTTTTATCGCCGGAGTGGCGTTAAGCTCTTAAAAAAAAAACAACAAAAAAAACAGAACAGCAATGAAAGTATAACGGAGGCTTCTCGTTCCAGCCATTTGATGTAGCTGCCAGGCAGCCAGTGGGATACTTTGAATTGAATTCCCTCCATTCAAGATGCAGCTTTTATTTACATGACAAGACTGAACAGATTGCGTCGGCCTCGGAGAAAAAAAAAAAAAGATAAATGAAGTGAGACACAAAAACTACAAACTCGGACGAATTAAAGCAGATATTTGCCAAACAATTTAACGCAATTAAAAGGGAGAGAGCGGTCGAGTACGTGATCTGAGTCCCCTCACTTCAACCGGCGGTGACTTTTTGATCTTTTATTACACATAGGAGACTCGCCTACTGCTAGGACTTTGATGTGCAATCTGCTCGCTTCTCATACTGTCATGCAAATACATTAGCTCCGGAGATGGGTCCCTCCGCAGTACTCTCGGCGGACAACACTCATTAAACTAATTACACATTGAACCTAAACTGAGTGGAGCGTAATGAGGTATGTGATATTCACGAGGAACTTATGCCGTTGGGAGCGTGCCAACGGAAAAGATTTGTGACGCCGCCATTTAGGCTACACACCTGCCTGAAACCACACACACACACGGTGAACACGTAATGCATTTGTGGGTTTATTTGGGAAATGAGGCTGAATCTGTAAGTTTAGGATTCATTTGTGGGGATTCGGATCGATACCAGTGTTGTGTTTTTAAGTCAAATATGAAAGTGAAACCAGCAGCTGGTTAGATTAGCCTCAAGAGGCTAGCTGTTTCCCCCTGCTGCAAGTGTTTGTGCTAAGCTAATACCCTCCGCTAGCTATAGCCTTATATTTTAATAGATAGATGTGTGTGTGTGTGTGTGTGTGTGTGTGTGTGTGTGTGTGTGTGTGTGTGTGTGTGTGTGTGTGTGTGTGTGTGTTCTGCCACATTCGAAGCCGTTCTTCACCCTGAGCACTTGACTGAACTTTTCAAGTTCAGAACATAAAAACAGTGTAATTCAATTTTTGCTTCATTTCTAAATTAATGTCATTATAATCAAAGTTTAATCGTTTGTTTGTAAAGGTCTGCCCTTCCTGTCTAGTAGAGATTCCTTCCTGTGTACTAGAGATTCCTTCCTGTGTACTAGAGATTAGTCCAAGTAGACTGTAGTTGAGTTTGTGTCTTGCTCAGAGGGCAAAGGAAACAACCAGAGAGCCGCGACGTGATAGATGCCTTAAATCGGCCGCAACCCTCCGAAAACACAGATATACAAATTCTGGATCTTAATGATAAAATGTTTACACTCGATCATGTTTTTTTTTTTTTTTACTTATTCTCTGAATTAAACACACGAGGCCTGTGTAGGCAACTAGTTGCATGCACATTTAATAAGTGATATATACCTCACACATAGTCGCATATGAAGAATGGAACCCACTCCACCATTTCTGATCACAAATATTATTCCATAATTCTCTGACATTGATGTTTCCATCACCTCATCAGGCAGGCAGTGAAACATGGGAAAAACAGCTGTCTCAGAGTTTAAATGCTGTGTGAAAAAGTACACAAGGACAGGAAAGATGAGGAAGCGTTTGAAAATGTGTTGCTTAATTTAACCTGGACAAAAAATAATGAGCGCATATTTGTTCAAAGATAGCAAATTGGGCTGCACATAAGCAACTCGGTGCTCCGTGGGCATAAATCTACGATGCAGCAAAGGTAGAAACGCTCTAAAAAGACTCTGTGGTGATGACAACGTGAGTTATACTCTTTCATACCACCTACATCAGTACACTGGAGCAAGTTGTGCTGGGATTCCCATGTTTAAACCTTATGAAGAAGTAAACTCTAGAAGTAAATATACGTAACACACACACACACACACACACACACACACACACACACACACACACACACACACACACAGCAGGCTGGTTCTGGTCCAGTGCCGTCTCCGGTATTACAGACAGACTGAAGGTCCTGCAGTCTTCTACACCAGGGGAGATGCTATTCTAGGTGGACCGCCTAGAGTCCACCAAGACCAGAAAGTGGGGATTATTCAGTGGCCAAATCCTTGAACCTGAACTACACACGTCGTGTGTTAATGATTTCACACACGATGCGTTCGCTGTACAGTCGTTACGGGAAAACCTGATAAAGAAAAAAAAACATAATAAGAAACTTTTCCTTTTTTTTTTTTTTGTCAGCTTCATCGTTCTGACACCTCCAACATTTCGGTGTGTGTGTGTGTGTGTGTGTGTGTGTGTGTGTGTGTGTGTGTGTGTGTGTGTGTGTGTGTGTGTGTGTGTGTGTGTGTGTGTGTGTGTGTGTGCCCCTGCCCGTGTGTTCAGGAAAGCATTTAATTCTTTGTGCACTCCATGCAACCCTCCGAGAGGCATGCAGAATTAATTCATTGCTACTTTTATACAGTGCTAATAAATTTGCACTGCTATGTTTATTACATCTCACACTGAGGAGAGGGCATCACATTTCATTTGGCAGGACTGTTTGTTAAAATGTTTTATTCTCTCTACGAACTCTCTAATCCTCTGCTTTTTTTTTTTTTTTTTTTTTGCCTGAGCCACCCCTGCCTGCGTTTCGTTCCTCTTTTTATTTATTTTTTCTCCCTTCACTTCGCTAAATGCATCCAGACCGGCTGTGATGGTGTGCGCTGGAAGTTTTCCATGCATCATAATTGTTTCGCTAATTTACTATGCTAATTGAGCAATTAATTCGGGAACAGGAGATTAGAAGGGGGCAAAAATACGGAAATAAATAAACAAGTAAAGCGTTGCGCGTTACCGCCGGGGCTACCGTTTTGTTCCGACATTAGGGATGCAAACTGACTCAAATACTTGCTTCCTTTTTTGCCCTAGGCTAGCGAGTTGATGTGCTTGGTGTGCAGGCACAGAGTTAGCATCCCCAACTTCTGCACCACGGGACTTGCAGATATTCAGCCGCTAACTGCATGCGACGACACATCAATTGAACTCCAGTGGCGTGGTCAACCGTAATAGTTATCACCGCGTACGCGCTTCCAGTGATTTAGCTTGCCGTTTCACTGCTGAGCACCTTTAAACCGAAACGGGGTCATTTAAGTGTCACTGTGTGTTTTTCGACGATCCCAGTGGCGGAGAAATGACACAGAGCGGGAAAAAAGTGGAAAGGAGCTTTTAATGTGGGGGGGGGGGGAGGGGCTCTGCACGATGTGGAGAACAGCTGGGACAGAAAAGAAATCTCTCTCAAAAAGAATTAAGACTTTACAAGCGTGAATGATAGTTCTCAATATTAGGAGGCCATGAATAATGATTTTTATTTATTTATTTATTTATTTATTTGATTAGGACAATGCATATTAATTAACATATCAAAGGGCATCAATATAAATATGCCGGAGTTAGCATAATTGCTAAATTTCATCCGTCGTCCTAAGGCAGGTATTATAAAAACATACAGACAAAATAATATGGCAATAAAAAAAAGAGGGAGAGAGAAAAGGAAAACACACAAAAATAAGTCCCGATTCACACAAAGGTTAAAATCAATACAAAAGGTCAGAGAGAGCCTGAACTACTACTATATGACACTTTATTATTATACAACAGTAAACCATCAAATATAAGGCTCTCCCTGTTTTCTATAAGTACTTATAAGGACCAAAAGCAGTCTAACTACACTGCAGCTGAAGTTCAGTGTCTTCAAGTCATTAAATGACCTTTCACTGAATGCTTTTTTCATTTTTGTGTGTGTAATTCAAAGGGGAGACCACAAGATGGCAGCCACCCAATTCACATCTTAAACCCAGCTCATTTTCAGACTGGCAGCTCTCCGCCGAGCCAAAACAGCCTCTTCATCATTTCTGAAATGAATGGTGTTAAAACCCCAATTTGCCATTTAATTAACCTAATAGTATTATTTTACTGTAATGCCCGAAAGAAAACTCTGTTTCCAAACATACCAGACACTAATTTCTATTAATTTCCAAGGGAAATAAGAACTACAGAAGACTATGTAGTCTGATGGATTTTTAAATTTAGATTAAAAAAAGTTAGTGAGGCAAAATAATTCCCCAAAAAATCAGACAAAGTGAGTGAAGAGAGCTGTTAATTCATGCGACCACCATGGGGCAGAGTTGAGACACGGTAGAGACTCCAGGTGCAAAGGTGTAGAAGTCATTTTACTTCCACTAAACTGTGTTCAAACAAACAATATCACATGGAAATACATGTTCTAATGCAAGCTGTTTATTTAATATGACATGAAAGGGACCATAAAAGTTCCACATTGAAAATAAAAAAAACAACTGTATAGGAAATGAGGGGAAACCAGTATAACAGAGTGCCAGCTGTTGGCCCACTTCTCACCTATCAAACGGTACAGAATGTGAGCACACATCCTCCGCAGTGACATCAGCACAGCCTGGTTACGCACGGCGACGCCTCCCTTCCGCCGCGTTTCGCCAGATGAGTGGCCTTAATGGACGTGAAGCTTGTGAAAGATGGTACGGCGAGTTTCCTTTCATGTGCCTGACTTTGAAGGCCTTCGGGTGACGTCAGCAGGGTCCTCTTTATTATCGTGAGCACGGTCTGAGCAGATGGCCCGGCTGCTGCTTTATAACGGCATACATCAACAAGGTATATGGTATAGTGTTTGACAGAGCTTTAAATATTTTGCCGAGCAATGAAAATACAATCATGTAGGTCCATATAGACTAGTTCAGTGTACTAAAACAGCATATAATGGACCTATTATGACAATATAATATCGATGTAATGGTCGTTAAATTAAAGAATAAAGAGGATAATGAAGGGAGACTTGATTGTATGTAATTTCTTTTTCTAATTCATCACTTCCTCAATTCCTTTATTCTCTCTTCGTTCCCTTAATTCCTTCATTCTTTAATACCTTGCTTAGTAAATTAATTAATCCCTTTTTTCCTCCATTCCTTGATTCCTACCTCCATCTCTTCAGTCCTTTCTTCCCTCCCTGAAGACTTTATTCCTTCCTTCCTCCATCTCTACATTCCTTTCTCCCTTAATTCATTCATTTCCCTGAGTTTCAACCTATAAAAGGACTCGAACCCCTGGTAGTCTCAAAAGCCTCTGCATCACTCATATTTAAAGTAGCTTTTGCAAATTGCTCTTGCAGACCGGTCCTTGTAAAAGAGTCACGATCATCATCTTGAATTTCTCTTTTTTTTTCCTTTTCTGAAATCTACAGTTTCGTCATGCAGCCTGTTGGAATCGAGAAGAGTACATCTCCAGACTGTGTTGCACAACCTACATGGGAAACTGGCTCTTTAAAACCGAACATTGCAAACCAGGGACCCGACTTTACTGTGGAAGGAAACACTTTCTCCTAAACAGTTAACATATGTCCTTGACTAAACCCAGAGGTCACGCTGACAAAACCTAAACGTCATGTTGTGGAGAGGACTATGGGAAGATGTCCCTCAAATGTCACTCGAACACAGTTATGGAGTGCTTTCCCCCGGGGAGTCTTATGCTGCACATAATATGGAACATGTGTACAGTAAAGGAAATGACCCATGACAGGAAGAATAACAGAATTGGTCTGAATATGGAGAATCCATGGGGTTTTGTTGCTCTGGCAAATGTGTATGTGACGTTAATGGAGTTTGGCTCCATATTTAAAGTCTTATTGTCGTTTACACATATATGTATTGAACTGATGAACCCGTGCATCAGTCCAACACGTCACCTCCTCACACAGATTATGACAACGAGTCAACCCAGAAACACTTATATAATTGAGTAAACTGCTTTATGTATTTCTAGAAGATGTGACTGGATGAAGATGTTATGACATCAGGCCTTTTGGGAAGTATACAATTACTGTTTGGAAGTGGAGACATGTGTAAATCCATGGCAAAGAAAAACATGTTGGCTTTCTACCAGCAGCTAGAGCTGCAGAAATGAATAACACACCAGAAAACAATAACTCTTTCCACATTCATGTCGATTCTGGTTTAGCGTTCAGTCAAGACAAAAGAAACATCAGAATGTTGTTTGTTTGATTGAAGCATTCAACAAAATCTCCACCATGAAGCTGATCTATAAACCTCAATACTTTTCTCTTAAATTGGTTATTAGACTTCCTCACCAACAGATCAGGCAGTTCAGATTGGCAGCCAGACCTCCTCCACTCCAGTGTTCATTAGCGGAGCCCCCCAGGGCTGCATGCTAAGCCCCCTTCAGTTCACAGCAAAAACTCCCATAGCAACTTTACAAACTGGTATGGGAAGTGCATGGCCCGGGACAGGAGGGTGTTTAAAACCTCCCAGAACATCATTGGTACCCATCTACCAAAGATCGGTGATATTGGTGAGGAGAGGTGCCTGCAAAGAGCCTAAAGGATTTTAAAAGATACCCACTCCAGCCACAGTCTGCTCCCCCTGATGGTAAATATAACAGAAGTATCTTATCACCAGACTTCAGATCAGCTTCTCTCTTCAGGCTGTGAGTTTCCTCAACTCATCCTCCACCCACCACCATGTTATTTTTTATATTTTCTGTGTTTTCTTGTGGCAAAATGGGACTACAAGCTGGGTTGTATGATGACTATAATGCCCAGTCGAACTCCAGGAGGAAACCAATACTTTTTGTAATGTTCATTTATGCAATCAAAGTGTCAATTCTCTGCCTTTTTCTAACTCCTAATGGGTCTGACTCATTGTAAATTATCATTATTAGCACCATTGTCCTTTGCGTGATGTAATTAAGTAGGCGATGGCGACAAAAGGCTAATCGTCTATTATGAGGGACAAACGAAACCCTGATATTAGTGAGAAAGTGTGTGTGTGAGGTAGAAAGGTGTGTGTGTGTGCGCGGTGATCTGACCAGTAGGGCAGATGCACTTGTGGGATTGATGTACCTCGGTGTCTCATGTCCAAATCTATATGGCCCTTTTAATCCAATGAAAAACGAGAAGTGTGCCGTAACTTTGTTAGAAGTGGGTAATGCAGCCAGGGGAAATGGAACAGGGGCCAGATTTGCAGGCCTCCTCCGCGTTCAGGGTAAGCGCTAACCTGATTTTCACTGCGCTAGCTCCGAGACCAATATCTGCCTGCATCACCCAAAGCCCATCAGGAGTGATTAAATAAACGTGATGGACAGTTTTTTCTGAGGAACCTATTAGCCGTGACGTCCGTTTAGAACCCTGTCGTGTAGACGAGTGTGTCGCATTACCATAAAAGTTGGTGTTTTTACACTCCGAAGGTGTGATCAAGGGTCACACCTTTCTCAGGTGCTACTTTGTCTTCAAATAAATGCAGATCTGAGCAAACTCATTTTGGATACAGAGAAATAGACTCCACATTGGATACCTTCTGAATATTTAAAGCGGCTGGAAACTGTGAAGATGAGCATATTCCTTGATATATAATGAAGATCCACATGGTATCCATTCTCCATCCAACGGTCTGACCAGAACCTCAACTTCATCAATCAGAATCAATCCGTCAGCGAGTAATGCTTTTCCAAATCACCAGGATGACAGAAGGAGTTTAGACTCCGCAAAAAGTTTGGAAGAAATGCAGATTCAACAGATTCCTTGGCACCATTGGCGTATCTCACCTGTCAAAGATGGATTACGTGCGCTGGTGTGTGTATTTATACGCTTTGCGGAGGCGAGTCCGAGAATATTTCCGTAACGAAGTCAGTGTATTATTTCAACGATTCATCTCTTTTGCAATAAAGAATATCTGATACACTGGATTTGCGGTTTTGCTAATATTTCTCTGCCGTTCCCAACCGAAGATGAATCTTTATTAAAGAAAACAGCCGTCTGTTAATAAAGAGAAGTATTTCCCCTACGTGAGGCTATCTGCAGTGTATTCCTGTGATAATTGTAGGTATTTGGAAAATTAAGTATTCTAAATGATTGTTTGGAAAATAAACTAAAACACGATTTTGATTCTCAAAGCAGCACGTTTTCATTAAATTGTCACTAGAAGACATAATCATGTCATTAGAGATATGTGTGTATATACACCATTACTGCTTTATGGATATATTAGAGGTTTATGTCAACATGATTATGTTGACTTTGCAGTTATTAAATGTACTTAATTAACCACAAAACAATCATAGCTTTCAGGTTATGATATCTTACATTTTAATTTAATTTCCGGGAAATATATAGACATTTTACACCTAACCCTCAATCACAATATACCTATATTGTAATAAAACATTTTCTATATTGTAAAAGTATTTCATGTTTACTTTAATCACACGTGTTGCTTGCATGCTGATATTACAAAAGCAACCATTACTTGCAAATTTGAATGTGCAAGGATTAAGCCATATTGATCCAGTTAGGACATCGTTTAACTCAATGGAGACGTAATCCGAACCGATCAAATCTGATAAACACATTTATTTAATCAGCTGAGACAACTGGTATGGATTACATCGTTTTCAAACATCGGAATTAAAGCTGCAATTCTTGATTTTCATGTATCATATTTTTGTTTATTTTCTTGATGAATCATTTGCTCTACGAAGTGTCAGGAAATAGTGACACACTTATATTTAAACCCCAAACTTACCTTTTGTCCAACCAACCTTCCAAAACCCCCAAATAAATGGAGTTACCATCATAAAAGCAGCAAATCCTCACTTTAAGGATGTTGTTGATGTCTGGTGTTTTATCTTGAAAAACACATCTTAAACATCTTAATCGCTTCTCGCAAATCATTTCCAATTAATTCTCTGTTTATGATGCATGGATTTGTCGACTAATTACTTCAGCTCGAGGTGAAATTTCAAAATAAAAGCCTTCCCACCGGTGCTGTTGAATCCACACGAAGAGCTATTTTTACCTGCAGACATGTGATGTGAGTAGAGTGTAGGATTGCATGCCGGGTGTGTTGATGTGGACACTTTCCAACAACAGTCTGCAGCTTGACCACTTATCCAGTCTCTCTCTCTGTCTCTCTCCCTATCTCTCTCTCTCTCCACTCCTCAGTGATTAATTAGGAAAGCGAGTGGAATTAGTCCATCAGCAGGCCGAGAGGGGAGAGAATGAAAATATTTACAAAGCTCCCAGGAAGGGATTTCATTAGGAGTCGCCCTGTGGCCTGCACACACAGAGAGTGGGAGTATTTTAAAACTTGACCCTTAATGTCAAGTCACGTGGCCGCCGACTTAAATGCCACGATGACGTGCGATTATGCAACATCAGGTGGAAAATAAGGAGCCCGTTCGCTTATAGAGTTAACCCTGATGAACACAAAGCACGGTAATGGGAATTAAACTGCCTCGGAACGCGAGAGGCTAAACGTATGGCGTGAAATATCCCAAGGAACCGAAGCATTACCCCACCGAGACAACGTGACTCGAGCTGCAGCAGACGCATTAACTCCACCCTCTCAAGGGTAAAACGTCAACCCACACAGTCTTGGGAAATCGGTGAGCATCCGTCTTTTCGGCTAATGTTTCTCACTTTGCCGTATGTTGATTGGCATGAGATACCCTGCTGCTGTGTTATTTCCTCCAGCTCCGCTGCTCCTCCCATCCACTCCAGCTCTCCCAGCAGGGGTTAACTGACCTCCGAAACACACTGTACGAGCACCCAGGGGGCGGCTGAATGCATCTGTGATTATCAAGGGGGGGGATAACAAAGTACACGCATCTCAAGACCAATTTGGGACTCCAATCCATAGTAATGATGTAAAAACAGGAAAGCAAATTTTCTTTTTTGAAACAACATCTATAGTTATTAGCTACTTCTGAGTCAAATGGTTTACACAGATGAGATGAAGCCAACAAACCGTTCAAGGTTAATACAAGGATGAGCATTTTTGCTACTTAATCTTCCTCACAAAACACATCATTATTTTGTATTTTGGACATATTTTATTTATTACCGGCCCTGTAAAGTCTGTTGCCATGATGTATTTGTCATTTTGGTGATGGAGATTAAAAAAAAAAAAAATGGTTGTGAAAACATGCCGGACCATTTTGGCTCCAGTTGAGGAATTTATTGGCTTAGTTGCCAAAACTTTGACTTTAACGTTCTAAATTGAAAAAAGGAAAGGAGAGGCAACTAACTGGCTTTACTTGTGTGAACTAGTTGGAATACATTAGTTTATTCTTCTGTCTTTTGTGTGCATGGGCCATTATTAACCTGAAGAAAATGTACTTCTATTCTATATGAATTACTCTGTTTTATATTGGTACTTAAAAAAAAACGTTTTTGAGTTTGAAACGGTTTTCTTTCCCTGTGAAAATGTAAAATATTTTTGATGACTCATCCTACATTCGGGGACATAAACGTCCGATTTAAACCTTTGATATCGTGTGATTTGGTTAACCTGTCCTAGCCAAACAATATCATGAACTGAAGGTGTGTGTTTGCGAGAAACAAGCGAGCTAGCTCGTTCGAAGGCGTAGCTGCTCCAAAACTGACGCTCTCCAGGGAAAGCGGCGAATAGAGAAGAGTGAGACGTAAGGAATCGACAATGGCGGCGCACATGTTCAAACAGACTTGTGAGAGAGTTGAGAGAGTTAAGTGTGGTTCTCCAGAGACTCATGTTCTAACCAACATTCAAACAAACAAAAGAAATCTGTTATTGATTCACATCCCACATATTCCACTTACAGAATCTGGAGATGCTCTGTGAGTTCTTTCTGTGTCCCTAAGTGTCCAAATCCAAACACCAGGGCAGGAGAACAAAATTAGAAAACCAGAGCTCCTCCTTCACAGGGATTATGTGCTGATTATGAGACATCGGTGCCATCCACTAACTGGCACTCCTTTAAAAACAGGGCCAAGACAAACTCCCATGAACTAGGCCACCTCAGCACAAAATGATGGGAATGGGTAGGAAATGTTCCAAACGCCTGGCATTCGATAGAAATCGTAGGCAGACACTCGAGGGAATCACATCGATGTTTCTCAAAGGAATTGAAATGAGTTTTATATGAAATAAATACTGTAGTTCCTAACGTGCAGCTCAGAGCAGAAGATGAGTCAAGTTGGCTGGAACAAAGTCCTTGACCTGTTGCTTCACTTCAGGTCAAGTGAACTCGGCGTCCCAGAATACGCAGCAAACATGACGGCGGAGAGGGAGACGGCTGAAATATGCGACTTGAGGCCATTTAGAGTCAGGTTGTCGGACTATAAATCGTTGTTTGTGCTCGATGTCTGCAGTAGAGCTCGGCCAGGAATTGCGTTGCAGCCAATAGCGTGTGCTTGTGAAATGTTATTGCATCTATTTGCTGAGTCGTGGCCCTTTATAAGACACTGGAGAACGATCCAAAGAGGAATTACAGGGAAATATAGCAGGTTATTACAGTGTAAAGCAGCAGCTGAGACATAATCTTAACGTATCCTTTTAAGGCAATAATCATTCGGCCTCCTGCTTGTGCATTTGAGATGAATCATAGCTTCTTTATTGATAAAACCAGAGTCCATCACTGGATTAATAACACATATTTTAGCTTTTTATGACACTGTCGCCGAAAGTCAAGGCTGGAGGCGTTGTGTTACGTCTGTCCGTCCGTTCTCGTTAACGTGATACCTCAGGAGCTCCTGGAGGGAATTCCTTCCAATTTTTGTGATTTGAATTTGGTGGTCACATGACCTAAAAAAGACAAACAAATATTCATATGCTAATTATGTCAATTTCAAACAATTGTCTAATAGAATAAAATGAAAAGTGATGATATTTCAGAGCTGCAGCTACAAAACTTTTAGGGTTTTGTTAAAGTTAGCGTGACCTTCCTAGATTTATCACCTAACTTCTGACATCACTGTTGTAACATTATGAATTAACTTCCTATTAACTTTCCTATTAACTAACCTCTTCACATGTCTGTTTTGTGACATTTTGTGAGAAGATCAATATGACACCAAACACATCACGATGTTTAAAATAGTTTGAGTTTTAAAAGGAAGATTTCCCAACACATTTTAATTTGTTAAAAAATGTCATGTGTGATGACAATAATCCTAATTATGAGAATAATCCCAATGATCATCAAACTTCAGTCTGCGGACATTCACAGTCCTGAAATGTCTAATTTCATTCCTAATCCTGTTTAGTTTAATTGAATAAGTAATTATAACTAAATAGTGTAATTTGATTTCTTAAAAAAAAAAAAATTAAACAAACAAGTACAGAGTTTGTCGCCGGTTCTCTAAGAAAACTACAAACTTGTCAAGTGTTGGATACTGAAACCGTTTTTTGGGGGTTGATGATTGAATGTTTTCACATTCCATGTAAAGCAGGTTAATTAAAGTCATGCTATGGAGGCCGTTTATTTGTGATGCCACATTGTCTTCAGAGCCCCGACCCGTTTCCTCCAAACACATCTGTCATAGACTTCACTGTTTGTTACTACAGGGACGAGGACATGACAAAAACATCGCCAGCGTGGCGAGGAGTCGCCCTCTTCCCGGAGGACGGGGGTGTTTATACGGACCGCGGGGCCCCAGGGGTTATTGACTCAGCTGAGCTCGACCTCTCCAGAGGAACAACACGGCCGGAGGGGGTTAACAGGGAAGTGGGTACGAGCTGAGATACTGTACTCTGGATATATTTACACAGAATCATCTGGAAAGAACCATTTAGTGTCCGGATGTTATTTTATGGACGTTTATTAATATCATTTAATTGGGAATATTCCTTGGTAATGTTAACCGATTGGTTAAGATTCTTTTTTTTTTTTTTTGGAGACTCATGGGTGAGAAAGAAAAGTGGTTGGCGTTCACATGCTGTTTACGTAAGGAAAGCCTGGCGGTGGATAAGGACACGTTCCAGACCCCCGACTACGCCAGTGTGTGCCTGAAACGTCTCCGTCTTACGCACAACAACAGGGTTACAGCCTGGGACACACGCACACAAAGACACATTTATTTAAAAGTTCTGTAAGGTCAATAATACGCCACGATCTATTAGAATGAAAGTTTATTTTCAATTTATCTGTTTACCTTCTGGTAATCTGCGTCTGAGATGTCTGATTGAAACGACAAATTAAAAATAACCACATTTACAGCAACATTCACTTCCTCGCTTGCTCTTATCTGCGTCTTTAAAGCTCCATAAGAAAGTAAAGTACATCCGTTTGATTCAATTCAAACAACTTCCCCACTGATAAGCGTCACAGGACTGGAAGGAATCCCTCAAAAGATCTAATAAAGAAGCTTAAAATATTCATGGGAGAGGTTAAACAAAAGAAATAGTAGCAGGCCTCCCTTTGCACCCCCCTCGGTATTTTCCCATCCCTCCCTGCGTGTGGACGTAAAGGCAACCTTGGGGAGCCCAGACCTAAACAATGTGACTCCTAGAGGCCCTCCGTTTGCAGGCCTTCCCACCGCTTTCCTCCCCAATCTCTCCGACGCTTCCTGTTTGTGCAAAAGATTTGTTGTCTTTGACATATCTGTTCTTTCAGCTCCGATCGGGAGGAGTGGTGGTGGTGGTGGCGGCGACATCGTTTCTGCGTCGACCTCAGGGGGTCAACGGTTTCCGTGACGTTGAGTAGGAATCGAAGCTCAAGGTCAAAAAGTAAAATCCCGAGCCAGTGTGATTACAGGTTCCTCTACATGTATTCTTGACTTCTTCCAACACAAACTAAACAAACAATAGGGGTTTTCCGTGCAGGCAACTAATGAAGCAGGTCAATTCAGTGTGAGAGATCCGGTAAATATTTTGGGAGCCTTGGCGGCACCGGAGGGGTTTGGAGCTATAGAGCTTGTCCTTGACACGTACGCGACACACTGACTAAATAAAAGGCTTGTTAAAGTCACACAGGACGGGTCTCCTGTGGGCCGTTTGAGGGTGATGTATGTAGCGCTTCATGTTTAGGACTGTCCCAGGAATCAGTCCTGTACAGATGGATGTTTGTTATGTCTATATAAAGCGTGAGAGTCAGTTTGTTTAAAAAAAAACAAAAAAAACATGTTATATTGTGTTCACTCCAAGTAAAAACATCTTTTTAAGACAATATGTTTTATATCCTTTAACATCCGACAACAGATTCTGAAACATGAGGCTCAAATGTTCTAAAACTCTGTAATCACTGCAATATATTTAACATAACGAGTTAATTATGTGTCAAATAAGTTGATAAACATGTCTCTATATCAGCATGTTATTACATTACAAGGGTTAAATTATTCATATTGAGTGTATTGGTGTTTAACTAAAGACCATCATGTAATGGGACAAATCAGCCATCAGACCTCCTCCTCTCACTGCCCTTGATTGGATCACATCTATCCTTAATCCAGGTCTTTATTCTGATCTACACACCTGTACAGTTTGGTGCATCTTGCACGGTTGCAATGCTATCAAAAAATGTGCAGATATACAGGATAAAGTTATAAGTGTTGCTATCAAACATGTAGAAAAGATCTCCAAGTCCTGTATCAAAACGTGTCCACACGTATCGGACACCTACGACAACATGATGCCCTGCAGGGATTTACTATGTGAGATGTATACAGATCTAGACTCTGACCTCATCACTCACCGCAAACATTCACCAAGTTCAACACAGGCATTCTGGGAACATAATGACAATAAACTCCTGACAGCAGAGCTCAGATCCAGTCAACACCGTGGCAGAGATGGAGAAACGCAACAGCAACAGCAACAGCAACAGCAACAGCAACAGCAACAGCAACAGCAACAGCAACAGCAGGCAACTTTTTACAGCAGTTTGAAAGCAGAGATTGCAAGGAAGCACACCAGACCAGGGTGAATAGTGATGGAGCACAAGGGCTCTTCTTAAGAATTTGTTAGCATATATAATATAAAAATGTTTTTCTCTCAATGAAACCAACGTTACAAGGTAATATAATCTAAGTGGGAAGGACGTTTGCAACAGTTATTTCTCAAATATGATTTATTACACAAAGGCACCTTCTAGAAACCCAAGCTGTTAGTGAGACATTAAAAAATGATTAAAATTAAATAAATATATTTCAAAAAAGGAGGTTAAATAAAAGACTATGGAAGGAAAAAATAAAATAAATAAATTATATAAAAAATATTGATGAAAAATCCGTTTTTGATCCATGGCAGTCGAGGTGAAGTGAATGTAATAATCGTTGAGGAATAAAAACAAAAAGTCACACACACACACACACACACACACACACACACACACACACACACACACACACACACACACACACACACACACACACACACACACACAAAGAAACCATCCAGAAACAACAGCAAAACTGGGAGGGAGGGATGATGCAACACCAATATAGCTATCAAGTCAACACGAGGGGAGGCCAATTCACATTCCACTACGATTTCAACATAAAGACACCGAGCGCAACAAAAACAACTATCACAATTAATATCCATGCACACTTTGAGTGGATGAGATCTGCATCGAACACTAAGATAGAGGCCACAAACAGAGCAAATAGACATCAGAAACCCCAAGATCTCCTCACTTCGTGGTCCTGAAGCATCGAGAGGACGTTACGTTTCCTTGCAAAGACGAGACGAAAGCCTTGAGATGCTATTAGCGTTAGCATCAAGTGTTTGTGGAGTCAGAATGACAGCTATGTGTGTTTTTTCAAGTCAGGAACCTTGACAATACCTTAAAAGGTAAACCGACCCTCTTCACTGCAGACATTCTGACCCCGTCAGGTGTATCCAATAACATTATTATTATTATTATGATAATTAATCGTTGTGTTTCATCGAGCTGATTGCTGGAACGTAGACATCTTTAAAGTTATTGCTTCCACCTGTGTCTTTTTGCTGCTCCAGATGTTGTGAAACCGGAGTGATCGGTCGGAGAACGATGAGGCAACAGGTTTTTATTTTTTATTTTTATTCATGGCGGGATGTAAAACATGTCAGACCCTTGAAGAAAACCCGATGATCCTCATTAAGACAACGTGTAAGCTCCGCCGTTCTCTCGTCTTTTAGGGGGGAAGAGATTTGTGTCTTGTGTGAGAAGTTTGTCAGTTTGGCAAAGTTTAACTTTTTTTTTTTTTTTTTGACAGGAAACTAATGACTAACACGTGGAGGAGGGAAAAAAACATGCATCTCGTGTTCTCCTTTGATTTGAGTGAAATCAGCCCCTCGTCGCTTCGATTCACATGGATTTTTGATGGAAACCATAATGCAGGTATAAGTGATGACTCAGCAGTTTTGAAGGCTTCAGATTCCCCCCAAGTATTGTTTATCTTCAGCAGGACGGTTTGGCGTTTTGACGGTTTGGCGTTTTGGCGCCACCAGCGATCACCTCATTCATTCCCTTAACGGCCAACGCACCTTATCTCGTTAGAGGGATTGGATTATGGAGGGCCATCGTCCGTTATCACACCTCTCTCCTCACGTATTACCCAATAGATGACAAATTACCATATTCCTTGTTTTTTTTTTTTCCGCTGTCACTGGATCAGATTTCTAAACGTTGCACAACACGAGTCTTGAAATGATCATTCATGTGTTGTTTTTTGGGAGTGAGTTATTATTTCTAGGACATGGAGTCTTACTTTGTAAAGGCACGCACCGTGACCTGAAATAAACACCACCCATCCATTAAAAAAAATAAAAAAAAGCTGGAGTCCCATATCATCTCCCTCCAGCTCCACATCCATATTAAAATCATCCACATCTGTTTCTGCTTGTGCTCGAGGAGCGTAAATCAAAGTTGTCGTGCGGGGTGTTGCAACAACATCCTGTCCCCGCTGAGAAGTATTTAGGGTTTTTTTTGGCGTTAAAGAAAAAAAGAAATTGCTGCGGAGATTTCGGAGCTCGATGCAGAATTCTCTCCTCCTCGCTTCCTGAGGTCGCGCGGGTCAGATACTGATCGTCGTCCGTGGTGCGACTTGATACCGTGCGGCCGCTCACGTCGCTGTGACAGGATACGTGAGGAGCTAATGGATGATTCTTATCATTGGCGGTAATTGAAGATATAATGGGCCCTGATCGTAATCCCCCTCTAGAGGCGTAAATGGCTTTGTTGCTATGCTTCACACCGTTCTCTCTGCAACCTTCCCTTCCGGAAACATGACGGGCATAAAGAGCGAAGAGCGCATGTCATATATTTAAAAAAAAATGTCAGATCGGCCCTCTTTTGACCCCGCGTGACCTCCGTGTCATAGAAAGCTCATTCTCCAAATGACCAGGTCACACCTGAGCGAGCAAAACCCACCAAACAGGACCTCCACTTAGCTCCGAGTGTTTGTTTTTCCTCTTTCTCCCTCCGTGTTTGCCTTTGACCCGGCCGGACGGCTCTCCTCGCCCGTCAACACCGCCGACGCTGAAACCGAGGGGTTTAGAGGCCTGACAGCCACGCCGCCTCATCCATCACTACCCGTATTTAACCTGATCTCAACACCTGTCAAGACCTGGAGAAAGAGAAGAATGGCGAGAGGCAAACATCGGAGTGTCCGATGGGTGTTTGCGGTTGCTAAAAATAGAAATCCCTTTCTTATTACAGCTGGATTACTCAACCTTAAAGTGTGCGAGGGCTTCAAATTCCTCCCTATTTGCACCAATCAAATTCCTTCATCCCACGTGAACTTATTCTTCACATTCATCGGCGACTACCTCTGTTGTACTTAAATAGCCTCAGCAGAGCCAGCTTGGGGGTCACCCTGACACCAACATGAGTTCAAACAACTCCAACAATACACACAAAAAGTTTGACAAATGAGTGACAACTGAATCACACTGGAAAACGGGAAATGTGGCGAGGCAGGCGGGCGAGGGAAGCGGTAACCCAACTCTCTGGCTCCGCCCCCCTCTCTCCGGGCCCCTGATACACCCTGAACCGAGTCAAGGGCGAGCTTGTGGCAGCTATTAATACGGCGTGTCGACGGGTCCAATCGCCATCAAAGCATAAGCATTCCTTCTCCCGCTGTGCAAAGGACAACAGACAGGAGAGAGGGGGGGGGGGGGGGACTGTCTATTTGCTGGAAGATGAGCGCTATGGAGGAGGAAGAGAGGCGGTCGAGATATTAAAGTAAGATGTGCTGACATGTTGTGTGTGTCTGGTTAATTAGAGCATATCGCTGGATTGAATGGTGGAACAAGGCCTGAGATGTGGACGCTTTAATCGGCCTTCTACCTGAGAGAGAGAGAGAGAGAGAGAGAGAGAGAGAGAGAGAGAGAGAGAGATCAAAAGTAAGCATTAAGAGAGAGGAGAGAGAGAGATGGTGATTGGGGTGGAAGAGGAGGAGGAGGAGGAGAGAGAGAGGGGAGGAGGAGGAGAGGTGCTATTGTGTAAGATTGTGTGTGTGTGTGTGTGTGTGTGTGTGTGTGTGTGTGTGTGTGTGTGTGTGTGTGTGTGTGTGTGTGTGTGTTTGTGTGTGTGTGTGTCTTGGCCTCAGAGGGAGAGAGAGAGCTCGGACAATACGTTGTGGACTGGCTCCAGTGTAATTCATTCATCATTGTAGTGTATGTGTGTGTGTGTGTGTGTGTGTGTGTGTGTGTGTGAGTAAGAGAGAGAGAGAGAGAGAGAGAGAGAGAGAGAGAGAGTACTGAGGGGTGTGTGTGTGTCAGACGGTATTCCTGCTCGTCTCGCTCCACCAGTTAAGTTAAATCAGAAGCAGCCACTGGTACACAGCGGTGGTCTCTCTCCCTCTCTCTCTCTGCTCTGAAAGCATCAACAGCCTCCCGATTCAGCAGCGCAGGTAAGAGCTCACGTCACTTCGTTTTCAGGACGATGTTTTACCGACTCTTTAGAGAAATTATAAACTCTTTAAATGTAACTTTGTGGAATCGCCTCTCTCTGATTGGATACGCAGGTTTGTTCCAATCAGAAAATATGTTCATGTAGGTTTCAGTTTCTGGAAATATGTCTCTCATTTCGTTGAAAAATCGCTGATATCACCATGGTAACGCCAGCATTCGAATGCATCTCCAAAAATGACACATTAGATGCGTTCACTGACTTCGGCGGTGCCACCTGTTGATGCTGTTTGTTCAAGTTGTTCATGTGAAAGTCCTGCAGGGGAAAAGAGCCTTTCTCAACTCGAATCCACGACGGCTTTTTGCAAACTTTACCAAGTTTACAATCGTCTCCCCACGGAGAGAGAGCTGGATCAACTTCCTGATAAACAGCTCCCGAAAAATCCGTAAAGAGGAGTTTTTATCCCAAAGACGAGGATGGAGAAGAAAGCATGCATGTGGAATAACAGGGCAAAGAGTCAGAGCAAAGGCTGCTCAACGTCACGCACTTAAACCCAGAGCTTTGTATGCGTTTCACTTTTACAGGTGCTTATACTTCCCCCCTAATGTTTCCACGCTGGAGATAAATGCTCCTCTTGAGAGCCAGTAAACATGCTATTTAATATAATCTCAGGCTCCTCGGTGGAAATAATCCTCCAGGATTGGAACATAAGTAGGAGTGAAAATGATTTATGGTATGTGGTGTTATTGTAAAATCAAAGCGGCGGTAGCGTGTTATTTATAAATTACAGGACAGGAAATGAAGGAAAGCTTGACGGGTTGAAGTCGGTGCTGTTTTAAGCAGAGTTTCGTAAACAGGGGGGGAAAAAAATGCAGACATGGTTGCTGAAGCCAATATTTCCATTAGCTCGCCTCTGGCAGGCAGAAGTCAAGTCCTCTTTTAGTTCATGGACACTCTCACTCTCACACACACACACACACACACACACACACACACACACACACACACACACACACGTATTCAATATCTCTTCTTTACCCATCTGAATATGCATATATAAAAGGAGAAGTGTTTTGGATTGCTGCAGGTTTTCCTCCTTCAAAAACTCTCCATCTGAAGTGCGACGCTGTAAGTTGAGACTCGAGGAGGAAGTGAGTACTTTTAAAACACGCTCTGCAAGGTGCAGTGATGAGGATTTGAGCTGTCGTGGTTTAACTGCGTATTAAATACGTACTCGTATGATATAAGATATCCAAAACGTCCTGTTGACCGAACGGTCCC
This sequence comes from Eutrigla gurnardus, assembly GCF_963514095.1. Classification (NCBI taxonomy): domain Eukaryota; kingdom Metazoa; phylum Chordata; class Actinopteri; order Perciformes; family Triglidae; genus Eutrigla; species Eutrigla gurnardus. The sequence goes on along the minus strand of NC_139929.1, from coordinate 4,372,599 downwards.
GAAACGAGGCCTAAACGAGAGGATGATCACGAGCCGGTGTGTTCCCGGTAAGATGAACCTCGCTTCATAATGGGGCCGGTATAAATCATTAACTCCACCATCCAGGCGTTTTAGTGGCTCTCTGCGGGCGGCCAGATGGCGGTGCTCATGTCAGACACCGACTCGAAGGCGGCCTCGGATAGCTCCGTTGATGGGAGTCTAACCCCGCTGTTAGATTTCTTACATTTTCCCATGATTCTTCGGGGAAGTGCTGCTTTTAAATTCCTCAAAATAGAGTTCCAATTGGAATGTGGCCACTCGGGGAGAGCAAATATTGTCCCCAAACTTCCTCCCGAAATCTTGATTTGTATCATTCTTTGTAAGCAACGGCGTGTGTGTTGGCAAACAGCGGCGGGCCTCGGCGTCCATTGTTTGGTCGGAGAGGATGCAGCTTGCCGGCGGACCTTGTGAAGTAGGTGTTTACCTTCCTGTCTGTGGTCACCCGGGGTTTATGGCTATCAGTCAGTAATGTGCCGTCTCACTCCGCTAAATCACCTGCTTCCGAGTCACCTTCTGTCCGTGCCTCACCTTTATGACGGCTCTCACTTACATATATATATAGGCAGCAATAACTTTCCCGCTTTGTTTATATCCCCCCTCCCTTCCCTCGCCTTGAGCATCTCCCCCTCATGGAAAAACACTGGCGGGTTAAAACGCACCCAGCCAATAACAGTAGGCATGTGGTGTCCATTTTCCCCCACATTTCCATTTGTGGTCAACTGAAAATCTTCTCAGCATTAAGAGATTTTCTTTAAAACGGTTGGAAATCCCACAAGCGCTGAAAACCGATACGTGTTTTGGTCGCTCACTTCGGCGCAGTTTGAAATTTACAGCCGCCCACTGTTGTAATCACAGCAAAAGCAGAACACATGTACAGTAAATCCGAGGTCGGCGCTCTACCTACTGCACCGCGGAGATATTTCATCATCCTGTTGGCCTTGGCAGCCACACATCTTCCACACTCGACGATCCCCCCCACACACATCTGCAAGCGATACGGTAGTTGCTTTAGTGCACGCCGGGGGTTTTTCAAAGACTTCATCCGCTGAATCCTGGTGGAAAATGACGGGGCGATAAAGTAGTTCTACTGTAAGGCCTTAATGCCATCCAGAGGGCAGTAGGAATGCAGATAGGGGAACTTGTGCATTCAAATAAGTTGTCTAGGAGCGATGGGAGACACTGGATTTCTGCAAAAAAAGCAATTTTTCTCTATATTTTTAGACAATAATCATCATGACATCACTGTACTCTGTGAGCTGTGAGTAAGATGTTGAAGCTAGAATGCCCTCTTGTGGCAACATGGCTTAGTTTAGTGCGTACACAGTAGCACACTTTATTTAATAAAATATTCTTTAAAAAAAAACAACTAAAATAGCTGTTTTATTATCCACATATGCTATCTGCCCACCGACATCTGCTTCGGTGTTAACGCAACTGCAAACACGTTGTCATTTTCACGTAATTAGTAAACACAAACTATCTTTACAGCTATAGTAACAGAATATACGAGGCTTATGCTAATATGATTACATTAGCCCGCCGCTAATGACCCCCACTAAGCCATTCTATTAAACATAAAGGCTCCCAACAAAGGGGGGAGAATTTGTTTTTTTTATTCCCATTTCACATTCTGCTGGTATAAATGAAGCAAAAAAAAAAAAAAACTACCCCCGAGGCAATTTTTGTTTCCCGCAGCACGCAGGTTTGATTTTCTCACAGAGCAAAGTTTCCACATGAGCCGAATCCCCCGCTGTCCTGTTTGTTTAGGTGTGTGCTGATTAGAAGTTCTCATGCTGGGTACGATGTATCTCCGGCACACCGAGGGTTTGGAACGTGACATGTCTTTTTTTTTTCTTTTCTTTTTTTTACAGTGACTGGAAACTCAAACCCTCTGGTTCTCTCTCTCCTTCCCTCGGTTGTTTAATGGCGTTGTTACCCAAGCATCGCGCTCTTACCACGCCGTCTTCATTAACACAGGTCGTAACACACGAGGCTTGAACCTTCTCCTTCCGGTCCACCCGGGACGGACGCACCATTTGATAAAGCCGTGGCGTTCATTAGCTGAGAGGCGATTTCAAAGCGGGATGCTGTCTCTTTAATGGCGTTTCAAAGGGGCATTTTGTTGGGAATATTGAATAACACACAACATCTGTTTTTCATGGCTCCTTATTTTACAGAAATAACGTAAAAAAAAAAGATGGGGGATGGCTTTAATGTGCAGGCCTTTTTAATGAGCTGGTGCAGGGTGAGCACTTTCATTGGTGCTCGTGTGGATTAGCGTTTATGGGCCATGCCAGTGGTAATGATGGCTCTTCCCCTAGAATGCCTGTGACATTTCTTTTTTTTTGTTGTGTTTCTTTTATAGGACTTGCTGAGGCCTCCATCGCCTCAAGGCCCTGTATCAGTCGCACCCCGCCGACAGGGGCCCCTCCTGTTTAAACAAAGTCCCGGGATCTGGCACACTAAAAAAAAAAAAAAAATGCAGAATTTAACGGCAGGAGCGGCAGACGGGATAGTTCTGGCGTGCGGCATGTCTGGGACCCATGAGTTAATCTTCACCCTGGTGCCCATCGTCTACGGCTGCAACTTCGTCATCGGCATCGTGGGCAACAGCATGGTGGTCGCCGTCATCTACTGCTACATGAAGCTGAAGACGGTGGCCAACATCTTCGTGCTCAACCTGGCCGTGTCCGACCTCACCTTCCTCATCACGCTGCCCATGTGGGCCACCTCCACCGCCACGGGCTACCACTGGCCCTTCGGGGGCTTCCTGTGCAAGGCCAGCGCGGGCCTGGTGACCTTTAACCTCTACACCAGCATCTTCTTCCTCACGGCGCTCAGCATCGACCGCTACCTCGCCATCGTGCACCCGATGAGGTCGCGGCGGATGCGCACGGTGGCGTACGCCCGCATCACCTGCGTGGTCATCTGGCTGTTCGCCTTCGTGCTCAGCGTGCCCACGGCGCTGACGCGCGACGTCCACAACATCACCAACTACACCACGGTGTGCGGCATCCTGCACCCGGCCATCGAGAACGGCCGGCTGAAGGAGATCCCGCTCGCCATCAGCCTGATGAAGAGCCTGCTGGGCTTCCTGGTGCCCTTCGTCATCATCATCACCTGCTACTGCCTGATCGGGCGGGCGCTGCTGGGGGCGAGGCACATCCAGAAGAGCTCGCGCTCGCGGGACGACGAGGTGCTGCGCATGCTCGCCGCCGCCGTGCTGGCCTTCTTCCTGTGCTGGGTGCCCCACCAGGTGTTCCACCTGATGCAGACGCTCACGCAGCTGATCGCGGAGGAGAACTGCGCCATCTTGGAGATCATCGACACCGCCATGCCCTTCACCATCTGCATTGCCTACTTCAACAGCTGCGTCAACCCCATCGTGTACGGCTTCGTGGGCCACAACTTCCGCAAGAACTTGCTGCGTCTGCTGCGCTGCTCGCCCAGCGGCGCCCCGAGGCCTCACCCGAGCATCAGCTCCAAGATGAGCGCGCTGTCGTTCCGGGCCTCCGAGGCGCTGAGCCTCACGACCAAAAGCAAGGCGTCGTCTGACGTCAAGTGAGAAGGAAAGGAAGAGAGGGTGCAAGTTTACTCTCCCCCCCGCTCTCTTTGCTCTAAAGGGCCGGGACGGAGACATTCCATACTTTTTTTAAAAACCCCAACTGTATTACAAAGCACTGAAATGGTTGAAACGTTCATGCGAGTAAGTCCGAGATGAATTGTACAAAGCACATGTGCAGAATAATTTACCCACAAGCCACCACGTGTCATTCCGCACGCATGTTTCTTCTCTCCAAGCAGGAGAAATTAAAGTCAGAAAAACACTTAAATCTGTAAAAAAAAAAGAATCCAAAAATAAAATATATCAATGTAAGGAGAATCTATACACATAAATCTCTTATTCCATTATTTATATAAGATATGCATGTGCTGCAGGATTTAGGATACAGTGCAGTAATATATCGTCCAGTGATAACCGTTCTGTGCTCAGCAGGTTTTCACCACTGATCGATGCTCGGCCAAGTCCGAAGTGTAGCATTAAATAAAATGTGTGTATCAGTGACATATTTGACTATGATAACTCGTCCCTGTGTTCTATATGTGGTGTTAAATGAAACGCTGAGATGTTGCCTCGTCTGGGATCGACATGCTGTATAAAGAGTGCTTACACAAACACTCCAGGGTGATCTGTTGTGGTATTTAAACATGTTGATGTTGTTTTTCTTACTCTGTTAATGTACAGTTTGTGAATATGTGAAAATATGAATAAAATGTAAAAGTTCACGCTCAAGATTTTGTTTTATTACCACATAATGGGGTCAGATTTTGGCCCAAAAACTTCAGCATAATCTATTATCTATAGACTTTTTGAATATTAATAATAATTAACAATAATGTTATTAATCAAATTCATCTTTAACTTTGTTTCATGTGTGTTTTTTGGGCAATTACACTCTTAGATTTAGGGAGTCTTTCAACATAACTGCACATATACAATTATTTGAGAGGTGCTGGATTATGTCAATTATAGTTTCATGTGTAGTTTATTAACATGATATCAATACTTCGGTTTTAAATATCACAGTTATTGTCAATATACACCTACCACATGATAAAAATCATGAATAATCATGAAAATCTGTCATTATGACCCAAAATCAAGTAATCCTGTCTCATAATTCGCACCCATTCGTCTATTAATCATCGACTTGCATGTTCCTCTACGCAGCACCTGAAAATAACAGGTGGCGTTTTTTGGGGGGGAATGTGTGCACGTGTGTGACACGGCTGCTGCATCACAGATGTGGATTGGTGGACGTGCGGCAGGTCGGGGGTATAAATGCCGTCGGGCAGCGAGTTCAGCCTCACTGACAACATGAGGGTCCTCCTGCTACTCGGATTGGTGGCCGTCGCCCTGGCTGACCTCACTCGCTTCGAGGGGTAAAATCAAAGGGGAAAGAAATACATTATTTTTCTCTTATTATATGAAAAGCTATTGTTGTGTCAGAATTGCAGTATTATCTATTGTGAGCTGTGTCGGCCAGAATTATGACTCATTGTTATTAGCCTGCAATCAGGTGAAAAAATGTCAATTTTAAATATATGTGTCAATTTATCAGACTTTTAATTTATTATTGGTGGAAAATGGAGCGTATATATAACAAATGAACACACTTAACTTAGAGTTTTCTAATGTGAACCACAAAGGTGTGTTTCTATTTCTGTCTTTGTGACGTCTTCGTTTTGTGTTTTTGTGTTTTTGTTCACCAGAGAGAAAGTCTTCCGTCTGAAGCCTGTACTTGATGAACATGTGACCCTCATCAAGCAACTGGCTGAGAGCATCGAGGTACCTTCATGCTTTCTGTCACACACACACACACACACACACACACACACACACACACACACACACACACACACACACACACACACACACACACACACACACACACACACACACACACACACCTTATCATGTTATGCAACAGGGATGTAATGGTTGCTGAAGGATTCTTTTTTATAATGCTTGTATCAAACTGTCTAAATTGCTGGATTTTGAACATATTCTTGGCTTTCCGCTCATCACAGCTTGTCAAGTGAGAGTCTGCAATTTGTTATCTCACATCTGAATATCTCAGCACGCTCTAGTGTTTGACTTTGGCGCCATCTGCAGGTGGACTTCTGGCGCCCCGAGAGCCCTGAGCTGGTGACCATCGACATCGACGTGGACATCCGGGTGCCTGCCATGTACCTGGACATGATGTACACCCTCCTGCAGCAGAGCGACATGGAGAACGAGTAGGTCACGGGGTCAAGATCATAACAAAGGCTTGGTTTTGTTATTGTCTTATTAAATGAATCCTTCTTCAGGATCTTGATCGAGGATCTGCAGTCTGCTGTTGATTCCGAGGCTGACAGCAAGCCCACTCCCAGATCCCACAGCTACACAAAGTACAACAACTGGGAGAAAGTATGAGGAAAAAACAGAGTATCACCATCTCTACCCCGATCAGACTCTTTTTTTCTGTTCTTATTGTTTTTTTCTCTCCCTTTAATATTTCAGATCCAGTCCTGGATCTCCTCCATTTCCTCCTCCAACACCAATCTGATCAGCAAGCAGGTGATCGGAAACACCTACGAGGGGCGCCCCATGACTGTCCTCAAGGTATGTCAAGACTTTCCTGCCCAACTAGTCCCTCATGTTGGACCAGTAGACCACCTAGACCAGAGGTCTTCAACCTTTTTCAGGCCAGGGACCCCCTATAACACATCATTTAAAATTGCTTATTAAAGCGGGCCTATAATAATGTGTAGTGCAGCCATAGTGCCATGTATAACAGTACTTTGTAATAATGTATGTATATATTGCTTAGCCATTAAAATCATTGAAAGATTCATATATTTATAGAACATATTTGAATCTATATCGGCATTTCTACATCACAATTTCATCAAACATGATAGGAAGATTTATATGTGCTTATTATAGGTTGTATTGGACATATTAATTGCAGATCTTATACCATCTAAATCTCTGAACAACCACAGATCGGTAAGAAGTCCAGCTCCACCAAACCAGCCATCTTCCTGGATTGTGGTATTCACGCCAGAGAGTGGATCTCCACTGCTTTCTGCCAGTGGTTTGTCAAGGAGGTAAGGAAGACACCAGGCGAGCATTTACACCGAAACCTCCCCTGAAAACAGCACAGATGTGTCCCCCGATCGTCCCCAGGCTCTGTCCACCTACGGCGGCGATTCTGCCATGACCAGCCTGCTCAACCAGATGGACGTCTACGTTCTGCCCGTCTTCAACATCGACGGCTACAACTACACCCACAAGAGCGTGAGTGTCCAGTCCTTTTCTTTTGGATCTCGAAGAACTCGTTTGATTTGTTGAAATGCGTGTCTGACGTGTTTATTTTGTCCTCTGGGGGGACTTCAGAACAGAATGTGGAGGAAGACTCGCTCCAGGAAGTCCGGATCCAGCTGCATCGGAGCCGACCCCAACAGGAACTTCAACGCCGGCTGGTGCAGTAAGTGCAGCATGTTAATGGTTATCTTCATTTACTTTTTAAATGGTCAAAAGACAAACCCACATCTTTCAAATCCACATACGTGTAACATCTCAAGCAGAAACAGAGGTCATGACATCACTATGACCTCATTGGGTTTCTTTTCCAGAGCCACATAAGACATTATACAGCAGTTTTTTTGCACTTGAAGAAGTAAAAACTAATCATGTTTGATGCTGATTCTCATCCCAGCCACCGGAGCCTCCAGCAACCCGTGCAGCGACACCTTCTGCGGCTACAAACCCGAGTCCGAGATCGAGGTGAAGAACGTGGCCGACTTCATCCGCAGGAACAAGTCCACCATCAAGGCCTACCTCACCATCCACTCCTACTCCCAGCTGCTGCTCTTCCCCTACTCCTACACCTTCCAGCTGGCCGCAGACCACAGCGAGCTGGTAGGTCTGCGGCCGTCTGACATGAACGTGCATGAACATGCCGGTGGGGTCACAGCGACTATATAATTGTTCGTCATGAAAGTGTCACATGCATCGCTATAGTGCGGCTGGAAAACGTATATTTGGAGTGCAATATCAATAGATTTACTGCATCAGACATAGGTGTGTCGTATACAGGCTCGCCCATGAAGCTGGAATAACTTGCAAATGTCTTGTCTTTTATAGCAACAAACAAATATTATGCATAAATGATAAATAATTGTGTCTGAAAACAAAATATTCCAACTTTATACGTACGATAAAGTTTATTTATATTGACTACAGATTTGGGATTATGTGACTTACTATGTAATACAGGAATTGCACTGATTAGAATAACAGGTTGTTATATCATAGAAAAGGTATTCCAATATCTCTAAATGTGATTCCAAAAGGTTAAGCAAGAACTCAAGACGCTTATCTTAAAAAGGCCGCAAATGATTTACTCGCTGCTCATATGCCTCGTTCTCATGGCTCCTTTAGCTCTCGCTGGGGCGTACGGTTAACACATCACACCCGTGCTCCAGCTCTCACACTAACCCAGCCACTCACTCGTAATTCTAGCTCTCGTCTGACACTTTGGGGAACAAAAGAACTCCAGGGATCTGTCAGGACTCATCTCTTGCTCCAGAAAAGAATAGCATTTCCTGCTCGTGCATTTCTCTCGGGGCTTTTTCATTTCCTGTCGGAACTCACTGAAGCTCTTCACTATTTTCTGTAATATCTGTAAAACAAAAAAAAAGGTTTTTGTTTGATCAAACGCAATGGATGCTGTCGGGCCAAAAAAATGTGAAAAATTATCATTTTATTACACGCTTTGATAGTCATTTGGTTCTGTGTTCCTTTACTGTTACATAGCTACAAATAAATATATCTGTACTTTGTTAAAAAAAACTCCTGACTGCTCCTTTAACACGTCTGACTGTGTGTTTCTTCTCTGCATCGCAGCTGAAGGTTGCTGAGGGAGCCTCCGCCGCTCTGCGTACTCTGTACGGAACCCGCTACACCAGTGGACCCGGTGCTGCAACCATCTGTAAGTACAGCCGATCCTGCAGCTGCATGGCTCTCCATTGGGGACACATTGTATTAGAGGGTGCTTGATGGTCTATCCTCCACCCATAAAGATATGCACTATGATGCCTTCATGATGCACGAACCTGGTTTGAGACAAATGGCCTCTAGAGGCAACAAAAGGGAATGACCCATCATGAGATAAAAGCTATTTCCAGCAAACAAAGGATTCTTTTGGCTCCTGAAAGCATTATTTGTGTGAAAACACACCCCGGCTGTCCCGGGTCATGAGCATGTGACCAGTCTGAGTAATCCCCCCCTTCCCCTCTTCCTTATCTGCCCTCAGACCCTGCCGCCGGAGGCTCTGACGACTGGGCCTACGACCTGGGAGTGAAGTATTCCTTCACCTTCGAGTTGCGTGACACTGGTCGTTATGGCTTCCTGCTGCCCGAGTCTCAGATCAAGCCCACATGCGAGGAGACCATGCTGGCCGTCAAGTACATCGCCGCCTACGTGCAGAAGAACCTCTATTAAAGAGCAGGAGTGCCAGGACCCCCGCCAACTCGGCTCCTCTGTACCAGCCCCCCAGCCCCTCCAACCTCTCAGCCATCTCCAGCCCGTATCCATGGATACGGGCACCACCCGCCATGTTTCCTCGCTGTGCTTGACAGAATGTCAAGATGAGTGCAAACAATAAAATCAATGATCCATCCCCACATGCTGAAACATTTTTTTTATGTGTATATGATAATATAGTGTCTGATTTTGTAGGAAAATATACAACAACACAGCGTATGGAAGGTAAATAAAATAATCACACTGAAACTTGTGTGGACAGAAATGAATAAAAATCCACTCTACTTTAATAATGCAAACCCTCCAGCCTGTACACACTTCACTAGACAATGCTTCTCGACCCCAAACAAGAAACAAAACTACTAATCCACTGCATCAGAAGCCTTAGCACCGCTCCAACGGTGGAGGATGGGGGGGGGGGCATCGGTCTTGAAGGATTTTTGTCCAGAAGCACAGCATGTGACACCCACACAGTAACTCCTTGGCAGCGTCTCCACTCTGCCAGGCATTTGCCTGAGTGGAGAAAATAAAGGAGCCAAAGATCAGCAGGCGGTTTAACTGCAAAATAGTATTTCGGCTTGTAACGTTAGAACAAATGCAAATTTGTAACCTGAAGTTTTCATTTCCAATCAAATCTCTCTCTTTATTCGTCACACACAATCAAGCAGAGCACATTGTTATGTTATTCTCTGGCATTTAGCCCATTATGTATTAAGAGCAGTGGGCAGCTACTTACACAGTGCCTGGGAGCAGTTTGGGGGTTTGCTCAAGGGTACCTCGGCAGTACCCAAGAGCACTGGCAACTCTCCAGCTGCCAGTCCTCAAACAAACAAACGCCCCTGAAGCTTCCACGCCAAATCCCTGCCGAATGAGCTACTGCCACCCCCAATATAATTTGATTTTCTCTTTGCTGTGTTCATAATTTCCCCCGAAATTAGTAGTGCAGTTAAGATATTCATTATATGTGCATTTTAATATTTCATGCACTCACTAATATTTATTTAAATATTAACAAATTAAAAAATAATGTCCAAAAAAACACCATGAGCTGAGAATTAACTCATCTGAAACAACTTCAAAAGAAATCACTGTCACAGTTTAACCTTTACTGTCTTGCAACACTCCCTGTATTCCACAAGGTGGCGACACAACACCAGTTGTACAACATAGAACACGTTGTTCCTGATCTCAGCACATCATTGCAGCATCACCGCCATCTCTACATTGTCACCCAGAGTAAAGATGACACCGGGCCAACGCAGCGACGTGAAGCATGTCTGAAAGGTCAAGGCGGTCGTGACGTTAAATCATGTCAAGGTCAAAATTAGCTTGGGGGGCTTTTTTCTCTCTCTCGCTTTGAGACCACTTGTTAAACAAACTCTGACTTCAAAAATAGTACCAAATATAAATAAACAATATAAAGCCTGTTCGGAATAATCGACTGATGGTCTGACTTTCTGCATTCACACTGAATACTTTGTACGCGAACAGTCGAACTCCCTGACCTGCCGTGGGGTGTGTGTGGAGGCTCATGTAGGGCGCAGGTGGGTGTGTGGAGGCCCGTCACATGACGCTGCGATTGGCTACTGTCATGCTGGTATAAATCCACTCTCTGTAGATTTAGCCAGTCCTTTCCTCCTCCGCGCTAAGCTGCCGTGTCTCTGAGGCTACAAAGTAGCTTCGTCTTCTTCCGTCATGGCTGGTACGTAACATGTTTCAAACTTGCTACATTGTCGCTGTCGCGTTCGAAAAGTTAAAAAAAAAAGGTCTCGCGGACTTTGTTTGCTAGCGATATCGGCGTGTAACTTGTGGGGAAAATGGCACCGTTAAAGTTGCTGTCTTGTTTGGTTTAAATGTTTGTAGTGAAGCGTTTGTATTGTGTGGATTTAAACGTGTAGAAGAAGAAGCGTCTCTACCGGCGTGTTGCTGTCCAGGCAGACTTCAAAGAAGCTGTCGGCCATGTCTGCTCCGAGTCAACATAAATGACAAGTGTCGCGGTTCGCTTCTTACTTTGTGGCACAACTCCATTTAACAAACGTTTTTAAAAAACAGTCCATAGACTTTTACAACGCTGAATAATTTCCCCGACATATAAACGCTCTTCTGGTGACCCCCCTTCTCGTGACATAACCGCTAAATTTAAATGTCTTTTTTTAAAAGTGGACCCCTTTCAGCTCCCTGCACCCGACTTTTGGAAACCCTGTGCTACTGTATGTCATGACTCTCCATTCCCCAACTTGTGGTGTAATCTTACTATTTGGGGGGGTGGAGGAGAGAGAGGGGGGGTGGTGGTGTGCAGCTTGTACTGTAAATTCACAGAGTCCTCCAGGCTGCATGCATAAACACAAAAGCGTGTTGTGCGAATTGGAAAAGGGGTGTGTGTGTGAGAGAGAGAAAGGAAGGAGGCGTGGTGCCTACAGCCAGTGAGATGGGGCAACTTTTCCTGGCAACACTACACTTTGTGACTGACCGTTCTATACATACTGTACCGTTGATTTACAAGCACCCAAAGGTTGCTATACAACCCAAGTGGGGTTTCATGTTGGCCCACATGCTACAGACACACAACCTCCACCCCTGAGCTGCTGGGCTGCTGACTTCATCACGTCCGTTATGTTGTCCTCTCACAGGCAACTCATTGTTCTCAGGCTTGACTTGGCAGGTAGCTGACACATTTTCCTCCCTGAGAGGCGGCGGGACAGAGTAGGCACCGCACTGCAAATAAAATCCACCTTTTTATAACGAGACATTTAGTCAGGTACTGGGTATAAATGTCTTCTAAAAATGGCCATAGTCCTCGTGGATATTCTCCTTGAAAATGTCAATTGTCTTTTGAAAGTGGTGAATTGTATGAAGCGTGATTTTCATTTTAAGTTGCCACATGTTTTTACTCATGTCAGCGGTTACATGTTTGTTGTTTTAGTGAGTGATTCATATTCCTGTTGGCCAAACATGAAAGGTGTGACTTTGTCTATTTGCAGCCGTAATTTCAAAAAACATTCCCTAATGTTTAATGCATCAATGTCAAACTTATTGTCAGATAATAGTGGCGACTTGTTAGATGCATCTATTATCTCAACTGGAGCTCAATGCGTTTGACTTGCATACTGGACTTTGGGCTCTGAAACCTGTTTTTGCTGGGTCAAAGACGGGGAAAATCTATAATAATGAGACTTGGAATGTGTGTGGTAGATAATGTCTTTAAACAGGACTCCCTTTATTCGCATTTGAGATGAGTCTACCATCAAATATCTCATTAAATGTATATAATGTGCATATTTCTAAGTCTTCAGATATACTTTCTCTTTCTCTACTGCAGGTTTTAATCCTTACATGTCTTATTGACAACCTAAGCTAACGAGCGTTGCCGTTAAATCTTCTTTTCCTCTACAGACCAGGCTTTTGTGACGTTGGCTACCAATGACAGCTATGCTCGGGGAGCCATGGTTTTGGGCAAATCCCTCCGCAACCACAACACATCCAAGAAGCTGGTGGCACTCATTGGTCCACAGATGTCCGAGCCTTGCCAGTAAGAAAACCAAACCTTTTTTCTCGTTCTGAATCCCCACCTGTCAGCGTCTGGTGACTCATCCTGCGGTTTATTGTGACTCATTAGGGCCGCGCTGAAGAGGATCTTTGACGAGGTGAGGTTGGTGGACGTGCTGGACAGCGGCGACGTGGGCCACCTGGCCATGATGAAGAGGCCCGACTTGGGCATCACCTTCACCAAACTCCATTGCTGGACTCTGACCCATTACTCCAAATGTGTTTTCATGGACGCAGACACAATGGTGAGATATTTATCATGTAGTTTTCTTTCCAATGCGGGGACAGTTCAAGACGTTATATATCTACTGTCTGTTTGTTTGTCTCCTAGGCGCTATCAAATATAGATGAGTTGTTTGACAGGGAAGAATTGTCAGCTGCTCCCGACCCCGGCTGGCCCGACTGCTTCAACTCCGGCGTGTTTGTTTTTCGTCCTTCTATGGAGACTTATGGAAAACTGCTCCAGTATTGTACAGAACACGGCAGCTTTGACGGTAAGCACAGTAGAACCTATTTGTATGTTAGTTTTGTGCTGCTGGTTGGACAAAACGAGTCATTTGTGACTATTACCTTGGGCTCGGGGAACAGGCGTTTCACATTTTTCCCTTTTTGTATTTTACAAACTGAAACATGACTTGAAAATGTTACTGGTTGGATTAAAAAATACATATATTTCAGTCTTTATGCTCCTAAACCATCTCATAGTTGACGCTTCAAATTTAACAGACAGAAATAAGAGCGATATGTCTTTTCATCCGACTCTTGAGGAGAAATACATTTCCCAAAATACCTCCAACCTATTCCAAACCTCGGTTCAGTATCTATTCAGTGATCCTTCAGACTTGTTGGTTGTTGGATAATATTTGTCATTTACAAGTCTCCCTCAAAATAGACAATTCCCATTTCATTCCACATTGCATCACCAGAAAGGATTTTAATATGTACCAGAATGTCAGGTATTTCTGGTTCACCGCGACCTGAGTTTTGATGTCAGCACTCTTTATTTTCAGTCCTGTGCAAACATGTGGGGTTTGACCAGCTATGAGTAACATTGGGTTCTTGGTAACGTGATGTTAAACTGAGCTTGTTTATCTTTTGCTCTAAGTAAGGCCCTTTTTATCGAAGCCCGGTGCCTGGATACAAGGCCCCCCCTGTCACAGACTGTCTCGCTGTGCTGAGTTATTCTCAGGGGCTCACTGGGGAGGGGTGGAAGTTAAATTTGAGAGGCCGTGTTTTGCACAGAGCACCGGTTGACATTCAGCAGCGCTTCTCCGTGAGGCACACTGTAGCTGAAATTTGGTCGTTGTTTTGGCTCCATATCAGGTTTAATGGGCGGCTCAAATCAGCCGCTGAATAGATCATTAGTTCGTACTGTGGTTCTTGTGTACTTCAGGTTTACCACCCTTTTTTTATTTTATTTTTCCAGAAAAAGTTCCAGCAGTGTTTGAACATCTTGGGTGATTGCTTGAATCAACCATTGCCATTTATTTATTTCTCTCTTTTAAACATGTTTCCATGATGGAACATTAATTCACAAGCTTTATATCATCCATGTCACATTCTTGTACCTGTTAAAGTATACAATAACATCACCGCCATTAAGTATCCCATATCTTTTTATTTTTTTTTTAAACTTTCAAACTTGTTTTGTTGTTTTTACCACAGTAGTTACTGAAAAATAATCTGGTCGACGCCCTCTGCTGGACAAACTATGTAATTGCAACACTCTTTCAAAATTACTTGTATTGTGTATTTTTGTCATTTGCAGACTGTATTTTTTATTTTATTTTTTTCAGCTAAAGGTAATGCTGTAATTGGGGTTTGACAAAATAATCTCAAGGCTCAAGTACTTGAATATTTCCAGAACGTTCAACCACATTACTGAAGTTCTATACATGGGTTTTATGTGATGATGAGGACATAACTGAGATGTTTGAAGACTGTGAGAGATGTGGTCAAAAGTGCCACAAAAATCTAGTAAGTGACCTTGAGTGAACCCCGCCTGTATACGGCTCAAACCAAACTCATTGTTTCCTCGGGGTGCTCGAAATGCCTCGGGACAAAGGAAAGAGTTGTGAAATAAACAACAAAACAGGATGCAAGTTTTTATAGTAGGGCTTGGAAGAGCTGGAGCTTGGCCTTGTTAGCAGCAGTGGAGCTTTTTTTTTAATGTTAAATGACAAGTTGTTTTCCTTGTGATTCTGTGAAAGAGATTCCGTCTGTGGGAGTTCAGTGGAAAAACCAATTAGTTTGCTTAATCGTGGCCGGTGCTTTCAAGTGCCGACTCGTTCTGGCTGCGTTTGTTGGCGGGGATTTATGCATAGACAATCACAGACAAAGGACATTGTTGTCTGATTTTCTTTCTTTTAGGGAAACATGCTTTGTCCATGAAAATGCATGTTATTTTTCAAGGTTTATTTGTTGTACCCCATATTTAATTTGGATGTGAGAGCCTGGATGTCTGACGGCATGCTAATGAGCAAAGCTGTCTTATTTATAGCCATCGATGGACTTTTCATGTGCACTGGGCCATGAGTTGACCTTTTTACCATTTCAGTTTCACTCAACTATAAGGAATGCATGAGCTGCACGTGCAGCACTCTCTCTCTCTCTCTCTCTCTCTCTCTCTCTCTCTCTCTCTCTCTCTCTCTCTCTCTGCAGTCCATGGATGACTTTAAAAAAACTGCTGAGGAAAGACAACCGGAAAATAATTTCAGTGGTCGAACCCGGAGGCTCGATCCCTGCATCTGTGGCTCCGGTCGTTGTCCCGCTGCCAACACAAACTGGCAGAGTGAAATGCACATTCTTGCCGAGCTCTGCTCATCCCCTCAAAATGAAGACACTCGGGGCCCCATATTAAGTCTGAAATCCCCCCGGAGGAGGTTGTGTGCGTTCAGACAAACGGCAGCTATGCGTGTTATTTTAAACTGCGGCGGTCTGCGGTTTCACAGAGCGTACGGCCCTGTGCCTTTTCTGAGCTCCACGTGAAACCTCTATTAAAGGCCAACATCTCCTCTGCCAGGGTCGGTGGAGGGACTCGGTGTATGGCGACGAGCTGATTCTGAATAGTCAATGGGCTTGTGTCGTCTTTTAAATCCACTGTTCTGGCTGGTGAATTGCATGTTTGATTCAGATCTGCTTGTATACTTGAAGTGTTGCTGACCTACTTTAGGACAGTTTGGGGTCCAGGGATGCAATTGACAGTCTAAACCAATGAAAAGGGCTGCTCAAGTTCTTAATTAGCCACATTGAGTGAGGGCGAGTGGCCATTCAGCCCTTCAGTTGGGCCCCTTGGCACCTGAGCTTTTTTTTTACCTAGAGGTCAATGTGACCAGGACAGAGACTAAATACTTATGCCTAGTTGTTGAGTGGTGATGAGCTTTTTTGGAGATGATACTTTTATTCAGTACCTCCATTTGAGAACTATTAAAGCTGTGTTTTAGCATCTTTCACTTGATTGTTCAGTCTCTGATAAACCTACTCTGTCCCACCTGCCCTGGTGGACAAAGTCAGCAACTAGAAGATGAGCATGGTGCAACATTTGGCTCCTATAGCCCAGTTTTTAATATTGCATTCCTGAAGAAGCTACAAGACATGTTATATGGTCGTATTTAATATATACTATACAACATGTTAAAGTGTAGAATCCTTTTAACTCCATTGATTGACAGGAATAGCATTGCTGTGATACTGCAGCCTATTGACGGGCGTCTGGTGTTGCCGAGCAGATCTTTTGATTTTATTGGAGGTCGGTAAGAAAACGGCAATCAATCTTTGTCAAATATGAGATGAGAAAATGCTCACTGCTGTGCTGGATTAGCCACAGAACCCAGCCTTCCTATATATACGCCGTGACACAACACACTGATCTCTGGTATTTCAGAGAGTTGGGTGTCGACGGCAATGCACAATGTGACACACATGTTCTGTACATCATGTCTCCTAAACGCTCCACTCGAATCACTGTCAGAGTGAAGCACTCCTCATGGCTTCAAATGATTTTTAGGAACCCATATTTCCCATATTCACATCTGCCTGTTATTTGCTTGTTGGCAAATTTGATTTTAAGTAACCAGATGTTTTGTAAAGGAAGGAAATCCCCTAATAATATGCGGGATCATCTCTCTTAGCGGATCGTCTGGGCTCGTGTCAGCTGACTAATGTTTACCAGCGCGAGCGGAAAGACCAACTCTGGCTGTCCGCAGGTGCGCGGATCATCTGACTGAACGCTCGCTCTGCTTTTTCCGCTTTCGAAAGAGCCGCAGCTAAGCCCGTCAAAGCGTTTCGTAAGCCGCGTGTCGTAACCGAGTTGGCCGTCGCCGATGCCAACGAGAGTTTCTCACATCATGTTTACGTCCCCGTTGCGCAGAAATCAGACGGAGGTTGCCTGAAAACACATTTTTGATTCCTCATAAGAAGTCTTATGATGCTTGTGTTGTTTCTTAGATAAGAAGGGAATGCTATGTACATCCACTTTTATATAAAACATAATCCATGTGAAGATGATACAGCGTTTGATTCTGTGTGTAATCGCTGATTAGTTTTGTAGAGCTTTAACGATTATCCACTCTAATTGGTTTGAGCACATCTGAAGCTGCACATTTGTACAGCTTCTTCCTGATGAGAACACTGTTGTGAACATACTGTCATGCTTTTTCTTTCTCCCCCTCTCTGTCGCAGGAGGAGACCAAGGTATTTTGAATGGCTACTACAGTGACTGGGCAACAGCTGACATCTCAAAACACCTCCCGTTCATCTACAACCTTAGCAGCATAGCCATCTACACCTACCTTCCAGCATTCAAGCAGTGAGTGTCTACTGAGGTTCTCTAACAATCATTCACATTATTTTTTTTCAGTGTCTATCCTCCGAACCGTTTCATTATACGACAGCAGTGTGACCTAAAACCTAGCGTACAGGACGCCGACGCGTAAGCCGACACTTCATCACATGAACATGTAGTCGCATCGTGACGACATCGGGTTACAGGCGAGCAGTTAAGATTCCAGCGGCTCTCTGCTGGAATACCCCCTCCCTCCTCCCAGCAGGCCTCACTGCTGGGTTTTGGATATCGGCCCCTGAGCTCCCCAACAGCTGAAACCAGATCCTAAAATAGAGCGGGTTTATTTAAAGACCTTTTATGTTTCGCCTCTAGGACTGGTCATTGTGCCCCCCCCCTCCACATCGGTGTCCGCTCTGCGTCAAAACCTTTTGTCCTCCATGGAAACAACCTCATCAACAAGCTCTTAGGTTCGGTATTTCCTGGCATCCGAGTCGAGATGACGGGGGTGATAAACATGTATTTACTTGTTAGTTGTCAGTAATGGGCCGCCCCCAGGGCCAGATTTAGGCTTATTTGTGAACGTGCGGTTTGCCAATGCTAAGAAGAAATCCATATCTGTAGGGTAAATATATAAATATATCATGGTCCAATACAAGCAGGATAATAACACTACAACAACACAGTGTGCAGTGTTGGTTTCATGTTGTGGTTATGAATGGGGTACTTTCATAAATACCCATGTTTTATTAAAATTTTTAAAATGTTGTTTTTGTTTCAGTATAATCGGCCACACAGTGCGTTTGTGCCTTTTTGTGTTGTTGCTAACAAACAGGAATCATTAGCCTAAATTAGCAGGTAGAATTGTAAAAAAATTATCTAATTATTAAAAGCAAGACCATGTAGCTTTCTTAATGCGTTCATCTTACAAATGAAAAGTTGAATTAATGGAAAATTAAACGTACCATTTTGGTACATTCGGTGGTTTTGCTACATTTTTAAAAAGAATAATGTAACTGACATTTCTGTCGTGATTTTGTACATTTTCGTGAGTGATTTTGATTAGTCTCCATTTGTTTTACTGTTGGCATTGTAGCGACTAAATACTCAAATATTTTAGCTGAACAGTAGTTTACCATTATACCATCATAGTTTTAGCCTCAGTCAACACTAGGGGTGTGACGAGATCTCGTACCACGAGATCTCGCGAGATTAAAGTCGACGATATTTCTCGTCGCGTTAAAAATCCGTCTTGCGAGATTTGTGAGCTATACATAGCTGAGGTTTTACAGACAGCTGTTACTGACTGGGAGCTTAAAAAACCCAACCACGGCATCGCTTATTGTTACCGACAATGCACGTAATATGGACGTGGCCGTGCGCGACGCGGGATTGAAGTCGCACATCTGTTTTGCGCACACTATAAATCTTGCAACCCAAGCTGGCCTCGGTGTTCCCCGCGTCGCTCGTTTACTCGGGCGGGTGAGACGTGTGACTGCTTTTTTTTCCGCTGTGAAAATGTCCAAGCAGAAACGGCTACAATTACCATCACACAAGTTAATGACGGGCACGTTGGATATGCTGGCTCGTTACCTTGAGTAGAAAGCTGCCATAGCAGCATCACCAGCCCAGAGATGAGACAAAACTCCCGAAGCATTGATACACTTGACAGCTGCGATGTCAGAGATGCTGTAGTTGCAGCATGTTGTTCATGACATACTTGGTCAGGCTCCGTTTGCACTATTTGCACTCTGTATTGACAGAGTAGAACTTTGATTTGGTTTTGCACATATTTACAATTATATTTAATTTTATTTATTTTATTTTAACTTTTATAAATTTTAGTTTTAGTTTAAATTTGTGAAAGAAGTTTATTAAAAGATCATGCTTACATCATTGATGTAAAGAGTTATAATAAAATATTTCAAAATGCATGTGCAACTCTGTTAAATTCGTTCTCGTGGACCCAATATCGTGTCTCGTCTCGTCTCGTGAGCGGAGTGTATCGTCACACCCCTAGTCAACACCGTTCAGTAAAAGTTTTGTTTAAAATGTGGGGCTAATGTTCAGAGAAATGACGAATGTGTAGCTGAATCGTTCATAAAAACTCAATCCACTAACAATAATTAAGCATCTACGATTTGTTTTTAACCCACGTCTTACTTCAGATACGGTGCCAATGCCAAGGTGGTCCATTTCCTCGGGCAGACCAAGCCGTGGAGTTACACGTACGACGCCAAATCCAAACGGATCTCAGGAAGCGTGCACGAGGCCACCACACATCCCACCTTCCTCCTGGACTGGTGGGGCCTGTACTCCAGCGCCGTGGTGCCCATGCTGCAGGAGCAATACGGAGACCAGCCTTTCCACTCCGGCTGTGCCGAGGTAAATCAACACATTTTACACCGCAAGCTACGTGTTCTATTGGTGTATTCCATCAGATAATGGGCCGAGATAAAGATGTTATATTGTTTAAACTGTCAAATGATGCGGTGTTATTACAATTACGTTGTTACGAGCCAAAACTTGCAGCCTTTTGAACAGCTTCGTTAGGATTTGTGACATGATTTTTACATTTTACCACTTGTTTGATCTTCAACATGAACAAGGTTCCCTGATGGTGCAGCTCTACTGAAAATAAAAGGATTCCTTCATTGTTAATGCAGGGAAATACTGTGTGGAAATAGGCTGTTCTTTCTTCCCCCCTTTTTTATTCTTTGAATTCATTTTATTTATCTCTAATTTTGTTCCCTTTTTTATTTTACTGTTAACCCTTTTCTTACTAATTTTGCTCCGATTCTGGACGATAGCCTTCCCTTTGTCTTCCCGTTCATCTCGTAAAGTTCCAGAACAATGACACGGTCGCTTATAAGAGTGGACAGATATTGGTATGTATTTTTAGAGCTAGCAGGCAATAACCGCTTGTTGGCGCCTAGGTAAACGCTTCTACTGCTCCTCCTCTAAAACCAGAGCTTATGCGTGTGTTTGCCATTAATTTGGAAAGGCTACGTATGGCGAGTTCAATGCTTTTTTTAAAATAAATAAATAAATAAAAAAGCAATACGCGCATAGGATGTGTTCTGGGCTGCCTGTGCCTCCTCGTCATTAATACGTCTTCTGTCTTCCTGCTCTGTTTTACTATTCATTTCATGTTCTTTCTCAGCAAGGGAGCTTCTCTTCACCTGCACCCGAACCCTCGATGTCCTCAGAAGAACGCAAGAAGAAATGGGAGCAAGGCCAGGCCGACTACATGGGAATGGACTCATTTGACAATATCAAGAAAAAGCTTGATACTTTTTTGAAATAAAGAAGCAATGAATCGGGATATCAAAAGAGCAGTTACAGTTGTTGGTTTTTTCCCCTCTCAAAAACGGAAGCAATGAAGCAAGAAATCAAGAGAGCACTTGCAGTTTAACCTGCAGGTCTTTCATGAAAATGCTGTAAAACGACTTGCTTTTCCCCTCCTTTTACGACTTTAAGACTGTGCCGTTTAAATGGGAACCTTTTAAAAGTATAAAGTTCTGAACGGCTTTAATTGTCTATGCAAGGCAGTTCTGCTACAATGTGAAAAAATCAGGAAAGATGTATTACATAAATTAGCTCTTTGCGAAGGTATTTGCAATATTCTCTTTCATGTCAAGACTTGTTTTGTTAGCATGATATGACAACGAGTTGAACTGGGCCTTTTTGTATTGTGTCTAACATTAACTTCACTTGAACTTCCTTTTCGTTACTTTTTTTTTTTTTTTACAATGTCATCTGAGCATTACTACTAATTGCTTATTCTCAGTTTATTTCATATGCTGTTGGATTGTAAAGCAGCCTCTGTTTAACATAGATCTGAAAAATGTGTTTACAGTACATCTAAAAAGGCCGTCTTCTGGTCATTTAGCCATACATCACCGTCCTCCGTGCCTTCCTGCTCCCTCTATTGCCATGATGTCTGTTCTTGACTAGCAGCCTTTTCTGTAGGACACTAGGCTTTTAACTTTCTTGTGATTCATTAACCATGATGTTAGCTGTACTACAACTTCTCTCATCTGGAAATATTAAAAGTTAAAAGTTTGGATTTGCTCCGGTGTTTTTATTTTCCCTTTTGTTTTAATTCTATTTATTTTTAAAGTTGTAATTCTGGCATTGCAACAATGCAGCCTAATCTACAGTTCCATTTAGTCATAATTGCGAAACGCGTCCAAAGTTGAGACAAATAGTTAACGCCTACGTACTTCCGGTTCCGCTTACCGAGATTTGCAGACGTAAGAAACGGTGACGCAATGAACATCCGAAAACTGTAGGCTTTAATAAAAAAAATTGTTTTGCAATAGAGACTAAAGACTTCAACGTAGTTATGAGCACATTTAACTAATACTTTTTGTGAAAATTTCGAGATGATTAACCTTATAAGCTTCAGTTTAACAACAAAAAACGAGTTTTAGAACTTTCACACGCTGCGTTTAAAAAAAGCCTTTTGAAGTGTGAATGTTCCGGGAACTTGAACGCCTCGGGGTTAGCGGAGGGGGGCGTGCTGAGACGTGAACGCACCAGTCCGTCAAGATGGCCCCTCTCTCCGTGTTCCGAGTGGCGCTTCTGGTCTCCTTCTCCGTGTTGCTGACCGTCGTGTTGGGGTTCGGACTGCCGGCTCTGCTCAACGCGGCCATGAGGACGCTGGGTCTGCCGGAGACGAGTGTAACCGAGTGCATAGTCGTGCTCTATTTGCTTTTCGTGCTTTATGTGGCGACGCCTCGAATTCCTAGGGGATTGGTGCAGGTAATGTGAAGTCTGCGCTGTAGTTTCCAACATGAAAACGAGTTGACGCCAGCTTCCTTTAGGCGAAGCTGGAATATCCGCCAGGGAGGGGCTTGGTTGGGCAGTACGGTATGATAACTCTGCCGGCCCGGGGAGAGAGACATGCATCGGCTCGGCCCGCAGTGCTCAGCAGCAGAGAGGTGACGAGACTAGAGCCGAGCTGTATTGTGTAGTGGAGAGGGGCCAACACACGCTATGCGTAATTGCGCACACACGCGCGATCGTCCTCTCAAATGCGGCTGCATCCGGCCCGGTTCAGCAGCATCAATTTTTTTTTCCACCTTCAAAAAAAGTCCTCCCAGTGCGTACTGGATTCCGGCTGGCAGCGCCACTGGGTGTTGTTATATATTCACATTGAAATTCTGACATTGATTTGAGCCCCACCGTCGTATGAGTTAGCCCCACCGTAGTTGAACCAGAAAAAATACTCTGGCGCCGCCACTGCCTTTGATACATGTCACATCCCCCTCTCTCTCCCATGTTTCCTCTCTATCCACCGCTAAATACAAAGGTGTCTATGCAAGAAAATAATCTTTAAAAAAAAAAAGCCTTGATCATATTGTTAAAAAAAAGTCATACGTCGAAAATTCACGAAAAAGTCAGTCAGAATATATTCATAAAAAAATATTTAAAATTGTTAAAAAGTCATAAAAATCGCTCATCTCGCTTGACGCGCCTAGTCTCAGTGTAGTGAGTCCAAAACAGCCATAAAAAGCCACGGTCAACTTTTTCAGGGAAAAAAAAGTCATACTATAGCATGTCGAAAAAAAAGTGAAAAATCGACAAAATTCATAAAATGTTGTAAAAATGATGTAAAAGTCCTAACATATGCTTCTATAGCGCGTGTCAATCAAAATCTGAGTGTAGTGAGTGCAAAATAGTTATAAAAAGGCTTAGTCATATTCCCCCCCCCCCCCCCCACATAAAAAAAGTCATACTATAGCACGTCGAAAATTCACGAAAAAGTCAGTCAGGATATATTCATAAAAAAATATTTAAAATTGTTAAAAAGTCATAAAAATCGCTCATATCGCTTGATGCACCAAGTCTCAGTGTAGTGAGTCCAAAACAGTCATAAAAAGCCATGGTCAACTTTTTCAGGGAAAAAAAAAGTCATACTATAGCATGTCGAAAAAAAAGTGAAAAATCGACAAAATTCATAAAATGTTGTAAAAATTATGTAAAAGTCCTAACATATGCTTCTATATCGCGTGCCAATCAAAATCTGAGTGTAGTGAGTCCAAAACAGTCATAAAAAGTCATGGCAGGCAGGTGGTTGAGTGGTTAGGGTGCATGCCATTTACCCATGTCTGCATATGCAGCAGCCTCAGGTTCGAATCCCGGCTGGAGATCCTTTGATACATGTCACATCCCCCTCTCTCTCCCATGTTCCCTCTTATCCACCGCTAAATACAAAGGTCTCTATGCAAGAAAATAATCTTTAAAAAAAAAAGCCTTGATCATATTGTTAAAAAAAGGTCATGCTGTAGCACGTCGAAAATTCACGAAAAAGTCAGTCAGGATATATTCATAAAAAAATATTTAAAATTGTTAAAAAGGCATAAAAATCGCTCATCTCGCTTGACGCGCCTAGTCTCAGTGTAGTGAGTCCAAAACAGCCATAAAAAGCCATGGTCAACTTTTTCAAAGTACAACAGTAATTTCTCTTTCAAGCATTTACAAAATTTACAAAAGTAAATGTCGAAAAAAAAGTGAAAAATCGACAAAATTCATAAAATGTTGTAAAAATGATGTAAAAGTCCTAACATATGCTTCTATATCACGTGTCAATCAAAATCTGAGTGTAGTGAGTGCAAAATAGTTATAAAAAGGCTTAGTCATATCCCCCCCCCCCCCAAAAAAAAAGTCATACTATAGCACGTCGAAAATTCACGAAAAATTCAGTCAGGATATATTCATAAAAAATATTTAAAATTGTTAAAAAGGCATAAAAATCGCTCATCTCGCTTGACGCGCCTAGTCTCAGTGTAGTGAGTCCAAAACAGCCATAAAAAGCCATGGTCAATTTTTTCAGGAAAAAAAAAAGTGAAAAATCGACAAAATTCATAAAATGTTTTAAAAATGATGTAAAAGTCTAGAGGGATGCAAATGTCACGGCGTCGGTTTGACGCTTCGGTAACGTCACTTACCACAGGTCAAGAGTGCCTCGTTACACTAACGGCACAGTCCGAATCTGTCATAACGAGCCAAATCAATAAGCAAAAAGTCATACTATTAAAGTCCGAGTAAAGGAAGTGCAAAACATGCCAAAGTCAATTTTATTCGAAAAAAAAGTCTGTCGATTCATGTCGATATTTTACGAGAAGTCGGTCAACAAAATTCATAAAAATCGTTGTAAAAATCAGATTAAAAAGTCATGAAAACCAATTGTATCGTCTGCCCAACAAAGTCTGATACAAAGTCCAAAACAATCATCAGACACAGATCACATTTTTTTTACAGTCATACTATCATGTCGAAATTTCCCGAAAAAAGTGAGTCCACAAGTATAAAAATGTTGGAAAATCGTATTAAAAAGTCATCAAAAAAACTTTGTTTTGCACGTACTATACTCAGACATTTGATACAAAGGGATTTATGACTTTTTAGTCTGATTTTTATAACATTTTATGAATTTTGTCACTGACTTTTTGTGAAATATCGACATGCTATAGTATGATTTTTTTTAGATTTTTTTTTCTTTGACATTTTGTGACTGTATTCTTTGTCTGAGTATAGTAAGTGCAAAACAGTCATAAAATGTCAAAGTCGAATTTTAAAAAAAGTCATCGGCTACTATAGCATGTCAATATTTCATGAAAAAAGTCTATAAAATTCATAAAATGTAAAAATTAAAAAATCATAAAAACCCTTTGTATCACCTGTCCAATAAAGTCTGGGTATAGTAAGTGCAAAACAGTCCTAAAATGTCAAAGTCAAATTTTTCAATATAGGATGTTGAAATTTCACAAAAAAATCTGTCAACAAAATTCATGGAATGTTGTAAAAAAAAATCTGATTAAAAAGTCATAAATGCCCATCGTTAAGTATGACCAGAAAAAAGTAATGAAAAAGTCATAGTACTCGTCATGGGGTGGAATATCGATAGGACTCAAATTCAGACACAGACAAGGAAAAACAATTATTTAATTAATATTAAACTTCCTTAAAACAAAAGCAGGTAACGAAAGAAAACCCACAAACAGCAGGAACATCGGAAAACGTGAGAGCAGGGAAACCGAGTCACGGTACGAACGAAGACTACAAAATAAAAAAAACAAAAACCGAGATCAGCAGTTCATGAAAAAGTCATAGTATAGTTCGTCGAAAAAAAAACATTTTAGTGTGTTGAAAAAAAGAGTTAGTATAGTCTGTTAAAAAAAAAGGAAAGAAATTCATAGTGTCATAGAAAAGTCATAGAAAAAGGCATAAAAAAGTATAGTTTGCCGTAAAAAATATTATTCTATCATGACGTCACAGTATCGTTTTTAATGAAAAGTGTTATAAAAAAAGTGCCGAAGTGGCATTTTAGAATGATTTGGTGCTGTTTTTTTTTACACAAACAACAAATCTGCACTCATTTTCATTAACATTTTCAACAATTTCTCACATAATCTTTATATTGTCCTTTCGTGTACTATTATATTGTTATATACTCTCTCTTCGCAGGTGAAGGGGCGGGCCGTGTTCATCACAGGCTGCGACAGCGGATTCGGTCACGCACTTGCCAAACACCTGCACAGGCTCGGCTTCACCGTCTTCGCCGGATGTCTTTTGAAGGTAAAACATGCGATTGCCGCTCATCGTCGGAGTGTGTCACTGATGGGGCATCTTTGCAGGATAAAGATGGAGACGGTGCCAAGGAACTGGAAGGATTTCACTCGGATCGCATGAAGGTCGTGCAGCTGGATGTCTGCAGCGAGGAGCAGGTGAACCGGGCCGCCGAATACATCAAAGACAACCTGGAGGACTCGGAACGAGGTACGGATGGCTCACTACACTCACATGACGAGGACTTGTCTCCTCTGTGATGCTCTGTCCCGGGTCCTGATCCAGGTCTGTGGGCCGTGGTGAACAACGCCGGCGTGTCCACGTTTGGAGAAGTGGAGTTCACCTCCATGGACACCTACAAGCAGGTGTCAGAGGTCAACCTGTGGGGCACAATCAGGGTCACCAAAGCTGTTCTGCCGATGATCCGCAGGGCCAAAGGTCAGTGGCTGGAGAATAACTTACACGTTATCACTTCGTCACGCGTGTCCCGAAAACAGAAGTAGCACTACTTGGTTCATTTTGTTACCAGACTCGTTTCCCCAGTTTCTTTATGAAGGATTACAAGCATTCCCAGGATTCCTCTCTGAAACCGACCAATAAGCAGGGTCCCATGATTCCAGTGAGGAATGCTGACAATGCAAACAAGTCAGACAGGAACACTTTGATGTCAATTATAGAGCACTTTTCTTAACATAGATACAAAACCCTTAAATGAGAGACACCACAATAGACACTATTGTCTCTTATTTATAGAAAATATTTGAATTTCTACATCACAATTTCACAAAATCACATTTTAACAAAGAGGAAGATTTGCTGACATTTTAATTTTTGGAAGAAAAAAAGTTTGGGAATCATTTTGTGGAAGATATCTGCAAAAGAAAGGAATACAAATATACAATGAAATAAAGACAAATACAATAATATCAGATAATCATCTTAAAGTATGTTTAAAAAAAGCCTGTTTTTAGCTGACAATTACAAGCAAATGCAAAAAGAATCCGTGGCCTGGACTGTGAACGTTGCTTCTTTCCACAGCTCACCTTCAATAACACCTAGATAATGTTTAAAAAAGATCACTCACTGTGTAGAATATGCAAATGTCAAGTAAAAGTTTATCAGCAGCCAGCAGAGCAGCTGGAAACCGAGTGACTGAGGAAGAATCAATAGTGATGTAGAGAACACAGCTCTCCTAAAGACAGCTGACCTTTGCATCCGACAGTTTGAAGCTGCAGCAAAGGGACTTTTTCATGACCGGCTGTAATTTTAATCACAACATCCATTCTGATTCCAGGCCGCGTCGTGAACCTGGCCAGCATGTACGGGAGGATGGGAAACGCCCTGCGCTCGCCTTACTGCATATCCAAATACGGCGTGGAGGCGTTCTCCGACTGCCTGCGCTACGAGATGAAGACCTGGGGGGTGAAGGTGTCCATCGTGGAACCGGGGAACTTCATCGTGGCCACGGGCATCCTGACCCGAGACATAGTGGCGAGCACGGCCAACAAGCTGTGGAAGGAGGCGCCCGCCGTCGTGAAGGAGGACTACGGGAAAGCCCACTTCGAGCAGCGCATGGCTCTGATGCGCTCGTACTGCAACAGCGGACAGAAGGACGTGGCGCCGGTTCTGGATGACATCACCGACGCCATCGTGTCCAAGCGCCCTTTCACGCGGTACCACCCCATGGAGCCGCACTGGTGGATCAGGGTCCAGCTGATGACCCACCTGCCCGCCGCCGTCTCCGACTTCTTCTACTTCTAAAAAAGAAGGCGCTCCCTTCCTTTCTTAAAGCAGCTTATTATTCAACTACGTAGCGCTGCACTCTGACCTCAGCACTTTAAATCATTCACTGGTCACGCCTTAAAAACCACTGATTTCTGCTAAACTCTGTTACTATTGCACTTACATCGCAGCTTTAAATAAGTATTATTAAACGGTAAGATGTTTCTGATGCTCGTAATGATTTGACTGAATCTCCCGGGGGCCATGATGAGGACCAACACTAGTCGAGCTCCAGAGAAGGCCCCTGCTGTTCTGCTGGGGCCGACGCCGGAACAAACCGAGGTCAGCTACTGTAAGGGTCGACGGAGATTTGGCTCAAATCACCCCAAAGTTACGTAACGACGACAGCACAAGCCCACTTTGTCTCGTCTTGATGTGATTAAAAGGCAATGAGCCGGCCTGTAACACAAATGTATTTCATTATCCAATGCAATGAGATTCTATTTTGAAAATGTTACAATCATAGTATATATATATATTTTTTTCCAAGACTGATTTGAAATAAAATGACAAAAAAAATTATGTTGAGTGGTGCCAGTTGTAATGACACGAACGGCCAGCAGGCGGAGTACACGCATCATGCAACACAACCACTGCTGAAATCATCTGCTGTCTATCACACAATGTTAAATGTCCCCATTTAAACTGCATTATAATCACATTATAGCAACGTTTAAACACAGAGAGGAACACATACGCCCAGTTCTCTTATAGTTAGGACTTGCAGGCCTATAAAACATGTTTTTAAAGGCTGCTTTTAGACTAAATTAAAGAACTAACATCGAACAATCCATCCGGAGAGCATTAAAACACATTGTGACGGACAGAAAAACAAGACACCATTATCGTATCAATTTTTTATGCGGTTTATTACATCTTTTGAACACTCTAATAAACTCTTCTAAATTATTACACCTGAAGACGATCTCCCCCCCCTCCATAAAAACAGTATTAAGAGCATGACATTAAGTTTCACAGCACTGCCTTTATCATTCCACAGCATGGATCCGCTTTCTTCACTCGCTCTCATACAGAAAAAAGCTTTTGTGAGACAAAGAACACCAAGAAGCAGCACGAAAAAAAGCACCAAAAAGTTCAACACGGGTCATTTGCTCTGAATATTATCAAGAAATCAATCTGAGAGGGGCGGGGATTCAAGATGATCTCAGGTTGTGTTGTTAGACACGCTGTAGTTCTTGATCATGAAATAGTTTGATGAGCGATCCCTTGATAATATCCGTCACAACTGACTTCTGTGTCTTTTTTTTAAGCAGATTAAAACCATTTCTGTACAGCTACAAGGCTCTGCTCATGCGGCCTACATTGGTGTGAAATGGAGAAAAACAAAAGAAAAAAGATCCCAGTTTATAACAATATCTACGCAGCGAGATACTGTCGTTCTGTATTTGAATATCAAGGAAAACATTTAAGTATTGAGGGTTTTTCTTTTTACATATTTAAGTGGCTAGACTGCAAAGGTGAATGTCTGACACTAAGTCTCATGAAATACATTGTTTAAAAAAAAAATTTCCTTGGAAACCATGACAGTTCCTTCACAACCAACAATATGCGATGCTGTGACTCATACATGAGATTCAGGTGGTGATTACATCACACCTGGCGAATGCACATGTCGGCATTCACCGTTAAGAAGTTATACTTGATGAAGTCGGCAAAGGTAAGGTCACTTGAAACTACACACCTAAACGGGCATTTTATGCGTGACAAAAAAAAACAAACAGAAAAGGACATTTTCAGCTAAACATCGCTCCAATAAGATCAGACGCACATGCAAAGCTATTCCCAAACAGCACGCAGTGACGGCGTGAGAAGTGGGAAGAAAAAAAACAAATAAAAGACTAAACCTTTGGTTGACAGAAAGCTGTGAAGGCACATTAAAATCTCCTAAATCCTTCAAACTGGGGCACGTTGCGTCGGCGTTTGTCGTTAAATGCTGCGTAATATTACAGGTGCTGTGGGGACTGGAAGTCAGGAGGGAAATTACACCCAAAAAAAAAAAAAAAAAAAAAAGGTTGCTGATAACAGTTGGATATTAATTTAGGCAAACATGATAAAGTGTCGGGAAGAAATGGCACCAAAAACATCAGTCGGGGATTGGGTGTAATAAAGGACACGTAACAGGATTGCTGTAACCCAAATACTTATGTGGTGACTGATGAACACACAAACCAAGATGACTGAAAACGAAGGGAATACAGGCACAAATGTTGAAAACAACTTTTTTTTTCTCTCGATTTAGGACCCAAAATGAACAAAAATCACTCGTCATACTGATAAACAAGCCTCCGATTCACATTTTAAACCACGTTGGGGATAAAACAAGGACTTTGAGTCCTGACAGAAGCTTTTTTTTTATTATCCTGGAATGTTTTCGCACTCAATACGACGTAATCCTGCTGACTCGGTTCTCTGTAAGATGCATAATTAGAAACTTGCCATTTTTAACCCGTCATGAATCAAACGGTTTCATTGTTTCTAATTCATAAACAGAATATACACACAGCTCTTGTATGAATAGCTTGGACAATCGTCTGGGGAACGGAGAGGAAAGAAGAAAAAAAAGAAAAAGGTTCACACCCATGTTTTGTGTTCTTTGTGGCATGACATACTTCTTCATGCTTGGATTAATTAGACTTTAAAAAAGCCCTCCCATCCGACATTCTTTATTCTCCACTATGATACATCAGGGCTGGCCTCCGTTGGTTTCCCCACCCGTGCAGGACTGGGAGCGCTAATCCAGACACTATTCAGTGGAACACATTCTCAGAGTCTCCTCCCTAGATCCCACTTCACTGCTTTTGTTTTTTAGGGTCCAGTTTTCCATTCCTCCACTGTGAAATCCCTCGTCCTCCCCCTCTTTCTCTCTCTCTCCCACAGCTGGAGAACTCATCATCGCAAGCATCGTGATCATCGTCGTCGCCGTCGTCTCCCTGAGCGGCTCCCCTGCCAACGCTGCTGCAGCTTTGATTGCAGCCGCTGGTTCTTAGCTGCCCCTTCAAAACATTCAAACACTACTTGGTCCATTTTCACTCAACAAAATACCATTTACTGCACGACATCCTAACTCGACATCGCCCATACGTTTGGGAAACGCAAGCTGGATTCCCCCAAACTAGGAGACTTCTTAAGACATGGTGGCCGTGGAATTAAAACACCCAGATATCTAGCATTTTCTTTTTTACCAGCACTTAAAAGGATTGTTTTCTGGAAATCCTTTGTGCCTCCTCGACAAAGAGGGCGTCTCCTAGCTAGATTAGTGATCACTAATTCGGGAGCAGTGACATCATCATCTGGACTGCCAACGCTGGTCCCCCGTCCCAGTTCCACAGAACTGGTGGGTGTTTGGAAGCCTGCGCCGCTGTCAAATGTACACCCATCCCACTGCCTTCCTTCCTGCTCATCTCCAGAGACACGCCCCCTTTGGCAAGGACACATCAGCTGTCAGTCACATAACCGCGGGGGGATGGAGGAGGAGGAAGTCTCCAAGGCTACGAGGGGAAAGTAACTTTCTGACTCTTCACATGACCTCTAGACACACGGACAAACTCCCCGATCGCTCACGTGGACCGTCGAACCTCTATTCATGGAGATAACAACGAAAAGGTGCGAGGACGCTTTTTTTCCCTGTCTGCATGCACGCATGCAAAGTCGGGCCCCGGCCGCCGTCTTGCGACGCCTCGCCTTAAGAACATTCACATGATACGGATACAGCAATATGTGAGACAAGCAGTTCTGCAGGTACAAAAAGAAAAGGTTGAACAACTAGGTTTGACTTTGAGAAGAGGAGTCCTCCACATCCTCCACATCAGATGCCTGCGAGTGCGATATATTCCCATCTCTACCACCACGATCCTAACAGAACTGTATCAATAAATACATTTTGGTCACTTGATATTTTTTTTTTTTATTCATGATTTAGCAGAAGTTGTGGATTAGCGGCTCCACGGTCATAAAGAACAAAATAAGACGGACGACACGAAAACAAAAACAAAAAAATGAGTTGAAATGTTGACCTCTGTAGGCTAGTTTGAAATACGGGTAGTTTGAATTGGATATTTAAAAATCATCACATTTTTTTAAAAAAGAAGCTGTTAAAAAAAGATTATATATTATCAACAAAAAGAAAAAAAAAAAAAAGAAAAAAAAAGAAAACTAAATGCAACTCTAATAGATATCAAGGTGGAAATACATGGCATTGCCTATGAGCTAACACATCTGGATAATTTAAAATAGGCGACCAAGAGATCTGTAGTCAAACTCTCAGGAGTCCATAGTCTTTTTGCCTCCCCCCCCCTCCATACCTCCACGTCTCCCATGCTTCTTCCATACCTCCTCTTGGAATGCTCACAAACCGGGCATCAAAGTCCTGATGATGTGTTAAAAGTTCTCAGGCTTGGGCTTTTAAATGTTAGTGTGTGTTCAGGCGCACGTATCTGTGTGTACACATATATATATATATGGATGCAGTTAATGTATAGGTGTGTGTGTGTGTGCGTGTGTGTGTGTGTGTCACAGAGAGGGATCAGGAGGCAGCCAGGGCCTTGATCAGGTACAGTTTGTCTCCCTGCTCGCTGGTGAAGATGGGGGCCTTTTTGTAGTGTTCCACAAGCTCTTCCATAGAGTTGAACTTGCGCTGTCCAATGCAGTAAAGGTTGTCCTTCAGCTGCACTTTGAAATGCTTGTTCTTGCTCTGCGCCTTCAGGGAGATGGAGAAGTCGTTTGGCTGCAAAGAAAAAAAAAGAAATACAAACTTATATCATCAGTGTAAAACCATGGTGTGTGTTTGTTGTAGCAGCGGTGGCGTTGTGAGAACTTGGTTAACCATGTACGACACGTCGGTGAAGGTGTGTGAGCTACTGACCGATGATTCGCTGTCCCGGATGAGGAAGTCCCCCTCTACGCCTCTCTGGTTGAGGGCCACCTCCGCCTGGTGGCGCGTCACCTTCCCGTAGTACCACTCCTTCCCCGCGAAGCGCCCGACGCTGGAGGGCGAGATGTAGTCACAGTCGGGTGTCGGTGGGCCGGCGGGCCCCGCTCCGGGTTTATGGGCGGCGGAGTCCAGCACGGTGACGTAGTTCTTAGGCACCAAGCCCAGCCGTCCGTCCGCCTTGCGACACTTCCACCACTCCGGGTCGTTCTCGGGCTTCTCCACCACCTCCATCACCTCGCCCTTCTCGAAGTTGAGCTCCTCGTCGTTGTCTGAGCTGAAGGGGTAGAGCGCCTGAACCGTGTGCAGCACTCGGTTCCCGTTCGTGGTGCTGTTGACCACGGCCGCCAGCTTCTCCGTCAGGGATCCGGCCGGGTCGCCGAGCCCGCCCATGCCCCCTCCCCCCGCCGTCCCGTCCACGTCCTCCGTCACGTAGTTGGAGGGGAACCAGCCGGAGCGGCCGGTGTAGCTGCCGCGCCACCAGCCGTCGCTGCACTTCTCCATCACCACCACCCGCGTTCCTTTCACCAAAGAGAGCTCGTCCTCGCGCTCCGCCGTGTAGCTGAACTTCACCAGAGCGGGCAGGTTGAGGTCGTACAGCCGCTCGCCGTTATCGGCGTACATGTCTGTGTCGGCGTTGGAGGCGGTGTCTCTCATCCCCCCCTTTCTGCTCTTCACCTTCCCGATCCCTGGAGAAAATAATCATTGGAAGGTGTTAGACAGAGAAAACGTCTTCGTCTCCCCTCAAACCGAGTGAATCCAGTGGATAAGGTCAGAAAGTTAATTAGAAGGCACACAGAGCCTTGGGTTTTTTTTTGGTGTTCATTAAAACTTAAAAGTCACCATTTTCCTAAAAAGCAAGTCGCTGGAATTCACAATTTCACACCATAGCACGGATGTAGAACAAGTCTCAACAGAAAAACAACCACACACAGATCATTAAAAACACATCTGAAGATGTAAGGGAGGAGCGCGGATCCCACACAAATACCAGGCCGTGATAATAAGCATTAGGAGGTTGTGGTGAAATACAGGGAGTGTGGGTTGGCGCGGCTAAAAATCACTCCTTTTCCACATTTACAGTGACCTAACCCCCCACACTCCAAATCCCGGCCATTCTTGGGGATTAGGCCGAGGTGCTGAGGAAACAAAAAAAGAAGCAATGCTGGTGTGGTGGAGAAGGAAAAAAAAAGAAGAATCAGAGTTGGCATGGGCGTATAAATCCTGTAAAAAAGAATGTACACGACTTTAATCAAAGCACTGCTACCTTAACTACAAGCAACATTTAGCCTTGATCTCCGCAGGCAAAAGGGCTCAGTCATATTTCATTGTTGCTAATCACATTGCGCTAATCACCTTGGCTGAACAGACACCTGCCGCCTCGCCTGCACAGCAGCTGGATACCGAATCCTGTCCCACTTCTGCAAAGGCTCTCGCTTTAAACTCCACTCTGTCAACCCAATCACAGTCATCCCACCGACTTCCACTTCAGAGAGGGGGATGATTAAAACGGAATATTTGTCAAGACTATCAACCTTTTTCCTTCCCGTTTGCAGGCTATGACGTCAGCCGGTCAAGGGAGTGAACACGGGGTGAATCTGGTCATACATGCAGTCCGTCTTTCAGCATCTCTAAACAGCCCAGAGGCTAACAGAAGGGGGATTACCGAACCCTCTAGCCTTTCCCTGGGTTATGGAACCAGAAGGCTGAGCCTTGGCAGCCCTGTGGTCATCGTCTTACTGGACAAGAATTCACACTTGGCAGCCGGGCGTGCTAGCCGTTGTAAGAAACACATGTGTAGCTCAGTGCAGTGGACACAGTAGGCCAGATCACACCTTCTTCCAACTTTCCAAGATACCAGAAAAGCAGCTCTAACGATCACAGCTCGGCCCGTCTTACATTCCACCATTTAACTAGTTCTTGCACAACATTATTGTTATTATCACAGATCTACGGCCTAACTGATGATGTGGGGAAACTAAAGCAAAAATCGGAGACAGACATTGATACCAGACAGTGAGCAAACCAAAAGGAGTGAGCATTTCTGATTACGTTTGCAAGGCTGTTGCTTGCGTAATCAAAAGTCAGCTGGGTGAAATTATACAGGAAGGTAGGGTGTAATCGCCACCTGGGAGGACGGTGTGTTTGTTTTGCCGAGCGGGGGAACGTTACTTATTTGTCCCAACGCCACGCTGAATCTGCTCTGCCGCGGAGAAATTGGCACTGAAAAGTGTCCGTGACTCAAGGAGAGCAGACAAATTTCACGGTATGCCGAGAGTCCGACGTCAAATTGCTTCCAGGTAGACCCTGTTATTAGTCACACCACCGTAGGTAACTACAGACTCCAGACAGGGAGCTAAGAGCTGAACGTGGAGGCGAGGTCTACTTATGCTTACTTAGCTCTACAGAAAGACACCCAACAAACCATCTATATGCAAATATACATATTTTTCACAGATGAAATGGCCAAATTCGAGAAGGTGAACCTGGATTTTGTTTACGTACACATTGCCAAGACAAACAGCTCAGTGTTTGAAATCAGAATCTACAGCTGCGATGTCACATGTCGAGGGAGAAGATCACGTTTGTGCAGATGCAACCCCCAGGATGTGTTCCACGCACAGTTGGAAATGACCTAGTTAGCTCCAAACAAAAGGTTAGGGGTCAACCCTGTATAAATAAAGTATCTTTCAGCTCCAGCTGAGCTTTTTTTTATTTAAATCTCTCTTCCCAGGTAACACAGACCTTATCAGTGTCCTCGTCAGGGATTCCATTTACTGCTTCCTGCTTCCTTTACACGAACACTTTGCATGAAAAAAGCCACGGGAACGGAGAGAGTTTGGGAGTCACCTGTACTACAGGTAGAGGATGCAGAGAGAAGGTGAGGACTTCTGCTTCTCATCCTGATGCTGCAGGTTCACTGCTGAGAATGAACTGGTGTAGCAGCGGTTGGCAACTCTGAGTTTGTTCCTTTTACAATTAAGAAGAGGCTCTTATCTTACACCACACACACACTGCTCAGACAGCACAGTTGCATTCTGGTCAACTGGCGGTCATTTTGCAAGGCCCTTCTTTGATATTCTGCCAGGTTGGTGGGACACTTTCTGGTTGGTCACTTTTAGCACTTATTCTTGGTCGGACAATAGTGTTACTTCATGAGGACAAAAGCACTTATTAATCTAGTATTTTGCGAAGGAAGGAAATAATGTGTCAGATATGTGAGAGAACCCTAGAGAGAGAGTTCATGCCTTTAATGAAGGGTACATGTTTTAGGTATCGGTAACGATTTCAGCGTGAACATTCCAGAATTGTAATCAATATGTTTGTGCTAATAAACAGCCTACCCTGTTTGGTTTGAAACAGGCTGTGCAGCTTGCTGATTGGATGGTAAATAAACGATTGAAAGGCTGATCAAGGATGGCGATATTAAGCAGTTTGCCGTCAGGGCTGAACCGTTCTATAAATGATCTCCAGAATCTGCGTCCTGCTGTGCATTCGGAGATGTTTGGAGAGGAGCAGCATGTCCACCCGCTGAGCTCAGTTAATCAGCACAAGTGATGAGTGAATTTAAAAGCCTTAATTAAAAAACAGTTTGCCGTCTCTTTGACGCGACATCAACAGCAACATTTCATACGCCAAAACTTTGCTCTGCGCTTCGACAAGAAAAGTGATGTGGGTGAATAAAATGTCTCATTTTTTACATTCAAACTTTGACTGAGGTTTTTGAAGGAAGCTTGAAATGTCTGTTGATGAATTTTATGATTTCATCACCCTAGAAAAGGGAAATGCAATGTAACTGTTGCATGCAACCAAGCGTCAAACTTTTCTGTACGGCACTAGTTAGTGATTTGGATTGTGATAGTAGCATCATGTTCAAACAGTGATAATCTCACCAAATTACAAAAATAGTTATTGTCATTAAGCGACAATAACTATTTGGAGCGATTAAAGCGATCAGGTAAACACAAATTAAACATAATGCTGACCGCATACTCATCATCATCAGTCTCTCTCTGGACTCCCTCTCTAGCAAATACCCTGAGAGTTTGCTCGGCAGATACATAGCTGACAATCTCGCAGCTAAAAAACATGATGACTTGTTGGAAAAGTGGCTGCATGTCTCCACAACAATGCACACAAGGTCATGGCTGCCACCTCTCCAGTAAGGGTTCATTTAGGCTACCATGTAAGAAGTAGTTGGTACGTTGGTACCCACTTCAGACAGGACTCAGACTTCTTCTGGTTCTTATCAAGACTGAAGCTGCAAATCTTTAATTATGGGACAGTCCATCTTACCAATAGGGAACAGTCCAGTCCAGTCCAGTCCTGCCACCTTTACCATAAGACCAAAACAAAACAAACACCCCTGACTCCTCCCACAGTCCTCCTCCCAGTGCCTAAACTTCATCTCTCCACCTAAATCCGACCCTGAATGCCAACTGCATGAACACTGCACGTGCGTACGCAAATGAGGTAGCTGAGGGCTTCCTCCCCGAAAACCACAAAACATGCCACTATTCAACTGCTACTTGGAAAAAGGTCTTGATGACAGAACGGCACAGCGCACTGGAAACTCTTCAGTTTCAGCGTCAGATGCTTTTTCCTGTGCATTTCCTGAGGAAAAAAGGATGCGGAGGAAGGATGCCGTTGCGTCAGCTGGCGGTAAATCACTGCAAACAATGCCAAAAACCCCAACACGTTTATGTTGTAAGACATCCAAAAACTTCACTTTTTTTTTTTGTTTACAGATGAGACGCACCAGCAGGAGGAGAAGAAAGTGTCACATAGGGTTTTTTTGGCTACCAGTCACAGACAGGAACCAGTTTTGTTTTTTAGCCCTGGCCTCCCTTTGCTGGCTGGCCGTCCATTGTCTGCCAGGGCCCTTTCGACCCCTCGGCTTCCCTCCATTCCAGGGCTCTTCCTCTGTGGACGACAACACCCCGCGTCAGCCTGTCTGACAGCGTCTGAACATCCCCGCACTTTAACACGAAGTTCATCAGCGGAGAGATGCTTACATACAGAAATATCTACGTGTTTAAAATGTTCTCATAAGCAAATAAGAACACACAAGCCTATATCATTTCCTAATGTCTAGTCTAATGTCAACCTTTCACAATAGCGTGTCACTCACATTCAACAGACATGTGACGCACCCCGGCCGCCCTCAGACGTATGGTTTAGCATGAGACTTGCACATTAAATGTAATGACACCGTGTGCAGTCGGGGAACAGTGAGTCAAAGTCACCGAGCGAGAGCGAGTCGGCGTATTCCTCGACGGGGATGCCTTTTGAGACTGCGGCTTCAATCAGCGCTGCTGCCAACATGGCTGACTGATAGCTGCACAGGAAACACGCAACGCTCTTTCAACTCGGGGGCCGTCGTGGACATCAAACGCAGGCAGCCATCAGTCACTGTGATTGAGCGGAGGGAGGGGATGGAGGGACACGACTCCATTTGGCTTTTACAGCTCCAGACTTTGCTGCACTGCCGTCGCGGGCTCCGCCGAGTAGAACCCTTTCCTGATCGTAAAACGAGGTGTTTGTGCTTAAAAAGCAATTGTTAGCGGTATTTCTGTAATCCTACTGGTTGTGGATCAAGCTGATCCGGCTGTTGATGCCTTTGCATCATTGTGGAACACTGGAATGATTATCTTTCTCTCAAACTCCAGCATTTTTAAATGTTTTCACAGACATTTTCATACTTTTTTTTCCCACTTGACCTCTGCTCTGGTGACCCAGATTTAAAGAACGCTAGTACAAACAGCAAGATTTCCTTCACTTCGAGCCGTTTGGATGAATGTTATTTTGCTACACCAGTGAAGCAACAGATGTCATGACACTGACTGTTCCAGTGTG
This sequence comes from Eutrigla gurnardus, assembly GCF_963514095.1. Classification (NCBI taxonomy): domain Eukaryota; kingdom Metazoa; phylum Chordata; class Actinopteri; order Perciformes; family Triglidae; genus Eutrigla; species Eutrigla gurnardus. Next base: position 4,333,974 of record NC_139929.1, on the reverse strand, counting down.
TTGCACAACGAAAGATGACCATAAAAACAACATTCATTTGTGGGAAGGAGGAGCAACTGCAAGGAAGCTAAGCTGAGAGACACACATGCTATCATGATACTTAACTTAAAGACGTATTAACAGTTTTCTAAAGAAGCCAAACTTTTTAAATATTGAATTAAGACAAGCCACGGCAAACACAGACTTCACCAGACACACGTCTGCTTTCAGTACCTGGTAAAATATAGAATAGTGACTGAAAGCAGATGTGCTCCATACTGTGATATTCAGTGCTACATTTTATTTATAAACCAAAACGCGTTGAGGTTCACAAGCCAGCTACTCCCCAAATAAACTAGGATAAAAACATTATATGTTGATTTTCCCCAAACACCCAAATATCTCTGGGATTTAAACTGCTGCTCAGACGACACACTTTCTGTGTTTTTAATCAATTCATGTATTGATCTTTTCCCCTATATCCTGTATAAATTATTTTGTCTATAAAATGTCACAAGTTCATGTCTTTCCAATGAACATTCCCAAACCCAAAGACAATCAGTTTACGGTTATCTCGATAGGACAAACAAAAAGCATCAAATCCTCACATTTGTAAAGCTGGAACCACCAGTTGTTTGGCATTTTGCTTTAAAATAGCTTAAATGATTATTCAACCATCACATTAGCTGATTAATTTGGTCGATTGAGGGGTCGAGGCCTCCCTCCCTCCTCCTGGTAGTCTGATTCTTCTGACCATTTCTCCTCAGGCTTAGTTCTAGGGTTAGGGCTAACCCTTAGCCTAACCCTGACCTCGATCAATAGTCTCGATAGACCAGGGAGAGCCATGCTGTCAACGTTTCCACAGTTAACTCTATAAACATGTTGACAGCACTTGCAGGTCTTCAACAAGTCCAAACCACTGCTAACTTCCTGTTGGGCAATGCTTAATGGCAGAACACACAGGCAAACAAGACCTCAGTGATGGTGAGGACTCTCCTGCCAATCTCTTAATAATAATCATGTCTTTTTGCTTTTCTGGTTTGGGGGAAAAGGAAAAAGGAGAGGGAGAAGAAGTCGCAGAGGGACAGAGACTGCCAGAAAGTCAAACAGACAGACCCCTGCACAATGATTCAACTTCCTCCTAACTTCTCACTTCCTCTCCGGCCTGCACTCCTCCAACGCTCAGGGAGAAATGTGGCTCAAATTAGAGTTTCCGCTCGCTGGGGAGGCTGAGAAACAGGAAAACAGAGGGAGGGGAAAGAGAAAGAGAGAGGGGAGACTAACAGCTCTCAGTTTACACAAGCGGAAGGTTTGTTAGCTCATCTCTGTGTTCTTCTCAGACCTTTACACTCTCTGGATTCTTTACAAGCCGTGGACACCCACACACACACACACACGTAGGGAAGCCAGACAGAGACAGGAGATACCACTCAACAGTTACAAGGTGAGATTACAGCATGGGGTGTGCGCCGGGGCCTTTTTGAAAGTGTGTCAGTGTGGCTGTAAAGTATCAGCGGCCCACGGAGCTGTCGGGGTAATGACATTCCTCTGATAACCCAGCGAGGTGCGGGAGATGGGAGCCCGGGACCCATCTATCAGCGGAGACCCCTTGCTCCTCTCGGCACAATGACTACAGTGTTCTACATGAGCACCCCACGTCCCTTCAACTGTAGCTCATGACTGGCGGTGGAGCGGGAGGTGGGGTGGGGGGGGGGAAGTGTCCCCTCCCAGAATGAGCGAGCTCGCCCTGAGGGTAGTGTAAAAGAAAACAGACTTTGGCTGTGTCTTGAGATATTCCCAAACAGGGTGGAGAGGGGGTCTTCAAGCATGATAATGTAATCCAGTGAGTTGCAGCCCACTCACTAGGACAAACGCTCGGGAAAAAAAAAAGGGAGTTGGATTACTGTGTGTGTGTGTGTGTGTGTGTGTGTGTTTATGTATGTGTTTAAAAGAAAGAGACAGAGAAGGATTGCTGAGGCAATTACAGGCTTCGGCTCAGCAGAAGGCTTCTCAAAAGCATATCCACCCAGTCTTTGCAGCCGCTCACACATACATTGCCTCAAAAAAAAGAGAAAAAAGCTGTTGAGACACCCTCCGCCTGCCAGCACAACACACTAGCACAGAAATCACTTCCTGCCTGCTCTATATACACACACACGACACGTTCATTTGGCTGACCCCGAAGCCAACTTACAAGGAAAATTAAAAATCAGACGGGGTGTGATGAAAGAAAACCCTGACAACCACTCCTGCAGTCAGAGAGAGAAAAAAAGAACCACTCAAACTTCAGACAAAAGCTCTCTACACGGCTCGTAAAAAAAAAAAAACACGGCAAACAAGTCGCTACGGAAGATGAAAGAAGTAAAAACTCACGAAAGAAATGTTTGAATAGGTTAGCCATGTCCATTTTGGGCTCGACCGTCTCTCCCTCGCTCTCTGTCTGTTTCCCGGCCTCTGCTCCCTTCCCACTGCAGCTGTAGAGTTATTCCATGTGAACACCCAGAGAGCTGGGCGGATAGCGGAGCAGGGCAGCCCACTCCGTGACCATGTGGTCAGTCTGAGCCAATGACGGCGCGGCATAGAGAGGCCTCTAGTCTAGCTCTGGAAGGCAAGAGCACAGAGGCCTCATGGAAAGGGGAAGAAGTAGGGAGGGAGGGGGCTGAAGCTCGGACTCGGAGAAAGAAAAAGAGATACGAGAAGAGATATAGGAAAGTGAAAGATCCATTTCATCAACAATAAGCGGCAGATTGGGATTTCTAGGAAGGGTGGCGGTCTGAAAAATAACTCAATCTGAAGGCACGCTGCTCAGAGTGAGTCAGTGAGCGTCACATGCCTGCAGTTGTTTGTAGAGACACACTCATAACTTTACAACAAACCCAGGAAACATGAGTCCTCAAACACACACACACACACAGCCAACATACACCCAAAAACACAGCCATCTGCAGACAGATCCTCACACGTTCTTCCAAAAGATGACACTACTCCACACCCAGCAACGGGCTTATTTAAAAAAGAAAAGAAAGAAAAAGATACATTCTTCCTCCCACATGACTGTAGCTGCTCTTTATGTCTCCCACACGTACGAGTAAAACACAACCACCAACAATCCTCCAGTTAAAATGTCGTGAATCTATTAATAGATCATAAAAAATGACAAATGAAGGTGAAGTATTTACAAGCTTTCTGTGATTGTGCTCGCGTTTAACGAGGCTCAGATTTGCTTTAACTCGTGTTTTGTATTAGTCCTAGTTTTATTGGGTTTGTGCGTGTGAGACCTGAGCCTGTGTGTGTGTGTGTGTGTGTGTGTGTGTGTGGTTGTGTGTGTGTGTGTGTGTCATGCAGCTGTTCACCTGAGGTTATTTGATCAATGGATGTAGTGACAGGTGGGAAGTTGTTGAGAAGGCCCATGGCTGTGGTGAACGAAAACACTTAAGGTGACCGAACAGACTGGACGGGCTAAACATGCAGCCGTGAAACAATTTACATGCTTAAGTGCAGCAAAAACCAAATAGGAAACCTCTTGCATCTCACATATGAGCTAGGTTTTATATAAAAAAACTGCTCTTATATCATTTTTCAGTGTTTCCGCAAACAGCGCTTCCCCGAATACCACAAGCCTCGTCTCACCAGACCACTTCAATATACATAAAAAAAAAAAGAGACAGCAGCAAACAGGAAGACACAGTTCACATGTCCAGCAGATAAGTGTGTTGTAAACACTGCAGTATGTGATACAGTTGCAAATTGAAGACACACTTCTGGTTAGAAGTACACAGAACGCCCCCATTGTGCCAATCCCTCTGTGCATGGAACAGCCACTGTGGGGGTGCCAGGCCTTCCTCAGAGGGGGGTCCCCACACGCTGGGGTACATCATCATCACCACCACCACCACCACATCAAGAAGCAAAGCAGATAAGGCCTCTTCAGAAGTGACACAGTTTACTTTCAATATCATGCAGGCCTTTATGTTTCTGTGGAAAATGCTGGTGTAAAATTAAACCTAATCGACTCTTCTGGCCCAAACAAACAGCACACATGATCATCCCATCGTGCTCTTATAATAGAGACAATGATGCCTTGCAGAGTAGAACAAATGGAGATTAAAGTAAAAAAAAGCAGAAAACAAAGACAAGATCTTACCATCGTATAAAAAAACATAAAAACATAGGCAAAAGGAGTAGCAGGCTATCTGGATGCCAGTGGTCACAGAGTGTATCCCAAATTATCATCCTGCCTGTCATCAAGAAGAATTAAGACAACTGGTAACCTTGGCTTACATAGACGGTCACATGTGGCTATCTCCTGGTAGAACAAGGCCCTTGGCAAATGGCAGCACCCACAAATATTACTGCAGTGTTGACAGAATAGACGCCCGACCTGTGTTGTATCAATTCTGGTCAGGAGAAAATGTTAGGGGATAAATCATTGTCAACACAAAACGGACTGTGGACTGTAGTTGATCCGTAAATATAGACAAATATTCCATTTTGTTTTTAGATGACTATAGCAAAGTAAAAGCTTTTAGAATTTTAGACAGTTGACTTCAGATATTGAAAGTATTTTTCAGAATATTGGTGAAAAAAAAATCTACAAGCTGCTATAACAATACAAAACAATAAAAAAAGATCTGTATCGGCCGATGTGGCTCATTGACGACCAGCAATCCGCACCGGCGGCAAAAAGAACATAATCACAGCATCTCTAAAAGTTATAGTTCCTCCTTTTTCTTCCGCTGATCAAATCTGTGACTCAAAACCATAAATCACATGATGTGACCTTTTGTAATCACTTGCAGAAACCAGAAACCAAAATTCTAACTTACATATTTAAAATAAACACGTGAAAATCAAAGGAATGTAAAACTGCCTTACCATTGCAAACGCTACATTAGACACTCGAGACCCCCCAATCTGATACTGAATCTGCAGTCTCAGTGTGCCGAGAGATGAAAGTAGCTCTCAGCGTTTCAACCAATCAGAAACCAGCCTGCGACCACCTTCCTGCGAAGGCTGTCACTGTGTACAGTACATTAGATACCACAACGATGTGGTTAAAAACTAAATGAGGCGGTGATGGCCTAGATAAAAGATGCTCTCTGAAGTTCATTTAGGTTGAACAACAATAACCAACTGGGTATGACCCAAACACAACACAAAGGGAGGCACTTTCTATCAAAGCAAAGATGCTGAGAGTGACTGAAGATGTGTAAATATGAAAAGACCTCGGAGGGTGAAACCTTTTCATCACCACAATTTAACATGAAACTGAAGAAACCATAAGGGATTTGTCTTTTTACCAAGCGTGTCTTTGAGATTCTTGACAATAGAAGCTTTCCTGGCACTATTTTTCCTCTCCACATAGTTGGACGGCACAAAGCCTGTTTTGTTGGTGGCATTTCGAACCCTCCACCAGGACTTGGAGTCGTCGAGGAGCCAGAGGCGCTCATTTTTCTTGATGTCCAGCTCCTGGTCCTGCTGGGCCATGTAGTCGAACTTGGCGATGACAATCACCTCTTCCGTCATCTTGCACTTAGTAAACTGGAGGAGAGACATGACAGAAAATGTAAAATGAATCAGCAAAAACTCTCTCTAAACACATACAAACTCCAATCTGGGTCATAACACTATGGCAACATTTCTGTGGTAGTACAACAATACAGGGTTTCCCCCAGGAAATTGGTAGGTGGGAGGTGGTAGGAAATGCTGACATTTCCTTTCTTTGAAAGTCTTTAGCAATAATGACGAGTCAACACACAAATCGTAATAACATAACTGAGAAATCCACTGTAAACTCTTCACAGAACCTCCCTCTGAATTCACACGTTACCCGTGTGCTGTTTGCTCCAGACACACTGATTAGTTGCGAGACACACCAAAAGTAAATTTAGAAACTGTTTGAATGGAGGCAGCTGTACCTGTACTGCATCAAAGCTGAGAACTTCAAGGGCTCCGATACTTCTCTGTAGACCTAGGAATAAAACAGACACAATGCAGGAGGATTACAAATGGACTCTTCTTAACATGTATACAAAGATGTCTTAACAGTACTCACACACTTGCGTCTGTATTTCTGTTTAAGCGACTTGAAGGTCACGTCTACGCGGTGCTGTATTAATAATGATAAATGCATGCCAAGCTATGGACGGTGTTACCCAAATGTACTACAGCAAGCTGAAGAAATGCCAGCTACCATTTCCACAGTTTTGTCTCTGCAGACATAATTCTCCCCACCACCAATTGTACTCTTGAAATAACAGATTTAAATCCCATTCTTTTCAGTGTTCAACACTAACGGCTGCCAGGGAGTAAAGCGCCAATCCCTCAGTAACCGCATTCTTGATACATTTGCAGAGGGGATGATTTCCTCTCAGAAGCAGTCCAATGATTGTCTATTGTGTGAGACATCAAGCATAAACATGTGAGCCAGGAAGATGGCAAAGATTACTGTAATAGGGAAGTAAAGAAGAGGGGCCCTGTGCGTCAGCAGTGTGGCCACGTCAGGGAGCGGAGCACTAATGATGTTGGATATCACTTTAAATTTAGCCCAGGCCAATGAATATTCCTACATCTGCAGCCCGAGCAAACGCTGCGATTATGTGGACCCGCGTTTCAAGCATGGGTCCATTGTTTGCAGCGTTGCTTATCGCAGGAACCGTCGAGCTCCCCGGGGCGGTTTTAAAATTCTGATTTTGGAGTTCTGTGATCCACAATCAAAACTTGTTTGTGTTCAACAATGAGCACATTCACAACCAACTGGTCTTATGACCCACGTAGCCGCCGGCGCATCTATGCTTAAGTTAATACCGCAGCACTTGTGAGGCACTATTGAAGCGGCTGCTCGCTGCGTAGCTGCTCTGATGTCATGGGAGTGGATGGAGTTTCACCTCCCTCCCCTTCTGACTTGACATCAGGGACCAGACACTGACCTCATTGATTGAGAGCTCTGGGTTTTTATTTGACGCGGCGGTGTATAGGTTTCAGCTGCAGCTGGCCTCAAGATAGGCCCAGAACCTGATCTTAGGCAAACATAAGGAGCAAAGCTAACTTTCAGCATGACAAGCCAAGGGGAGTAAACTAAATAGTAAACATGTGTATATGCTTTTCTTTTGAGAATTGGAAATGTTGACTGTTCCAGAAATGAAAACAGTCCCCTCCTCAACATCTCATGAAGGGAAACACCACGGCAAGAGCCTGAAGCTCAAATGTTTACTATAAAGATCCAAAACTGACTCTGCATATCATACAACACATTATTGTTGCATTACCGAAAAAAACCATTAGGGTGTTTTATCTCATGGCGTGTTCCTGCCTGCTCCGTTTACACGTCTAATTCAATTAATGAACATGACACGTTCGGGAGCGGCTCACAAAAACAAAGAGCTGATTTACTCTCCTCGAGTGCTGCCTCTTTCACAGAGACAAAGGCAACAGTTCCTCCACTCCCTGGGCTGGGCTGCATGACTGTCTGCCAAAGAGGCTGACAAGTGTGTATATGCGCTCCTCCATTAACAACATCCCTCCCTTACCATCTTCTTTTCCACTTTCTACTCTGCCTGCCAATGCATGAAAGATACAGCCATCTCTCAGAAAGCATACTGTATCCCAGTCTCCCAGTTCCTTACGCTGCCCTCACCCCCCACGTCTAGGGTGGCTGTGCACTAAGTGCACATCAACACTGCGGTGACTTACGATACTGCAGATGTGAGGGAGGATCAAAAAAGTCGGGCGACAGATGCTCTGAGCTCACCGTGCAGCTGCAGTCATGAGCCGCGGCCACTCGCCACTCCAAAAGCACTAAACACGAGGTCAGACAGGTCAAACTTCTCAAATGGTGTCATATCCAGGGCCGATCTCCGTTTACCCTGCAGCCTGGCAGAATCAACAGGTAGCCAATCAATCACCAACCCCACGGCGAGCATGCTAGAGGAGCAAAGTTCAGCAAAGTCTGACCAAAGTCTGATACTTATGGCTTCCGTTTGTTTTAACTGCCTTTCCCGTACATAAACAATACTTCTCTTGCATCAAAGAATTTAATTTAAAAGTGCATGTTTACAGTTTGAGCAAACATCCTCGTATCGGATTCTGAGCAGCCTTTTGTGCTCCTGAAAACAGGATCACGGTGGGAAATAAGACACAACAAGGCTCACTTACTGCCATAGGGGCAGTTTGATGACAACAGCATCTGCAATGTTGTATCCTATTTGACAATTTTAACATTTTAAGGATATGTAAAACATGTCAGAAGAGCTTGTCCAGAGATTATTCACGATACAGTAGAAGGATTATTAGATTGGATTAATAGTTGCTGATTTGGGAAATATTGAAGTATTAAATAACGGCTCCCTGTGTTATTAAAAACATTTTCACATTTAAGAAAAATACATAAAGGCAACACAAATTGCAATGAGTAACTGTATAGATATTTTGAGGAAGGAAGTCAAACACTAAAGATAACTTGGGTACAAAAAAAAGGGGATCTGTATGGACGAGCTTTGTGGTCGTCAGCGAGGGTGACACAGCTGGTCAGATCTGGTGGCCAGTGGTAACTTCAGGGTTTTCCCAGCTAACTGCCTTCTTCTACTACTGCTCCCTCGCAATATGCAAAACAGAAAATGACCAAAAGAACGTGCCCATCATGATAATGTTCATAGAAAATGAAGGCAGAAGGCATTTCATTTGCATTAATCAGCAGCCTATTAAGCATTTCCATTATCAATCAAACGCCGGATTATACTTTTGACAAATAAATCAATTGTTGAGTCAACAAAGGGTCAAAAATACACCATCAAAATGTCACTATTAAGTCTGCATACCGCCCACTGTATAAGTTTCTTCCACTGACACTCAGTTTACATAAAATAACCGTCTTACTATAAATCAGTCACCTTCAGTTGTTGAAGCACATGTGTGACACGTGTCTGCTCATCCAGGAAGAAGTTACAAAAGAAACGTTGGTGATTTTGAGGAAGATACTATTTTTTTTGCATACGTCTACTCCCGTTTCGAGTGAATACTGAATTGTCTTCTATTGAGGTTATTGAATGAAGCGTGTAGTCATATTTTATGTCAACACCCTAAAAGAAAAGAAAAAATCATTAAATTAATTAATGATTAATTAATTATTAGAGCTAAAAGGCAATAAATATGAAATACTTGAAGTCACCGCTGGAATGTTATTGTCCACATAGTATAATACCAATAATAAATAAATAGCTAAAAGTTTATTTTAAAATTTGCATGTCAACGTTATGAATGAAGCTGAAAACTATCCGTCCAAACAGCCCCAACTATTAACTTCTAAATACAAAGTTGATAAGAGTGGCCTCATCTTATCTACGGTTGTAGCAGCAGTTGTAGCAGCCAGTGACAGGACGACCAGCGTTACTATCAGCATCCACTCATGTTCTCAAGAGTGGCAACACTGGTCACATCTGCTTCCCATCAGCAAAAGACCTCCAATCCAAATCTGGCACTGTTATCTTTAATAGTTAAAAACGGCGTAGGGATAGGACCACTCCTTGGTGTTCAGAATTATATATAAATATACACACACCTTTTTGCTACTCAATTAAATTGAAGGAGGCTTAAATAGCATTGCTAACCACAACAACTGCACATCGTGGTGTAATAGAGATGCAGTCTGCAGCTCTGCGAAGTTACTATGAAACTGACATGAGTTGACCACATCCTGCAATCTACAGCTGCTGCCACAACCCCTTGTGTCTCTGTAGGGAAATAAAAGTGGAGATCTAGTCAAAGAGCACACCCAGTGGCCTTGGGGATTAATACAAGATATGGGGATACAATACTAGAGATATGCATAAGAAGGAAAGAGCAGGAATGGTATTAAGTGTTCAGCATGGAATCCAGTGAATGGCGTTGACTTTATCTACCAGGCGTTCTTGGTAAAACAAAAAAAAATAAGTCACAACAACTGGATATGTATGATCTAAATGAGCCTAAGAGAACAATTATGGATCTGTGTCTCTCGTCGCCGTGGGAGCAACTAGTACCACTACTCGACAGGATTGCTGAGGCACTGAGACAGCAACAGCATGAGCTCACAGAGGCAGACTGAGTAACCTAATCCCTGTGACAGCCTGCTAAAATCACAGCCTCTGCTGCCTTGTGGAATGTGCTCTGTATGCTCACTCAGCCCCTCTGGCACTGCTGCACTTCCTCCAACTTACACCAAAAACTCACAGTTTGGCCACGGGGCAGGTCCCGGCTTCACGTTCGGACGCTGCAGGATGGCGACCGACTGATGAACACGAGCGTGTGCTCTTTTTCACATCGAACCACAGATGTGGGGAAAAAAAAAAAAAAAAGAAGAAGAAAAGAGCAACCATGAGACTGCATCTCTGTCCAGCTGTCCTAGATTTCTCTCATAACAAAACAGAAGCATAGCAGCAAAGGGTCATGGGAGACTTGGCAGGCCAGCTGTGAGACAGGAAGTGTGGACACAAGGGTGACCGGATGATGGGAAAGTGATGCAATCTGACAGTACTGGCTTGACCTCTGAGTTCAGATAACTTATCTCTGCTTTGCATTGATGCATGTAATGCACCTCAATTAGGACAGTTAAGGAGCAATTTAAACTTGAACAATGGTGTTGCCGGAAGAAAATATGACAATCCTTATTAGAGAAACGATTATTCCGGAGTCATATTAAAACTTAATTAAGGACGGCGTGTTTTTGGGCTAAGCATATAGGCTCATGACTGTGTGAAAGCAGTTGGTTATCCACCCCTCGGGATCACCCTCAGCAGTTGGGAATGGCCTAAAATAGACCAGTTCATGTCCTTTGAGAATTGCCAGAGATTTGCTCTCATAGCAACAACCAACACCAAAAGTTTCAAGCTGTCTTTTAGGCCAACTTCACATCAAAAGGCTCGCTCTTTGCTCAAAACAAATCTGTGAGAAGAGTACACAGATGCCACTGTTTGAAATATTGCTGGACAGCAATTAAGCCAGAAAACGAAGAGTATCTCATCGGAAGCAGATTATTAAATGCCTTTTTATTGCTCTAGAGCAGTACTGAACTTTGATCACGGACTATGCCTTACTAAAATATCAATTTTTTATCAAACACACAAGTTCTGATAGACCTGGCTCCCATTCATAACAGATATTCATTATTCATGTTATAATCATGAAAACCGAGATAAGGCAAACAAACAAGCTGTTCTCACTTCCCCATTTGAACTTCCCGCTTCATTACGACTGCATATTCTCCACTTCACAAGGCATGAGGCTCGACGCTGCCGAGTCGAGCCTGCAGAGAGATGGCACTGGTGAACGGACTTGTCATATTTTGTGGCTGGAAAAATGGGATGAGATGTCCTTTTTTTGTGCCGTTGGAATCGTGAGACCAACTCAACATAAAAAGGGATGACACAAACATGAGACAACGGTGGTGGGAGAAGAAAACCCCAAGATATTCACATGAAAGTAAATCAGTGATATGTATCAGCCCTGAAAAGCAAAGCACCCGTATCATACACCACAATAAATTACAAAACCAAAGCTCTGGTAGGAAACATGCTAAATATAGAGATAAGACCACTGCATTAGTATTTGCTTAATAAGTTTAATACAAACCAGACTCACACATCATCTAATTATTGTCTTCCGGCATTTACGCTGAATGAGTTTAATGTAATATACAACTGCCGTTGGTAGCAACCCACCACCACGAAAACACGCACATCCTCTCTGTAAATAAATACACACCAGAACATAATACCTCTGTGCAAGAAAGGATCCATTTCCTCAGACCCCACCTACATCAGCAGAGCCTACACATCCGCATCCACGCCCGACCAGTTGCTGCAGTTGCCAGTTGTTGTTCTGGGTCGCCCGTTTTGCTTATGGCAACCGAGTTCAATGACACATCCAAGCAATCTGGGATCAAGGCGACGGCAAAATAAACCTTCAGGTTGCCTCATCAACTCCAAGAGCTCCGGGGGATTTCCCAGTGACTGATCCAAGTTTACAAAGCACATAAAGTATTACAGTACAATAAATCTTTTTCTGGCTTGACAGGTACTTACGACTACTAGTAGCATTACGGAGATCTGGCTGTGCAATGCACTGTAGCTGTATACCTGCTGCAACTGCAGCCTTCTGGAGAAAAAAAAAAAAAAACTATTGTTGCAGTCAAAATAGCAGCTCATTTGTAAACCGCAAGATAATAATACCAGGCAGCACATGTCAGAGAGATGAAATGGATACACTGGCTTCCTCTTAGTCTTCGAACATCCTGGCAAATATGAGCCCTAGGGCGCTGTCACAATAGGACTAAACAAGCCACTTGGGACACAAGTCTGGAAGGGCCACGTGTTGGAACTTGTGAGAGCATCTTGAGGCATTCCAGATTGCATGGTGATGCCACAAAAAAATCTGGGGTCTATACAAATAAAAAAAGATGTCCGATAGGAGACAAAACAACATTTTCTACAGACATCCTCACCTCTGTGCCGCCTGCCCGAGGAACAGCCTACACACTAGTAATATGACCAAACCCATCCATCACGGTAACGCTATAAATATACATCACGAAGTAGTAATTCTTCAATTAAGAAGGATTTTTAAATAACTATACTGCACTTTGTGACATTTGATTATTTTAAAATGTTATTTTGAAATTACATACATACAAAACAACACGAGAAAAGAGTTCAAAGCTAAAATTCTTCCAAAATGGGAGCTTTAAGGTTCCTGAGAACTTCAAATGATACATGTTTTGAGGTTGATAGACAAATAAATATCAGCCTAACTTCAGCCATTACCATATTGTGTGTAATATCATCCAAATCACAAATTTGTATTTTCCAGTATACCAAAAGAAAAAAAGACTTTTCTGCAGAATTTTCTCATCTTTCACTACAAAATAAACGATGACGCAGTCAGTTCTTCCTCATCTGGATTTGCTAGAAATGCTATCGCTGTGGAAACTGTATTGCAAAATGTCTTCTGGTAGACCTGTATACCATTATATTGGCCAACCCTATCGGACACAATTTAAACACAGGGACGACTGCACTTGACTAAACTAGGGGTTCTTTTAAAATATAGTCATTTAACCTAAATACACCCATAGACTCACAAAATGACAACAAGACATCAACTGTACAAATATATAGTATTACATTAAATTTCATACAATGTTTTAATGAGAATAGTAAATGAGGGTTTGGATGTGCATAGATGGGAACACCTGTAGTCTGCACCTATTGTTGGTTCAACAAATTTACATGAAATATGTAGGTGGGGAGACTAAATATATCTTCAGTGAATCTCAGTGAAAATGCAGCTGTGCCTGGAAAGAATACTTTCCTCAATAAAGAAATGCACACTTCTCACAACACAAATTCAGTCATCACAATTTATGATGCCGCAGTTGCAAGAACACACATCCTCTTTTTCACACTGCCAAACCCACAGAAAGAGCTCCCAGACTCATTATGAACTAATCGCAAAAAGCACCCCTGAAACTACATACTCCTTTCCTCCAAATGAGGAAGTCAAATCACTTGCTCCGAATGAGAAATTATGGCAAATATTTTGGCCACACAGGTGAAATGTCGACACACCAAACGTCTTCAACTCTGCAGAGCTTTAATGGCTTTGCTTTTGCATGCGTTAACGGGTGAGCAGAGTTTTCTTTGTGTTCTCAGGTCTACTTGATAAAAAAAAAGGTGCACTCGACAAAAGGCAACGTTCCTTTTTCAGCAGGTGACCTCGGTTAACACATAGAAGGTACTTTTCTTATTGACTGTTCAAACATACCTACACGCATGAGCGGTGAAAGGAAAACAGAAAAAAGAAGAAATTGTAAAACCAAATGAGGAAATGTATGCAATAACTGAGATTATAAGACGAAAGAGGGGAAGCGAGTATGTAAAAATACCCCTGTTTCTTAACTTCAACAGAATTCACTTCAATTTCTCGGCTTATCGTCTGACCAGGGAATTTTTCAGTCACATTGATTTTTGGCCATCACAAAACATGCACAGTTGGTATTTTCCCCTAGGCTATGAGGACACAGATTTGTCTGCTTGAGGCCTCTGGTATAGCAGTGCTATAGCAGGCACAGAGCAAGAGGCATGGGCAGGAGGGGGAAAAAAGCACAATCATTACATATCCATTTCATTATCTTTCAGCATCAAAAGAGGATGTTGTTAGAGGGCATCTGAGTCAACGGGAGCTATAAATACGACACAGATGAAGTAAATAGAGTCGCATCACTGCAATATCACCATGCAGAGATGAATAGTGAAAGCTTCAGTTCATGGCGAGTGCTCCATCCTGAACATGAGCTCATGGCCCGGAAGCTGATGGAAAACGTTCACCACGGGTCTCCTAATGGCCATTTTTACATGTCTTACAAATTGGCCTCAGTGCTCATGAGAAATACACCAGTCTTCAAGCAAACTGTGCTGGTAAAGCAGGTCTCCACCATCTTTCTCCCTGCAAACGACGCATATCCTCCCATCCGACTCCCACTGAGAGCAGAGCTACAGCAGACCAAATGTCTCTCCCCCCCTCTCACCTCCCTGAAACCTTAATGAGAGACTGTGAATAGGTCTGTCAGTGTGACAATAATTACAGAAACTATACAATTCAGCAGCTGCAAAAAAAAAAAAAAACCTTTGGCACTTGGAAAGACACATGCTTCACCCTTAAGACATTCTAACCACATATCTCCAAATTTATATCTGTGAGATAAATATAGTCCGTATTAATCTGCTGATTGTTTCACGGTGCGGGGAAAGTTTTGAAACGAGCCACACAAACATAAGCCACAAGAGCTTGCCAACAATTATACAGTCTTATCGCCCATTGTGCTCCCGAAGCATGACATTTAGTCTGGCTTTGGTTGTGTAAAGTAGAAACAATGTTAGGAGATAAACACAAGGAGCAATTATCCAACATTTTGCCCCAAAAACAGAAATGGTTTTACTTACACAGTACATTTGCTCACCTATTACTGGCCTCCTAGGATAATTGAAAGTAAACAGACATTTTCCTTCTAATATGTAGTTAGCTACAATTATTAGCCCACTGACGGAAAATCAATTAAGCAATTTATCAAGTAAACATTCTCTGGTGCCAGCTAATATTTTTCTGTGTCATTATATCGCTGTAAAAATAATATATTTGGATTTGGGAAGGATGTTCATCCAAAACACGATGCTTGAAACCAGATATCTTGAGAGTCTGGGGAAAATGTGATGAACGTCTTTCGTTGCATCACTAATACTATAAAAAGAAACAGGCATATAGAGAGATATATGTATCTTATTATGTTATATTTAATATTGACATGCATTATTAATTAATTGAGCTCAGAATTGCTTTCCTGAAGAAAAGATGGAGCACACTGGTGGCCTTTAATGTGTCATCCTGAGTGATTCAGTGAAAGTTGTCATTTGCAGTTTTTGCAAATGTATTTTTAATTGACAACTAGACAAAGAAAAGGGGAAAAGGTATAAACAATCAACCATAAAATATATATATACACATATATATTAATATATATGAATAGATAGATTAATAATGAATAATTCCAATGGATAAATGAAAGGCCTTATAAGTAGGCAAATAAAAGGAGATAGACCGACTACAATAACCATTTGTGTGTACAATCACAGCTAACTGGCTGTCCAACACAAGTCCAGGGACTCATATGTCTCCCATCGTGCCCCACGAACCAGGCTGGGTTCAAATCTCAGCACAGCAACTTCAAAAAAACTTCCACGCATTAGTTAACGACAACACCAAACCACCGACGTGGAGAATGAATACAGACAATAAAAAAAAGATGCAGTTAGCATTGTGAAGCGTCTACCGTGGCCACCGTTGAGGCGTACTCCCCCCTTTTTCTCTCTCTTTTTTCGAGCTCGCAAATTAAAGCGTTAACGTGGTGCACTGTGTGGCCACATTCAGAGCTTGTGTGGCAGTTTTTAACTCAGCTTCTGATCTTATAACTTAAGCTTGACAGCTTATCACGCTATTCTAACTTGGCTAATGTTAACCCGGCTATATGAGAAAACAAACAAACAACAAACGTCTTTTTTAACGGCCACATATATGTGTATATATCTCGCCAAACTATAACGCTAGCCGGCCGGGTAACCGTATGTTGGCCATGTTTGCAAGGCGACAGACTGGGGTTTTTTTTGTCTGGGTTAACAGTAACGTTTAGCCGTTAGCCGATGTGATTTATAACGGCGAAATCAAGGGATAGCAGCAGCTAGCCTGTAGCTCTCCTTAGAAACGTTGGATAGTTTCACCGTCAGCGGCAGCTCGGAATCATACCGTGTCTTACCTGATTGCTGATGGCCACCTCTTCTTCTTATCCCCTTTAAGGAATATTCAACGTCTAGCAAGCGTCACGCAAAACGATATCCTGAATCCTCGCCGGCAGCCAGTTCTTTTTTTTCCCCTCTCCCACTCAAGCTAGCCTAGCTGATGAGACGATGTGCCCCGTTGGAATAGCATTTCTATATCAAAGCATGTCATTGCTCAGCAGCAAAGCTAGGCTAGTAGCTAGCAGCAGCAGCCTGCCTCACAAGCTGTTCAGATTCCAGGATCCGCCCACTCGCTCCCCATTGGCTACAGGGGGGACTCGACTCTGCGCCGATTGGACGGCGGCGCTGTCCGTCAATCAAACTGCAGCTGCTGATGTTTTGCATTCCCATAAGCATCCATCACGATTTTTGCCTTGTGTGGCTAAGAAGGCAACATGATTGAGACTATTAAAGAAACACGTGTGTAAAGAGAGATATATACAGATATATCGTATTATTTTATACTTAATATTATCATTACTTATTGATTAATTAAGCTCAGAATCAGCTGTCCTGTAGAAAAGATGAAGTCCACTGGAAGCCTTTAAAGTGTCATCCTGAATAATTCAGGGAAAGGTGCAAAAAATAGGGGAAAGGTATAGACAATCAACTAAAAAAATTCCACCTTATATATTATCTATCTTTATCTATCTTCAATTCAATTTTATTTTTATTTATAATGCCATATCACCACAAATATATATATATATATATATATATATATATATATATATATATAGCTATATATATATAGTTATAGCGCCTATCTTGTTAACCCAGCCTTTCAAGAAAAAATAATAATCCACCCGCAGATATACGTAGAATAACTCATAATCAAATTCCATTCATGCCCCTCCTGGGAAATGAAACTTCTAATAAACATGTCTGTGGTGAAGAGGGTTGCAGAGTAATTTGGAAGGTCGTGCAGCTCGCTGCAGGATGCCGTCTGTTTCCTGCTCAAACAGATGGGCCTCCTCTTCATATATTCTGCTTTCTGCACCCAATCCCATCGCATCTCGAAACAAGACTCTGACAGAACACACATAATGGAGACTAAACCCACGTTATCTCAGTTTATTCACATGTTTTAGATTGAAAAATAAATATAGCACTTTTAAAGAAAAGGTGACATGACAGGCAACGTGTGTCTTTAAAGTAAAAGTGAATATCACATTATTATTATTGGTTTATGATAGCTGTTATTCAACCTTTGGTTGTCAATGAATTGACCTTTTAGGTCAAACTCATGGTTTTATTGACTATGACATCGCTTATAGGAGATTGTCATCACGCAGAATGATTTGATTTCAGCAACACCTCTGCTTTTGTGGTTAACCGCAGCAGGGCTGATTATTTCCTCTTTCAACATGCATCGTCATACTTTATGACACGTTATCAGGTCATACATTTGTCTAATAATTCTGCCTCTGTTCACTTTGCATGAAACGTGTGTTGTCTTTAAATTGCTTTGATGCACTAACTGTCCTCAGCCAGTATTACCAACCAATGGATATAGACTTCATGATTTATTCTGATGAGGTGTTACCTCTGACAGAGCATTGGAGTGGATTGTGAATGCCACCTGCTGGGCTCTTTGTGGAACATCCACGTTGTGTCGGTGTCGAATAGCAAACGCGTCCCTCTTTCATCTGCTCTGCATCACCGTTCTGTCTTTATTTCATGCCATCACTGTCGCTTTGCCTGAGGGGGATCACAAAGACTCACTTGGGTTCTCTGCACAGAGAAAAAGGGAACAGCACTGGTCAACCGCGGAATTGTCCACTAGGAAACTCAGATGGACTCATGTGGTTAAAGGGGACTTTAATTCAATACAGCGCACCCTGCCTCTGGGCATTAGTTTGATATGCGTCTGAAAGTAAACAGAAGCCGGGATGTAACCACTAGTGTTAAATATCAAGCGGCTGCCGGGGCCAGAACTGACATGAGAGGAAGAAAGAAAACTGGAAAGTAGAGTTTGTGCAAAAAAAAATGCTGCCGGGAGAAATAAGTACATGGAATATTACAGATGACTAGTTTACAAAATAAGGTTTGATTTGCCATAAGCTATATATCCACCCCTGTTCATGCTGTTTCCTCTGTAATGGCTTTTTTTTTTTTTGGTCACGCAATAGATTAAGGCTAAGAAAAGCAATACCCGTTATTTTATGAAACATGGGTGGTGTTTATTTTAATTCTTTCATTCCTTGTATGCGGTATGAATGACTTCTGGGCGGACATTTACACAGATTGACAACCGTGGCAGTGTGACAACAGACGGATACGGAGTTTACACTGTCAATCACAAGATCCGATTCAATACGGTTTAAAATGTTGGAGCAAAAAATAAATCACAAAAAATTAATTGTTTTTTTGCTGCACATTTTGTTTTTTGACAAAATTGGACATTAAAGCAGAACTATATCGGGGGATGGGTTGGGGGGGGCATTGTCACCATATTACATTTTTGTCTTTTATTTCACACACACAAATATTAAGACATTACTTACACAACTGGCACCCTTCCAACAACACAACAATACAAAAAAAATCATCAGATGAAGATCCAGACATTCTTTTTAAATTGCACAACCAAGCAACATTGTAAACAAATATCGGCTGACATATCAAAATCTCATTTGATGGGCGAGTCTAGGATCTCTTGATAATCCTGCCGGATGGCCCTGCTCACCCTGTACAGCTTGACGCCTGTCAGGGTGAAGACGCTGACCATGATGACCAGGCCTCCGATGACGTCGTAGACGGACGGGATCATCCTCAGGACGATGAGCTGCAGGAACATGGCCACCACGATCTCCAGATGCTGCACTGTGCTGACTAAGGCTGGATGGAACTTGTTTAGGGCGTAGTAGACTCCGAGGAACGCCACAGTGGAGCAGATACAGATCCCAATTAAATAGCCCCAGGTCTCCCCATCCAGGGGAATGATGGGCTCCTGCATGATGAACATGGTGGAGGCGCCCCACACCGTGCCCGTCCAGCCGAAGGTGAAGAGCGCCGTCCACATGCTGACGCGCTCCTTGATGGCCCTGTAGACGATCATGGAGAGGGCGGCGGTCAAGCCGGCCATCACTGTCATTGTGTAGCCAAAGGCCTCCTTCCAGAACCCCAACCTGGACTTCTCCTCGTCCGCCACGTTGGGCACCATCACCAGGCACAGGCCGAACACGCTTCCCACCACCGTGACCACGTCGGTGTAGCCCAGCCTCTCGTCCAGCAGCAGGAAGGCCAATATGGCGCTGAAGACCGTGGTGGAGGCTCGCCACATGAGGGTGCCGTTGCTAGGGGGTACGATGGCGAAGGAGGTGTAGGCGCAGGTGATGGAGATGACGTTGCACACACCGTAGAAGAAGAGACGTAGCCTGTAGCCCTTGGGGCCGAAGGGGGCCTCCTGGTAGTAGAAGACCACCAGGATGGACAGCACCTGGATCACGGAGCGGATGAAGAGGAGCTCCAGGGAGGGCACTTTGGAGCGGTCGGCCGCCAGACGGGTAATCAACGCCACGCAGCCATGCGCCACCGCCGCCCCGAACAAGGCCATCCAGGTCACCCTGGAGGCCAACACATTCGCCTCCCCGAAGCTCGCCAGCTGGCCCTCGACCCCCTTGTCTCTCTGCACGCTTGGCTGCTTAGGCTGGGTCTCCATGGTTCCGAACAAAGTCCTGTTACCTTTGCTCTCCGACACCAGCTTCTTTCCCACGTTGGCCTCCGCGAAGGCGCCAAACTCCTCGAAAGAGGGCGCGTCGTCGTACCCTTCATCGCCGGGCTGGGGGAAGTGGGTGGCGTATTTCACCGTCACCGTGTTTGGGTGGATCTTCACCCGCTTTTTGGATCCATACTGCAGCGAGGACGGAGATACATCCATGGTTCCTTATGCTTCAGATGGGCTAATCTGAAAAAATTATACAAATCATTGCAGCATGAGTAATAACATTCAAATAAATTGAACTGTGGTCGGATTTGAATTTACAAACCAGTCAAAACAGCTTTGCTGAAATAGAGAGACATGTTTGCATAATCAGTACCCACCCTTCACACCCCCACGTGCACACACACACACACACACACACACTTACCGTATCACCCCTATCTCACTTACCTTTTTCACTCCGCCTATGCCTTACACTTGTGTTGTGTTACTTTCTATAAATATCCCATGCGAGCTCATGGAAGCCAAGCAGCAAACACTCTGAGGATGATGCAGTCTGATGGGGATGAAATTACATAACAGGAAACCACAGAGGGGAACGACACATGAACGTGGGGCCACTTACGACATGAATGGAGTCGCACACCGTAAATTAACAAAAGCCGGCGACAGGGACGGAGTGAAAGGGGTTAAATGGTGCTGAATAATTCCAATGGTGCCTGCAGTCATGACAAAATTCACACGCTTGCTTTAAAACCGCAATGAGGTTTTGTTGAAGGGGGGAGATGACCAGAGGTGGTCCACAGATTTTATATCTATATATATAAATATATATATAAAAGAAAATCTTGTAGATATCAGGAATAAATGACAATTAAAGTGAATTATTACTACATTCATTCATATCCCTCAAGACACAGCATTAACCGAAACCACAAGGGGGCAGATAGGTACTCTTATTGCCTCCTCTCCCCTTGTATGCTCCTCCTTTTTTAAAATATGCACGAATAAAACTTGATCCTTCATAATAAACGATGACAATATGATGTTAGGTCGAAGGATAATGATAAAAACGTAAATTTGCCTCGTTGAGTCCGAAAAGACATCGTAAAGCTGCCATGAGCACTTATAGACAATTTAACGACGGGCTTATTATCTTTAGCTGCCAAAGAAAAAAATCAATAAATATATAGTATTTTCTAAACTCGATGCAAAACAGAAGAAAAATCACATTATTTCCTTTTGGGTTATAATTCAGGTCAATTAACGCGAGCTCTTGTCACGTGAATGATTTCATTTTAGTTTAATTTAACTGGCAAAGAACAACCTGGATTCTAAGAAATCGTTATGAATGGACATTTTGTCCTGTATGCATTATAATAAGCTTTTATTATGAGTGCAGCATCGTCTTACCTCTTGTTCTTTGAATAGTTCTTGTTGCATAAAAACCGGGGTTTGTATCATAAACGGAGCCCTCCTTTGATTTCTTGATCCTTACATTTGGCCAACTGCCATTTCCCCATCTTCCCCTCCGAGCCGAGGAGCGCCTCTTCAAGATGCGTCGCTGCTGCCTATTTGTTCTCCACGCTGCCGACGGACGCTGCTTCTGCTGCTGAGGCTGAAGCCGCTTGTGCTGAGGACGGTGGTGATGAAGATGATGATGATGATGATGATGATGAAGGTGGTGACGACGAAGCTGGAGGTTTGGAGAGCCGCGGGAGAGAAGCAACTGTCGCTGTCACAGCCAGTGGTTCATCCTCATCCTCCTCCTCATCCTCCTCCCCGAGACTCGCGTCCCACCTCGACCGTCATCTCTCAGAAGGGAAAATGGATGTGCGTCGGCCAGTCATCATCATCACCATCATCATCATCATCATCATCATGCTCATAACATTAAATCCCACTTCAGGAGGAGGACTTGATTTGCCCAGTTGAAGTAATTATACTGCGATGAAGGAAATCATAATAAGATGTCACATGCATCAAGCTTGATTGCACTTTGAATGACACTGGCCCATGTAATGATGTGGCCCATGTTTAAAGGGTGGGGTCTAATTCCTGCTACTGATTTTCTAGTGTTGTTTGCCACATGTTTGAGCCCCCCATCTGCAAATACACATGCTTTTATTTCTATTATGGGAACACATATTAACCATTAACTAGTTTCTTATTAGCATGTATATTAGTAGCATATTGGCTGTTTAAGCCATTATAAATCACTTACTGATGCCTTATTCTGTATGATCATATTCTGCAACTACCGGGCCATTAACTACTGTGAGAGTTTTCATCAATAACTTCCTAATTACTGCTTATTAATGTGAGTTAGGTTGTTGTAAACCACTTAATAAGAATAAACTAATACGAATAGTTCATGGTTAATATGTGTTCCCTAATCTAAAGTGTTACCCATATTTCTATTATTTATATCCACTGTTAATAATCATATTATTAGTCCTTTTTCTATTATAATAGCTGTTGTTATTGTTGCTGCTGTCTCTAGCAGATGGCTGCCCACCCAGAGACCGGCGTTGCCCGGTGCTCATCCATGAGGTAATGCTGGGTCTCTGTACGTCTAGACATGACGAGCATCAGGAGATCACTTCTGTTATATGAGTTGACGCCACATAAATAAATTGAATATTTAAATATATACCAGATTAACATGACTATTTCTTTTGGTGCAGCTTGAGGTGATTGGGATTCCCACAAATCCTCAATGGGATCCTCTCGTGAGACCGGCGGTTCTCCCTCGTGTGCAGTGCTCATTTTATCTCTTCTTCCTGAGAGCCAAGAACACATGAAGCGCCTGTTCCTCTTTTAGGACTTCATTCACTTTCTAAATACATGTGTTTTGCATCCATGAAGCCAAATGTACTGAATGCTGACGTAGAACAAACCTCAAAGGAAAAGGGAGGCGGCTCACGCTGACCGCATGTTGATGAAAGGCAAGCAAACATTCAAGTATGGGGGGAAGTTGAAAGCACTAAAATTAGATTGAGTTTACCCCCCCAGGCAAAGCAAGAGGAGCCTGGGCTGCCGGTTCAGACCGTACTGTTGTTGGCTCCGTGGACTCGGCTGTGATCTGAATTGGCACCGAGGGAGGCGACTTGTGATGTTGTGGCAATTAACTCAACGTTTACATTAAACAATTTGCGGTGAGTCGATGAGGCAACGAGGGGGGGGGATGTGGAGTTCGAGGGACGTGATTGAGCTATTACGGGCGCGATAATTGCTTTGACTCTTTCATTATGTGATGAAGAAATGAATAAGTAAGCGAGTCAACTTTGCGGAAGATGAAGAGGTTAATGGGTCTGAAGCAATCAGCAAGATGATGCACTTTAAAACATATATTGAAGCCATGTGGTTATGATAGAGGATAGAATTATTGGCATATAACTTACAGAGCTTGTCATATTTATGTGTTTTTCTGAATAATTCAAATGTCAGTGAATAATTAAAAGCGATATATATCACCATGTCGACCATCCTGTGTTGCCATGACTGTGATATTGAAGTCTAAATCCGTCCTTCATAACTAGACAGACACAATATACTTCAACTTTTGGCAAAGACATACAGTATTTCCCCAAAATGTCAAACTTTTCCCTTTAAAACCACATCCCGTTGCACTTTTGTGTTATTAAGGGAGGGATAAAACACAATCGATTCTCAACAGCCTCATCATCAATGAAACTTTTAAAGAAAAATCAGATCCATTCATTGGTTACATCACATTTCCTGAGAAGGAAGTGTTGCTGGAGGTTTTTTTTATCTTTTATTATCTCACTTAACAGGGGAATGAATCTGCTCCATTAACTCTCTCTAGGGAGACAGCACCTTAAGCTTCACTAATCTTGACCACTCATCTGATGTCAGGCAGCTTTAGCAGAGGCTTCACTTGGCAGATGCTTTCCTTCAACTAAAAAGT
The DNA here is from genome assembly GCF_963514095.1 of Eutrigla gurnardus. Lineage (NCBI taxonomy): Eukaryota > Metazoa > Chordata > Actinopteri > Perciformes > Triglidae > Eutrigla > Eutrigla gurnardus. The sequence continues at coordinate 4,310,039 of NC_139929.1, read as the reverse complement.
ACATTGATTGCATTGTATATTATATAAGAAGCTTTCCCAACCCACCTCGCCGTGCCCGAGCTCATCAGCTTAATGTGCGGACACGGCCGATTTAAAACAGATATGAGGACATAATGAAGGCAAATTGCCGGCGATGGTAGGTTCTGTTTGTTGTTTTGGCCCCTGTGGTGCAGCAAAGTTGCGGTGCAACTTTTTTTGCATCACTAACAGATTTCAAGGAAGAACAAATCCAGCATACAAAACTGATAATTATGTAGTAGGTGCAGGAACAGCACCCCACTTGCATTTGCATGTGGTTAATGAACTTAACTTAGACTCAAGACAGAAAAACTCACATTTTCTTCCACAGAAACTTCTACTGTGGTCTTTTTATAGATTCCCTTTTTGTGCATTTTCATTTCTGTTACTGAAAAACAGTTTTCAACGATTGTTTACCAGTCTTTGCAACCGTCACCTCATATCTCTCTTGCTCGATTCTTCATTTTCTTTTGATGAGTTATTTTCTACTGAAAATGAGATTTATTGTTACCGCCATGGGCTTTTTGGTGAGCTATTGGAAAAAAACATAACGGCCTTGGCGTGTTTTCTATTGCTCATCTGTCGTTTTCTTTCCCAACCCTGTCCATCGTGAAAAAGGGTTCACGATGAACATGTGGCTCGTTTATCTCCCGTCTGGAGCTCAGGCCACCTGTCATTGAAGAAGCAGTTATATCAGTTTTATGGCCCGAAAGCAGAAAAACGAACCACCATCCCTTCGATTGGTACAATGACTGACAGGCTCATACAGCGACTTAAGGATTTGGAGAATGGGGAAGGTGTCACTGATGTAGAGCAAATAAATTGGAAGGAATGGAAGACGGTGGTTTAAAATAGCAATTTGTTGGAGGTGAGAGAATAGACGTATTTCATATTTTATCCGTTTTAATGGTTGAGGAAAACAAGTGTCATATAGTGAGACTATTCCCTTATTAACCAACAAGACCACTGCTATCTAAGCATGCTAGATATGTTTTACTACACATATAATTCCTGACATTTCTTTAAGAATAGCTTTATCCCCTTTGGTAAGCTACCTGCATTTTTGTTTCTGTATATTTGCCAAATAGTGTCTAATTCTTCTATGAATCATAAATGGGTCAACCCAGCACTTGTTCTAAATTGAGCCTTTTAAATTATGTATGAGATGGGAGAGGATTCCTACATCCATAGTGAGGACTTTCCTTTCTGTCTATCTATGGATTAATTATAATAATATGATCAATAATCATTGTTCATACAGTCTGAGCATTGCTTTCCTTAATGCTTTAATATAGTCACCAATTACTACGAGTGTAGTATGATGCCTTGAGCTAAATGCTAATATTAGCATACCACTGAAAAATGCTCACAATAAAAATGCTAGCGTGCTATTTGCTAATCTTAAGAAGGTGTAAATATATGGTCACAAACTAAGTTTAGCACATTAGCATGCTAACATTTGGGTAGCTAAAACAGAACAGACTACAACTATGTTAGAGTAAAAGTCTTTATCACATTTTTTCACACCACCACCACCAACGCTTTTAGCAAAGAATTCAAGCTAGCCAGTTAGCACGACAGCAAGCTAATGCGGCTAGCTTTAACGTTAGCCTACTGTGGCGACTTAAAGACAGCTTTTCTCGCTGTCGTCAGTCCTATAGTTAATGTTTCACAAAGTATGACTCAAAGTAAACACAAGTATCACCTCAACAAGAACCCAAATGTGCTGTGGGAAGCTTATTATGATTAAGGAGAGTTTTCTCCACACATGTTTTAAACATTAACCTCTGATCCACCTTGTACCTGCTGTAGCAGATGATGAGTTTTAACACACAACTTTTTTTCATTCACTGCAATATCATCAGCTCCAGCGAGCCCACAATCCCGAGCATAATTGGATCCTGGAGCTCCAGCTGTTCATTTCTTTTCTTTCGTCTTTTTTTTTTCTCCTGCTAGTTTGCCGTGAGACTTAGCTGTGCCTGTGAAAAGCTCTTCATAACTCAATGGACAGTGAAGCTTATCATTTCTTTCTGAGGGAATTTCGAATGAGAGCGGAGTTTCTCTCTACTTTGTATGGTAATTATTAAGCTATCGCAAAGCAGCTGCTTGCCTTAGCGGGGAACTTCCTGTCCAACTCCCGATGCATGTATTATGTTTCCCCTATTCTGTGCATGAATGAATATGTTGAATATAGAGCCCAATAGTGGAGTTAGCGAGACATATGCTAATTTAGAAGCTAGCAACCTGGAAACGCTAACAAAATGTATAAATATTGACCTAAAGGTGAGATTATAAAATGTTTAAGGAACTCTTTTTGAGAAATTGTCCAATCCCTGAGGTACATATTGTATATTCTCATTTTTCATTGTGTATTATCCTGGAACATAGAGCCCCCAATGAAATGTTTGAATTTCATCTGACACAAGAAACTCCATTCATCTGATGCTTTTTTTCCATTAGATGGTGAGAAAGACCCTTATATCGCTGCAAATTGGATTGTCTGGGATAATGATGTTCAGTGGGATAGATTGAACATATGTTTTCAGTTCAGATGATTAAAGGATTCCAGTTAAACGTACTGCAGGCTGAATATTTCACCCAAGTGAAAATAAATCTCACAAGTGACACTCCAGCACATCCAAGAATCCTTTTGAAACACTGAAATAACGAACTCACATTTTGAGGCGAGGTAACGGTTCCTCGAACCACAGCGAGCCACGTTGTTTGCCCAACTCTGTGGATGAGAAAGCATCAGATGAGGGTACAGAAGTGGAGGAGATTTTCACTTTTCACCATGGATAGACTTGGTTAAGTCAAGTCAAGCATATGCATGAGTAACCATGGGTACGGTACCTCTGTGGCTGTTCAACAGAGTGAATATTTCTGCTTTTTTGTACTGCAGACCTGAAAAAAAACCCACTTCTTCTCTATCTTAAAATAACATCTGGAACGGAAACATCCTGTCTTGCCCCAGGTGCTTTAACCTTACATCAGAGTTCGACGTGGCCATTTCTGGTTTTGATTATGCCTCAAACCGCTTTAGACTTCTGCCAGAGACCGGCCCGCGAGGCCCGATGGCGGCAGCCTTTTTTGTGCGTGTGTGCTGTTCCATAATGCATGTGACGCCTGATCTCAGGAGAACGCCTTTAACTCTGCGTCTGTTAGATCTCCTGTGAGCCTGATTCACATAGAAATGTCAATTTATTAGATTACAATTATGTAAATGCCTTAATGGATGCTGTTTTATTGAACGTCCTGTCTGTTCAAAGCTTTAGACAGACAGACAGCGAGATAAAGATGTAGAGGGGAAGATGTGTTGTGTTTATTGTCATAACCAAAGCATGTATTTAAGCGGGGATGCATCCATCATGCTGATACAGAGAGCACGGGGGATGTCAGTCATATCAGGAGGTGCAAAACCAACCAGACTGTAACTGCATGAATCACACTCTCGCTGTGTGCGAGCTGCTGTAGAGACGGGAGCAATAACAGCACCGATCAAAGTGTTTTATGTGCTGCAAAGGCTGCAGTGTGTTAATGTAAGTCAGCAACTCACACCTGCAGTTCAAACAAGATGTACTTCAGGCCAGGCTCGAGAAGGGATCCCTGCATCCTAAACCCACTAAAATCTCAAATCAGTCAGTCTGAATTATGAAAACAAACCTTTTCATCTTTCATTGTTAATTGAATATTCGGTAGAAGACGCTCTCGCGTTCGTGTGTTTAGATATTGAAGATAAGATAAGACTTGTTTCATCCCCAGAGGAGGAATTCAGGTGTAATTATGTGTAGCTCTACATAAAACTAAATGGCTTGTTGAGTGCTGGAATGGCAGAAATTCATTCAAAAGCAATAAATAACAATCTATTCATAGATCCAGTCGTTTTTCAACATCAAAGTTCTTTGGATTTGATGAATATAGCGTCTCATTGGCTGATTCAGTGATAATCAAAATAATCATCACATCTTTCTAACATGATAAACTCTCAATTCATCCTTTACCGACGCTCCGTTAGAAAGTTGCTCTCCCATTCATTTGATTTCTTGAATGGGGGAAAAAAGAAAGAAAGAAGAAAAAGCCGTGAAATTGATGTGAACGTACATTTGACAGGAACACGTCAAACACTCGACGGCATCTGTCTTCGGTCGGCGGAACATTTCCGTCTGACTGCTTTACCTGAAAGGTGAGACACGATGAGATTTGATCGCGTTTCATCCCTTCAGACCCGCGGCCTGACATTCAGCTCACGACTGGAAGACGCAGCGATTCTAATCTCTTTGTCGGGGATGTCATGAGTCAGTTACAAAGGTCGCAGACGCCGGCGGGTGGTGAGTCTGTAAATGCCTGGTGGGGAGAGAGAGATGCAGGAGCGTGATAGAGTTACACTGGAAGCTTATTACGGCTACATTTTCTGGGTGAAGAGGTGAATTTTCTTGTTGGAAAAAAAAATGACTCAATTTGTGCTTTCTTACATAAAGTGGGCCATGTACCGCTAGCTTTGCATACTGCTATTCATGCTGCCTTTTAGTGCCTTTAGTTCAGGGCAGACCCGGCTGGAGGAACTCATGGATGGACACGTAACATAATAGAAAAACCATTAGTTATCACTTTTTGAAGGATGTTTCACTACACTTCACGTCATTCCAATTCCTTCCAGAATGGGTTTTGGAAAGCAAATATCTCATTTGAATGGATTAATTCATTTTCATAAGCCAATCGCCTTTAAAAGGCCCTATTTCAGCAGTTTAATCTAAAATCCAAAGCTGTGGTTTTTGTATTTACAGCGTGTCGAAGGTGCAGCAGTTGGAAAAAGCATTGGACAAAGAGGAATAATTGATCGAGGCCGTCTTCAATTATAGTCAATCATCTCATTAAAATGGTGACAATTTCATAATAACTGAGGAAAGTCCAGACTCCATAAAAAAGAAAACAACAAGAGATCGGATGGCAACTTAAATGCTGACTGTACAGCCCACAAAGCTATTATAGTTGACAATTGTGAATGAATATTTTTATATCTGTGACATATTTAACCACATTTAACCTAAAATCAGATAATCTAGCTTCAGCTTCATCTGGCTCCAGAAGCAAACATCACTATACTTGAGTGTAAAAAGGCATGAAAGAGGAAAATGGATCAATATTTTATTCTGTTTCACACCTCAGCTGACTCACCGTCCACTGGGATACACAACACCACCACCTCCACCACCACCACCACCACCGATGGATAAAAATCAATCTCAAAACAACAGCAAATGAGAATCAGATCCACTGAGTCCTTCAAAGACCTTCGTGGAGTCGCTGGCCTGCAACAAAACAAGTCTGTGTCCTGTCTCGGGTGCATTTATCATATTCCATCCCTGAAGGGGAGGTTTGTAATTGGACATGTGACGTCTCCGTCCCCACGCTGGCCTATCACAGCGCTGACAGCACCGTGATGCACACCGGCAATTACAGCCAAATCTGGGTCTAGATTATCAGGAGGACCCAGCATTGGACAGATAATTAATCATCATCTGCATCATAACGGTGGTGTTTTAAGATGGAGGGGGAGAGGGAGGTCAGAGAGCAAGGTGATTTATTGTGGGGGGGATTATGGATTCGCTGGAGCTCTAAGTGAAACAGAGAGTTAAATCAAACATCACCTATTCATCACTGCATGTTCTCCCACTCCATAAAACCAGTAGACAAAAACATCAAGTAGTTTTATGGGTCTGCCAATGAAGCTAATTGTCAGTACATACTTTGGATTTCTCGCCACCTCTTGATTTAAAGAGTAGCTCTGATGTGATATTCCAAAATTTTCAAAAATTAAATTATTTGAATCTATTAATAAGCGCCGCCTGTGGAGACAAAGCCCGACGTAGCTCATTACTCTCTCTGGCATGGAGCTCCTTTGTTCTGAGCTATTAATACGAATGCGATTCTGCAACGATGCCATCAGATCTATGAGACGGAGGAGCTTTGAGCAAAAACGCAAACATCAGCGGGAAAGTAGTGCCCAATAAACATACTTAATAAAAAGAAGACACTATGTTTGTGACACATTTTTTTAAGATTCTGTCAGAAGTCAAAAAGTGCTGAGAAATTCAGTCTTTGCAGAATTTGCTGACAATAAGAAAAAAAACCTTTAAATGTGAACAACTCTACCTCCTTCTATATAAGCTCCCATTTCCACACTGTGCATCCATCAGGGGGGAAAACGGAGGAATCTCAAGTACGCCATTTCTCCATTAAAGCTAACTACACATATTTGCGATTCAGCAACACATTTTCCTTAACACCCTCAGAGTGCCTCCTTCAAACACCCATCACATGCCCCCCCCTCTCTCTCTGTCTATTACACCAATGCTGTGGTGGCACTTTGAAGGGAACATTTCCTTCAAACACCACCTTGTCACCAGATACTGCAGAATATTGATTGGAGCGGTCGGGTCGAGGCCATTACATTTATCTCGGCAAACACCGTTGCCATGACATAAAACCCCGTTGCTAAGCTAATTTCTCAGTTCGCCGGCCATAAAGGGTTGACAAGAAATCAGATAATGAGAGTGAGAAACGGAGGATGTGAGATAACAGGAGCCAATGCAAACAGTGGCGTCCGCTGTTTAATCAGGGGGAACGTGTAACATTAGTTTTGTGGCACAAATGTCAAGGGGATTGAGTTGGCCCTGTGCTCCGGTGCATTTTAATCACAGAATAAATCATAAGGTTTACAACTAGTCACTGAAGGGCCACCAGTACGCTGTATTTACTCCCTAAGGGCCAGCAAAAAACAAAAAAAACCCTCATTGACCAGCAGCAACAGCACTTATTGACTGGCTACCTCTCCCTCCCCGTGGCCTTTATCTTCACTGCCTTGTGACCAGATGGAAGAGGTCAGCGCTGGAACGCAAAGCAGCCCTCCTGCACTTCCTTTGTGAGCACAGATGGACCGTGATGTCACAGTGGCGGGTGATGTCACGCGGCGCAAGGATGCGTGGCGTCGACTGCGTGCAATATGGCACGGTGGCTAAAAACGATATCTTTATTGTCATTGTTGGAGCAAGCATGTAGATGCCTAACATCAGTAAGAAAAAGTGTACAGATACGCGTACTAAATCAAAAATATAAATATGAATGTGAAACCAAAATATACAAAATATACTAACCAATACACACATTTTACAAGGAAATACAATAAAATAATAATATAATAATTTATATAATATATAGTGGTGTTTGGAAAGGCCCTGTTTTTGTGCCATATTACAAGAAACCTTTTTCCAGTCATCTGAATGATTGGCCCTTGATACCTGGTCTAAGTTTATTACTATGGTGACTATGATGTTCGCCCTATTTGACACTACCTCCGCCATCTTCATACCCAAGGACACGCTTTCCCTTTTATCAATGAAGTAATGATTATGAATGAAATGCTAAATTTGGTGCAGATCTTTAACATCTCCTCATCTCGGGGCATCATCGAGTCAAACATGTCTCTCTGTCCAATGCTAATGATTTGTGACCAAATGTCACACTGATGGCATTCCCATCAACTTCAGCTGTACTTTGTGTTTAGTGCTAATTAGCCTGCTGACGTTTACTAAAGCTTTACAGAGCTGCTAGCCCGGCCGAAGGCTCTCAGATTGATAGCCAATCGTTTCCAGGTGACCGACCCGACCTCGGGACTTAAAGGGAATCTTTAAAAGAGATGATAAGCTCCTTCAGACTCACTTAACACTGGGAAACCACAAGATCTGTCACAGTCACAGAAGGAAAATCCAACGATACAAGAGCATTTCTGCAGTTATTGATAGAGCCAGCGTAGGAGAGGATTTGTTTGATTTATCCCCCCACTTGGCCTCATTAGAGAGGATTCTCACTCCTCACACAACCTCACAACACAAAGAAGTGTTGCTAAAGACTTTGAAGTACTGCCTGCTCTCGTTTCTGGCACTCCTCCTCTCGGTATCGCGACTGAGCACATGATAAATTGAGACACTTCCAGCCTCCGAACGCTATCATGCCGTTTCTCCGTCTCACTCGTTTTTCCTCTCCGTGTGGTGGTTCTGTCCTGGGGGATCCGAGGCGAGCGACCAGGCAGCTGTCAACATGGCAGACGGGGAAAATGTGAAAATGCTATTTCTAGTACTCACACAGAATACCAAAGAAAAAACGAAGCTCGGGAGAGCGTACGTCTTGCCAGATAGTGAAAACTGCAAACGCACAGTGGGGATGTGTAATCAGGTCATGGTGCTTTAATGTGCTCTCAACAAGCCACTTTATAATCTCAGAAAATTGTCACATTTTCATCTCAGTTCATCCATTTTCTATAATTGTGTGTTTTGCCAAGGCTTCCTGTTGAGTGTGTTGGAATAATAATATATCATTTAAAAAACGGGAGGAGAGTGCAGTAATGTGTTTACAAATGTGTGAGAGAGATGGGGATGAAAGGGAAAGGGAGGGGGGGCTGACGTCATGAGAAAATGGGGCATGAGTCATGTTGAACGGTGACGTTGGTAGACGGATGGGGCAGGTGAGCAGCGGCATGTCGTGTAGTCGCTGACCCAGAGTCTGCAGGCAGGCGGAGAATGTGCAACGTTATCTGAATGATAAAAGAAGGGGTTCGGTAACTGCGTCCCATTGTAATGTCATTTTCACGGCACATTTTGTTTGATTTCATTGAAAGCATCTACTTATTACTGTCTCACTAAATGTAAGACGTCTGAAAAATGATGGTAAAGGTTAAAGTCTTTGATGCATTTGCAACATTTTACAGACAAATCCATGTGGACAACCCTGCCTGGCTGGGCTAGGGCATTTTAAAGCTGCTCTCATGAAAAATAGATGATAACTTGGCCATTTCAGTTCACCCTCACCGCTTTCATAACCTCATTTCCAGCAGGAACAAGCAACAAAATCACTACCTGACCCACACCATTAATGGAGCATTTAGGAGCTAAAAGCCAGATGTTTCCCACAGCGAAGATTTGTGAACAACACAACTTTAAGTGAGAGCTAAGCTAATATCACTCTTTATATGATGGATGGAAAAGGCAACTGCTGGCTCGACCCCATTATAACCGTTATGAACTGCAAACTTAGAGCTTTGAAGCCTAAAAATCCGTGGCCAACCTCACTAAAGCATGAGTGGCTGAATGGAAGCAAAGCCTAGATATACAACACACACATATAAGTGTATTTTTAGGTAACATCTAAACAAATAAACCCTTTTTAAAGGATACACAGATCTTGCTGTCCAGAGTATCGCCTCTACTCAGTCGTTTCCATTCATCCTTCCCTCAGATCTTTGGGGATTAAGGAGACTCAAGTGAAAACGGGTGAATATGGAAAAGGATTTGAAAGGTAGCTGACTCATAAAGCACCGGGTTTAATGCACCGAATCACAGGCTGAGCACTTCATACCTGCTGATCCTCCTCGGAGCACATATTGATGTGTTTGTATATCCCAGCAGGAATTCTCCTATGGATCAAACAGTGAATCTTTTTATGTGGTTACATTAACAGGTTTGTTTGGATGCGACCGAGGTACGGATATCTACATATAAAGACACAGAGCAGAGACTTATTCACCTACAATGTCCACAATAGTAAAAAGCATTTATAAAGTGTTCATATCTTTATGATTTCATAGAAGAAGTGGATCCTAAGAGGATGAGATAAAATGTAATTTCTTCATTGTTTGAGCCACAGATATGGATTCATCTACTGTCAATGTCGCTGTTTGCTGTGTGTGTGTGTGTGTGTGTGTGTGTGTGTGTGTGTGTGTGAGTGGACATTACTGTGGTTTTATTATTAAATCATGAGACAAGATAATAGGCTCCTTCGCCCACGTTGAATAGCAGGTGGTGGTAAAAGCTCCTGACTGCAGTCTGAGAGCGACATGACCACAGAGGACGAATCCAATCACCGGGCCAATTAACATGAGGGACATGTTTTATAGGTCATGACCTCCAGACAGAATAGAATATCTCTATTTGGTTGCTGGGTGTAAAGATGCCTCTCTCTCTCTCTCTCTCTCTCTCTCTCTCTCTGCTTTATTTTTATATATATATATATATACACTCAACTAAAATATAAACGCAACACTTTTGTTTTTGCTCCCATTTTTCATGAGATGGACTTAAAGATCTAAAATTCATTCCAGATACACAATATTACCATTTCTCTCAAACATTGTTCACAAATCAGTCTAAATGTGTGATAGTGAGCACTTCTGCTTTGCTGAGATAATCCATCCCACCTCACAGGTGTGCCACATCAAGATGCTGATCTGACATCATGATTAGTGCACAGGTGTGCCTTAGACTGTCCACAATAAAAGGCCACCCTGAAATGTGCATTTTTTTGCTTTATTGGGGGTCTGGGGACTCAGAACCAGTCAGTATCTGGTGTGACCACCATTTGCCTCATGCAGTGCAACCCATCTTCTTCGCATAGAGTTTATCAGATTGTCAATTGTGGCCTGTGGAATGTTGGTCCACTCCTCTTCAATGGCTGTGCGAAGTTGCTGGATATTAGTGGGAACTGGTACACGCTGTCGTATACGCCGGTCAAGCACATCCCAAACATGCTCAATGGGTGACATGTCCGGTGAGTATGCTGGCCATGCAAGAACTGGGACATTTTCAGCTTCCAAGAATTGTGTACAGATCCTTGCAACATGGGGCCGTGCATTATCTTGCTGAAACATGAGGTGATGTTCATGGATGTATGGCACAACAATGGGCCTCAGGATCTCATCACGGTATCTCTGTGCATTCAAAATGCCATCAATAAAATGCACCTGTGTTCTTCGTCCATAACAGATGCCTGCCCATACCATAACCCCACCACCACCATGGGCCACTCGATCCACAACATTGACATCAGCAAAGCGCTCACCCACACGACGCCACACACGCTGTCTGCCATCTGCCCTGAACAATGTTAACCAAGATTCATCCGTGAAGAGAACACCTCTCCAACGTGCCAGACGCCATCGAATGTGAGCATTTGCCCACTCAAGTCTGTTACGGCGACGAGCTGGAATCAGGTCAAGACCTCGATGAGGACGACGAGCATGCAGTTGAGCTTCCCTGAGATGGTTTCTGACAGTTTGTGCAGAAATTGTTTGGTTATGCAAACCAATTGTTTCAGCAGCTGTCTGAGTGGCTGGTCTCAGACGATCTTGGAGGTGAACCTGCTGGATGTGGAGGTCCTGGGCTGGTGTGGTTACACGTGGTCTGCGGTTGTGAGGCCGGTTGGATGTACTGCCATATTCTCTGAAACGCCTTTGGAGACGGCTTATGGTGGAGAAATGAACATTCAATGCACGAGCAACAGATCTCGTTGACATTCCTGCTGTCAGCATGCCAATTACACGCTCCCTCAATGCTTGTGGCATCTGTGGCATTTTGCTGTGAGACAAAACTGCACATTTCAGAGTGGCCTTTTATTGTGGGCAGTATAAGGTACACCTGTGCACTAATCATGATGTCAGATCAGCATCTTGATGTGGCACACCTGTGAGGTGGGATGGATTATCTCAGCAAAGCAGAAGTGCTCACTATCACACATTTAGACTGATTTGTGAACAATGTTTGAGAGAAATGGTAATATCGTGTATCTGGAATGAATTTTAGATCTTTAAGTCCATCTCATGAAAAATGGGAGCAAAAACAAAAGTGTTGCGTTTATATTTTTGTTGAGTGTATATATATATATATATATATATATATATATATATATATATATATATATATATATATATAAAGTGATTATAAGTACCTTTGCATGTGTGGTGAAATTGACAGCATTGGAGTCCAAGACAAATTTCGTGCCAAGGACAATAAAGTGTATCTTATCTTATCTTAATATTTAAATATGCTCTTGTAAGAGGAAAGCTAGTTTAGATAGGACATCATGTTGACCTTCTCATCAAACATCTTGGCAACACAAAGTATTTGTAATTCTTCCCATACCCTTTGATGCATCTTCATTGCTGCGTTTCCAGAATGATGCCACCGCTGAGGAACGTGCAGATGTAAGACCACCGCGGGCTGGAGGCCATTACTCGGATCCCACTGAGCCTTTACAATCAATTGATTGTTTGTGGAGGTCGAGGGCGTGCGGTTCTTAAGTCATCAAGGGGATCAGCAGAGAGGGGAAGGACTGCTTACCAAAAACAACGTCAAGTACGGGATTATTAATGTCACTATGTATTTTAAATAAAGCAGCATAGGGTTTAATACTGTATTGGGTACATGTATCCATGACTCGTTGATATTTTAATACATCTCTATATATTTATGAGGATAAAGGTTATTTTTGAGGGAAGAGGAAGTAGATCTTCTGTTACTCCGACATCACATTGATCAACAATGCTGTCTGAACACATCTCGTAGATGCTGCATGAAGGTTAGATATTAAAATCCGGAAACACGAGTGCACGTTTTCTTTTCGCTTCTGTTGCCTGCGATGTCGTGACGGGAATCTAGGGCTGAAAGGACGGGAAGACCCAGCAGCTGCCATACCTTCAGGGCACAATGTAGTAGTCACGTCTACATGATGAGCTGCATTACTGGGGAAAAATGTAAAAAATATAGGTTCACCCCAGCCTCGTTTCCCAGTGTCGGCATTTGAGAACACTGTGCACTTTGCAGCCTTAGCCGGTCCCCTCAACAATCAATCACAAAATCAATATCAGCATAATGAGGCAAATAGAAATTAAGTAGAGGAGGCACGTAAGAACAGATGGGGGGGGAGAAAAAAAGAGAACATTTCATGGCATTTCAGACATCTCATAGCACCCTGTAATTATGCTTTTCCATGCAATTTCCAGTTGCCATGGGGACAGAGACAATGCAATCAATTAAACCACACGTGTTTTGTCCGTCTGGAGATTAAAAAGAGTTTAAACTATAATTATTTAACAGATTGAAGTCAGAACACGCTGTTTCCATGACAAAAATGATTATTATCCTAATTGTGTTAAAAATACATTTTGTAATCAAATACTTTTTTTTTTTTTTTTAAATGTTACACAATCAAGATGTGCTCACGCAACTCTCCGGCCTGAGAGTACGACGGACGGACAAGCTAATTTAAAATGACGGAGATTGATTTGACATTAATTAACCTCTCCGCCCGTCACTGCAACTGTATTGCCATATGTGAGGAAGCCAGAGGTGAAGTGCATGCTGGGAACACGGTGTACTGCAGAGGCTCTGCTGCCTTCGTGTCTCCATCTACATGTTTGTATGACACACACGTGTCTGCAGGCCGAGCTGGAAAAAAACTGAAGAGAGCACATTGTCAAGAGGACGCGAGATGATCACAGTGGAAAGTTGCCATCAGCGCTTTCAAATCCCACACACACACACACACACACAAACACACACAGATGCACACACACACACACCAGATGTATGCACAGTCGCATGACTCACCACCAGATGAGTGATCGGCCGTCTGAGTCACCTGAGCGTTCTGATCTCCATCTATCACAGTAATTGCAGATGCAGGTGGAGGCGGCGCCCCCCGGACCCACCTGCCCTTCCCTCCCTCTCACTCAGTAAATAAAGTCTTCCTTTCATGGAGGGCCTCGCACTAAAAAAAACCAGAGGTCTCCACCTCCTCTCGTCCCCACGGACACACAAATCTGCCAACGCAGGGCCTGCCCATTCATACGCCCGCTGTAATTATGATACATGGCTAATGCCATCAACTGATAGCGCTCCACGTAAAACTCTAATAGTCATTTAATGGCCTGCATAACAAATGCCCCCCCCCCCCCCTGATTTCATGCAGCGTTTAAGGGTGCATTAGTAATGTGGATGAGGGCAAAACTGGAGAGCTCTTCACAGAAAGCAGACCGTCTAAAAGCAGGAGGACGAGGAGAGGAAGGCTTTCACACAGCGGGAGGAAGACCCCCCACCCTCCCCACCCTCCCCCTCTGAGAGTAATTACAACTAAAAAAAAAGGCATTCTCAAGGGGGGAGGCTGAGTGTTTGTGCAGATATTGGTGAATGTGGCTCTGGCCTAACCAGATAACAGCACATTCCCACTTTACACAGAACATTTTCCACTGGGTTGCTATCATTGGGTCCATTGTTTCCATTGGCTCTCATGTGTGACCCCCCCTCCCAACTCTGCCTGATTAGTACTACACTCTGCATGCTCACTGGACTCAGGTTTTTTTGTCTACCTCCATCTATCGCTTCACTTATCTACTGATATTAGTTATTCTGCTTGTTGATCTCTTTCATTTAGATTCAACACCAATGATCATCCACCTGTAATACAATCACATATTTTATGTTCTATATGTTTTAGCTCTACTGGATAATGTTTTCATGCATCTGGCTGAGCCCCTGTCAACAGGCTGCCTCCATTTTGGTCTGAAAAAGCTGACGCACTTTCCCTCTCCTCCACGGCGCTCACAGACCTGCAGAGCGCACGTCTCTTCGGGGATATCAGGTAGATCATTGTTTGTTTTCTGACGCAAGCTGCCGCACACGTCTGTTATCAATTTCAGACATGTCGTCAGTTTATGAGTCGAAGCTGATTGAAGCAGCTGTTTCCCACTGCAGCTGCTTCAATCAGCTTTCACTCAAAGGATTCAAATCACTGAAAAAAATGTGAGGCCAATGTCAAGGATGGGTTCGCCGTGGAAGAGTGACCTCACAACTGGGAGTGAGAGCATAATAATATGTAATAAGCTGTGCCATAGTTTCACCGAACAATGACCTTAACGATTTCTACATGACAAAAACATTACCCCAGTGTTTCTGACATTCAGGCTAATCCTGAAAATGTGCATTTTCCTTAGTGGATAGCATGCTATATGGTGTTTCTATCTGAGGAGGCCAAAGAATTGCTCTGGGATGATTGTTAACACTAAGAGACAGTCCCCTATCGGGTCAAAACCAAGCCTGGGTAGTGTTGGGGATGTCACTGCAAATGTGTCACCGACACGGGAGAACAGCAGGGAACGAGCCGAGCTGCGTTTCCACATCCGCTCGTATTCTCCGACACGAGGCTGAGCCAAAACTTTACCCCGCTGTCTCATCTGCTGCTTCTCACCACAACAGCAAAAAAGGGCTTCCTGTGAATCACGCAAAAAAAAAAGTGAGAACATTGGGATTAAAAAAAAAAAAGAAAAGGAAGAACGCTGCTGGCTCTCTGAAACTGCAGCCGCATGACACCTTTTCAGCTCTATATATAATATATATAGCTGTCAAAACAAAAGGTTTTCTTGTTTTTGTTGTCGTAATGAGAGCAGCAGGTTTGCCACAATAATGCAGAGCAATATTTCTTTTTTATGTTACTCACCCCTGGGGATGGGGAGGAAAACCTCGCTTTCAAACTAGAAAGGAAAAGGAATGTTAGTGGTATCTGATGGGAAACTTGAAAAATTAATTGGGCTGCTTTGTTAAAGATGGAGTATGCAATTTATTTTTGTATCGCCGGGCAATAATTCAAGTGGTCTCAGAAAACTAGACTCCTCCACCTCCTTTTATCTCCGTTTTCAGGCTTTAGAAAACCTTAAAATGTGACGGGAGACTTGGACCAATCACAGGTCGGCCGTTCCAATTGGCTGTTCTACAAATATTCAAAATTTAATTGTGGAATATCCGAAGGGAAACATATTTTTTTCTGTGGCGAATGCTTGGAGTCTGAAACGTTTTGAAACACGTGGTTAATAAACGGAACAAAGGAAGAAGTACAAAACAACGTAGTAAGGGTTTAGTCACCAAAAAAACGTTTAACTTTACAACTTTTAAATGACAAACAAAACAAAAATTGAACAAAAAATGACGCCACAAAGCCATTAGCAACATTTTGTCTCCCTCCCTCTAATAACTGCTGACCGTAGCCGAGCTCTTAGACCGCCATGACAGTTCCAGTTAGCATGCGGCTAAACTATTAGCAATATTTTCTCTCCCTCCCTCTAATAACTTAGCCGTCTGCTGACTGTAGCCGAGCTCTTAGACCGCCATGACGGTTCCAGTTAGCATGCGGCTAAACTATTAGCAACATTTTGTCTCCCTCCCTCTAATAACTTAGCCGTCTGCTGACTGTAGCTAAGCTCCACCAGGACAACTCCAGTTAGCATGCAGCTAAACTATTAGCAACATTTTGTCTCCCTCCCTCTAATAACTTAGCCGTCTGCTGACTGTAGCCAAGCTCCACCAGGACAACTCCAGTTAGCATGCAGCTAAACTATTAGCAACATTTTCTCTCCCTCCCGCTAATAACTTAGCCGTCTGCTGACCGTAGCCGAGCTCTTAGCCCTCCATGACAGCTCCAGTTAGCATGCGGCTAAACTATTAGCAACATTTTCTCTCCCTCCCGCTAATAACTTAGCCGTCTGCTGACCGTAGCCGAGCTCTTAGCCCTCCATGACAGCTCCAGTTAGCATGCGGCTAAACTATTAGCAACATTTTCTCTCCATCTCCGAAACGTGACGATGATATTGTAGCTCGCTAGAGCCTCAAATCACATTATCGTCTTCTCAAATGGCTTTACGGGTCCATACGTTTGCAAATTAATAACTGCAAGTACTTGTTACTATTTGAAGTGTATCCATATATCTATCTGGTGGGAGGGCGGTGAGGGATGTTTCTTTAAATTGACCATTAGAACGATGGCAAAAAAAATAAATTGCCTTTCCCTAGCTTTATGAAAAGCACCTAAGGGAGTGACTGAAACATCGGGTGATAATTAAAGTATCAATTTTAGTTTGATAAATGACTCGCCGTGGCTGTTTATGAAGCAGTAACACAGATATGATATCCATAAAAGTGAAGTCATATCATCCAGGTTCTGGGGAGCAACGGTGGCAGATGGGTGAGACCTGACATCAGCAGGGTCATCCTGACAGGAGAACAATGTGTGCCTCAGCCTCTCTCCCCCGCTGAATGGCAATTAGTGTTGGAGATAAAGCAGGGCGCCGTCTCCCAACCTTCTTATTGGCCGCCGCAGCTCGTCTTTGCTTCATCTCTCTGCGCTCCTCAGGAAACCGGCACAAATTGTACAAGATTAAAGATTTACTGCGAGCAATATTGCCGCTTGTGATTGTCGGAAGGGGAAAGCTGTTAGAGAGTGAGAGATGGCGATGATCCCAGACAGGGAAGCAGCTAAGAATTCTGGGACAACTGTCTCTCCCTTTTTTTTTAGATAAAATAATCTTAGTGGGTGTTTTTTCGAAGTCTATTCAGCCACAGTGGCAGCATCGCTGGAGGGATGGGGATGTTGGTGAGTCAGTCCACCACTTTCTCAACAACTTTGGGATGGATTAGCATGGTCCCCAGAGGATGAAACCTTCTGATTTTCAACCATATATAAACATATATCTCAATATCTGAATTGCTTTTATAGATATTCATGGTTTCTGGAGGATATATCCTATTAACTTTAGTGATCCCCTGACTTTTCCTCTCGTGGCATCGAGTTCTTAACGTTTCTGGTTTTGCGTTTTGGTACACATTAATTCCCCCCTCGGGATTAAGAGTATTATCAGGTCATATGCTTTTTTATGTCATATACATGCAAAAGTAAGTGAATTCCCATCGGTCTCATCTGTCCTTCATCACCACGTTGTTCTGTCCTCATCAGAAAAACAACAGAATTTGTTAAATTGCTAAAAGAAAATCTATTTTTATAGCCTACTGGTGGTGTTGTAGTGCCACAAAAGGGAATTGGTCCACATTTGGAAACAACCAAGTAGTGCCGTTTGCTTAAACTCTACCAAACCCTAAAGAAATGAACATGCATGACATTGAACGTGTCTGACCAGCATCATCTCGTCTCTGCCCACATATTTCCTGTCATATCTCTCCACCAACAGCCGGCTAATAATATGTAGATATGCAGCACTCCAATTCTCACTTCACCGCCCCTCAGGCTGCAGGCTGATGATCAATAATTTAAGAGTAAACTGATCAAACCAGGAATAACGAACAGGAGCGAACACATGTAGCCGGCCGATGATGGCTGCGGGAAATGAAAAGCAACGTCCAATTGAATTTGAGCCCCATACAGCGACGGTCCTCCTGCATGAATGGATGGAGTTATGACCCTGTACGTCGGCGGAGTAACACAGACGGCACTTACTGAGATGATTCCCAGGCCCTGGTGTGTGCACACTGGGAGGATCGCTGCTCCACACTTGTATTAAAACGCAGCTCCCGGCACTTCCAAATATAGACTACATCACACTTAATATCTGTGATTAGAGTGCGAAGGTGGCAAAAAGGAGAAAATAGAAATATTGAGTGAGTGTGGAGGGGATTTGTGCCCACATGCATGAACCAAGACATGACTGTTTATAGTGACAACTGTGTTCTAGAGACACGTCAGTCATTACAAATCCAGATGCAGGAAGGCATTGCTCATTTCCCCATCCTTTCCTTCGATCCATGCCCCCACACCACTCCCTGTCTCTTTTCCCCCACTATTTCTCTTTCACGATTCGTCATGCTGCAACGACAGGCTGAGGCGAACGGCCACTATGCTGGTGCCTGTGAGCCGAGCCTCTCAGGGGTTGAGATAAAGCCGAGCTGACAAGTGGGTTCATCTGCGTCACAGAGTCCTTTGAAACGTTCTGGGTGGGGAAACAAAGTGGGAGAAAACGAAGGCGAGGCATGTTCCTCCAGAGGTGGGCCCCCCCTTTATACCTCACCTCTTGGCTCGGCCCTCGGCGGCACGCAGCTGCTGGCTTTTGCCTCGGGCTGCTTCCTCAAATAAATCCTCACGTTGCAGACCGAGCATGGAGGCAATGAAGCGGATTCACCAGGAAGAGATAACAAAACAAAAAAGACGCACGTCTGTTTATTTTCCTGCAATATTTCACCGTTGCTACTAGTTCATTTGAGTGCGTGGGCAGAGCCGAAGGTACCGAGCTGCTACACATTCATCTTATAATATAATCCTGCTTTGACACGCATACAGGTGTGCCAGAGGAAGGCGTCCACCAGGGCGCCAAACACTCTCTGGCGGATGAAGATAAATGCATTTCGCTCTCGCCTTTCTTCCTCCTCGCAGTCTTTTCTCTGCCTTAATACCCATCCCCCCTCCGACTGAGGAAGGCCCTGGTAAATAATAGAGGCGTATTCCCCCTCTGCTCCTAGAGCTCCGCTGCTTAGTTGTTGTTTTCTTTTGCACAACAAATATCTGCTTATTCTGACCTAGAATTACACGGCATGCGAGTAGAGAGTACATTGGGAGATGTCAGAACACAAAGATCCTCGGGGGCTAAATGAAATGCAAACACGTCTATAATTAATCATGAAATATACTAGAGAACTGGCATTTCCGAGTCAGAATATTCAGATTTTAATATTGCATGCTCTTCATTTGCGTGACTTTATTTTATTTTTTCCAGCCGAAACCAAAGCTGAATATAAAAGCTGAATATAAGCAGCATGAGAAGATTTAAATGATGTATCATGTGACTCTGTTAGGCATCAGCGCTGTCAAGTTTCTCCTCACTAATGCAAGCTGCTCCTGCTCCGCTACATCGAACAAACAAATCCCTGAAGATTTATTGGGAGGAGATGCGATTTTTCCCCCCCTTCATGTCACCCTTCATTACTGAACACACGATACAGAACACCTCAGGTTTGACATCAGTCTTGAATCTGTAATGGCAGGAAGATGGAAGCTGTCCCGGTCGGGATTTATAATGAGGGGTTTGCTGACACCTGCTGTCTCAAAGCATGACGTTGCACCGTTTTATAGATTCATATAAGTAGAAACTCTGTGTGTGAGAGCTGTCGCTGTACCTTCTCTTCAGATTTATCGTTTGAAATATGCACACAAAAAACAGACCGCTGCACGTTTATCTTGAGCATCTTGTTTTTATAAATATTTCAATATTTTTGTCCATCCATAAAAATCTGAAACATAATTTAATTAAAATCTATATAAAGAGAACAAACAGAAAACAATCATGGAGCTCCACCAAACACGGCTGGCTCACTTACACCAATCAAACGTCAGACCTACACTTAAGGAAGGCAGGTATTTAAAATGAGATCCAAGGCAAAGAGGCTTAAATGCCTGAGATTTAAAAAATTAAAATTAAAAAAATCAACAGGTTAAACTAAACATGATGGATGTGCGTGAACTCCAGCTCAAACGTTTTTCTTTTTTCTTCCTAGCAGCGTTTCATTATTTTTCAGCAGGTGAGACTTACAACAGAAATAAAGATTCACCTTTGGCTTTTTAGTGCAAACTAGGATGAAGTTTAACAGCTACTCAACGAAGGCTTCATCCTGCTTGATGTTGAGACAGTATCCCTACATTAAAGACTACATTCATATTGCATGAATCAACATATTCCCTTTCTTAAATGTGCAATTCAGTATGCAGCAACGGCACCTGAATATAAATAAAACTCTTGGAAATACAAACTTAAACAGTTCCAGTGATGCAACTTACAATCATAAAGGAAGCATATCTTGCTCTAAATCCTCTCCAATACAACCAGCATCAGATATCAGCTGAAGAAGTAACTTATACTCTGGTTTCCTTAACTGTCTGACGCAGCAGCCTCCGATATCTCTTCCTCCACAACACTCACTGAGCTCGGGGGCTCAAAACTAGTATTTTGCACCTCCGGGATACTTGCGTCACTCAGGTTCTCCGCCGCGACTTCAAGGTCGTCCGCTGTCTCTCTGCTCGGAGAAGAGGCAGTGATCCGGTCAGTAACGCCCCCCTGCTCCGCCTCCTGGGTGTCTGATTCTTCTTCCCTCTCTGGAGATGAAGGTCTTTGGTCAACAGATGAGGTATCTGTCAAAAAAAGGGAAGTTAAAGGGAAGCGGTTGCATGACTTGTGACGGTCTGTTATTGCTATTTGAGCTGTGTTGCACAGATGTTCATATATTTATCTCTAGAGAGGACTATTTTTTTTTTATGGTGAGAATAGAAAATAATTCACCAGCTAAGCCATAAAGTGAAAGCAGACATGCAAGGTGTGCAAACAAAAGCCTTTTTGGAAACCGTTTAAATGTTCAGGATGGCACTGAAAACATGTAATTGCTCCACTCAGCCGCACAATCCAATCACTGGTAGAGGTTGTAGCGGTACTTACCCATGCTACACTGATCACCGGAGCCATCTCCAGAATGAGCAAACAGGGAGCTCCGGCCCATGTTGGAGGTGGAAACCGTGTCTGACAAGTCGGGTGTGTTGGAATAATCTGAAATTCATAGATTTCATTCCGTGTGAAAACGTGTCGACTAAGTGAGGACACTGAAAAACGAGTGATGATCTGCTCACCTAAGTCCTCAGCTGGCTGGGCAGGCGAGGGCACACGCATGTCAGTTTGATTCAAGTCTATTTCACTGACGCCGGAGGGGAGACATGCGTCTACTGAAGGCACCTGAGAACAGAGAAGCTGTGTTTTAGACGAGAGCGGAGAGTAGAGTTGTTCTGATTCCGATACCAGTATTGGAAATGCCTCCGATACTGCTGGCATCGGTATCGGCGAGTCCCGGAGTCCAGGCACCGATCCCACGTAATTTATTAGAAATAGGAATTTATTTAGGATTAAATGCCTTTTTTATTTTACAATATTGTGGCTGCACTAAAAATAATAATAAATGGCTTCCATTTGCTGTATTCATTCATGTTTTAAAAGGGTTTAACCTGAGCCAGGCCTTTAAAGTAACTCGGTATCGGCCGATACCCACAGCATGAGGAAAACAGAATCGGTATCGGGAGGGGAAATGGTATCGGATCATCTCTAACGGAGAGAGGAGAAAGTGATGCATCTACCAAAGAATGTTTAATAAAAGAAAGATGTGATAATAACCTGAACGTCAGTGTGGTCACTTCCAATTCCAAGCAGCTCTTCACAGCTGTCAGTCACCGTGCTCTGCAGAACATGTTGCTCCTGGTTGTTGGGCGGAGATGGACGAGTTGGGATTCTGTGCAAGTAGCCATAGCCAATGCCACAGCCTAAGCTACAAATCCAAAACAGACAAATGGAGGTTATCACTTCCATGGAAGAAAAAGGTCACAGCTATTCATACGGCATTGCACCTACCTTCCCTCTCCTCCCCACGCTCCATTCGGAGTCACCACTACCTCCCTGCATTGATCAGTCTCTGTGTTGTACAGCAGCAGCTTCAGAGGTTTCCCCTCATTGGCTTCAATCAAAGAGAAGAAATCCTCCGACTGCAACACAAAACGGAGATGAATTGAAGATCATTCCCCGTATTTTGTTCACGAGTCATTTACATGGATAAAAGCAAAAAGAAAAGAAAGAAAGCTTACATCTTGCAACACCTGGTCAGCTCCTACAATGTAGTCATCGTGAGCAATAAGGCCAGCCAAAGCTGCAGGAGAGTTAGCTTCCACATCCTGAGAAGGGAAACATGGTTTATTGTCAATAACACACCAATTTGTCTGACTTTTCTTTAATGGTTAGGATCCTGGAGCAAGCAAGAACTTCTCATAGCCTTGCAACTTTCTTGAAAAAACTAAAAATACAAGCAAGAGTTATGAAAGTTAAAGAATATTCCCTATTAAGGCTGGACCTGACTTACCAAGACGTGCCAGACGTTCTCATTGGCTCCCTCGAAGCTGCAGAAGCGGACGCTCGCGCCCAGCAGACCCTGACCACCCCACATGTTACTGGGCGTCACCTCCAGCTCCCTCACCCGCTGCGTTTTAGAGTTGTACACTTCCAGCTTGACCGCTTTCTCCACGTTGGCTTTGAGGAGATCTTTCAGCAAGTCACTTTCTTTATTCTGGAGAAACGAGACAGAACGTGTACTACTCCGGTTATGATTGCGCAGAAATGTTGAAAAAAACAACAACAATACCAAAACAAAGTAGTTTATCTTTGTTGTCTCATAAGATATAATGAAAAACTGCAACTTCATAAGTCTCTGAAATGCATGTTATTGTAAAAACTAATGGATTTCTTACATGAATATCAACCAAGAATAATACTTTTATCTGATTTCCATGCAATCATTAAAATCACAAACTAATTTAGTCATCCAATATTTGCTAAGTGGTAATATATTTAAATATGAGTGACCCTTTCAGCAGGATCATACTTACAAGTCGGGTATTTCCTATGGAGAGGATGAAGTCAAAGAAGGGCTCCAGACCAGCCTTTAGAGCAGGTGAGTCAACTTGAACCTTAAAAAAAAGAAAATAGATTTGGCTATGGATCTGATTCGACATAAAGGGCACCGTGTTATAGTCGCCCCCATGCGTCAAGTGAAGATATTGCATCCTCATTGCGCTATAATGCACTGTTGGTGTTTCCTCACATGGTTAATAGTGTAATATGAGACTGTAAAATATGTATCCTCGGGCTGCTTGTACGCATTCCAGTGATAATATGATAACAACACAAGTACAGTGTCCCGCAGTGAACACGCCTGGGTGTGTGCCAAATGCCACCTCATCGTGGGCGGACACCATCAAAGTCATCCGGGATAACACGGCAGTTTAAAAAACAACTGTTTCTCCACGGAAACATGCACAGACAGTATTTATTTAGGTGTAACAGAGGACTAGTTTGTATGTCGGCGACCCGGGTTAAAAAAAAGCGAGTTGTAACGCGGCTAACCTTGCGCTGTGATACGTACCCCGTGGACATGATATCCACTATAAGTTCCCCCGTCCGATAAAAACGAGCTCTGCGTCAGCCCCATCGCTCCTGGACTCGTGTAACGTCACTGGCTACGCTGTCACTGAGGTAGAGTGCTGTTAGAAGGCATTACTGGAGGCGGTAGCGGCGATTCGAGCTAGCTAGCGCCGACGGCCGAGGGACGGGTTCACTGCAGCCGCTTCAGAGCCGCTAAGGCAGAGCTGATAAATAGAGATGCCGGAGAAATCGAGCGAGCTCGACTCTGCGTTCGATTGGCCGCGTTTGGCTTCGAGTGTTCCCCGCGATTCCATAGCAACAGAGAACGCGGTTGTACAAGCTTGGATTCCATTGGTTGAAAAAAACGGGCTTCTTCCGGATATTTAATACAAGCATTTTTAAGAATTTTACGAATACTGTGAAAGAATATAAACGCTCGAAACACGGGGGAATACACAAAGCTCGTATTTTACCTTTAAAAGACCCATTAAAAAATCAGTCTGTGTGTTTATATTGTTTGTTTATATTTTAGTATAGTCACTGCTTGTTTATTGTTGTATGCGTATGTATTATTCACCAAGAAAAAAAATCCTCGTTGGTGTAAATCCTTCTTTCTAATAAGTCTGTTTCTGTTTCTGATCAGTTATGATTAATATAACTTTTTTTTTTTTTTACAATAGTAACCAAGAAAATTAATTCTAAATATGCCCCAGTTTCTTTCTGGTATTCGAGTGACTAATATTTGTACTTTTAAATGTTCTTTTATAATATATATTATATATATATATATATATATATATATATATATTATTATGTAACGATGCATATCGTTGTTTATGTTTGTACTATAATAGAACACAATTTGTATATTTCCCTGTAATCTGTCTGTTCTTCATAATATGGGGTTTGAATAATGTAATATACTGTTATTGGGCTGTGGAACATTTTCTGTTTTTCATTGGTTGTAGTTCAGTTTCCACAGTTATCTGTAGGCAAATGTTTGGACTGTTCACGTTAGTTAAATATGAATACACCTGCTGTTTTCCCACCATGATAAGAAATGTGAGCTCTTGTTTGTTAAGTTTCTTAAATTAATAAAAATACAAATAAAATGACAATTCAATCATATAAATGTGGATTTTGACAAACAAATTTGGTTGGTGACAACCTGTAAATAATTATAAAATAATATATTTTTCCCTATGTGCTCCCCATTCCTCACTCCAACATAAAATATTATATATTCGATCTGGAACGATTCACATGGATTGCTGATCTTGGCAGGTAACTTTATGATTGCCCAATACTTTCTGAAGGTCTTCCAGTCTCAAACTGATATAAATAGTTAGAACTGCATCTGGTCCACACTGTTCCAAAAATGATTTGGCTTGTGGTTTTCCTTTCCTGCGTTGGTAAGTGTTTCAAGAAATATACCATGACTTTATAGACCTTTTCTGTTAGTGATTTTTTTTTTGTTGCACCAAAGGGCTTCTTTGTGCCGAAAGGCCCTTCAACCACAAAGTGCACAATGAGAGGGTCATAGGAGGTCACGATGCTAGACCCAACACCTGGAAATGGCAGGTAAAACCTATGAGCACTACTTAAAACTACTTTATTGGCTTGTTTTAATGTTTTTTCTCCAATGCTTTTAATGTTTTATGTTGTTGAAGGTGCTATACAAATCAAATTGCCTTTGCTTGCTTTTCTTCCAATATAACAAACATGAACAGTGAATGTCTGTTTTCTCTCAGGCTTCTCTCCAGTACGATTCATACAGCGATGGTTCATTCTACCACATGTGCGGAGGCTCTCTCATTGCTAGTTCCTACGTTGTGACTGCAGCACACTGTATCCTCAGGTTGGCTCTCTCACTGTTGCCATCAATACACATCTGGCTTGTCTTTGTCCACCATGCCCTGCCTATTTCTTATCTGCTGGATACTCAGAAGTCTTTCCTTCCTGTCAGCACTGATGCTAGTCTGTACCGCGTGGTGGTGGGTGACTATAACCTGGACGTGTACGAGGGCACTGAGCAGTTCATCCGCGTGGAAACGATTACTGTCCATCCTGGCTGGACCGGAGACCTGGCCAAAGGGTAAAGTAAAAGCAAGTCAGATTACCTGTCCCTCCACTTTAATGCTCTGTACAAAACTATGTTGCTTCTTTTTTCTTTTCTTTTTTTATTAGAAATGATATTGCTCTGTTGAGACTGGCTAATCCTGTATACAACAACGGCTATGTGGCTATCGCAGAGCTTCCCTCTCCTCATGAGATGCTGCCTCACCAGTTCACCTGTTACATCACTGGCTGGGGACTCATTGACTGTGAGAACACACACACACACACACACACACACACACACACACACACACACACACTGTCCTCGTGTGCTTTTCTTACTATTTGGATATATGTGCAGAAGGGTCAAAGTTCAAGGTGCAGCCGTATGATCCTATGTCCCAATTGAATGCCCTCCCTGTTTCCACAGACGTAGGAAGCATCCCTGCCGTCCTGCAGGTGGCTCCCATCTCCGTGGTGGAGCATTCGGTCTGCTCCCAGCCTAACTGGTGGGGCAGCATTGCTCTGAAGACCATGGTGTGTGCCGGAGGGGACGGAGTCATATCAGGCTGTCAGGTACAGCAGACCGCGACCATCCAAATGCTCTTTTTTGTGTAATTTAAAATTAATAATGAAAAGTGACTCCATACTCACAATGGGCCTATTGGTCTGGTGGTGGTGGGAGTGGAATCCAAGGGGCTTTAGCGGGGGTTTGGTGGTGTGGTTGGTGAAGCTCTGCTCCCTGACCCCGGAGGGGTCCGATATCCAGGCGAAGCACGTCTGTAGGGACCAAGAAGCAGAGGAAAAGGGCTGAGGAACAGGTCTCATTCCATAGTCTTTAAACTGGACCCCCCCTCTTCTGGTTTCTCCCTGTCCCAGGGCGACTCCGGAGGTCCCCTGAGCTGTTTCACCGACGGAGCCTGGAGAGTCCACGGCGTTGTCAGTTACGGTCCATCCGGCATGTGCAACCAAGTGACTAAACCCACCGTCTTCACCAGAATCTCTTCCTTCCAAGACTGGATCTATTCAGTGAGCCTCCAGTTACCGCCATGACTGTCATTCAAAACCATATTTCCTCTGCATATCTCAGTTGCCTGACTTTTATTTATTTTTTTGTTACAGATTGTGAAATAGATGTCTCGGTGTTTCCAAATGGAACGTGTGAAAATAAACATGTTCCGGTTCAGGGATTCTTGTAGTTCTTCATTTAGCCAAAAGGTGGCAACAGTGGTTCATGTTTGGACTACTTTACCCTACTTCAACCTACTCTATTATAACCTACTTTGCTTTCAACCAGTGTGCAAATGGGGCCACAGTTAAAGGGTCCTTGGGCCAAAAAAACTCTCCAGCCCCAGAGGATGAAAAAATCTCCATGTTTTGATGGATGTTTTGAACTGAAGACCAAAGGGACCGGATTTATATTAGGTTTAGGCTTAAGTGGCAATGTGGCATGAAGATAAAGCTTTTTTTCGATGTACTCCCATCAAAGAAAAGCCCGTAACAATCCTTGTGAGATCTACCTAAAGACTTAACGAGAACCACATTTTCTCTAATGGTGGCCAAATGCGAGCTATATGAAGTCATGGGCCGACATTTCCTTCTCGTCTGGGATTGCTGGCCATATGTTTGTGGTGGAGACTACAGCATGACATCACGTAAAGTGTTTTTCTCTTAGCCGTGGAGACCAGAAGCCACAGATGCATTCCAGTGGTTTACACGACAAAAAAACCCCAAAAGAATGTGCATTTAATGTGATCGTGAGCCACGTACTGCCTTTAATGACATACAAAATATATTGATTTTAGTACGACGTGAAATCATTGAGTGTTTTTCCAGTTAATAAGTCTACATAAAATATTGAAAAGTTACTGTAAGGGTATGACGTTTCAATTAACAAATCAGCATATGACAAACAACAGCATTTAGAAAATGTTTTTTTATTATTATTTGGAGGGACAGGCTGTCAAAATGGCTTAGATGAAAGAAACTGTTTTTTTAACAGCAGGTTAAAATGTGAATATGTAAAAAATAAAGCAGCTTTGTTTGCTCTGCAGGACCATTCAAGCAGAAATATGTACAACACAAAAGGCAAAAAAGTAAGACACGTTCTTTGAAAATAAAATAATAAAAAAAAAAAAAGCTGTACTGTAATACATTACATTGATAAACACTCACTGTTGCCATTTCTTCATGAGAATTGATGTTTTGTACAAGAGAAACAAACGTTTGCTTGCAGAGATTCAGTGCCCCTCTTCATGGCGTAAGAACATCGGATGGATTTCAAAGTAATCAAAAAAAAAAAAAAAAAAAGGCAAAAAGCAAATAATACATTTGCAATGTGCACGAAGCACTTTTTCCAAAGTATACAATTAATCAGAACAAGTTTTAACAAACAGGACCTGCATGCATAATTTCTAAAGGGTCCAGAAAGGCTGCTGAAACAGCTGTAGAAAGGTGAGATATGTACATTAACTCTCTAGTGTCCTCCACTGTTCACACAGGTGAGAGAATCACCTTTTGAAAAGGTCTTGTTCTACCATGAATGAGGCAACTCTTCAATTTTTTCAGGGTTTGAGTGCGCGATAAAAATTGTATAATATATGCAGTTTTTATCCACCGAAACCCTTTACATGTGTAAATTATTACATAATGCAACCCAAGTCACAGACTTCCAAGAAATTCAGAATACAATCAAATTGATCTTTGCAATTTACTTAGTTTTTAGTGGCATTTCGCTAAGATATCCGACAATAAGACCGCCTATGAAAAATACTTCAAAATGCTAGAGAGCGATAACCTTCATCAGTATACATTTTCTCTATAATTCATATATTACAAAGGTTGTCCCCGGATTGGAAAATCACTCATTTTCTCGCTTTCTTAATAAAATATTCAATTTGTCAGTGATTAGAATTCTTTTTTTTTCGTCAACCTACATAAATTAGTTACAAAATATTAGTGTAATTTTCTATGGTTACATTATAGGCAGCGATACAATAAGACCCATAATTTAGTTTCAGTGATTAGGGAGATTCCACAGTTTTCAGTCCCAAAGCTTAAATGGAAGCACTGTGCACACAGCATCAGCAGGCATGGCTCCCCTGATAAGCAGGCACATCCAGTAAACTTCACAACACCCCATTTTTATTGCCAAAATGTCTTAAATTAAATAGCTAAATGAAATGATGATGTAATAAGTTATCAAAAAAAAAAGTTAAATGTAAAAGACAATAGATATTAAATACTTTCTGATGGACTTGTGGTCCCATTTTCGCATAACAATGACTTAATGTGATATGGAAAGAAAAAAAAAAGAAATAGAAAAAAAAAGGAAGATTGCACTTTCAGGTGAAAAATATCAAACCACAGTGCTTCTCGAGTGAAAGGCTTTATCTGAAATAAATAGAATAAAATCATAAAAGGAAATAATTTAAAAAACGAAAGCAATAAAAAGACAATACAAGCTACAGCTTTTAAAATGGCATGAGCATTATTTTTAGTTACCCAGCTCATAAATGAGAAACTCCATAATTTAGCGTTGAACTGTTGAAATCGACCCCATACAACCACAACCGTGCCTATTCATACATAAACTATTTTCACAGATAAAGTGCTGATCAAGGAGCTTTTTAGAGGGATTTTTTTTTGTACCATATAAGACCCTTTGGGAGAGATCTCGAGGAGAAAGAGTCCACTAGCTTCAGGATTCAACACAGGGACCCTACAGACTCAAGTCATCTGGGTGCAAGCCCCCAAAAAGGGAGAACACGAACAAGTGTCGCGATTTGACTCGGGTTTCATGTGAAGGCCATCACAGCAACGGTCACCATACATTGCCTCCAAAAGCTAGAAAAAAATCCCTGAGGTGCACATTCAGCTGTGTTGAGATTTCCCCCAAACCCTGGCCCCCCCGGTTAAGGTTGAGTCCTGTTCAGCGTAAGGTTGGTGATCTTGGTTTGGTTAAAAGTAGCTTTCTTAGGAACTGAGAGCCATCATTGGTTTCTATGGGCTTGGTCGAATTGATCTCCGTTTTTTTGTTTGTTGTTGTTGTATCTTTTCACAATTAACACTAGCTGCCATCTCACACAGCGACGATCCCAAAACTGCTTTGCTAACGTTTTGAAGGCAAGTCTGGAATTTGAACATTTATTAGGCATTAGGAGGGAGAATCCCCAAAATCACTTCTCATGTGCATGTTCGGTCCCCTCCAAAAAACAACCCTCCTTTATCTTTTTCTTGCACATTTTTTTCACGTCGTGTCAAACTTTCACAGACTCCATCACAGACAACTTCATGGCTTCCTCCAACAGCTGATTGTCTGTAAATGTGGCGGGGGGTTCTGGGACAGATTCCGAAAGGCCGATCAGCGACTCCAGGAGGCACGTCCCGGGGTCGCCCGCCGCGGGCAGGCTGGGGTAACTAGGCAACTGAAACTGGAAAAAGTTGTCCATGTGTTCGTACTCCTTGAGAGAGTTGTAGAGCGAGCTGGGCCCCAAGCACGGGAAGCCGTCGAAGAACTCCAGGTCCGACTCCGAGGAGAGGCTGAGGTCCATGTTGTAGCTCGCCGAGCGGTCGATGGTCGGGGAGGGCGTGCGCGGCACGCTGCTGCTGCTGTGGAACAGGCCGTTTCCCTGGTTGGCGTTCTCGTCCAAAAGTTCCGAGATGGCCGTCGCCCGATTGTCCGTGTGGTCGTCCAACAGCGCCGCGTCTATATTGTCGTTCTCGTCCGCAAAGTCCACCATGCTGAAGCTACCAAAAGTCTCCGTGGCCGGCTGCTGCTGTTGATCCGGGCAGCAGATACCTTTACTACTTCTCTCCGCGTCGCTGAAACATAAAATGCGACTCAGGCCTTTCTCGTCCACGTCCAGCTGACTGCGACGGGCGCACCGGCTCTCGCCCGCCTCCGAGTCCTCGCTCTGACCCGACGAGTCCGACAAGTCCGTCATGTCGCTGCTGCAGCTGTTCTCTCCGGCCGCCGAGCTGAAGGGGAAGGAGGGCACGGCCGGCAAGGTGGTCAGGTGCTCCTCCTCCTCCTCCGTGCTCGACTGCTCCTCCAGTCTCTTCTCCAGCTCCAGCTTCATGATCGTGTGGATGTAATGCGTCTGAACCCGCGTGGAGTTGAACTCGATGCGACCTTCTGTGTTCCCGCAGCCATCCTTGGTGCAGCCGCATGGGAAAGAGGAATGATCCATCTGTGGGAAGCAGAAGGAAGCGGTAAGATTACTCAAAAGTCCAGATTGTGTTTTGATTTGTTGAACCACTCTTTAGGTTTTTCCTTCGACCCTTACCTGGCATTTGATGCCCGCCAGGCTGCAGCTACACGTCTCCGGCTCGCAGAATCCCTGGCAGTCGCAACCGCAGTTCTCCCTGGAGATCCTCAACTCGTGGAGCTGGCGCTTCTCCTCCTTGTCGATCTTCTTCACGCCGGCCGCTTTGAGCAGTGAGTAGCGGCGTTTGGGCGGGTACGGCTGGAGGAAGGAGCCCTCGTCCAAATTGGCCCCGCCGATGTCGATGTCCTGCTCGGGGATGTCGTCCACCGTCAACCGCTCCGCCTCCTCGTTCTCCTGGGTTCCATTCTTAGTCAGCTGGGAGAGCAATAAAAAGCATCGGATGAGTAATCGTTGCATTGAAATTTGGGGGATTTTTACGTATCTTGCTTCCAACTTGGCATACCTTCAATTTGAGCGCCTCCAGCTTTTCCTCCCTGAGTCTGTTGAGGAACTTTTCCCGGCGCAGGAGCCGCTGCTCCACGGCGAACTCGGCAAGCGTGTACGTGCGGAGCACGCTGTGGCGCTGCATCATGCCCAGGGTGCATCCTCCCCGGCTGGGAACGCTGGTGAAGCCCTGGCACCGGGGGAAGAAGAACACCGTCACCTGGTCAAAGGTCACGTTGCCCCGTCGCGCCCTCTTGGATTTCTTAAGGATGGACGTTGCTGTGGACGGAGAAACAATACATTTAGAATACATTTTTTTTTCCTCAATTGCCTTTTTGTGCCACTAGATGGCACAATTTCCCGCCACGTAAACTGTGTGTGTGTGCAAACCCTGCTGAACAGACTGTAAAAGGACACCCCTCTGATTCATTGCCCTATCCTCCACCAAGCCTTATCATGTACCCAATTAAAAGACAGCGCTAACAGGAGTCTAACACGCTTACATCCTGTAAAGTGAAACCTAAACTCACAGGAATCCATTCAGCCCAGTTCCTCGCCCTACTGTGTGACAAAAAAAAACACCCTGCCCTGGAATTTCCCCGTGGTGGCCAACACAGCGGAGGAAGCGGAGCAGCCAGGATCACAAACGGGTGAGTAAATGCACAAGGCTTCCGGAAGGAGGTGGAGGGTGGAAGTGTAGTTCTCAGAGCAGGAATAAAAAAAAAAAAAAAAAACTGCCCACCCGGCTCTCACTGCGAGCCGACAATCCCCACAAAACGGTCCAGTAACTGAGAACGGTCAAAGGTCCTTTCTCTGTTAAAAGCATTCAGGGACTCACAGCAACCGGCCATCTTTTCTGTCTTCAAACACAATAAAACCATATGGGAATCAAAGTGGAACCATATGTGGGAACAATTATTCAAGCTTTAAAAAAGGAGAAATCTGGTGTAAAACGGATTTTGGATAGCATGATAATGTGCTCGAACGTTCATTGGGGAGCCAAAAAACGCAAATCCGATGTTTTCTAAACTAGCCGAGGTTTGTAGACGAGGCTTCCAAAATGCTAACAGTGGTAGCGATAAGGGTATCTCTCATGGTAAAAAGAAATCCCTAATTTTAGCCCAATATGACGAATATTCCATCAACACGTTGTTCGTCAATCGACTTGTAGGGACTTGTAGGCGCCTACCAGAAAACGACTCAAGGTACTTTCCGTAAAAAGAGTCCTTTTTAATAAACTATGTGTACATTTACAACGTTATCGATGCCACTCCTCATTTCAATCATTCTGAACAGATTTCTTGGGGTAATACAGATGAAACCGCCGGTTTCAGCTTCACATCCATCAAATCCAGTCAGGCTTATTCCACCGGCAGGAGACAAATGACACCTTCACCGCTGCCTTTAAATGGGAATAGCTTTACTGGCTGTTTCCCCTCCTCCTTCACCTCACAATGGCAGGCAACCTTCCGTCCAACACAAACACTAGATTATAATGGTTTGCACAATCTGTTCCTGTAGATGTATCTGCATGCCTTTTTTTCCCCCCTTGATTGTCCGACCACCCCAGTTTTTTTCTTTCTATCCCTTCACCCAGCCTCTTTCAGCACCTGTGCTGGGTGCATGCCCGGGCTTCAGACAAGGCTCTGTGTGTTCCCAGCCTTGGCATCCTGCCACGCTTCTCCTCCTGGCTCCCTGCCCCGCCATCCTGGAAACCTCACAACTGTTTGCCCTTCTCCCCTCCCTACAATCCCTCTCTCCGACCCCGGCCGGTCCCCTAAAGGCCCGGCGGACGCACCCGGGTCCAGACAGAAACACCCCCGAAAGCTGCTCGACCCACATCTCTCAAGGAAAAAAAAGAAAAGGTGAAGGCTCCCGCCTGGCTCTGGGAGAAGAGAGGGAGCCAAGGTGAGCAGCCATACTGCCGTAATGCGATTAGCCATTTTGCAGCTTTAGGGCATAAAATCAAAAAAAGGGGGGGTATTCATTGCAGAAGTCTGAAATCATTGCTGTGAAATGTTTCATGGGCTGCCAGCTGCCTAAATTCTTGAACTCCACCGTTTTTCTGGGTTTGTTATCAGAGCCTCCGCGGAGCCATAAAGACAAGGCGGGAGAACGCATTAAAAACGCACGTACCCTCAGCCCCCTTCCTATGATTTATCGTTGCTGGAAAGGAACACTCACTGTTGAAATGTGTTGCCGGGGAACTGGGGTTGCTGGGAGTGGAATCCAGGGTGTCCGAGTAGCAGCTCTCCCCCTCCGAGTCCCAGCCGGAGCAGGCCGAGGAGAGGGAGGAGGGCGAGGAGTAGCATGGGTCCTCATCCACCTCCTCAAACTTCCTCTTGAGAAGCCCACTCATGGCTGTTAGCGCGAACGATCTGCGAGAAACGAGCAGACGGAGGGGCAAATTAGTCACATTTATTTTAACGGCTTTGGCATTTTATCCTATGAATAATAATACTAATACAACACAGCCAGAAACAATTCATAAACATTAATTGCGTGTTGCTTGGAGGTCCTTTCACAGCGTTACCGGCCCTGTGCTCGGCCATGTGAGACCTCATGCGTCCCAATCTCGTGCTGCACTCAGCTGAGTGTGGAAGTTAGCCATGGCACAGGAAGCAATCAATCAGGCCCATTCGCATAAGGCAACAATTACCGGACCCTTCACCCTCTTCCAAATCCCATCAGCTCAGCAAACGCATTGATTAGAGTGAAGGACCGAGCACAGAGGTGACCAAATCATTCAGCCATAGACATTTAATTTCAATCATTCCCTTTAGGCAGCACTTTTCAAATATGCGGGGCCAACGCCGGGGCAATTTGCCACTTGTCCCGTTTTAATGCGTCTGCGGCGGCCCCTCATAGTTAATATGTACAGCTATGCATAGTGGGGATGTGTTGTTATGCAACTCTCGCGTGGATTCTTTCAGAGCTCCCGTGAGAGAGAGGAGGGGGGGGCTGCTGGGTCAGCGATAAAAACAATCAATCCTTTGGAGAGAGACAGACAGGCAGGCAGACAAGGAGACGAGGAGGAAAAAGATGGATCGTGAGCAGACGCCGTTCACCCTCTAATCTTCAAAAACACGGCCCAATACATAATGATATATTTAAAGGTTATTTTAGCCAATGAATAATAATAATGTAATAGCTTAACCAAATCAACCTCAGCATGTTCCAGGAAAATAATAACATATGAAACATTAAGATGCTGGGGGAAGGTTTTACTGCTGGTGTGTTTTATGGTTATAGGACGTAAACACAGCTGACAAACAACAGACAATCTTCTTCACAACTTCTGGGAAGCGACGGGCGACTCGACTGCCAGACAAGACCGGGTCATCGACGCAGTCCGGACGGAGGGGAGGGGAGAGGGGGCATGACTGGGCAACAATCCAGCACAGACACTCCCTGCAACCATGAGGAATGAGAAAGGGGGCTTTCACTTTACCCATAAAGAGATCATTTCACCATCAGACTGTTTGGAGTTGCAGCCAAATCACTCACAGCTGCGACAGCTGCAGCATGTTATACGGATTTACGTTGGTTTTTTATCATGTTATTTATTTTATTTTTCATGTGTGCATAAGGAAATTACATTTTTGGAACTTTTTGTTGCTTTTTTGGGGGGGGGGGCTTGCTAGAATCGATAAGGGAGCTTTAAAATTAGTTGATTTTAAAGACCCAAACATGTCAGTTATTAGAGCGAACATGGCTCAGACACTCAGACACCAAGCTGTCCTGCCAATGAGGCTAATTTGTCCCTGCTGCTCTTAGAGGACGGCTACATGTGTCAAAGAGGATACGTCACGTCTGGAGATCCTCCTGGAGGAACTTTAACTCCATGTGTGACCTGCATGCCTGCTTCATCTTATCAGGATGTTATGTAAGCGTCAGCAATCCAATGCCTAAGCAGGTATGCAAGGAGGGAGTCGTTCTCGGCGTGCAACTGGGAGCAATTATGCAAAACCGGTCCTGCCTTTTGACAAGGATAAAAGAGGAGTCAGACTCAAGGGCAAGAGGCTGACACCTCCGTACAGGCGTTGCTGCTGCTGTATA
Organism: Eutrigla gurnardus; assembly: GCF_963514095.1. Taxonomy (NCBI): domain Eukaryota; kingdom Metazoa; phylum Chordata; class Actinopteri; order Perciformes; family Triglidae; genus Eutrigla; species Eutrigla gurnardus. The sequence continues at coordinate 4,274,648 of NC_139929.1, read as the reverse complement.
GGGGGCTGCGGTTATTGCTGCAGTCAGATATTGTTGTCCCCAGAGCACATATGATGAATGAATCACCTTGCGATAGGTCAAGCTAGCTCACGCCGTCTCTGCAACAAACGAAAAGCGCATCCTTTACATTGCTTTCGCTCGATTCCAATCCATCAACTCGCTCGAGCGAGAAAAATCATTTACCGATGCCTTTTCACGTGACTAATATCATCGTGGGATCTACTTTTAAAGCATCCAGGAACACCTGGGTGCAGCATCTGTTGCTCATCACCCATCAGACAACAAGTGTTGTAAACGCCACACATCCCGGGCGAGAAAAGAGGGGCACACATGGGTTCACCTTACATTTTTTGCCGTCACTCCCACCCCCAATTCCCTGTAAAGAAAAAAAATGAAAACAAAGCCGTGAGGCATCCTCCAGGGAGTGCATAGCGCCAGCTAAGCAAAGTCTTTTTAATTAAAAGCTGCAGTGAGGCAGAAGGGGAGGAGATGGGGGGGAAAGAGAGGCAGGGAGGGGGGGGCAGTGGTGTCAGAACTGGGTCATTGTCTCTTGACTGCAGTCTACCTGACACATTGATTTGTTAATCCTGTTCAACGGGCAGAAACAATGGCGAGAGGTTAATCCTGGCAAGGGGACGGCTTGTAGTCAATCTGGAGCTTCTCAGCCTACTCAGCCGCTGCAGCCACTGAACAAGGCCAGCAGAGCAGGGAGAGAGCGGCTGGAACAAGGGACTGGGGGGGGGGGGGGGGGACAACAATCGTGCAATGAGTCATTTGCAAAAAAAAAAAAAAAAAAAGGGTGGAGGAAGGAGGAGGACAAAGATGAAAGAATTCAGAGCCGGCTCCTGAAGAAAGCAGTGCCTGTGAATGCTCCGAACTGGGGAGGGGGGGGGGGGATGGATGCGATCGGACAGCCGAGCCGGAGAGAGGCAGCGCAGCATGTTTTTCAACGCGGGCGCTAAATTATGCATCACTGTCATTCCATCAACCGCACACAGGCAGGCAGATAAAGGACGCATCCGCCGAGGTGCTCCCTCGCCAGTTGTCACAAGAGTTGGGGGGGGAAGATAAATCTCTGGCGAGGGGAGATTTGTCACCGAGAAAGCGCCGGCACAGCTCAAGTCGAGATGCATAACTATGTCAGTCGAATGAGATTATCTTGATACATGCGGCTACAGGCTGCTAATATGAGTCCGGAATCCCAATTCACTACCTGTTTTTATCTGAGACTTGTCAAGTTCTTATTGGGGGAGGGATCTCAAATAAGTCCAGCAGGGGAGTTTGTTAAAAAAGTTAGGATTTAAATCATGCAAATAACAGCGCTTCATCTTCAGTTTAAGTACTAGTGATAGGCATTTCTTTTACAACCTTTACAAGAGAGGAAACCCATAAAGACAGGAGGGGAATGTACGACAATCTTAAAGGCCGAGGTGGAAAAGTGTGTGTGGAGAGATTCCCCCTGCAGCCTGTTCAAACTGACCCCGTCTGCCCTGCAGCCCAACAGGACAAGTCACAGTTGACTTTGCCCCCTCCGCTCTGCCTGCCACCCCCCCCCCCCCTCTCTTTCTGCAGCTGATAACAATGTGGGTGGTTTGACGACGAGTGTCGCTAGCCGGCCCAGAGCGTCAGCCCTGTGCCTGAACGACTCATAAAAATGGGATAATGATGAACCTGGGAGTCTTCTCACGTGTGCAGGAGCACGTCTGGGCAGGCAACCCCCCCCCCCCCCCCCGCCTCCCCCCTCTAGTGGTATTTGCACCTCTCACTTCCACCTCCGTCACTGAGACGATGGGGGTAATTGATCAGAGCCATCTAGGTGACGGAGGGCTGGATTCCTGCCCGCCTGCACAGCTGGAGGAACACTGGCTCATTTCTTTAATAAAAAAAAAAAAAAAGAAAAACGCAGCTGTTAACTCAGAAGTGCTCCACCTGCTGGAACAAAGCAGCCAGAGCTCCTGTTCTCTCTCTCTCTCCCCTCTCTATGGGCCTGTTGTTCTCGCCGGAGACCGAAAAAAGCTCCCGGTGACTGTGCCACAGAAACATTCTGTTCCTCTGCCCCGACCCGTGCACACTCCCGATTCCAGAGAGGAGAGAGGTAGTGGGAAGAAGGAGAGAGGAACTGTACAAAAACAAATAAATAATGTCATGTCTCCGAGCCACAGGAATTCCTTTCTGGCAGCGCCTTCGCCCGCTGTAATAGTGGGAGAAGAACACAGACTCTATCTAACCCAGATGTGTTTTCCACTGCTAACCACTGGAAAGTCCTACTCCCACAGGGCAGTGGAGCGAGCTACCTCTCCTGGCCACACCTGCCAGGGTTTTAGCTTGCACATGGACCTCACATGCCCTCAGCTGTCATTAATCTGTTATGCAGGCCTGCAGGAGTCAGACTACTATTACCGACTTGTTATTTACTCCAATTGTACTATTAAAAAAAAAAGCTGATTTTAAGTGCACTAATTCAAAGGGAATGTCTCACTATGTAGAAGACATATATAAAAAAGCAGATTTCTAAGCAAAATAATCCCTTTTGCAAAACATGCTACTTTGAGGTGTGGAGGAAGGGGGGAGGTGGTCTGTGGGTTCAGGGGTCATGCTCCAGTCTGGGACACTTGCAGTATGGAATGCTGGGAGAGGACAAAGCAGATGGGAGCTCTCCAGTGCCGTGTGGGAGACCGTCGGCTTGCACCCCCACCCTCCCTCCCTCTCCCCTCGTCCCCTCTCACGTCTCCAGGCACAAAAGCTTGGGGGCCATCCTGCCTGACCAAAAAAAACCTTGTCTTATAAACGGCCTCTTCCAGACGAGACGAGACACTCGAATGTGTGCTTCCTGAGGTTGTGAAACACACACTGCGGTGCACAGGAAGTGGCCATCCACATCATCTACGCTGACAGCTGCAGGCCCCCGAAAGGTTGGCGGACTACGGGATCACATGATGGAGATGAGGGAGTCAGGAGGTACGGATGGTAATTATCAGGGTTGAAACTCCTCTGAATACGGCGTGAGAGCTTTTGTTGGTTTATTTCACGCAAGACAACAAACTTCATTCATTTTTAAAAAAAATGTTTGGGTGGAAAATGTGAGCCAATACTGAAAACTACACTTCACAAGTTACTCAACAATTCAGTGCACATTCCTGGGATGTGAATTCCACGCGAAATGCACAGCAGCGTGTAAACAAAGGATCATTCAGCTCTCTGGAGCCTAATTCCAGAAAACATGATTCCAAAAAAGATCCGGATGAGGTCGCGCTAGAGACGATTACCATTCATTCACATTCGCTCTGTCAAAAAAAAACAGATACGAGTCTGGCTCTTTAAAATAACAGCCTCGAGACTATGGTGTTTTTTTTAATTTTTATTTAAATAACGTAGCAGAATAATCACCTGGTAAATAAACAAAACCGCAGGCGCGAGATCAAATTAACCCATTTTTACGCGTCACAATGATTTGTTACGAGGAAATATCCATGCTCTCTCACACACACACACACACACACACACACACACACACACACACACACACACACACACACACACACACACACACACACACACACACACACACACACACAAAAGACAAAAAAATAAAAAAAAAATCAATCGTATCCGAACCTGCACGTCTTGAGGACGGTGGCACGTGACCCGATCATTCCTCGTGATTAATGCTTATTCTAATGACAGCCCCCCCCCCACCACCGTCAGCTGTGTGCGTACGCGTGCATGTACGCGCGCGTGCGCTCAGATGTAGTGCCTTCAGGAGTCGCTCTAGTTACAAGAGGCGCACCAGCACCGCCGAGGTGAGCGAGAACAACTCCAATACACAAAGCCGACCTCATCAACAGTTCACACGTAAATTAATCCACAACCGCGATGCAAAGCGACATTACTCCTCCTTCACCACCTCCTCCTCCTCCCTGCTGTGATACCGGGAAGTTTTCTAAATACCCCCCCGATTAAATCAGCCGTCGATATATAATAATCGATAAGCAAACGGAGCGCATTGTTGGGGGGGAATCACACCAGAATCAATACAGTTGTTTTATTCCTTTTGCAATCAGATCACCTGTGCGTAAAACCACCCGCGGAACCCCCCTCAATTGAGTTAATTGACTTGGAGCGAGCAGCCGACCGCGTCGATAAATCCACAATAAAGCGTTCAAGTTAAAAAAAAAAAAAACCCTCCAGAAGAAGTGAAATCCAGCCGACGCGCCGCAGAGATTCACCTCCCGTAAAACAAGCACAGTGTCAAACTATTTGGCTTCCTTCCCCCCCTCCGCTGAGGTTAAAACACATCATATAACAGCCACCATGCAAAGCGCCGTGTCTACTCACCAAGCCGAGTATCCGATCACCATCGGGGAGAGGAATCGCGTTTCGGTGGGGGATCCAACCAAGCCGATGGGATAACAGTGGAAGTAATCCAAAATGGCACAAATGAAACGCTTGCGCTTATCCCCGCATAGGCAGCTCTCCTTCGGCGCTATTGTCTGCC